>NC_133934.1:120371451-121010618 GCF_031877795.1 Strix aluco | reverse complement strand
CCAGTGGACACTTAGCCGCCTTCCCGTTCATTTCTTACCTGTTGATCGTTTCTTGGGGGACTTGAGGCTCCTCATCCTGCCTGGTGAGGACATCCCGCTTTCGCTCATGGAGTCATGCGCTGAGGAGGCACTGCCGGTGGCCTCGCTGTCCCGAATCATGCTCTCGTAGCCGCTGCTGCCCCCGCTGTGGTAAAACAGAGCCGTGCGCCCCATGGCCGGTGGCAGCTCCCCGCTTAGGACGCTGCTGTTGTCACTTCCGTGCCCACTGCTGTACCGCTGAGGCCGCCGCGGAGCCGTTATCTTGCTGTATGGAGACGGCAGCACCGGGATTTGCGACTTCTCGTCGCTGAGGTTAATGCCGCTGTCGTTGCCGCTGTCGGAGTCTGTGGAGCCTCTGAAGTGGCCCACCTTGGCAGAGCCGCCTGACACCAGCTCGTTCACGCGGCTGTTGGCCGCCCTCATGGCCTGTTTGGTCCCCATGATGGTGCCTCGGCCAGGTTTGCTGCTGACGGGCTGCACAGAGCGGGGGGCCGCCTTCCCGCCAGGGGCCATGCCAGAGCCCTTCCCTGCAGGCTGCGCCAGGGACTTCACAGAGGAACTGAGAGATTTTGACCCACTGGCAGAGAGGCCACGGTTTTTATTCCCATTCGCTTGCACCTTCTGATTAGCTGTGGGTTTAGCCTGGTTGTTTTTACCGGGTGCAGGGGCAGTGAAGTGTGGTGGTAAACCCACACCAGAGGCAACAGGGGGGACCCCCAGCCTGGGGACAGAGCGCGCTGCCCGGCTGTTGCTGGCACTCCCATTCTCCCTCGCCATGCTTCCTTTGGATCCAACTGATGTCAGGCTGTCACACCTCTCCAGGGACATGTGGCTCCCGTAACGGTGCACGGCTTCACTCTTTGATGCCTTCACCTTTAAGCTGGATGTCATCTTGGGCAAAGAGTGGTCGCCCTTCAGGTTCATTTTGCTGCTGGCACTCTCACTGAAGTAAGACCCAACTTTCAGCCGCAAATCTACTTCATCTTCAGCCTTTGGCATGGCAGCTCTGGCAAAGTCCAGGCCAGAGGCTTTTCCTCCACCATTACCCAGACCAACAGGTTTCTGCTCCAGGCTTGATTTGCGTACAGGAGGTGTTGGAGGTGTTGGCCCACCTGGCCTGGGCAACATGGTCGACTTCTGTGGTGCGCTCTTCTTTCCCAGTGATGATTTCAAGCTGCCAGTGGCCAAGGGAGCATCTGAATTCCCTCGGGTCACTGCCTCTGACAAAGTACTGTTAGCATGCGACACTGGCATCACTCCCAGTGTGGTGGCTCCTCTCTTCAGCTGTGGCATCTTCATCGCAACTTCTGACTTCTTTGTAGCTCCGCTGGAGGATTTGCAGGCCATTTCACAACCATCCACAACCCTCTGGGAACAGGCAAGCATAGTCTGTGACTTTGTTGGCCTGGATACTGCACCAAAATACTGGGCAGCTTTTCCTGGCTGCTTCTCAGTACCAAATGCATGAGATTTTGGAGACAGAAGTGAGTCTGCAGGTTTTGCTTCCAACTGATAATCGGTACGCAACAGCCAGGGATCTTCAAATATACCGTGTGGATTCTGCAGCTCTTTATAGCTGAGCACAGTATTATTGTGGATTGGAGACGAGGTAGTTTTTGTTTTCCTAGGAAGACTAGAATGTATTGTTTCTATCACCGGTGTATCACGAGAATTACTAAATTTTATTTTTATGGGTTGATCAGTGACACAAAAAGCACTTTTTATCTGAGATGCTTTGGTAGTTTCAGAGGTTTGAGGGCTTTTGCTGAGGCCTGAGGACAGCTTGCTGGAACTCAAGCTCTCACTCTCCAGTTCAGAGAAGCAAAATCCACTGTCATTCAGAGCGCTTTTCAGGGGGACAGATAAATGGGATGAATCCAAGTTGAAGGGTTCCTCAGACTTATTACAGCTGTAAGATGACTGTGCGACGAAACTGTCACTAGACTGGGCTCCATCACTTTCGATCGTACAGATGCTGACTTCACTAAGCCACGAACTGATGGAGGACCGTCTGCTGCTGGTAAAGGGATCCTTAGCAAAGGGCACGACAATATCAATATTTACACCAGTAGAAGTCTCCTGTGAGGTATAAGCATCAAACTCATCATTTATGCTGCTGATAATACTGACCGGCCTCGAACCTGATGCAAGGGCCTGAAGGGAGCAGTCGCTGTTAAAGCTAATGATACTGGAAGGTCTTCCATTATCCATAATCCCACTGATGGATAGTTCTTCCACCACAGTGAAAACAAGCTCATCTTCTCCATTCAGCTCAACAGGCTGCTGCAAAGTCACTGTGGTGGTTAGTATATCCCGATCAAAACACTTCCCTCTGAATGCTGACCTGAAGCTGTGTACCTCTATCGCACCTGACTGATTCTGGGCATTGCTACCAACCAGGAACGTGCTTCCTATGGGGTTTTGCTCAGGTTTGTTTCCTATCTGCTTGCTCATTCCCACAGGAGGAGTCCGAACTGCATTGCTATTGTCCAGCTCCAAATTCTCAGCCTTGGAGGTCGGTACGTGCTCTTTCTGCTGCGGAGGTGGAGGTGCTGGGCTTGGCAAGGGTCTCTTCACATACAAGGACTTTTCCTTAAGGACACATTCAGCTGTGACCTTATTCTGCTCTGGATTCCTTGAAGGGCTACACCTTGAGGACTGCAGGGAATCAGTGATTGTGTCTCTCTCTCCCTCCAGTATTGAGTCTATTATTTTGTTGTCAGCTCTGCTCTGCAGCTCTGTTTTCAAGTGAGGTGTGCTCTTTTCATGGCAATTGCCGTTGCCACCCCTTGGTGCAACAGCCTGGAAAGAAAGGTTATGTCCTTTTTTGGGAGATGCAGTTTCTTGTGGAATTGGTTTCTTAAATCCTCCAGAAGGAGAAGATATTTTTTCCTTTATCAGCTTAGACTGTGTATTTTCTGTACCTCCAGGGACTGGACTACAATTGGACACAACAGAGGTCTCTCCACAAGCAAATCTGATGGGTTCCTCACTTCCATCAATGCACTCTAACCTTTCTTGCAGTTCAGCAAAAGTGTTGCATTTAAAATGGTCCTTGTCAGAACTCCTACCAATAGCAGAATTGTCTTTACTTCTCTTCTTGTTTAGGGATGGGATTATGGGAACAAACTCTGGAGGACCTTCATTATCTGTCAATTCCCTGTCAGACAAAGCTGCACCATTGGGACCAACATAGATGACAGTATCACAAGACTGTTCACTGCTGGAGGAATAATCAGGATCACTTGATATACTGAGGACAGGAAGGTCAGGGTCAAGGGCAACAGTTCGTGGGTGGAACGGTCGCAAATGGGGCGGTCTTCGGACATACCCTTCTTCACATGAACTCTCTCCTCCAGATGAGCTTGATGCATACTGCAAATGATCAATAAGGGGAAAGTTATTAATATTAATTGATATATAAGTATATATATGTACATATAATTGATTAAAAGGTCAGGTTTGCTATATACTGTGCTTTGTATGTACTATCACAACTACATCTATTGGAAAAATGTTAGTGTGAATTAAAATAACAAGGTCATGCTACACATATTTTACTGTATTAGGAGTAATATAACAATCACACCTCTTCAGATCATTTCCATTAAATATTATGCATCATCTTTCTCCTCAACAGTTTTCTGTTCCTTCCTTAATGGTTTTTAATTAATACAAATAGGAGCTTTTGAGATAGTTCCACATATAAGTAAAGAAAGAATACATGTTTGGAACAAAAAGAGGGGAATTTCAGGATTAAGGATTGGGGGCGGGATGATGGCTCAGTGCCAAGTCATTTGTCAGTTCCTCTCCTGAGCTTTTATGCATTTTGTATTACTTCTTACCGCCGAGAAATCCCATGTTCCCCCACCGAGAGGTTAGGAAAACTCATTTTCAAATGAATTAATTTCTGCTTGTTTGTGAACCAACCTTGGATTTCTTCTTTCTCATTCGGTGAATTCGCGATGCAAGCTGAATGGTGGTGAGAGTTTCTGCATAATTGGCTGGGGAGTCAGAAATATGTGCAATCATAGTAGTTCTGCAGTTGATGTTCCCAAGTGACTCCCTCAACAACATTGTCAACTTGTTGTCCCTGGGTAACAAATGAGAACACTAGGATGGTTTAAAGAAATCACAATCTTTTTTTGCAGATTTTTATACCACAAGCTGTGCTTTTACTCTGATAGGATATATGCATGTATGGTACATGTAGATAAGAAATATGCTCCTATTATTTGACCACACTTAAAATGTGTCTAAATGTACACAGACAGAGATACTGGTATTTTAATTATTTATCTGACTGTGTATTTGCAGTATGACAAGTCATTTTACTTGTTACTTAGACAATTGTGAAACAATTGATTGATAAGTAGTTAGTTATTTCAGCTTCAGCTCATATTACCCAAAAAGCTGACGAGTGCTGTATTTTCAGCTGAGCAGACTTAGCACCTGGATAGCTAAGCTCTGTGAGCTCTATGCAAACGATTTCAATAATAAGGAAAAATTAAGTCAACAGAAACGATAAGAAATCTCTAAACAAATATAACAATGTCAGATATCAGGAATATACTATCAGTGCCACCCCAGCTAATCTAGTTTCCATTCTGCCTGCTGTGCTCTGCTCTAACATAGCAAATAGGAAGCAGAATTTCTCTCTGAAGGCTTTCCTGGTGATACAAGTCCTCTGCCATAGACAGCAAAGCTGACAGGACAGGTGACATTTTGTCCTCCACTGGTCTCTGAGACATGTCAGCTCAGGGCTCCCCAGAGGCTGCTTCCTATGGTGCCCCTAAGCTGGCCCAACATGTGGGAGCTACTGTCATATCTGCTCACTAAACCATGGCAGGTGACAAAGTTGAGGATCTGCCCTTCCCTATTCTAACCAATCCATCCTCTACTCCATCCACAAACCTAGCAACTAGCCTGAGGAGATTATCTTTCTGCCTAGTACAGAAGGAAAGAACACCTGTTTGAGATGCAGCACTAGATAAATATGTGAAATGACATGATTGATAACAACGGCACAAAGTTATAATGCACGAAGACCAGCAGCAATTAAATTTAAGGACTGAAGGCCAAGTTCTGGTAAAGGTGTTTACAATGTGGCTGTTATTTTTAAGCTGGGCTCCCACAGGTGTGTTTGACATAATATTATTGTCAAATACACACCATAAAGGAACACACCTAAATGTTCACTTCTGCTAAACAAGAGTGCGACATGGTGGTCTTTTTTTTTTTTTAAATTAAAAGATGTATCATTCAAAAAGGCATACAGAAATAACAACCTTTGATGACCATACCTGATAAACTCTCTAGTATTTTCTGAAATTTCAATATAATTTTTAAATTTGGAAAAATAAGTGAAATTTTGATGAAATTGTTCACTAATGTCCAGCTGGCTGAGATCAGTCTAAATTCCAAACCCAGGGAACAAAGAGGAGATAGAAGGAAAGAAAACATTTCGGCCATTTTCCCCTGCTTTTTTCATCAAACCCTCCCCAACATTTCACCCAACTTAAGTATATACCAATATGCGTGTAATTTTTGGCCATGTAATTAAGAATTTCATGTTACTATGTGACATTTAAAAAGTTGTGTGTATGTACATGTATACACATAGACAGGTAGATTAATAGATGTATGTATCTATAATATAGAAGTGACCTTAGAAGAAGACAGACTCCTCCCTGAGAGAACTTCCTTTAACTACATCTTGGGTAAAGAATAAACTGTTGATGCAATTCATTTCTAAAGTAACACCAGCCACAAATTTAAGATAATGCAGACAATAGTTCACTTACTTATATGGCACATGCTTAGCACCATTAATTAAGGCCAAAATTACATTGCCCAGAGCAGAGAGAGACAGACACAGAGAGCCTCCTCCATCTCGGCTCTTGCTCAGCACTTTTTCACAGCTCCCTAGATCAATGAGATGCAAACGGCTGCGTCCTCCAGACACTAAAACAAAAAAAGGAAAAACAGTTGTACATCACGTTCTTGCATGGACTCAAGCCAAACTTGGTATGCAAAGTGTATTCAGATGAGGAAAATAATGAATACACCATGGGATGATGACCAAATTAAATATTAATAGTAAGAAAACCAGATATTAGCCACAACTAACAAAGTTAAAGGTGACTTGACTGGCTTGAGGTTTTTCTTCATTTTTTCTTTTTAAGTTTATTGCAAATTATTGTTTAAACTAACCCAAAACCACGTCATTTAAAAATAAACAATATGGTAAGAAGATTCATACTTCCTCCTTTGCCACTCTTCTCCATGCGATACTGGTATATGTGAAGAGTAAAGAGCATATGTGAATTCCTCCTATCTTCTTCCTCACATTCAGGTTTGCTGGTACTTCTGGCAGCAATTGCAGCATCAAGGAAAAAGGCAGCTTTCTCTGCTGTCGGGGCCCTTAGCTCACTTTGGTTTTGAAGCTTGAATATAAAAAAGAAAATGACTAATTAGCACAGGGGCATTTGGTTTTTATTATTTTTTGCTGAACTGGCTAAATCTCTAGGGCACTAAAAGAAACAAATATGTACACCATGGGAGAAGGGCTTATAAATTAAAAGCAATAATTTTTTTTTACTGTCTTAAAAGTTGTCATAATTGTTGGCAGATAAAAGGAAATAAAAAGCAGAAGAAAGTCAGGCTCAGAAAAATCTATGTTGTGATATCCATTATACCTGGGTTCCACATATTGGATCTTCTCTCAGATAAACCCCGGGAGACTGGCCATCCTGAAGGCTGCCAGTGGCTACTTCAGCTAACAAATCCTTAAGGTTTTCATCTTTGCCACTGATCTCCACAGCAGATACTCTAATAGAGAAACGAGTCCCAGTTTTTTCTTTACGTTCATTGATTAATTTGAAGAGCCAAGAAATTGCACAGGGGATGATACCAAGGCTTTGTGTGGAGTTATCTTTCCCAATCATGGTAAAAGATTTTCCTAGAATGAAAAGACAAACATGAATTAATTCACCTTTCTTGTACAAGACAGTGTCTCTTCATACCACCACTGTACATTACATGCAATGCCATGTGCTGCACAGATAATGGGAAAGAACAGATGCAAAAATG
The DNA here is from genome assembly GCF_031877795.1 of Strix aluco. Classification (NCBI taxonomy): domain Eukaryota; kingdom Metazoa; phylum Chordata; class Aves; order Strigiformes; family Strigidae; genus Strix; species Strix aluco. Next base: position 121,003,487 of record NC_133934.1, on the reverse strand, counting down.
TGAGGTATTTCATTATTAATCTGTTACTATTTATTCAATTAGTCTTGCAATTTTTGTAACTCAGACCCATGGCAAATTAACGTTAAAAACATCTCTGATCTTTTGATTTTCATCACAATGCACATACATAAACTTGCTCTTGAGTAAGCTAATCTGATGTTACATTTTACCTTTTCAAATTAAAACTTACAATCCCAGTGTAGAAATAAACCATGATAAGTTTGCAAAGCTAATTAAAAAGAAATTCTAATCTATTCATATACTCCAGGTTTATTGTTCCAGGAGCTGACAGCATGTAATTACCAGACTGACATAGTAATTAACTGTAACGAATTTGGGAGCTCACCAAGCTTGACATGACCAAAGCAAAATATGCAACCATCTGCACCATTCACAACAGACTGGATTACTTCTGCTACTGTTCCAGAGCATACCTCAGCCTGAAAGAAAGATTGGAGACAAATAAATAAAAGAGCATATACTGCTGTGGTTTTCACTATTCTTCTGTAATGAAATGAATGACTCAATATTTTTGAGGCACAATATTCTCCCCATTTTTATGGCATCAGTCCTATTATTTTAGTAACTATGCTATCTTAAAAAATAATAAAATATGCTACTACAGCCTAAAATAGTTTTCAATTCTATTAAACCAATTGTCTTGGAATATTGATTCTATGACTAATGTAGCAAACTGAATGCTATCCAACCAGGCTTCCTGCTGGTATAATAGCTTAGCCAAGGCTATTCAGCAATAGTAGCAACTCCACTGAAATTAAACTACTCAAGAGTGCTCACAGGAATTAGGCAGACATTCACACTGGAGAAAATGCATTAAGATCCCTGAATAAGATTTTATAGTATCACATTTTCCTCTTCCAGGAGAAACATCATCATCAATAAAGAGAACTTGCTAAAATATTTCAGTGTACTAAAACCAGTTTATCCACATCAGCAAAGGTTTCAAATACACAATAAGATGATCTATTAAGTATGGCAACTGGGGGCAGGGGAGAGGGTTGGTGTAAATATGTAACTACAGTGAAATGAGAAGGCTCTGTTTGCAGGTGCATGGCAGCAAGCTTGCCTCGAGCAACAATGCCTACACAGAAGTGGCTGCACTGGCCAGTGTCAACCAGAACACCACAAACAGGCCACCCAACAGATCCACCACAAGGACCTGACAGAGCCTAGTGCAAACCAGAGGTCAACAACCTGAAGGACAGGAGGAAAAACCAGCAGAGAAGCAGGCTGTAGCCAGCCACCTTGCAGCAGGGCTGGCAACACAAGAAAAAGCCCCTTCCAGGTCTGCACTAACATTGAGATTACTGTTGCATATTTCTGCACAAAGACACCAGTTGAGCTTATGCAGGATCTTAAAAACAGCCTCCTGATGAGGTTACCATTACTTTAGGCACTGATGTGTGTAGCACGTTATTTTCCATCTTTAGTGCTTGGTTAGAACTTGGACCTAATAGATACTTTCATATCTCTAGCTTGGGGACCAAAAAATTAAACAAAATCCTAGGAGAAGATCTGAGGGTGGGATTCTGAACTAGATCTTGGCATGTTTTCTCAACATTAATATACCATTTTCACCTTGAATGTTTTGTGGTGTATTTTTCACCCTAATTTTTTTCAGCAGTTCAAACTTGGAGTAGTTCTTCATATGCTGCTGAATTTGTTCTTCTTTTTAAAGCTATTGTAAGATTTTTTTTCTAAACCAAAGACTTTTACCAGAAGAAAATTCCAGGTGTTCATGAGGACAATCTCACCGAATATACTGCAGCCCACAACCCTCTCAAATACCAGCCATCCTGCCTGTGTATCAGATTTCAGGTCTGGGGCTACTACTGTATAAATACCCCCTTTTGCAGGTCAAAAGAAAGGCATGCACCACCATCAGCACAACCATCAAGATAAAATAATCAGTCAAAAATACAGCGTAAACAAACTGGAAAAGGCTAGGAAAATAGAAAAGCTCCCTAACTGCTTCAATATAGCATTCCCATGGGGTGAGCTGTATCTCTTCTCTTAACAACAGCATTTAGTTTAACGTTAAGCACATGTTCATTTCCCATTGAAAGCAGTGTGTAAGGACTTTATTTCAGTGACATCAAATGGGTTAAAACCTAACTGGATGGAAAAGTGAATTTCAAATTGGCTGTGTGTCTGTCTCTAACAAGAGAAAATGCAGGAAGATAATTTAGTCGGCAAATCCATCTCCACAGCTATTATTCCTTAATTCTACATCTCGACTAAACTGAAATGTAAGAATTTACCCACTTGTCTATTAATTACCATGTTTTTTCCAGGCATTAAGGCAACTCATTCAAATAAAATTGCCCAGAAACAGAAAGAACTCTTCAGGCAATCAAATGCAGCAGCCATGAGAAGACTCAGGAGGTTTATGCAAGTGACCCCAGTACCTGTGAAGCATCCTGGGGGAAAACCGCATCAAAGGCAAACATCTTTGGGACAGCAACAACACCTCTTCTGTGACCTGCATTGGAAGGCCCGCTTGCCGCTGGATCATAAAACGTGATTTGCTTTTTTCGCGGGTCTACCTTCAGGAAGGACATGGATTCGGATGTTTCATGTGCTCCTTGAGAGGGACAAATCCTTACCATCACTTTCACCTACAAGAATTCAGAAGAAAGCAACAACTTGAGTTCCCAGCTACAGATAAACGCATGCAAAGCATTCCTCCCAAACCCACTCCCCTTCCCATGACACATTCATTTGTAATGTTTAGGTGTGTCAGAACAACCGTGGGACAAAACCAGAGCCAGATTTTCCAGCCTGGTTTCCACCCTGGGGTCTTCACTGAACTAGCTTTTAAAGGTGCACTTTGTCCCTTCATCTGACTCTGTTCCAGTTTTACCATTTCAATTTATAAATGTCTGATCTACAGGTATAATCTACTATAGATGTAATACCATACCTAAAGAAAAGGCAACTCTAGTCTCCTACCTTTCGAGTACTCAATGTGACCGCAAACACAAACCTACCCACTCTGAAAATCAGTCTGAATAACACAAGGCTCAGACAGCTAGTGCATTCAAACTGAACTAAATCTAGAAATTTTCAATTCCTTGTTCACATTCTTCTAATAAAAAGGTGCTTCTCTTACAGCTTTCCCAGACAGAGGCCTTTATGCTATCATTGCTAGGCTCTTTGGTGGTTAGTTGCAGATTTAATGGGAAAGAAGGAAAGAAAAAAAAAACATTAAAAGGTCAAAAAGCCTGAAAAGAAACCACTCACAAAGTACATTTCTATTCCAGCATTGCAAATGCTGATTTCCTACACATGGCATTTTAAGATAGCATTTTTAGAGAGCTCAGACATGTTGGCTGTGATTTCCAAAGCAGCTTATGGGAGCCAAGTGATCGGGTCTCATGAAAGTTCAGCAAAGGCTGCGCACCTGCTTCTTTTAAGCTTCCTCAAAAGCATACTTTTACTTTGAAAAACTGTGAAATACTGCCTCACACCCACTTATGACCGTTTTTCCTTGTGAAATGTTCCCACGTCAGAACCAGCATGTTTTATACACCTTGCACTGAAGTAAATGACTATTACAGGTGCAACTTCAACTCTGCACTGCCCAGCAGATCAAACTTAAGAGAAAAGCAATGCTCAGCCAGAGTGACTTTTCATGGCCAGTATGAAATGTTTCAACAAGTTGAACAATAGTATATATCTCCTTATCCAACCACCAGACAACTTTCACAACACCAGTGTTAACCACCTAGTTTCACTGGGTGAAGAGCCTCCATGCCTGTAATATACCACAGCCAGCACAGCTGGAACAATTTACATTCGTATTCTCCAGAGCACCCATCAAGAGCTTCACCTTCTGCAATGCAACTACTGATCATCAAAACACCCACTCCTTTTACAGCACTTGCACCTGATTTGGAAGGGGAGTGACAGATAGCAACCTCTCTGCTGCAAATCTGCCAGGTGAAGCCTCCAAACACAGAGCATGCAGTTGCTGGCTGATGAGTTGGCACTCCATGAGGTGTGGAGGTGGTGAGGCCTTATCTCAAATACTGTGTTCAGTTTTGGGCCCCTCACTACAAGACAGACATTGAGGTGCTGGAGCATGTCCAAAGAAGGACAACAAAGCTGGTGAAGGGTCTAGAGCACAAGTCTTGTGAAGAGCAGCTGAGGGAACTGGGGTTGTTTAGCCTGGAGAAAAGGAAGTTCAGGGGAGACATTATCGCTCTCTACAACTACCTGAAAGGAGATTGTAGTGAGGTGGGTGTCGGTCTCTTCTCCCGAGTAACAAGCAGTAGGACAAGAGGAAATGGCCTCAAGTTGCACCAGGGGAGGTTTAGATTGGAAATTAGGAAAAATTTCTTCACCAAATGGGGTGTCAAGCATTGGAACAGGCTGCCCAGGGATGTGGAGTCACCATCGTGGTATTTATAAAACATGTAGATGTGGTGCTTAGGGACATGGTTAGGTGGACTTGGCAGTGCTAGGTTAATGACTGGACTTGATCTTAGAGGTCCTTTCCAACCTAAATGATCCTATAATTCTATGAGTTGGGCCCACTTTTAGTCCCGAGCTGGATGTTGCATAGGGAAGCTAGGTTGGAAAGCATGCATCTCTGATAATGAATGATCCTCCTTTTCAGTAACTTTTTATAGCTAAATTTTACCTTAAATCTGCTAGAACCATTTGACTTCTGGTTACTATGTTCCAAGAACATTATGTCATTAAAATGGTGTGCACTTACTTCACTGACACATTCTTTGTGTCTTTACAAAAAAAAAAAAAAAAAGTACTCTGAAATGCGCTTCCCCATCACTCCTGTAACCAGAGAAATAATGGCAAAGAAAGAACCAAAGCTGAAAAACTACTTCAGCAAAGCACAACATGGGAAATGCAGGTAACAGACATAGACCTGATCAGGCTGAGCCAGCCTCTAGGATTGCCCTTCATACCAGACAAGATGCAAAGGCGATGGCATACACACTGAAAAGTAGTGCCCAAGCCAGGATGATCCACAGCAGATGGGTGGGTGCAGCAGTAAACACCATGCTGAACTGTCCCTGCCTTTATCAACTGAGGAGGGTGAGTAATTTGAAGATTTCATTTAGGTCCTCAACTGTTTCTTTTTTTCAGCTCCTCCTTTCTATAGGGGCTAAGCTGCACACAGGCATCCCTGCACAATTACTCAAGCATCCTCACAGAAAATATTTTCCACAAAGCGGCTATAAAAGCTTTTCCCCAACAATTTTTCCAAACAAAGAGGTTAAGAAACAACCGACCCTTCCAGTAAACACTGCAGGAGGCTCCACCAAAGTAGCAGCAAATTCTTCCACCTATTGACTCAAGCAGTCCCCTGATTTCAACACTTTCTTTTCTTTCCCCTTTCATAATGATATGAATATGAAAATACACTTCCAGAAAATAAGCAAACCTTAGAATAAATGAAACAGCTGCTTCAAAAGCAAAGTGCACCAGAGGTGACACGCTCAAGGCTGTTTCCCCATAAAAGCTCCATGAAGCCAGCTTTGTGTATTAGCCTGCTAGCTCAACCTTGACATGTTACCAAGGTGCTCAGAAAAATAACCTCCCTCGGGGAAAAAAAAAAAACAAAACATAAATATATATGTAAGTACAAATGCCCACTTCAGGGTCACTTGATTAAAATGAATTTTAGAATATATGCTGTTTTCAAAGCACTTCTCTAAACAGTCCTTTCTGTTCTCTCTTCCACCTATTATTAGATTATAGCAGCCAGAGCTTGGATAAGAGGAAAATTGGTTTGCTCCTGACCTAAACAGCAAGTTACCTCCATCAAAGCATTGCTCCCCTAACACAAAGATGGCTTTACCCCCAGAAAAACCTTCTGTGTCAAATCAGCTTTTTGAGACCACCTCTCTGAAGCAAGAAGATACTAAAATAGCTTCTTATAATGGATCAGATCCCAACTTAACAGGCCTCAAGGGTCATCTTCATTTTTACAGTAGAAGTGAGCTTTCAAGACAAAGGGGAGGGGGAAGAGAAAAGCAGTTTGAGGGAGTCCCTCTTATTTTTTTGTGTATAAAAGCTGGTTTGCATAGTAGAAACCCACTGATTTCAAATTTAGTTTCTCTGACTGCTAAATAGATCTATAAGGGATGTCTACCAAAAATTGTAGCGTTAAAATGTGTCACAATCATTCATGATGCTGAGCCAGACTCTAAATTCACTTGGAAATGAAGCGGAAATGCTCATGAAAGTACCAACAAGGACAAAGATTACTCAAATATATCCCTTCATAACAGCAAAAACTAAGTGCAGGCAGATCCCAGTTGCATGCACACACTTCGAAGTACATAAAAGAAAGGTTTGGTATTATACTATTTATTCTTTTTATACTTCTTGCCCTCCCGTGTTTCGGGACCAATCTGAAGTGACAGGTTTATATTCTCAGCTCTGAAGTTCATCCCAGTACTCTTCGGGGATGAGCACTGCAGAAAAGGAGCATACTACAGAGCCAGCATGGTTCCTGCCTTAAGGATCTACTTAATTGCATCTTCCCTGGGTCTCTTTATCTAGTTCTCATACAAAAGGCATGCTCACCTGTAGAGAGAGCAATGTGCAGTGCAGGAAATCATCCAGATACAAGGGCCTGCAGTGAGGGGAGGATTCAAGAAAACACAGGAACCTGTAAATCTTTAAGTAACTTTGGCCTGTAACTAGGGAGCAAAGCAGCAATATCTGCACTGCACTCTAATGCTTTTATTTGCTTATGAAAATGAATTACTAGAATTAAGTGCAATAACATTAATTTCAGGCCCACTCAGGATCACACCCTCTGTGGCAGTTATTCAACACTATGGCCAGATTTCTGGTGGTCAGTTCCAACTGCAGCAGTACCAGCCACTAGTAACACTTGCACAAAGCAAAGAAACACAAGATAAGGTATTTAGAGGAGAATGAATGAAGAAAAGGAAGAATAAGACAGGTCTGAAAGAATAAGAACAGGTCTGGGGGGGAAAGAGAGAGCTAAAAGGAATAGCAATGGGGGGGGGGGGGGGGGGGAGAAAAAAAACACAAAAAAGGAAAGAAAACACAAATACAGCAATTCCAGAAAAGTCACCTCAAGCTCAGGGCATCTCTGCCCTGACCAATTTTAGACTTCTTTAAAGAGAGCTGAGATGGCACATCCATCCTGTGATGGGGGTGACCCTTCCTGCTAGAACCAGGGACTTTTCGTAACTCCTTTTTTTTCCCTTTTTGTGTATTTCTTCTTTAATGTCACAGAAAGATACAGAGTAAGAAAAAAAACTATCAGTGCAAGTTATCAAGGATATAAGGATTTGTACATAAGACATTCATACAGACATTGAATATTGGATAGAGGCTCCATTTTAATGAGGATGTGGATAGAAAATGAGGATAGGTTTGTATTTGAGTTCAATTTCTGCAAATAAAAATAAAAGATACACAAACATCACAATACTTGCACATTATTAACATTCTTTTCAGTTCCTGAAGACAGCCTAAATCATGCAAACCACTGAAGTATCTCATTAAATTAACTGACTCTAATCTGGTGAGTTTTGTACACTGGGGGTTAAGACTCTGCTGAACTTTCCAAATTCATGTTTCTGCAGGAACCAGGAGGTCAGCAGGAATTGCTGAAGGAAACCCTATTAAAATCAAAGGTGTTTGGGAAAACAAGATGGCATATACACCCTGGATATGCCATTAAAAGATAAAGAATTTTAAAATAAATAAACGAGCAAATAATTTGTAAAAGCCCTAGAAACAGGTGGCATAAGGTCAGAGGTCCACCCACCCAGGACAACAATTTTAACCTTAACTGGCAAGGCTGGGAGAGAGATTCATAGAAATTTTTTATATGTCAGCCTATAGTGGAAGTCAGGGAAAGGAGAGGCTACAAAAGCAAACATCTGCAAGCTAGAATTAATTTGCTCCAGCTTTTAAGGGCAAACCCAGTGGATGGATGCCAAAGCATAAAAACAAAAATCATATCACAGTTTTATGCCCACATAAAGAATTTTAAGGGAGACAAACTGCGGAAAGGCAGATTTCTGAACACCATGAGAGGGGAAAAAGTAGTCTGTGTGGAGGACAATGGCTATGTGAAGAACTCCGGGGCAAAACCCCATACAGGTTTAGAAACATCTGATGAGACCGCTAGAGAACCACAGATCCATATAGTACACTCAAGTATCAGTAATTTGTTGGAGCCCTGAGCCAGACCTCTAGTCCTTGATATCTTTGACTCTTATGAAAGTAAAATCTAGATGCATATTTAACAATTCTGACCTAAACACTGAAAAATCTCAGAAACTGAGGGATGTACATCCTGGCTGGTACCAGCCCTTCCTCCTCTTGCAGCCCTCCTCCTCCATTGCTACTGTCCACCCCTTTTCACACCTAAGAGTCACAAAGAGAGACCTTCTGCCCCATTTCCATGTGGCAGTTGCTGTTCCCATGCTGTGACTTTCTCCAGTAGTGCTGGCCCCACATGCCCTCTTTGTGCGGACTCGTGATTTCCAGACTTCCCCCCACGTACTGAACCAGCTAGGGTTGAGAAGAACAAGACAAGGAAGTCACAGCAACCAAAATAATGGGTTAGCTTCAGGACTGGGCAAGATAGCGCAGAACATCAAGCATATGTCAGTGCCAGAAAGCAAGTCTGGAAAAGTAAAAGCTGCGAAATCCAAATTTCAAAGCAACTCTCTGACAGCAAGACATGAATGTGAGACTGATGGCCAGAGATAAGCTAGCAGTTTTGTCTAATACAGCCCATACATTTTGGATATGCTGAACTGAATGCAGCTACAGCAAAGCCACACGTCAATGAACACAAAACTCCAAGACCAGTGAGGCATGCATGGTCCCAGAAGAAATCACGTCCAAGTCTGAATTTGTAGAGAAAAGAGCTAGTGATAACAGAGAGAATGACACAATCCTACACAATTTTAGACAGAAACAGTCAGGAGACTGAGACAGTCAGGTCTCACATTGATTATTACACCTTAATCAAAAGAGATGGAAAGGCTATCAACTCTGAGACCAGAGAAAGGGGAAGGACCATCACACACTTAAAGAATCAGATATTTGAATTCTGTTCCTAAGACTATCATGGACCTCTACTACATGCTTTAGATAATGAATACAAAAATTACTATATATATATATATATATACACACACATCTATCTATCTCAGAAAGTTGGTCATTCATCTTTCAGTGGAGTGAAGGGTGCCAAATACTCTACACAGTTTAATTTGGGGAAGACATGTAGACAGAAAAGACTCCACTAATTCACTAAGTAATGACTAACTCCATGGCATTTTGGATGCTGAGGAAATTAAGACCCTGACCCAGCCAAGTATGTTAGCCCTGGCATAACTGTAACATATGGTACCTTCTTTGAAATCAGTGGATGTGCAGTGTTCATGCGCTTATAGGGATGCTTTGTTAGCATTTGATATTATATAGTTGTCAAGTTTCAAATTAGACAGAACGAGAAGGAAAAAATAGAAGGGATTAATTAAAAAGCATGTAAAATTTTAGAATACATGTGCTCAAGCCTTTTTTAATAAAATAAACTCTGCCTTTATCTGTCTGTATTTTGAGAAAGTGCTGGCACAATACTGGAATTCATTCTAAAAATGCTGGTCATATTCTGTGTTACAGCAGTATCATAATCCCTAAATGAACAAGCAATTTGGTCTTTAGCAATAAATGTCATTATATCAAATTTGAACGGACACTAAATATTCCCTGGAAACGCACATCCTTGACAGGCATCGTGCAGCCAGGAAGTTAATTTTGTCCACAAAATGGCATATAACAGCAGGTTAATTAAGTAACTATGTTTAGACATCCACCATTCTGAATTAAGATTTCTCAGCAAGAAATTAGAAAGAATTCACATTCAGTTGAATAAAGACCATTTTCCAATGAAATCACTTATTTTTCAACTACAGTGTAAATCAAATTACAAAAGTCCTAGTTCAGAGCCAATATTTTTCATGGATTTAATTGTAACTGACAGATATATAACCCTTGCTAAATTGGTTTACTGTGGGTAGTTCTTACAAGCCTTTCATATACTGCCACTACCAATGGATGGCAAATTTATATGCAAAATTGCCATGCTAGCATGGGCCATCTAGCTCCCCTGGGAAAACCTAAAAAAAAAAAAAAAAAAAAAAAAATCACTTCTGTATTGTACTCTATTAAAGAAGAATTGATTCTCTACTCCCAGAAGACATGAACAAAACTATTTCATTTTTAAAGGTGAAAACAAAGTAGAAGAATTTATGTATTTTTTATCTAATTTTTCCACGTTTTTGTTTAAGCAGTTCAAGGCATTTCGGCAGGGATGCATGTACCTTGGGTGATACAGAACTACATACATTGATAGAAGAGTACTTAGTATGATACATGATTTATATCAGAAATAACACTCTAGTCATTAGGAAACAAGCAGCAATAAAGATGACAAAATTAAGTACCTATTTGTTATCCGTCATCAAACCATCGTAAGAACCAGTGAATGGGACATACAGCACACTTAAGAAAACCCTGCAAGATCAGTAAATCATATTAGCAGTACCTCAGCTATGGCTTGGTAAAGCATAAATGAAAGTAAATGGCTAAAACACATAAATGGAGACCAGTATGTATATACCTGTCCAAGAAACATGTCTGACAATTCAGGTTCTCTTTAAATGCTCCACTTCAATTGTCTCACATAGGAGGATTCTGTCATTCTAACATAAAAAATTGACAGGATCCTTGGAAGAGACAAGCACTTAAAGCTGCTGTTGTAAGTGATGCAGTATTATGAAGAATGAGCTGAATAGAACCCCAGAAAAAACATTTAACATTAAAAAGGCTTCCTACCATGCTAAAGAAAAATAGCAAATTAGAATGCTACACACAGCCACTGTAAAAAGGATGTCTTTTTTAATACCACAATATGATAAATTATCTTAAGTAGCACATTAATGTCAGAAATTGAGCATAATCTAACTTCTTTCCAGTGACAATATTAAATGGCTTTCAGACGTCTTTCCTACTATTCTGACATTAAATTTAATAACACCCAGAGAGACCACAAAAATGATTCAGTTACAAGAATCATACTGTACTGGATCATTGCCTTTTAAGTAGGATTCAGCTAAATGATTAGGACTCTGATGTTTTTGGCACATTCAAGAGAAAGGTATGAAATTTGCTACATAACATTTATCAGTAGTGAGCAAACTTCCTTTCAGTATCCAGTTTACATTGGTAGTGGTATTTTCCTTTGTGCATGAGAGTTTGATTATTGTCAATTATATGAAACACTGGTCCCAGGCAGACCTACAGTTCTAAATTTATTTTTTAAAAAACTTTTCCTTGCTTGGTATTCCTGAATATTGACAAACTCTGCAAGCACCTGTGAGAGTGTGTAACATCTGGCACTCTTAGTAAAGAAAATTAAGCAAAAGTAAGTCTCTAACAACAAATATATTCAGCTATACAATCCATATAGCAATTTCACCACAGCAGCACTGTATGATATGCATGGAGATGATGATGTGGGATCAAGAACAATTTAGATCTTGGGCTCAAATAATCAATAACAGAGTTCAAGTGCAAGAACTGGCCATCACAATCTTCACATTCCCGCCTCCTCCAGCAGTTCTCACAATGCACATTTGCTGCCTTTGCTATAGTCATGCAGCTTAAGAAAAGCCAGAATTCAAGCCTCTTGCCTTCCCTGTCCACCAAGCTCACAAGTTCAAGACAAGGCCCCACAACCAGTGACAGGACCTGTCCAATTCTACACATCACAGAAACACCCAAGATAGTCCTGATGCTGCCTATGCTCAATTCAGTCACTTCCTTAGATTGAACTGTCCCTTCACCCAGTTCAGAATAACTCTTATTCATGTGTTTAACTTTGAAACCAATGAAAAGAACTTAATGCATGGGGAAGCCCTCCACTGAATTGGTGCTTTGGCCAAAGGGAGTTTCTTTGGCAGGATAAGCCAACAGTCATGGTAGGGCAGCTTTGAAAGTGCATATCAAATAAGGAAGGTAAAATTCCAGGTACCAATGTTAATTTATTTGGTAAGGTCTTTTTTCCAAAGGCTTAGGCTTACTGGGGTCCAGGTCTGTACCAAAACAGCAGCAAAACACACGCTGCTGCTTCTGCATGCTGAGGTCTTAGCATCCAGCCCTTTCCTCGCTCAGACACAGCAATAGCTCCCCTCTAAGAAGGTAATTTAGAGATAAATACATGGGGGAGGAGGGGAAATCTTTACATTTCTTCAGTTATTACCATCCTCTATTAAACTTCTTTAAAGATATTACCTCAAGGAAGAAGGACGGTAAAGAAAAAACCATCAATGAGTGACTTATTTAAGCATTATAAGCCTGAAGAGGAACATGTGTTTATATCACATACTGTTAGAGGCTCTGTAAAACTAAAGGTGCTTAATCTTCTTGCCTCCTGAACAGTCAATAAAGTATTTCTTTAGAAGCTCAGACTTATGATAACAAACCTAATGCTGTAACTTCCCTGATGGCTGGTAAAATGGGTTACGGTCATGCCTGATTTCCTTACCTCTTATCGTTTGTGCACGCATAGTTAGAGCTCCTTTTCTTATGTACATTACCTTGTGTTAATCAACATGAAAGTTCATCTGCCTCTTTATCCACCCAGTAACTTCAGTGTCATAGCACCTTTTTCCAAGTCTTCACAGTCAGTTTTAGCTTTGGCTGCTCTGAATATGCAGCTTCACCACCTCATCCAAGCTATTTAGGAAGACATCAAACATCATGGACCTCCATATGACACCATGGATACCTTTGCTCCAGTGTGAAATCTGCCCTCTTGTTTCCTACCAGTTATTAAACCCCTAGGGAATACACAACAGCTTCTGGTTTTTTTCAGAAACCTAGGTCAGGACATTTGTCAAAAGCTTTTTCAAGATTCGAATACACTCTACCAACCCGACCAACCCTAATCAAATGCTCACTAACTCTTCCACAGAATGCTAACGTATGTGTTCCACCTGTAAAAGGTTCATCAACTGATCCCTACTATATCACATTAATCCCTTTCTATCTTTATTATTGTTTCAACCACTTTGCCTGATTGCCTAGTCCGAAAGTCAGCCTTACGATACTATACTTCTAGATTCCCCCTGGAGCCCTTTTTGCCTTTTGGCCACAAAGTGACATCACATTTTCCACATTCTGTTCCTGTGTCTCTTATAATGTATTGAATACCAGATAAAAGACAACCTTGAGCATCAGTGGGGGGAAAAATTTTAAGAATTACCATTGCAGTGGAAATACAGAAAGCCAATCATAGTGGTCATTGTAAGTGTTTCAAGATGTACTTTGCCCTAAGCTTTCAGCAAATTTACAAAATAAATGGGACTACCTACAGTGTGTCATTACACATAATAATTAGTCGTTGTAGTATTCAGGCCTTACTCACAATAAATGGTATTTCCACACAGTTGACATAGTCACCTCTTCAGCTTTTCATAAAGGGAGTCACATTGCTCCCATTGAAGTATCTTGGGCACTTCACAGGTTTCCAGTTTGTTACTCTATTTTTCATTCTCACACAACTTATACTCTTCTCCTTAAATTTTATCTCTTCAGCCCCTTCACAGTAAGAAAAGGCATGTTTCTCTATGGTATCCTGTTCTGCTCTGAAATAAACCATTTAACAAGAAGGGAATTAAAACTTGTCAAGCTATCTGTGCTCAAAGAAATCACCCCCTTGAGAAGAATAAGGGCTGGTCCTCAATGGGTCATTCTCAGCTTAGTAAGGTGAAGTTAGGTGGGAATTAGGCAGCCCATCAGCACTGCTACATTCTTACCTGTACAGCAGAAACCAGCAAGGAACCAGTTCTCCATATCATAACTAGCCATGAAAGACAAGACAGCAGCAAGTGGGAGGTGAGGAAGGAAAAGGCTGCCCCAGCAGCTGCTTAACCCACTGTAACCATACAGTAATAATAGGGTGAGGGACACCGCTGACCTGGGGGCAATCACACAAACCAAGGAGAGCAACAGCCACAGATGCTGCGGTAGGAAAAAGTGACTCCAGAATCCATCACTGATTCTGCCCCCTATGTGTATCTCATACTTATTATTGGACGGGCTGCAAGAAAAAGCCAAGGAAAAAGATAACCAGGAGTGTAAAAAGGAGTAAAAAGGTGTTAGAAGAGAAGGGACTGAAGTTAACAGAGGACCACAGCACATCTGCCAGTGTTTGCTGATTGTTCTCTCAATTGCTATGATACTTAAAGCAGTGAGGAAGAAAGGTAATTACTTTATTCCCATCATCCTCATAATGAGATACTAGCTGACTAAATCTGGATCAGCAGAAGCTGCTGAAGAGGAAATTATACTGCACAGTGGGCTAAAAGCTATCAAAAGCTACTGGACATTGCACAAAGAAGGTGAAATTATGTGTGTTTAGTACCAGAAGAACACCTATATAGGACTGACACTTTTCCTTTGACTGCAAATTATAAGAATTAGGATATATTAGATTTCATTTGTGCTGACTCATCATTTTTACAAAAAGCTATATTGCTGGAGGGATTTTTTATGGGCAAACACTGAAATTTATAAACTAGCAAAAGAAGAATGGGTTGAGACATTTAATAGGCATTGCATATTTTAAACTGTGGATCAGAGACAATACCTAGTTACTCTATTTTTTGTGAAGCATTAAAACTAATAACTGTCACACCCCATCACCATTTGGATGGTCTAGATCTTAACCCAAGAACTAAAGGGCTGATTCAATTAGCAGAGAGCTCTTAGCCTCTCCAGCACAGCACAGGATTCTTCCAAACTGTGGTCAACAAGTATGCGGTGAGAAGGACACAGCTGGAACCCTGGGCCCAAACAAACAGTACCTTCAATAATGTTTCCAGCTGAGAGGCAAACAACAGAGATATTTGAGGGTCAACAGCAGCTTGTTGACCCATAAAGTCTGGAAATTCTTGGTGTAGTGTGCCAGGCAGGAGAGAAATACCACCCACGTTGCCAGCATGCTACACGTATATCCTGTGTTGGAGGAGAAGCTCACAGAGCTGAGCAGCATAGTTGCTCAAGGTCCTGCCATGCTCCCTGGCATTCTGGTAGAGCTCTTCCCTTTGAAAGCCCTTTGCTGTGCTCACTAATGAAGAAAGTAGGGAGACCACATGACCCCTACTCATATACTCTTCTGCCATCTGGGATTATGCATTTGATCTTTATTAGATTTTATTGATCTGTTTGATGACACCAGATAAGCCAGAGTTTTCCACAAGGCACGAGTCACGCTGGTAAGCTCCACCAGCCACCTTCAAAGCACAGGAAAAAGGCTGAAGTCTCTTGGCTACACATAGCTGCAGGCACACAAGTGTCGTGAGGTGCAAAGACAGTTTTACTGAGGTGGAGAAACAAGGAGATACAAGCATGCTTTAAAGGTCTTCCTAAGGCAAAGAGCCTCAGAAATGCCACACTCCCCATTATTCCTGGTGCCACTGCCAAGTGCTAAGCCTCACAGAGAAGAGGCAGGCACAACAAATGGGCTCTGGTAAAACACACACATAGAAAGGGTGTTCCTTAGCACACCCTCCTCCACCTGGGAATCTCTAAAGTGCTGTGCCAGGTTTGCAGTATTCTATCATTTAATACTACATCCTCTTTTCTAATACACTGGAAAAACAGAAGAAAACACCTTTTTATCTGTGAGTTTCCACCTGCTTAAAATAGCCCCGATTATTCCTTTGTTTTCTATTTAGCACAAACTCACTGACTTAAGAAATACAAAGTATTCTCTGTGAGCAACAGTGTCAGCTATAGGTATTCAGACTGACAATATCTTCATGTTAATGCTGATCTGTATGGTTACTCAAGGTGCATATTTTAGCTCTCCTGTGCACATTACATATTTCAATTCTACCTTCAAACGCTTATCTCTTGTAACCTACGTAAATAAGCATTCAGACTCTGCTGTGTGGGTGATTAAACAGTTATAAATATGAATAAAGCTCTAAATAATTGGGTTGTATTTTAATTAATTTTAAATAAAATTAGCACAAATTCTACAATTTGAAAGCTACTGTATTTCCTAAGCTGGAGAGACATCTATTTCTCCCCTGCTACTTCATTTCCACACTTCTGATTTACAATGACACGTGAAGCCTCAGCAGACAGACAGCACCAGCATCAATCGCTGAGCCTTTCTGGCAACACAGACACTAGTTCTGCCAAAGGTGAAGCCTGTATGTGAGGCCTGTATTGGTTTTGGACCAATGATGTCAAAGGAAATTTTGTCTCTTACTTTAATAGAGGGAAGGACAAAACAACCTTTGCAATGTTGTTGTCAATGATGTTAACCAGCTTCAAGAAAGCTGACACTCTAGCACTGAATTTGCTCTGAGCCTGCCAACTCTTTCCAAAATCAACATGAGATAACAGCTCTCAGGCACATTCAAATGGATGTGGCTATCTTTTTATCCCAAGACCCTTCCCTTGAGCCTATCCAACCCTGTTCTGGGCTGAAATCTTCCAGCCCTGTTAAAATTCATCTAGAAAACTATTTTTAAAAATTGAAATCCAAAGTTACCTTTCCAATGCCAGGGTTGTCCTTGATTTTAGACACAGCTCTCAGAAGGCATGGTGGTGCTGGGGGAGGACAGAGCTGCAGGATGCCACTAAAGTTAGTAGCATAAATAGAGAAGTCGTGTGTGTGTGGCAGGGGCGGATGGTATTTCTTTCTCTTCGAAGACAGGTTAAGCTTCTGTGCTGCTCTGTATAAAAGTAATAGCAAGAAAGGACAATGTTACTAGGTGTTAATGGGAATCTAGACCAGACAAACAGATGCTCATTGTCATCAGTACCTGCTTAACAAATCAAGTCATTGTGTTCTAATCCGATTTCATAAGGACAAACCATCAGGAGACTAATAGAAGGAAATATGGGTAGAAAAATTACTGGCAAAATATTCAGTTAATTTCTCCCCCAACAGAGTTTCAATTATAATCTAACTCTCCTCTCTTCCTCCCAACAGCTTGACAGCTGAATCCTAAAATGCTAAAATCTCACTGACGTAATAAAAGCTAAAATAATCCCCTTGTCACTGGCAGGACCAGATGGACTTTGCTGGTGATAACATTATGAAAGTGGTTCTTTGTACCCTACAAGTTACTCAAGGCACAGGATAACACTCCAAGTCAGCTGCGCTCAAGATCCTCTCTTGTTGGCTGCACTGAAAATCCTTAGATAACAGAGAATTTCCTTCAAGACAGATTGGTTTTTCCTCCTCAATTCCATTCTTTCACATTAAAAGGGAAAGCTATTAAAAAGACATGCTTTAATGTTCTGAATGATAATGATCCTGCTTTTGAAATGCAGAATTTCAAAACATAAAAGATGAAGAAGGAAAAATTAAAAGGTACAATTAAAACTGTAACATTCTTCCTTGTGTATAAGAATAGGAACATAATCACTTTTTCTTCTATTCCCCACCAGCAACACCAAACAATATAGCAAGAAACAAAACCAGAAACTCCGGTCTGCATCAAAACCCACATAGGAAAAAAAAAAATCACCCTGCAGAGTTAAGTAGAACAAATACCTGTGTTAGTGAGCACACGCTGGGCAACTGGGGGTGGCAGTGAGGGTGAAATATCAGCTCTGTCAAAGCCAAGGAGAGCTTTGCCATCTGAATAAGACATGTGCTATCTGACCCCAAGACTGTCAGTAGATAGCCCACCCTCAGATATGTATTGTAAAAGCATCCAACATGCTATCTTTTAGCATTACTTTGAATGGCTGTTAAGCCAGCAAAAATGCAAAGCGTTACACTGCCAGCATCTGTGGGCAACCTGAGACTGTGCTACTGATGCCAACAGGTCTTATGGGGACAAATCACTATTATGGTCCATGCTTGCAATATAAAGGCTTGTCACTTTGGACAAGTTAATTTACAAATATGATGACAAAAAGTCTCTTTATACAATGGCTAGTTTACATTTTCATCATGCTTTTCAGCCCAGGATCTCCAAGTATTTTTCAGCAAGATCAAACTGGCACTAGCATCTATAAAGTATTATAAGCAACAGACATATGGAGAAACTAAGGCAGCGCTTTGCTGTCATACTTAATTCAGGGTAAATCTAGACCCCTAACCTTGCCACAAACCTAGTCATCAGGCAGCCTCAGGCTGAGTCAGTTTAGTAAGCTGATCAGAGAAGGAAACTCCTCCTTTGCTTATATTTATGGTAGGTTAGAAGCAAAAATGAACACTGAGAGCAGGAGGGCTGCACAGTTTCTTCCAGCAGCACCACTGGCTTCGAATGAATTACAGTACAAAGAACTGGTTGTGTCTGAGGAGCAAAATTACTCACTTGGGTCAAGATTAGACAGCCAGTCAGTACAAGGGGGAGGACTCTCAATACAGATCTCCAAAATTCCCAGTCCTACACCCTATATTCCCATACTTGTGTGTTAAACTCCTGGATCTTTTTACTTCATCAACTTCTAGAGATGCAGACTCCCTATGTGCTTCCTTCTCCCTCTACAAATGCTGCAGCATTTAGGAAGACAAAGACTCATGTGATGAAAAAATAAGGCTCTAGTTCCAAACTCAGAGGGAGCCAGAAGCCACTGTCTTGTGAGGCACAAGTTGGACCTTTGCTCCTGAGGAAAGAAGCAGCTTTTGACTCCTGCTGCATCCTGAAACCAGCAGGAACTGGATCCCACAGCGAAGCAAAACACTGCAAGCATGGGTTTATACAGAACCTCAGGGGTTTGGTGGCAATGAGAACTGATTTAACTGCCTAAATCTCAAATCCCCTTGCTAATACTTCATTCAGAATATAAACATATGCCTGAAATAGGACACCAGGCAAACAGTTGCACAACTTCACTATGGTTGCAGCTGCACATTAAAACCGTAATGCCTCCTAAATTATATGCAGCTTTATTGTGCAGAAAAGAGTCTCTACCTGTTGGTACTGTCATTGTGGAACTCAAGACAGTCATTACCCTCTATCTCCAAGTACCAATTAAAAATTGTGGTTATTATTTAATCATCTTGTTGATTAATATGAAAGATAATGTTTATTTCCTTGTTTACATGCTATGATCCCTTGTTGAAATGATAAAAACTCCTCAAGAGAATGTCTTCAAAGTGCAATCAAGATATACTTTAAATCCTGATGAAATAGTTATTCCTTCAATAGATCTGGCTGAAGGAACTCCTCTGAGAAACATATGTGAAAGAGAATAAGATACAAAGGACAAATTTACTCAGGAATTATGTATTCAAGCAACTATCTAAGCACTAACACTCAAGGAATAAATGCACCCCAAAAGGCCAAGCTAAGCAAAGTATGTAAACAAATAAACAGAAAATTCAGCCTTTTAAAAGTATAGCATCTCTTAAAATAGCTGAGTAACACAGTTTTGGACCATTTCAAAAAGCATATCTAAGATACCAAATACATTACTAGTTGTCTTATCTTCCTCACCGAGACAGAACAACTTTCAAAGTGATTTACTTCCAACAGTATTCACACACTTTCTGCATCTTCACTGTTCAAAGGACAGTGCCATATGCTAGCTAAAGCAATTAACTGCTATAGTGCTGATAAATCCTCTTCCTATGAGTCTGGAGTGCCATGATTTTACTAAGAAATTTGGCAAGGGGACTGCTGATGTCCTGTGAGATAACAGGAAACTGAAAAAGCAGAGGAACTGGAGTAGCTGTTACAGAAAATAATCAGTGCTTTGATGGGCAACAGGCCAACTGCACTAATAATGATGTATATGGTTCACATTTAAAGAGCATCTCTATTCAGGTAGCAGTGCACAAAGCTTAATTACAACCTCTCTGTGTTTGAATGCAAGAATTACTTTGCCCAACATTAAAATGAGGTTGTTTCTGGAGTTGGAACATCATGGACATCTTGTACCAGCAGTATCAAACAGCTTGTTGGGTTTGGTTTTGTTTGTTGTTTTGGGTTTTTTTCTAAAAAGGAAAAGTTAGGATCTAATGGAAAGAATAGGGCAATTTAGGCAAAACTAATCACTATGAAACTGTAGACTCTGAATATGAATTTAACTGTCATCCTCAGCTCCTATAAAAAGCACAGCCAGTTCTTTAACTACTACAAAAGCCAGTTGGACAGCAGCATGCATATGCTTTGCTTGGGCTCCTGGACTGGTCCAGACAAAGAGCACCACACAAGGTGTGATCAATCACACAAGGACTCATCAATCCTTACGCTTCTTGCGGCAGCAACAGTATACTTGGTAGCATCCCAGTGAAGCAGTCATTAGGCCAATATATAGGCTAAGGTGGTTTGCACGAGCCCAACTACATTTAAAAAAATCCAACTTCACAAAACTCCTTATTTCAGTAAAATTCATGAGAGCATGTATCTACAGTGAGCCACTTCTGAGACACTCCAAAGTGCTGTATTTTCTGCAGTCCTTATCCAACAACCCATTACCGAATTTACACCTAAGTTTCCACTTCTTTTCTTCCCCAGCATTCCTCTTCTCAGGGGGAATTTTTCCCATGAAGACAAGGAAGGCAAATCTCTCGAACTGGGCCCTTTTTACCTAGCACCAGAAAGTCAGAAGTCAGGCTCACACCAGATCACTTTCTGTAGGAGCTTAATTGGGTGCCATGCCTATTTCCTGATTTACTTCTTTTTTTTAAATTTAATCTTACACAGGAGGCCCTCACATCCATCTTCAGCATCACAGTGGGCTGTCTGACCTTCTCCAGTATCAACTTGTCTCCTCACAGGGAAAATTATGACCTGTAGGGAATACTATGCAAAATTTAAGCATTAGCATCATTTGTTTTTCCGGGCATTTTCCACACATTTTGTCACAGCTTTGACACAGATTTTCACCTACCTTTGTTTTCCCCATTCAACCTCCACCAAGCACTCTTCTACAAAACATTCTTGCAAGGGGAACTAAACTCCACACTCTTATACCTCTGTTCCAATTAAAGCATGAGAGACACCCATGTATATTATTTTTACCTCCAGCTGTGAGATTTACTGTCTGCGTTTTGCTTAACTCTTTCCATCTTTAATAGAAGATGTCTTTTAAGATGCTCTGGAGAGTTCTTTTCTCATAGCTAGGTGTCACAGTAGAAAATAAAACTAATATATGGCACATGCAGGGGCACTCAAATACCAAATGACAAGGGACAGTCTCTAATCTGCTCTTTCCTCCACACAATTTACAGATTACTAGGTTTTCTGCCATGCATGGATGAGACCAGTGAGGAAAACCATGGACAGATCAATTACATAATGCTCAGCACCTAGGGAATAAGACTGTGCAACAACAGTAGCTACAAAGCCTGCCTATTAAAAAACCCATACAATTTTTTATTTTAAATTCTGCCTATGTAGTTAACATGACTTTTCAGGTATTCTGATGTACAGAAAGCTGCTTCTAGCTTACATTCAGTGCACCCATTCTGCACATTACGGCTGTGAAACTAAACAGCACAATTTAAATCCTTAAACAGTGTTCCTTCTGGGCATAATTTCTCCATGGAAAAGAAAAGTAGATTTGAAACTTTTATAACTATGAAAAAGTATAGAGTTTTTTCTTAACACTTTATGGAGTTTATTAAGCTTCAGAAGGAACAGTGATGTGAAATATACTCTGGTACAGATACTAGAAATGGGTCAACTGAGATAGATACAGAGGATTTAACTGACACGATGGGTCTACAGACAAACCATCACAAGTCAGAAATAGAACTGGGAGTCCTGCTTCCCATTATTAAGCTTCACTGACAAAAATAATAAAAGAAAACTTCTGCACATTCATTTCAGCATGACTCATTACATATTAACAGTTTTAGTCTTATTAGCCAGCCTTATCTTTCAGTGATCACTGTCATTATTCATATTGTGAGAATGCTTAAGGGCTTCACTGAAAGGGTCAAGGCCAAAAAAGCGCACAGTCCAAGCCTTAAATAACCTGAACTTTGGCGTTTATTCGAGAGTACACTTACTCCTTTTTGTTTTGAATTTTGTTTGACCTTGACAGACATCATGAGAGCAATTTTTATCCTGATTCTGAACCCTCTGCAAAGCTTGCAGGATTCTGGATGCAGGTTTACGTTAGGAATCAATTTACTCTAAAGCAAGACTTTTCCAAACTTTCCCAGTTCCCAGCCCAACCAGGCATCACTCCTCTGTCACATAACCCCAAACTTTTCCCACTGCAAACCAGCTCCAAAGGAAGCAGTGGGAAAGTCACAGTCTGTCATTGTATCTGCAGTTCCAGTTATTGTTTCCTTAATTACTCGTCAATACAGACAACAAATAGACGGATGTCCTACAATACACCCTCCAGCAATCCATCCTGAGCCTTCCGCAACTCACAGAATAAACTTGGTTGGCATTATTACTTTTATTATTGCTATTACTGTTTGATTTGTGGTTCTAAAATTAGAGAGGTAGCACAATGAAACAGTGCAGTTGCTATCCAAAAGCCCAGGCAAACTTAAAAATAAACAAGCTATCCATTTCCACTAACAGCATTCTATTTGGAAAATAAAATCTGGTCCAGAAAGAGACATTTTTAAAGAGAAAAAAGGGAATGTCTAAATCTGTCATGAAGGTTTGGAAAGGAAAGGTACTGTCTGTATTTCTACCATAAATTTTGTCCAAGGAGTCACTCAAAGTATATGTTAAATTTTGAGGTTATGGTCTGTTCTACCCCCTAGAACAAGCTTACTAGGTTCATGTGATACATACATAGCTTCAGGAGGATATAAAACCTTTCCTCACATTACTGCCATTACACAAGTACAGCATCAAACCTTTGTTTGCTTAGCTGTTCCAGCAATGCTATTGAGAAGCACTGCCAGGAAGAACAAACAATTAATGTTACTTATTCCAGTGGTTCAACTTCCTCAATAAATAATTAGTTCCTCTGGACCACAATACACAGCCTCAAACAATAGCATTTTTATAACAGGTGATGGTAATAAAGTTTCAGTAGAAAACCATTATTCTGAAACAAAATGTCAAACCACATCTAATATTATGGGGATATTACCAAGACAACATTATGAGAGACAGTATCCCCAGTATGAGATTAAGTTCATGCCTTGCCTCTTGCACATAGCATAATCTTGCAATTCAGGCTTGAATTTCAGCCTCTCACTTTGAGTGACCTCTTAATTTTCTCTTACTATCTCTTATTAAAATCAGCAAGGCAGAAGTAAAAATCAGCTATGTTGACATACTAGGAACATCATCTGCTCACAGCTGATCAGAGAAGACGGGTCCAAAAGGGATTTTAAGAGGTTATCTACACTTTCCCAATACTCCATGGTAGGATGAACTTACCTAATACATTCATTCCAATATATATTTGTCCAACTTGTTCTCAGAAATCTCCAGTGAAAGCAAGTTCACAGCCTCTCGAGGCAATCAATTCCAGTTTTTAACTAGTCTTACTGTTAGAAAATTCACACCTCATGTCTCTCATAAATCTGACTTGCTGGAATTTATGTTCCTTATTTTCCCTCCACCTTCCCAGCAGACATGCAGAGGAGCTTATTTCCTTCTCCTACAGCAGCTGTTACCTGCAGGAAGACCACTACCACACCCCAGTCTTCTCTTCCACAAGTTAAAAAGTCCTGATCCTTCCAACCTTTCCTCACACATCAAGTTTCCTTGATTTCTGACCATCCTTGTTGGCTCTCCTCCTACTCTATTCACATCTTCATAAAGTATGGAATCAAGGCTTCATGCATCAGTGAGCAATAATCAAGATTCACCTCAATTCAGGCACCATACAGAAAGACCAAGCAAAGCCACTTTGGGGTAAACTCAAAAAGGCCTCTGGAAGATGACAAGTTAAAACAAACCTACAGAGTACCCCTGACATCAGAAACACTTGCTCATGGTATACAGACCCAAGAGCTGATTCCTCCTCTAGCTACACATTATTATTTAAACACAAGCAACCAACCAAGTCCATCTTCAAGCATTCAAGCAATTTGTATACAGGAATCCAAGGAGTTTTCACAGCTCTTCCCTGTATTTTTTCCCCAGGTTTAAGAAACACCAAAGGGCAGATCTTCACAAGCACTGACTGTTACACTCCAACCATTTTTTCTGCTCTCCCAAACCAGCAGTTTCTGAGGCTGCTGCTACAAAATTGTCATGAGTGATGTCAGCTCCATATTCCCTTCACCTTGCAGATTCAAAACACTTTTCTGGCCAAAGAACATTGCTTCAGCAACCAGAACCAGGGTTCAGGAACTGACTTTTTTATATATATACACCAAAATAAGAGCTAGTCACTGCAGTCTACCACATACCATTTCCAGCTCTGTTCATTAATGATGTTAAACAAAGCAAGAGTAGATGAACATATTGCTGTACTTCTATACTCGCTGTTTACAATTGTACCATATGACAAACTGCTGAAAACCTGTGTAGGTTAATATTTATGTAAGCAAGACTGTCAACACCTAATATAGAAATATGTCAGTTCCCGGACTGCACACTGCATAGATAGCCACATATTGAAAATACAGCTACCTGAATGCCTCACTCTGTTTCATGAACTAACTGAGCTAAAGCAGGCAGAACCACATCAATCTAAGCACGCTCCATAGGCAAAATAATTGGACTTATTTGCCAGCAAGACACAGACTCATGAAACAGTTGGGTTGAGCAAAATAAAGTTCTGGTCTCATTTGTATTCTATCAAGAAAAAGTAATAAAGACATTTTTAAAACTACAAACTAATGAAACAGAAGCAATGGTGCTAACTAGCCCTTCATTATTAAGGTAATTACTTAAATAGATCACTTAAAATTTTGCCCTGTAATATCAGCTCCTGGTATACAGAAAGAAGCCAGTATCAAAATGACTTACCAAGCACTAAATTATTTTTGTTACAAAGGATATTACACTCCATGCTACTCATCAAAACCAATCTGGTATGAAAAGCAAAAGCATTCTGCTCATTCAGGCTGCTCCAGGGAAGACACAGGCATGTTTGCGAGTGGAAAGGATTAGAGATAAAATACAGGACATGGCCAAGAAGGGTTCATCTGAAGCACTGGATTCAGACAAATACCAGACAGAAGAAAGAAGGACTGAATGAGGGGGAAAATCAGTATTTTGATATTCCTGATCACATAGAGCAGCCTGAGTACAAGTTAGCATCTGTGACTGTAAAGCCTCCTTTACCATAAAAGCTTTGGGCTAGGTTTTCAGGTTACCTTCCTTTGCCCCAAACACACCATCCCCAACAGACATACCTTTCTCATCACCTCCAGCTTCCTCAGTTCTACATTTTGGTGCACATCTAGAAAATCCACAGAGGATCCATTCCTGCTTCAGCTGGGTTTTATTTCAGATGCTTAGTTAAAGGCTTGACACCTATACTGCCAAGCAAATAACATCTCAGGAGGGCATTTACTTATTCCTACTGTTAACGAGTTAAATGGTCACTGACAGCATTAAATGATGCAGTGGAAATCACCCAAGTACAGAAGTCATATGCCCACACAATGAGTATTTTTAAACAGGGGAGGGACACAGGGGCTTCTTAAAACCCAGTGTTCCTGTGATATATTTAACTGACATCAGTTCTGAAATGATACTTCTCAGAGGTATAATAGGCTGAAATTGCAGCACTATTTAAAATAGCACTTAGCAGGAAAATGTGAGATGCATGTTCTTCCATCACTGCAGACAGAGAGATTTGACTATTTCTGACCCAAAGATGATAACTTCAAATTTCAGCAGAAATAAGCAACTCCTGAAGACCTGCTCAAGACACATTATCAAAGAATATTCCGAAACTTGCCCCGGACTCCAACTAGCTTCACTAATAACGATTAGATTAGATTCATTTTATGCTTATTAACTTCCACTGAGTCATTTCCTCTCAGTTAAAACTCCATAGGGCAGTGCTTCTTAATAAGTGAGCTCCACCACTGAAGACACGAAAAGCCCAACAAAAAAAGACAGAAACCCCAAGAGCGTCACTCTGTGATGACCGGTAAAGCAGCACTAACTGATGCTGAGTGAGGCACTGGCTAAGCAATTTGAAATGTCCTGCCAAAAGAAACAGCTTCCATCCTCCAGCAGGAAGAATGAGGGAAGTTTTAGAAGGCCAAAATTCACAGCTATTTCACAGAGAATTTAAAAGTACCTTCAGAGTACTCTTGCAGCTGATCAAGCACTGCAGCTATAGTGCTGGTGCATTATATTAGCTCAACATTTCATTTTTGTTATAAATGATAATGTGGGATGTCTAATTTTGCCATGAGCACAAGCAAGCAAACCAGTCTAGCTCAGAATAGAGACAGTGTCACTTCAAAGTCCATCTGCCCTGCAAACCATATCCTGTACACCGTAAACTGTTAGAGTGACTGTAAGTCAGCCATGAGAACTAAATATTCAATTAACTATCAGTCTGATTTTACTATTTTGCCTGCTAAGTCTATCTGTTTTAATGAAGTATTAAAATAGTTAAATACATTATTGGAAGAGTCTGAAAGTCACTAATAAAGTTGCAAAACAGGTGCAAACTGTCAAATTACAATCCCCCAGGAAAGTCACTGTTATCATTTTACCTACAGAATGCTCTGTTCCCACTGCAGCAAATCCACCAGCACAGCTGCCACTGCTGCTGAGCTGAGGAGCCCCAATTAACAGAGTCAGAGCAAGCAATGGTGTTCAGGAGACCGGGAACCAAAAAAGCAGGCAGACTGGGAGGGCTGGGGTGGGGGGAGCCAGAGGAGTGCTCCTCTTGACAAGCTAGGAAGGGCAGAAAGAATGGAAGAAGCCAAGGAAAAAAGAGACTCTAATAGCTAGACAACAGCAAGATTCCATATATTCAGGAAAACAGAATAATCAGGTGCATTTAGCTACGGATGAACAAGAAAATATAGAAAGGGTCATATCAAAAATCTTAAATTAAGGGAGAAAATATCAGGTTCAGGAAAGCAGAAGATCAGAGCAAGGACAAAGAAGAAATATACATGACTCCAGTCAAACTCATCCATGAATACTTCAGACTTTTCCCCCTAGTTTAAAATCCCTTCCACTGACCACCATTTACGCCCGCAAATAGGTTCAAACTTGGGTGGCTCTGAAGGCACAGAGATTCTCCCCTCTGACATATCTGTGAGCACATTTTTTTTTAATTGTTCTGCTTTGTTCTTCCTCTTGGGCATCATGAATGTCTCAGAATATAGAGCTAATCCAAGCCCCAACTGCTGCAACAGCGGTCCCCACTGAACCGCCTAGAGCAGCTGGAAAAGTCACCACGTCTCCTGGGGGGCTGCCTCTGGTGCTCCAGAACCTCCTGTATTATCATGCATCAAGGCACTCAGGGCTGACAAAAATCAGCCCTCCCTAGAGGCGGCCTCACATGATAAAGATCTTTAAGGTATCTGGTCAGCAGGAAGCACGGCAAGCAATTCTGCTTTTGCTGTGAAGCTGGAGTAAAGACCTAGAACATCCTCTCCAAAATCCCAACTTCACCATGACCTCCCCTCATCACTAGATCCATTTTTTCCCCTCTTTCCCTGTCTCCTCTTTTTCACATTTCCTGCTAATCTGGTTGGCACCAGGCTCCCTCTTTTCTTCATTTTGCCACCTCCAGCACATCCCAAGCTGTTCCCACACAACCCCTGTGGCCTGTGCTGTCCAGGTGAGGGTTGTCCTTCCAAACATCTCCCTGACACTGATGCGTTGCACAATCTCTCCTTGGTTCATACCATGATCCCTAATCCTCTATACACGGGAGTTTCGTCTTCCAAGGCAGTCACTCCTAGATGCCCAATGCTGCTTCATCTGGTCACCACCACTTTCTCAGCCAATTCCCTTTGAGGCTCTCTCAAATCCTCACCATGGGCTCTCCACCTTGGCTGATCATTCAATGCCTCCCCCCTCTAATTAAATAGACATATCTTGATCACAGATCTATTGGCCTTCGGGACATTTTTCATGCTTTCAGCAGTGCTGATGTCCAAAACTCTACCTTCCCTCTCTTAGCTACTCCAATTTCTTTACCTCCTCCCTTTGCTTAACTACAGCTCTGTGTTTCATCTCTGTTTGCCCTGTCAGTCTCACAGTCATCATGGATGAGCTCTTCCTAGCAGGGAGCCTGGCTTACCATATGCTGATAAAGCACTGTGTAAATGCATGATGCAGTATTAGCAATGATACCAGTAATGATGTTCTGCTCTTAAACATGCTGCCCTGAGAGCCATTTCTGTTTCCAAGAACAAAGCCTACTAAATTCAGGCTTATCTTCTAATTTATCCTTCTTACAGGCTAACACGAAATAGGATATACCTAAAGCATACACTGTTTTGTTTGTCCTTAATTATAGGCAGTATTATGCTGCCACAGCAACTAGGAAAGCTTAAGCTGCCCTAAGATGATACAAGATACTGCACAATGCTACACACCCTGCCCTGTCTCCTGTCCCCACTTAGTGCTGTGCCACACGCAGGTCATATTTACTCTCTGGGGACAGTTAGCAACCACATTCCAGCAGCCGCTGCATGGCACCGGCAAGTCGAGGCAAGCCCTTTGGTGGGAACCGCTCCATCTCCATTTCTTGCTCTCCCTGGCTCCATGCAGAGAAGAAAGGGGGCTGGGAAGCCATCCCCCTCTCCAGCACCATGCAGTGGGGAAGACACTGCAGGCACCAGGCTGCTCCAGCCCACTAGCTTCAAAGGAGGGATTCATTAAGGGGAAAAGGCTAATTATATATCTGGCTCCCCATGAAACAGCGGGATGCTCCACTTCTTCTACACATCTGTAGCTCTCCCCCAAGCCACAGATTGCTCAGCCACCCTTCTTGACCAGCTTCCAACAGTGACCAAATGGTAGCAAGAGAAAGTGGGGCATTGCGGGGCATTTAATGAAGAAAGGTTGATGCACGGAGCAGCTGTTGAGCTGCGTTAATGCCAGCGAGCCATCACGTCCCTGAATAGCCCCACAGCTCCTGTGATACTGCTATGACACTGAAAAGTAGGGACAAACCATGCATGGCTTTTGGATATATCTGCCAGCAAGGCAGCCTTAATCAGGAAGAGCTGGTACCCCACTTTCCTAGGTAATTAATTCAAGTTTAATTTTCCCACATCACCTCAACACAGAGTTTCTTGGGCATGGGTTATGCTTAATGAGGAAGCTTTAACAAGTGACTCCGCTTCTTCCCTTGACCCATCATTCACTAAGAATTTACTACACTTACCTGCAACTATAGCAAGCACTTCTGTTTCAACCTCACAGACTAGCTTAACTACCATGGGTCAGCACAAAAAGGTCTAACTCAGGATCCAATGAGTCACACATTTTCTTCACCTTTTGGTGAACTACTACTTATTCATAACCCAGTTATCCACTTTATCTGTCAAAGAGATTTAAATTGTGCCAGCTCTGCACAAAGCCAGGATACCAGTGCATCCCAGCAGGGTACAGGGCAAAAGTTTACAGCTATTAAATACAGAGAACTGGTGAACTCTATTAGCAGCTTAGCAGAAATATAATTCTTGCTTTTAACAGGACAGAGAATGATAGGCTGAAGTGATTTAGCTAAAAACATCTTAAACATGGCAACTTAAAAAAAATGTACGTTTCATTTTTTTGTGCTTTTTTTCCCCTGCATTAAAAATTCTGAAAGTACTGATAGTCATGGAATAATCAGGTTTAACAGGTTAGCGGTAATATATGCCTCAAGTGTTCCTAATACATCATAATCTTCTTTCACAGAATTTGCATCACTGTCAAACCGAACTACTGATTTTCAGTTGATGCTTTTAACATGTTTCTATGGTTACTTTCCAAGGTCGCATCACAGAAGCCTGAACAGCAGTTCAGAAAGACAAAAGGCATTTTGCATCCTTCACCATATTAAATAATTTATGAAAGTTAATGCATCCTCATGGAAAAAAAAAAATCATAAAAGAATAGGTTCTGAGGTTATTTTCTCAGCACCAGTTTGAAGCACAGTAAAATCAATATCTCTACAAAAGCCTTCAAGAACTAGACTATTTGACTAATGTTCCATATGGTACAAAATGCTAAGGAACACATTCTAAGTTTAGATCTATATGCACAAGCCTACATGAACTGCGTGAACGGACCTTAAAACAGAACATGTAGACATCTAATTTGCTGCTGTCAGCTTCATCTTTTAAATCAGGCACTAGGCACTGTCTCAGAAAGTATTCTAAATCTAAAAAATGCAAAAATGAAACTGAAAAAAATGAAGTAAAAATGGTAATGACAGCCTTTATTATTTCCATCATTTTTCATTCAAAGCCACACAGATTTCATCTGTCCCCAAAACGTTACAAATTTTGACTAGCGTAATGAAAGCTTGTAGACAAAATATCTGAATTCTCCTGCTTACCGCTACACTAGATCAGAGTTTATTGGAACTAATTGAAGTGTCTGAGGCTTGGAACAAAAACACATTAGTCATTTAGTGGTTGTGCTAATATTGCTATGCCTTTCCTGCAGTTTCATTAGATACAGACTGCTTCAATACCCTAATCATATGCTCAGTCACAGCACAATCAGTACACAAAGTACTGACAAGCTGTCCCACCATGCCTAAAGCTGATAAGGTGTCTGCTCTATGAGTAACCTCAATTATTGACTATATTTTATGGTCAATCTAATGACCAAATGCTTATCAGTGAACCATCAGGTGCCTGTAATAGGATAGTGACCCTTAGTTTATATGTACCATTACTGCTCATTAGTGAATAATTAGATTCTTTAATCCACAACTCACAGGCATTAAAATATGATGGAATATCCTGAATCTAGAAAAAGACAACTATGCTTATTTTAACTCTTAAGATGTTCTATTACATTACTCAGAGATCGTATGTTACATCTTGTTAAGAAAAGCTGCTTGTAAAAAGCATATCATGTGTAATGTTTTATATCATGTCTAAATTGACACAGCTTTCCCAAACATGCAGGAATATGACGAGAGCGGAAAGATAATGGGTGTGATTCACCACTGTGATTCTCCAGTTTATTAACTTAAATGGTTTTAATCTAGCAAAGCCCAGCAAATAATTTAGAAACCTGAAAACTAGTGAGTGCTGTTTGGAAGACTAATCCATCAAACAAAAGCAGGCGGATGCAAGGAAAAGTAGCTGCAACTATACAGCTATTTATTTCCCTGCTTCAAAGGCAGCAGTCCCACAGCAGCAAGTGCAACCCTGTGACCAAACCAGTTTGAAAAGATATTTTCTTCTAAACAGCTTTGATTCTTCCTAGCTGCCCTGTCACTGCTCAAACCTTCCTTCCAGCTCACCCTTGTGCACCAAGGCCAGACAGCCATGCTCTCCCCCAAACACTGTACCTCCACCCAGCAGCACAGGCAGTGCTGCCACCACTGTCACCAGCCACCAACAGGCAGAAAAGGCACTTGAATGGTGATGGCTTCCATTTCTCAGGGGCCTTGATTAGCCTCCCAAGAGAGTGGTGGGGTATTTTTGGCAGATAGCCCATTAACCTCTTCCCAAGTGCATGTCCCTTCTCCTCCTCTCTGCCCTTCTCCTGCCTGTTCTTGGAAACACCACTTTCCCAGGTGTCCAGGTGACAAAAACCCCAACAGATTATTACAGCTTTATACCACAGCATGTCACAATATGCCAATATTTACTTAGTTGGAAGCACAGCCCACAGAAGGGTCC
This sequence comes from Strix aluco, assembly GCF_031877795.1. NCBI lineage: Eukaryota > Metazoa > Chordata > Aves > Strigiformes > Strigidae > Strix > Strix aluco. The sequence continues at coordinate 120,971,731 of NC_133934.1, read as the reverse complement.
TACAACCATCTCACATATTTTCTCTTAGTAATATAAAGTTTGTTCAGGTTCCTTATACCAAAAAAAATCCTGGAAACAAGTATAAAGTGTGGAGCACTACACAAGGCATGGCTCATGCCACACCAAGGGACAAAGCCCAGCTGCATTCTTCTTAAATCTGAAGAATGCAAGATGAAATTTCTCCTGCATTGTAAGGGTAAACTGAGAGCCTCTTCACAGCCATCCATGACTATGAGCTGCTCTTTTTGCTCTGGCTTTCTTATTCTGCCAGTAACCTACTGAGAAGCTACATTTTCTGCTATATCCTCTGGTCCTTTGGTAACACGACCATTGAGTAATGTCTGGCAATTTGCTTGTGTGACAAAGTCAGATGTTAATCAAAGCCTTCCTCCTTCTATAACAGATCAGAGTGAGGAAAAAAAGCTTAAAACTGATTTAATTTCTTAATACGCTTCTGTCTGCTGGCTCTAATATTTGGCTTTGATTTTGAATACTTAGCACTTCCATGCTAGACACTCTGCATTTCTAGGTAATGAATACTTCTTTTTTTTTTTTTTTTTTTGAAAAGAAGAACATAATTAAGCTTGAAGAAATTAAATATGACATTCAAATGAGAAAGAGCTTCGGATGAATATGTAGATTTGGGCTGCACATATGCTTAAAAAAATCAATGCATTCATTGCAAAGACTATCTTAAAGACACTCATTTTAACCATGGGTACCTCTTATCACCAAGTAAACATTTTGCTGCAGCTCTTAGCTATTATTTTCCAGGTGAGGATGTGAACTGTCTGGATGGTCTTTTTAGTTTGTGACCTTACAAACACAAAGCTGACTCTCATTGAAGAACAAACTGGAGTAAAAACAAACGCAGCCAACCAAAACCTGTGCAGACCTCCTCCCTTCCCAGTCACAAGACAGCCCACAAGCAAGAGTCAAAGGGTGTTATTTCACCAAATAGAGACTCTAGTTTTAATGTGAAAAAGACATTTATTTGCTGCCAGGAAACCATGCCACAGCCCAAAAGCTAATTGTGCTAGGACCTGTATGAACACAGTTAATGCTGTTTCAGGAAGAGCAAGACTGGAATCCTTTATGCGTACATGAAAAAAATCTGTATCTAGTGTTGTTGCTGCTAAGGAAATCACAGATGCAGTTTCCACAAGCACCCTATGAAGGTTTTTGTCTTCCAAACTAACCCTGCACCCCAATACACTGAATGTTAACATACATGCATATTTTTGCCTAGCTACTTTATTTCTACGACAAAACTACCCTTTTCCCAAGCTAAAGTCCCAACCATAGCCCCTTTTACAAAAGGGCTCTTGTAAAAAGATGGAGGTACTCACTAGATTTGGTCAAAGAGAGGGCAATGATTTGAAAAATATATATATATGTGTGTGTGTGTGATTATTAATATATTAATTGCATTTATTTCAGTAGAGAACAAGGAACAAAATGTGCCAGGCTCTGCATAACGCAAGTAACATACTGGCCCTGCTATGAAGTTCAGAATTTAAGTGGCTGAGGAGAGAAATACACTAGGGAAAGAATCAGCAATGAACTAGGACTACAGCGTAACACTAGTGCCATGACTCCTTTTTCATCTCTAGGTGCTTGCTGAAAGAGGATTAGCTGAACAGAGAGACAAAGGACAGAGATGTGGATGCTGCTGCAAAGGATTCAAGGCAGAGATGACCTTCTTCCTCAACATGCTCAAGGCTGGATGGTGCAAAGGGAAAGAGGAGATGGGACTGGAAAGGCTGGAACAAAGAAGCCTGATATTCCATCAGTACTGAACAAAACCAGCCAAAACATGATATCCCAATATTTGTGGTCCCTGGATAAGCCACTTCCACCCCAGTTTCTGCCAGCAGCTGTCTCTCACTCATCCTTGAAGATTTCCTCCTCTTCCTCTCCCCTCCTGCTGAGGACTGCACAACTCAAGGGCAGGAAGAAGACTCAGCATGGAAACTTTGATCTATAAGGTCCCAATGGCAGGAGAAGTCAGAATAGAAGGAGCAGTGGGAGAGGGAACCTCTCCTGAGGTTAATGCTGATGGTGGTAAAGCAGCCTGGCCAGGACTACGAAACGATACCCACCTGAGGACCTGCTCAACATATTTATGACTGCTAGGGATCAATAATGGATCTCTCTACCCCAGCCTTTGTGAGCTTTTCTGCATTTCAATTTATGTTTTTAATCACAGTCATAACCGAACTTGTTTCTTGAATGCTTGCTTTTAGGGAACCCAAGATTCTTAGACGGGCTCTGGAATACTGAGAAATGAATGCTGAAATACATTAATCAGCAGTGTGATGAAAGATCATGAAAATGCTACAAAACTAATTCAGATAACTGATAACTCGTAAAGGAAAAATATATTTCTCACTTAAGTTTCTCTCTCTCTCTCTCCAACAACCACAAAAAAAGAAACAGAAGTGTTTTGTGCAAAAAAAATTCTAACCATCCTGTTCTTCGGTTAAAAAATTGAAAAGAATCAATTTTGAACAGAGGAAACATGGGTAGGGAATAAGCAATGTACTAATGGGTTTTAAAATGTTTTAGCTAGCACATAGCTGCTAAAGCTATAAAACTCTGATTCACTCAAGGCAAAGACAGACTCATGAGCAGCAATTAGGGCCTGATCCAATGTACAATGATGTCATTTGCAGTCTTGCTGCTGACTTCAAGAATCTTTGAATCAAACCAATGACAATCATTAGTAAGGATCTGTCACTTTACAGTAAAACCACAACTGAGTTTTGCTGACCCGTGACAGAAGCATCACTGTGAGAAAAGATTTTGGGTCTTATTTCAGATTATTAGGCACTGATTTCTTTCTGTCAATTCCAAGGAGGCTGTTTTATTTTCTGGATTCCCCAGTGCAAGTGACAGTCTTTACATTTGTTTATGACATGCAGATTCACACTGAAATAAATCCGGAGTAGATTAAGCTCAATCACATTGTTCATACCCACAATATGAAATACAGTGATGGAAGCTGTGCTGCTGTCCAGTCTAGGTACTTTTGAAAGGATTTATCTGTCCTTATTTAGGTAACTAAACAAGAAAATAGATGTCTGAGCTTTACCCCTTACCTTTCCTCTCCACTCCCACTGACTTCAGACACCTATCTTAAAATGAAACAAATCAACTTCTGTAGGCAACCATTTCTCTGTGTTGACTTTAAACCTGCAGCACTTAGCACAGAGACAAAACACTAACTTACACACACCACGCTTGAGGCAGTCATTTCCCAACCCCTTGTGTACAGACAGACTGTTATATGTAGGCATAGAATGCTTAAGACTCACTGTACTATGTTCTTCTGAAAAACAGGACTTGGGAAGTTGAGTTCCTTCTGAAGTCAGATTGTAACTTATAGTAAACATCATTTATTTAACAGTGCAAAACATTTTAAAGATCAAGGAAAAGGAAACAATACAATTACCATCATGATTACATGATACGAAGGATCCTCACTCAGTACATAAATCTGACTTTAATGCCGTTCACAGACATACGTTTTTCAATATTGTCTCAAAACATGTTCAGTTCTGAATTAAAAAAGGAGTTTGGAATGCAAGTACAAAGCCCTGAATTTTGTTGTTTCAAATACCATCTGCTTGACAGCTTATTGCATTTAATCAACATTGCTAATTAAAATAAACATTTTACAAACAAAACTAAGATATCATTTTTGTTATAAGACCCAAGAATGGAAAAACGAAAAAAGATTGTTCTGGGCTACCACTAAAAAAAGAATGTCTTAAATGGTTTCAACAGTTGCTACCAACTATGGAAAAACTTATTTGCACACACAGGCCATGCTACTGAAAAAAATTCTAACTTTTTTTAATTTGGATCTGAGTGAAAAAACCTTGTTACTTCAGCTTCTGCTCCAAGAAGCCTACAGAATAACACACTTGATACAGGTGGAAATGGCCATTAAGGGCTAGAAAAAGACCAACACACATTTTCTCGGGTTTTGGTCAACGGATGTGCCTGCTTAGGTCTCCAGAAAGACAAACAGGGTGTCACCATCACATCCCTGCTCCCCAGTGGCAGTGGAAAGCCACAGTCATGACCAGGTGACCAGCTCCACCTCTCAGCAACCAGTACCACACGCTACACCTTCTACCCATGCCAAAGACTCAACAGCATTCCTCAATTGTTTGAAGTCCCGTGAGCAGTTACAGAAACCAGGAAGGTGAAAAACTACCTTATGAAGAACGAAGCTGCAGCTGAGGTACCTGCCGAGACCCCGGCTGGAGCAACCATGCTCTGGCAGGCTGCTGAGCCACCTGCTCCCGTGGGGTCGGAGTTGTTCTGCCCTGAGCTGATCTGAACATTGGGACCATCTCGGCCACTTTCTGGTGTTGTTTCTGCCTGAAAAAATAAAGACATATGTACAAGTTAATACACTTGCTGAATGGCCATGACAGGGAGAAATCTTGTGCAGCACTTCCAAAGAGTGTCTTTGCAAGGGTGAAGGTGCAGATCAGCAGCGGCTGAGGAGCGATACAGCTGAACAAGTGTTCCACAGTAGGTCCTGCAACAGAGAAGGGTTTTACCATGACCACGGCAGATGAGCAGAAAAACATGGAGACCCTTTGTGATGGGTAATGCACAGTTAAATAGTTTGACAGGCATGAAGAAATGGAAAACGATAAGCAGAACCTTTTTGTTTTACAGTGTTATTTGGGAGCTGGCAGAACTGTTTATTTGGTTCAGTTATAACTGTCAGGAATTATTTCTCAGTGGCACATCATCTACAAGACCTATCTGTTTAAGAGGAACTAACCAGTCACATTTGTAACATGTTTCCACATGAATAACCCCAAGAACTAAATAAAAAAAAATTGATTTTTTAAAACATATATACAGCCCTGTTTTTCAGCATTATTCATCTTAGTAGCACAAGTGCACGGCATCTTTTTCTCCTGCAAACTGTTCCAGTGGAAGAACAGGAGTGACTGGAGATGCATCTTCCCCAGCATAATGCATCTGCAGTATGAGAGACAGAGTTTCGAGGGTGGTGATTATTTGGGCATTTTGCCAAATATCAGACATCTGTATTGTGAAATTGTGTCATGTCGATATCTTCATGTTTAGGCCACCAACTCTTTCAGTACCAAGTTCAATTAAGTCCCATCAGTCAAATGTTCATTGACAGTGCTGGGAAGACCTCCTTTTCAGAAGAACCTGCTCTATGTCTAGGAGTACGGAAGATTTAATTAAAGATGACACCACAATAAATATTTGTCAAAAGAGTTAATTGCTTCATGTATGATAATATATGATGTTTCTGTCTTTTGAAATACTACTTTGACATTTCCAACTAATTAGCTAAAATAAATTCCAGAAAAGGAGACAGCCTTGTAATGAAGCACAAATGTAATTAAGTACTTCCTGGGATGACACCAAATTTTAAATTTTGTGCTGCCATATATCATGTTTCACAGCTATAGATATGCAGACATGGTAATAGGGCCTTCCCAGTTACATACACACCCTCAATTTTCTCATACACTTACAACCTAAACAGAGTTTTTCTCATGAGAACTTACACAACCCAGTTATTAGGTACCAGGTAAAAGAAAACTCTGCCAACCAAGTAGTACTCAGCTGGTGCATGAAAGGCCGTCTGGAATTTCATCTGGACTCATTCCCATAGGTTGAGTGCTGAATTCCCAGTTCCCAGCAAAGTCAACAAGAAGAAAGTGCACCCAGCTCTTTTGAAGGTCTGCTCTTTAAAGATTAATACTATTATCAGTATTATGGAGTGGCTGACTAATGCTTTACCATAGACTGCTACACAAAAAAGTACTTTTATAGAGCTCACCTAAGAGATCTGAGGCTGAGGCACAGAACAACATTCACACAGATTAACTTAATCCTAGTGAAGCTACTTGCGCTAGAAGCCTAACTAGAAACTTTGAATAACCTTCTGCAAAACCCTTCACTTTGTAATACAGAAGTCTCAAGAGATCAGATTTCTTAGCAATGCAGGCGGAAAGGCAGAGACCAAGCACTGCCAGAGATCAAGACTGGCACAAAGAAGTGGTATGGCAGGAACACATGCTTAAAAAAGCGAGTTTATCTATCCCATCCACTATCTACTGGCAATGACAGCCAGGAACAGAGGTGCTTGGAAAAAGGTCAAATCCCCTCATGTGGTTAATTGCTTAAAACTAAGTGATGGAGTAATGAGGACGTTGAGGTAGTCAATAAAGCAGGTACTTGATCACTAATGAATTGAGGCAACAAATGTGTTGTCTTGATCTATACCAGTCACAGTAATTATATGGCATGGGGAAAAATATGTAGACTGGGAAAAATCCAATGTAACATCTGAACTTCTGAGTTTCATGAACTGACACAAAGTGCTAATAATAAGTGGAGTTTACTACAGATTTAGCAATTTACGGATTAAGAAATCTACACCAGAAACTCTGGAGCTGGTACGTGGGGCTTACAAACTGGCATATCAGGGTGCTGCCATGCACAGTGGCTGGTGGCATGATGGTCAGCAAGAGAAGGAAACCCAACCAGCACCACTGGCAGGCTAACACTTGTGTTTGAATACTCCCATACATTCTGCCGGGAGGACAAACATAACCCCTCTGTCATGTGAGCTGTTGTCTCAGATTAAAAATTACAGGGCCAAAATAAATTCCCAAAACATATTTTTCCATTCACTTTCAACAGGGGCTGTATCAGACAACAGGACTATGAAACAAAGAAAATCCTGTTTAAGCAAAATTTTGAAAAAAGAAGACAGAAGCAGCAATGTCTTTCTAACCAATCATACTTTAGCTAATGCATAATCTAAATGATGGCATAATTTAATGCTAAATTTGAAATATATAGAGTTAGCATGAAACTTCACTTAATTTTACAGCAAAGTGTAACATTTCTAAGAACTGACTGGAATCTGTTAAGAGATCAGTTCCTGTAAAAGCTATTCACACTTAACAAAAATATGAGCAATGTATAACATACATTCTTTTTTCACCACTCTTTTACTTCTATGAGAACTTAGAAGCTCACATTTCTAAGAGACTGTGGATATATCAGGCATCTAACTTGAAATATCCAAATCAAACCCGGTATTTCAGATATCAGATGATTAATATACTTTCCAAACCAACATATCCAAGTTGGATGTCTGTAAATTGCTATTCCGACATTAGACACTTTTGAAAACTCGAACTGTAATTTCTGGGTAAATTTGGAAGTTTTTTATTCTCAGTTCTGTGCATGCATGAAAGGAGAATGAGGGGAAACCAAGGAGAAGGCATTGATTCTTGTAAAGGGGGAAAAAGTGAAGTAAGACATGCAAGATAAAATCATCTGAAGACTAGTGCAGAAGACAACCTGTATCTTTTTCATTAAGTCTTAAATTACCCAATCAGTATTCTTAAAACAGAGGTAACATCAGTTTTGCTGCACGATGAGAAGCTGAAAAGGCACAAAACAAGTTCTTCCAAGTTTAGGATTCATTTCAAAAACTACTTGCACCGTCCAAAGTACACAATTTCCCAGCACAACCATGTTCAGCTCTCCCTGAGACACTATGTCTCTCAGCTGATGAGGAGGACTCAGATGAGGAAATTTGTCAGGTCTGAGTCATTTGTCCTGAAGCAGGAAAACTAAAGACAAGTCATGGAACCATCCTGGGTACTCCTCTGTCACACCACGGTTGCCCCTTACACCTTCTGAAGGGGTATGAATAAGATAAAGGGGCTCTGTTTTTAAACTCAATGCAGGAATTACTTTCTGAGTCTGCCTCTTCTCAACCCATGCTCTTCTGGGGACTGCATGTGGAAAATACAGTTCTCTAGATGAATGGGAGCAAATTTGCATGACTTGTGCACACAAGTCTGCACAGAGAGAAAACTCCGATCTGCAGCTGAAGGGAACTGTGCTTCACTGTCTACTAAATTTTCATAAATCACTCACGATCAAATGCAGAAATCACAACTTTGTCACTATAAAGTGTTACTGACTGCACTGAATATTTAAAGTGTCATAGGCCTCCCCATCCAGAGATTAATGTTTGTTTTAATTTTCTAAGAAAAAGTTTGCCAGACAAAAGCCATTTACCCTTTGGAAACCAGCCAATGCTCAAAGGAAGGATTTCCAAAACTGCTCTATAGGACCCCTTCCCTCTACTCTCTCCGAAGGCACATGAAAACCGGTACCAGTAAGAGCACAGCAAGGACAACACTTGAAAATGTCACACCAGGCGTTTTGCACGTACAGGAAGGACCAGTGTCTCAGTGCTTCATATCAGTGCCTGCATCATGGACAGGAGGATTTTGGTACTGGGTCCCATCACCTGTCCTGAGGAGATGGGAGCAGAGCTAGATATGCTGCGTTTTGGCTGGCAGCATCCAAACATGCAGCTGAGGTCGGCAGGGCTGCAACAAGCAATGACAGCATAAGTTCTTCCCAGTTAAAATGGCCAAAGGCTGTGGGACAGGGCAGGAAGAGACAGAGGCCACCTGACATCCTCGGGCTGTGGAGGTGTGCTGGGCAGAGCAGGGGCATCCCCTGCCCCATCCCCAACTCCCAGCACACAGGTTCCCTGCCGTGACCAGATGGCAGGAAACATCTGCCCAGGTTTAAACAAGTCAGACTAGTCAAAAATTACACTGTAGAAAAGTTGGCGATAGATTAAATTTCCAGGTACACAGTACACTGTCAGGCCATTACCAACTGAAGGACAATTACAACACTAACAAGCTCTTTACAAGTTTGAAGTACAAAGCCAAAAACTAAGCCATAATGTTTCCAATTTCCTGAATATTTCCACTCTCTGGACATTGACCTTTGTCCAGGGATCCAAAAAAGCCAAGCTAGGTGCTGCCACTTCGTCTCTGTAACACGCGCAAGATATGCGTCTGGCAACTGGCAAGAAAAACATGGGAATATAAAAATCTAGAGAAAAATAGATTAATCCCAGGATAGTAATGCCATGGTAAAAGAAAACCAGAAGGTTGGATAGAGCTGCAAAAAAAAAAGTAATCAGATATGATCTCTAAATGTAAGTATCAAGAACAGATTCACAGAAGAGGGAATGGAGAAAATTACAAAAGCGTCAACGAGTCTGACACACATCTGTGTAATCAGAGTCAGAACTCAATACAATTTGTCTTATTTCAAAAAATTGGTCCCATAATGAAAGCATTCAACAGGTCTTCAACAGTGAATTGCAGGTGAACCTCTAGCAAGATAAAGCCTGAGTCCGTACTGTGACTTTTTTTTTTCCCAAGTTGTTCTTACCCCTTTCTGACTAGCAGGCAGACATACAGCATTTTGAGTATTTGCTTTAATTTACCATTTTCTCCTTTCAGACTAGAACGTCACAGCCAATTAAATTGTAAAAACTGCTTGATCTAATGATTTTGCAATATATTAAATCTACTGTTTGTATATGATGAAACAATAATTTTCCCCCTAAATGATTCATGCTAAGACTCTTATGACCTACTACCACTAAGTGGAACAAATGTGACGTAAATCTCTATCTGGATAATGCTCACACTATAAACCCTTCTTTCCTGTAAGTGTGGGTAAGTCCTGCATACGTCTTCTATGTGAAATGTCTCCTCCTGACTGCCTGGCATTACGTAAAGTTAACAGTGTAGCATATGCCAGGTTGAAGTGAAACGTGTTCTGGATAAACTTTTTACTGCCATTTGACAATGTTTCTGCCAGGACTCATTATAAAATAACTAGGGCATTTTATAACTACAATACACTATTGTAGTCATTTTATAACCTGCAGCTGCGATGTGGTAACAAGAATGCCTAAACCTGTAGTTTCAGACTTTTATATGCATCTCGTGTTCAGTGTAAATCAAAGGCAGAGCATAATATCCCTTCCCCAAAAACAGGTTTTCAGCTACAAGAGTTGCTAGTGCCTGGCTTATCATTGATCTCTGAAGATGAGACAGAAGGAGAAAAACCAGAGAAGTAGAATTAAATAGAAATAGGAGGGCCCATCTGCTGTCACAGACTTGGAAAATAATATAGGAGATCCAAATACAACCTCAGGGGCCTTGCTTTTTGGATTAATATATGAATTACTAAAACAGGTTAAGGGTTTGGATCTTCACCACCAAAAATCACTAGCAGTCTGTGCTTCATGCACAGAAAGGATCTCATCCTTCAACTCCTGGGCACATGCACCCAGCTGCATCCAGTGCTGGTGTCCTTGGGAATACAAGGATGGAGAAGCAGCAGCCTGTTCCCCTCTGAGCAGGGGCTCTTGATCTCAGTCTGACCCAGATCTCTCCTAAATCATGCTTCTTGGTCCCTGAGAAATTTATTAAAGTTTTGGGCAGGTCTTGGCCAGGCCTCCATCATCTACAAACTCCCATTCATTCCTTCCTTCAGCCTGCCCATGTTCTCAAGCTGGAAGGTCTCTGCAGCCAGGGCTCTGGTAGCACAAAAGTGCCACCAGGCAGTGATAGACCAATTACTTGCCATTTCAGCACTCAGGACACCAGTACCAAACAGGCAGCACACAATGCTCCTTTTTTCCTTCTTCACAGCTATCTGTCCAGTCACACAAACTTCACCCTCCTATCTGCACATGTAAACTCACCACTTGGAAAGTCAGGAGGACATGAAAAAGGGCTATTGAGAATGACACAGATCCTGCTGCACATAAACATTCTCAAACTGGGACTTTTCACATGCAGTGGATTTAAAACAGCCAGGCTAGAGGAACTGCTTCTTCTAATGCCTCCAGGCAAGCAGCAGAAAGTGTTGCCCAGAGGCCTCCCTGCTGACATGTATTACAATAGTTACAGCCTCCAAAGCCAAAAAAATATAGCTGTGTACTGCCCAGGGTGTTTTAATTTACTGTTGTGGTCAAAATTTAAAATGAACTGTTTATTCAAGTGGGCAAATATACAGTTGAATCCATGCTTTTTGTCAGAGGCTTATAGGAGCAAGCGAAGGAATTCATTAACAAGCTCATAATAATGCAAATTTCTGTCAGTTTAGGATTGGGTTTCCTACAAGAAGACAAATGCTTTTCCATTAGGACTGACTTCCACAGGCCAGATGCGTCTCTAACAGCAACAAAACACAGGACACATACAGAGCTTTGAATCAGGATAACTTGTATCACCTTCCTGACTCCACAAAATTTCTCAATGACTTTAAGCAACTCAACCAAAATCTCACTGTGCCTTAATTACTCTCCTTTCAGCAAAACGGAATAACCATGTTCCCAAGAATTACAGGTCTTACAATTTTATTATAATCATTATATTGTTACAATGATTGACATATAATGTCAGCAAATAAAGGCAAAGGTGGACGGAGACTGTCGTACCTAATTTCTATTTCAATCATGCTTGAACTCTTATATATGAGATGTAACTGCTTTAAAAAGAACATCCCTTGGGATCAATCTGCCTGACAGCTACCACATGCAAGGCACCCACTGACTAGTATCTTACTTGAAGAGGTACAAGCCCTCATTATCTGAAGGGAAAACTGGGCTGTACACCCAAATCTAGACAAGATTCAATTACAGGCAAGCTCATGAAGCAGCATCAAGTTTGCAAACACAGGGACAGCTCTGACTATGCAATCGTCGTTGAAGGACACCAGGGTCCCAAATTAGGGATAGAGCTGTGCAAATGCTGCTCTTTTTTTCTTGTGGCTGTTTCCTGCTGACCTGCTGTTTGTTCCCCATGTGGGAACCATGTAACCCAGATGCACAGACAGTCATGATTCACCATGACTAGAGTGAAATCTGCAAGCCTGTAGATGTTCCAAAGCTCTTTCAAGTAGCCAAATGTCATGACAGTAATGAGGAACTCCAGAAGAACTTCCCAAATGTGAGTGGGCAAAGAAGTGTCAGGTGAGATTTGACATAGATAAGACCATGTATTTAGGGGAAAATAACCTAAATGCCTCCTAAACAATGCTGAACTCAAAACTTGCAGCTACAACTTGGAAGATCAAAGGGTCGTTGACAGTTCCTCTGAAATCAAGATGTAGCAGCAACCAAAAAAAAAAACCCAAAAAACCACCAAACAAATTTTGGACATCACAAGGCAGGGCACAAAGAACAAGGAAAGCGTCCACATATTGAGTACCAGGTGCAGTCCTAGTCCTGCATCTCAAGACAGGGGTAGTGGAGTAAGCAAAATGACAGAGACAAGTAAGTAAACAGTCAAGAAGGTGGAGCAGCTGCCTCAGGAGGAAAGATGAAAGAGGTTGGGACTCTTGTCTGGAGAGGGGAAGGCTGAGGGGGCCTGACTGAGGTTTACAAAGTCATGGAAGTGGTCGATAAACTGAAAGAAAGTGAGTACTTCTTCACACTGGGACATTGAATTCATGGAACCTGCTGACACAGGAAGCTATGGAGGCAGAGAATGACAGCAGAGTCAGACAGGGATTAGATAAATTCCTGGACAGTATGTCCATAAACAGATATTAAAGGGAACAGACAGGGATGTGTCCCTGAGACTTCCCCATTGTGCATTCTGGGAGTATGAGCAGGCTGCAAAAAGCAGCCGGGCTCCACAGCTCTCCCTAAACACCGTTTCCAGCTCCACTGCTGGACACAGCCCTGGGCTTAGGGGGGCTGCAGCTGAGACCCAGTAGGATATTTCTAATGTTCTTATCATTCCCATACAAACTTTTCACTAGAGTCTTTCTTAGCTTAATTAGTAACAGGAGATTGCTCTATTCCCATAGGCCCCCATGAGTACTTCAGAGCCATCAGGAGAGGTTGGTGAGACTCAAGGGGATGTCTATACAGCTACTCTGCATGAACCAACTAAACCCAGATCCTTCCCAAGCCAGGCATCACAAGGGTCGCTCTCCCCCTCTTCATCCTTCCACTGCCATCTCCCCCACTACAACAGCTGGCTGCCTTGCCCAAGTTTACCACCATCACTTTTGAGAAGCAGAAGGGGGAGGTTCTGAATGGCAGATCCATTATCTTTGCCCAACAACCAAAACAACAGCAAAGGACTCCTGCCTACAGGACCTTTCAAATGCTTCCTTCAACTTAGGTATTAGAAAAGAACAAACTCATCCAGTTCTGAGATAGTGGCATTTATGCAAACCAAGAGGAATTAACTCAGAAGCATTTGGGCACCAAACAGAAGTAATAATAATAATAGGAATTGGTAATAATAATAATAATAGTATTGGAAAATGCCTAACCACAACATCAGTTTGTATAATAATTTATAAGGACTCACTTCCCTAGAATTGTTTCACGCTTGAATCTTACAAGTACTACTTTCAGATTCAAAGCAAACCTCTAATTATTGATCCTTTGTTACACTGGGAAATTATCTCATCGTAGTTTTAAAGTTCTATTTATAAGTCTAATAATCTCATCATTGATTATGGTGACTGTATTCTAATTATAAATCCATTATCTCCTCAACAATGAAATAAAATCAATAATGCACATAAATGGGAAAAAAGGAATTTAAATGCATACATTAATGTCATTTCAAGTAGCACTATTTTATGCATCATCTCTAACAAAACTGTGTCACATCATTAGCAATAATGTGAAAAATCTTTTTCAATTAACAGAGCTGATTTGATGCTATGTTCGGTAAAGTGGCAATCCATTCCATTAAACACACACATATGAAATGCTTGAAACATCTATGAACTCTATCTATACATCATAAATTCTCTCCCAAGTGCTGAAACAGAAAAATAGATACATTTTCTATTAATGGTTTTTAAACCTCCTTTCAGAAGCTACCATCCAGGGCATTTCAGTTGCAAGTAACAAAGAGCATCAGTATTTGCCACATGCTCAGCCGCTCATGCCACAATAAAACAGGAGATGCTTTCAGCAACGCTCACTGTGCACAGCTTGACTACCTGGAGGCCCACGACCTCAACATCCCATCATTCCAGTACACAACCTATGGAACAAATGTTAAATTCAAAGCACTTTCCAGAAAATGTATGATGTTCAATCCTATTTTACACTAGCATGACAACTGGGCAATCCACACCTGCATCCAGCTTTGCAAATCAGTTCCTTTATGTGATATACAGTGACCACTGCAAAAGACTTTCTCTCCACCAGCCTGCACATGACTAAGGCCTGAGCTCAGCCTGAATTTATCTGGTTTCTCTGCTGCATTAACCTCTGAAACCAAAGGGCATTATTCAGCTGCAGCCCACCCTTAACAACCAAGGTAGCCAGTGCAGAGCAACGGTAGCCTCATAAAAGCACTTCTACATAAGATAAATAGAATCTCTCTCAAATGTTGGATGATACTTCTAAAACCCAGCCAAAAAGTATGAGTCTTCCTTGTAATGAGATTTCTAATGTTAAGGTGGCATGGGATGTGTTGATTAGCGATCAGTTCACTGGAGAATTCATAGTGAAGCACATGCACAGTATAAAAGGATCAGCAGGAAGCAAAAGAAGCTGGGAGGAACTAAGTGAACAGAAAAGGCCATCCCTAAGAAACTAGTTCAATGGCAAGAGTAGAAAATTTAAATATTTGGGGTAAAAAAAAGAGGGTATTTTTTATCTTAGTGTAGCTTATGATACACTTGCTGGATGAGAGAATGACCTGTGGGCCAAAGGTAAATCAAGTGGATTATAATTTGCACATAATCTCTAAAGTCTGTTTGTCTTAAATCTACCTCTGATGAGTACAGGTGAAGTCTGGGCCAACATTCTTTATTATTGCTTGTTGACTTCAATTGTCAACAAAGGCGAGTATGGACTTGTTTCCCTGTGAGAGCTGTAACAACAACTGCTTAGCCTAGAGGGGTGAAGGATCAAAAGAACTGTTTTCAGGTGGTAATTTGAGCCACAAGAGGGTCTGAGTCCTGCAAATAGTTACCCTGTCCCACAACTGTAAAACTAATTCTATGGCAGAAGTGTCAAATACACAATAAAGAGAGACACAATCCATACCCTCATCTAAGAAAACACTCATTTCCATCTTGCAGCCAATACACTTTCCACCAACTCTTAACATTTTTCCTAAATCACTCTGATACCTGGGAATACATTAAAAAGTAAACCTCATTTTCACCTTCAGCATCCTACACTGGGGGCTATCTAGAAAAAGAGAGCACGAAGACCTTAGCAACGACACAAAATGGAGGGCTGCGTTTTCATCTGCATGTTTAAGGCTGAATTTCCAACCCATGCTTTCTAAACTGGTCTGCTTCCTGGCTGCTGGGGCAGGGTCTTGATGACTCTGAAGGCATGGCGCCAGTAGCAGCGTCCTCCTCCCACATCACACCCTTCCTCTGCATTTGCTAAGGCAGCAAAGTGCAATTCAAGGCATTACTGCCCAGCTGAGATGCAAGTCTCAGGAAAGGTCTTTTCCATCGGGGCTATAAATTAGGTTAGTGTGAGAAAGCATTTAGTAACTTGGATCAAAAGGTTTCCTTCTGCTGTTCAGACTTGTTATGGAGAGTGACCAACACTAACTTTGAAGATTTTTTTTTTTCCCACCCCCTTTCCTTGATGTACTTCCTCTACAAGAGTAGTAACCAACAGCACTAAAGCTAAGGGAAAACACAAAAGCCTCTACGCAGCCCTGGCCCCACCACCTGTCTGGGGTTTGCTACTGACTTCTGCAGAATCAAGATGTTATATGTGGAGCCTGAGAAATGTCCCAAAGCTCAAAGTCATCCAGATGTCTCACAGACAAGATTCATGGTCAAAGCACTATATTTTAATTGTTTCGTTGCAAAATATATTTCATGCGTTGTATTCATAAAAGGTCACTGAGAAAGCTATCAAGAAGGATTAAAAACATTAATTTAAATATCCACTTGGTATGACATTTATCAGAGCAAAAAAGTAAATGCTGGAAAGTAAATCTTGTCATTCTTCTGGTTTCCACAGCCAGCTTCTTACTGCATCTTCTAAGCAAAACGTAAGTCATCCTTGCTATAAACAAAGAGGATTTAAGGGAAGTCAGTAGAGGCTGAACTACCACCCTCAGATGAATTCATCTGGTTTAGATTAGGGTGAACAGAAGTCTTATTCCTAGGAACTACAGGAAAGCTTCAATTGTGAAATAACTCAGACTTTCCACATAAAACAAACAAACATAACTCCTTTAACTTCAGAGTATATGGAGTATATGTACCCATTTACACATGCTGTGGGTGAACCCTCCCTCTCTGAGCCTCACTGCACCAAGCCATAAACTTATACCCAACTTTAAATTTGTGAATACTCTCAGGGACATACATTGGACTTTTGATAAATTTACAATTTTATATACACATGCTTTAGAAGTTTTACTTAAGTCACGTTCAGTTTTCCAGTGTTCCAACTTTTCCAATTTCCTAACGGTGCATTTTTTAATACATTTTTAAAGCAACCTGGAAACTGGTAAAGATTCAAGGAGCCACAATATTTTGCCTTATAGCCAGTACCAACTGTATATATTCAAATTAGAAATACAGTGTGGCAAAGATTTCATTTTGCATAAGATGAAAGAAAAAGCAATTTGCAAAACAAGCTCTATTTCACTACGACGTCTTTATAGCACATGGCATGGCTACTTTACCACTTTTATGCAGTATATAACAATGCATACTAATAACACAGTCAATTGAAAGCATACAGTAAAACCTCTTTTTTCCACAATACACAATACATGCAGATACTTCCAACAGGTGTACAAGGTATTTTCAGTGGTTTTAATGTTCTACCTCTCAGACAGGTTCCAACACATCTAGGAAGCCTAAACTCCCCTTGCTCCTCTGCTTCTGTATTAAATTGAGTAGCAATGCTGAGCACTGCTGACATGTTTTTTCATTTGAGTAGCAAACTTATATTCACTTGTCAGGTCTAGAATTAAAAACATCAATATAAAGCTATTTATTAATTATAGTTGTCAGTCGTCCACTACAAATCAGCTGTTTTACCCAGAGTTATACCAGCTCCCTCCCCTCCACAGTACTTGCTGTCAGGTCAGACTACTTATCACTGCTACTGGTGATTATTTTTTGTAATTTTTCTCAACAGGCCACTTGGGTAAAGCAGCTGATTACATCTTCACCTTTTGCACCTTGGTTGCAAACCTAGTCTTCCCCTTTCTGGACCTTCCTCCAGATCCTTAATTACTGTTCCTCTTCACAGCTCCTGAAGCCCATAGTTATTATTTTGGCTTGAGCAGCACCCACACTATGCTTCAAAGACACATTCCTGTTCAAAAAATTTATAATCTATATAATGGATTTTCACACTTGAACTCCAAACATATATTAAAAATTTACGATGTTCTGCACTTCTGACCCCCAACATTCAGCCCAGAAGTGTTTTCGCAACCATAAGTGACATTACAAGGTAATGCATGCGAGTTTGGGACAGGAGATGAGAAGAGAGCAGAAATCATTTTTTTTTCTCTCCACAGACAATTCCACTGCTGCCACTATTAAAACTAACCATAAATAAAAAATATGGATCCTGGAAAAATGTTTGTAGGTACAAGGTCTCCTGAGGTTTGGCAGCCATACCCTGGGGTGTATTTTCATGCCCACAAGGCGCTGGGCACACAGCACCCCACATTGGCTGCCCATGCAAGGGTTTGCCCTGCATCACCCACCTGGGCTCCACCAGCACCAGCAGAAAGCCACAGGCACCTTTGGTGGACAAGGTGAGCCTAGACAGACATCCAAGATGAGAAGGACAAAGTACCTCTTGGAGTTGCCGTTGCTCTCCCACAACTACAAAGGAAGCCTCGCTAATTAGCTCAGAATAAACACCCATCTTTTTGGCAGCTAAAAATAGTTGAGACAAACCCCAGACTTTATCTGTGTCCGTCTTCCTATCTTTAGAAAATGAATCATGCTCACTTCATATGCAGCACTGAGTTAAACCACTGAGATGTGAAGTGCTTGGGTAATAGTTTCCTACCAGGGAGTTCGGCACTTGTTTCAAGAACTCCGCTTTGGTAAGAAAACGAGGCAAAAGTACAGATTCCCAGTGAAACAGGTGTACTTACAGAGTGGTCAAAATGACTCGTATCACAACTGAGAGTGTAAACTCGCCAGGAAAGGGGCCATCTTTTTCTTCTGCATTTGTGCAGTATCTTGCCTAAATGGGGGCTGAAGCCTCCAAGATGCAGTCACATTACACAGAATAAACAGTATATTCAATGTTGTCCTTTCTACTGCAATTCTTTTTCTTGCTCCAGAATTCCTCTAGCCAGACCAGCTTTGCCCCACAAGAAGATGGGAAAGGTTACTAAAGACAGACATCTCTAAAAGTATGCATATCCACAGCTCTCTCCTGGGTTAATCTTAAACCTAAACCCCGTCTCCAACCTCAGGAAAGAATAGCCAAAATCACCTCTCTAACCAGGGTTTAAAAAAATTAAATAAATCAAGTAAACTTTTCTAATAGGAAAGGAAGTTCAGACTTGACAATCAACGTAAGTCAGGGAATCCCCATCTCTGCAAAATTATAAGATGAGGTGATATGACCACTGGACAAGAATGTCCTGCAGTGGATGCTGTTCCAGGCAAGGGCTGCACTAGCTGATTCCTGAAATCCCTCCAATCCTATTTCCTTCAACACCTGTGATTCCTCAGGGGAAAAGCATAGGGGAAGCACTTTCTGCCTTACCTACCCAAATAGCTTCATCAGATACAAGGCTCTTAATAACAAAAAAGGCAGTAAGAGAATTCAGACAGACACAAAAAGCACAATCTGGGAAGAGATGCACAACACAGTCTTCAGTAACTACATCTGGCTTAAATGAATAAAAGAATTTTAAAATAATTTTAAAAAGAGAGAGAAAACAACTGAAGCTTAGCTTGTCTTTCCAAACAGTGCTTCTAAATCTAAACTGTCCGTGCAGATGACTGGATGACACCCAAGCAGCCTCCAACACTCACAGTCTAGCAGTGTTTGTCCTTTCATTAAAGGTCACTGTTTTCCACAGTACTGAGTTTCTTTGCACATTTCTAGATCACACTTAAGCTCTGTTGCATTATACACATTTTTCCTTCACAGGGGTTAAATGAGGCAACTCTGTTTTATCTTAGAATAATGCAGTGGTTAGGGAAAACCACATCTATCAGTCGGCATGGTTAAGCAGGAAGAAATCTGGAGCTGGCTGTTAGTGAATTATTTAAGACAAGAATAAGGGCAGACAAGGAATGAGCAGAGAAATGCAAATGCTTCTGCTTTCAGAGACTGCAGGCTTCTTAATCCAGTAGCTTTCCAATTTTTTTTCTACATTTCTGTGATATTTACAGAAGACAGAATTTAAAAATTCTGTCATCATTACAGATGACAGAATTTAAAAAATAATTAAAAGGCAACATCATATGCCTTACGTTGGCCAAATTGATCCTTAACACATTGAGCAGCATTTTAGAGAGAAGCACTCATAGCAGCAGCTCCTCATAAACCATGAAGAGCTGAATGGGCGATTTTTTTCCCTTTTCTCAATGTAAAATTATCAGAGAGCAATCTGACATCAGTGGAGATTCACTGGATTTAAATGGGGGTACCTCAAAGGGGGGATGCATGTGCATTCACAAATCTCCATATGAAAGAGAAGTATGGGAGGGAGGAATTACATCTCCAAGCCTTTTCTGGAAGGAAACACAACAGCCACCCTGTAAAAGTAACGTTACATGGCAGCACTCTTAAATATTTATCTCTGATGATCTTGGAGCTCAACCAGTTGAAGCTACCAAGCAATATTAGGTAGTGTTTATATACAACAGCACATAAGGCATTATGTTAAATTTAAAGCTGTCTACCACCAACTTACCCGGTCTTGCAAGATCTGCTAACAACACCTTTATGTGAAAACCATGACTTCTACTTGTACACATTTCATCATTACTCCCACTCCCCTTGTCCACTACCATGTGAAAATGGTTTAGGAATAAATCTTAGTCAAAACCAGACACTATATCCTCCCTCTTAGGTTCCACAGATAGTCACAAGTCTGTAATGAACGTGCATTTAAAGGTAACATGCACCTCTATAAAGCTTTTTCATTTCCCACAAGAGTTCTTAAAATATACACACCATACAGGAAATCAACATCAATGCTTAAAATCCAAGTGCAATGACATTTACAGGCATGTGGCTCTGACGCAACCTTCTGAACACCCTCCTTTGCAGCAAACTTTTGTGGCACATCTAACCTGAAGATTAATGTTCTCCATCACAGTCTATCAACAGCATTTGCTGAACTGAACACAGCCTTAGAAGTTCAGCGCTACACTTGAGTGTTAAATTCATCTTTGATACAATCCCATGAAGCTCCCAGAGTTTCATATGTGACAAACTTGGCCTTTCATGTTTTTCTAAAGGGGTCACCAAGTATGTGACAGCCAAATAACATCACCTGCATACATGAAGCTAAAACAGATGCAAAAACATTTCAGGAAAGTATCTCACCATGTGAGATAAGAAAGCAAATTCCTTGTGACATCTGACAGAACATCGTTCAAAGCTCTTTTTCAGCTCTTCAGCTCTTGAAACATGGTTTAGAATACCATCAGCTGATCCCCTCTAAGATAAATATGTATACATCTCAATTTTTATCTTTATCGCTCTGTATATCCACACACATGTAAACAAAACTGAATTATTGCTACTTACTAGACAAGCCTGAGGGAGGAAGCTGTTCACCCTGGAAATACTCCACATGCCCTCGAGGTACTGCTGAGCTTGGATGGTGACCGAGCTCAGGGCGCCGCTGAGACCACTGGGGGCCACCGTGACTTGAACGCTGGAGTTCGGAAAACTGCTCGTGCCTTGGGACCATCCAAGTCCCTTCTTCCTCTCTGCACCAGAGAAGAGATTTGGCGACTTCCCGGGCTGCCTGCCCACCTGCCCAGCAATGAGCGGCAGGTCTCTCTGGGAAGAGACAGTGACCATCCTGGGTACCATGCTGGTCACTGCCCCGGCGCTGGGTGCGAGGTCGGGCATTTCTGGGTAGCTGGTTTGATTGAGGGTGTGCATCATCTGAATGGCTTCCTGCTTCAGCTGATTCAAGTGAGTGGCACAAGTTTCACATCTGCTCTCTCCTTCATTCCTGTTTTTCTGTAAATAGTCAGGCACTTGAAGCTTGTCAAAAATTAAAGCTGATAATCGTGGGTCCTAGAGAAGTGGAGAAAGGCAGAAAAACCATACTGAGTTAAAATAATGCAGAAAGATAGAAAAGAAAGAAAAAGACAAAAGTTCTCTGTGATTTGCTCTCCTCCCATGGAAGTACTTTAAATCTAGTCTGGTAACTCTCAGCCTTTTTTCCCCCTGAACACCCTAAAAGACTTGCAGGTCACAGCGGATTAATAAACCATAAGTGAATTCATTTGTATTAGACCCAGCATGAAAATTATTATCAGAATTAAACAGTGGAACTGTGGTGTACTCAATAACTACTCATTCTTCTAATTAACTCTCCTTTGGAGACATCTAACGTGCCTGTGTTTCCCATGCTCAGGAACAATGTTAGTTGAAATGCTGAACCTACAAATATCATAATGTGTTTCAAAGGCATACCGCCACCTTAAACCCAGGAAAATTAGACTTTAAAGTATTTTAAAAAATTAGTGTATGACCTGGTAAACGTTTTGTTGTCCTCACCCTCAGAAACGATTAATCAAGTGGCATAAAAAGCAGTTTACATGGTGCTGCCCACAGCTGGCTCCTCTGCTAGCAAGGACCGTTATTTCTGATCTTTGCAACCCAGATGGTCACAATATTCCCTTACGCTACAGTTGCTTTGATGAGAAATAGATTTGGGCCTACAGCCATGTGCGAAGGTGTGACAATGTGCACACTAAGAAGCTGATTTAAAAGCAACACCTATTTTGTTTCCACAGAGCAATTTCCCCCCCCTTCCCCTTGCTAGTTCATTTTAAGGCTGCCCAGACATTTTAAAACCCAGCTCTGTGTTTCCAGTTCGGAGATAGAGTTACCTATCTCCTGAAACACACAAACGCCTTCCCATCCCAAGCCTGCTACTGTAAAGATTAGTCAGGAGATTAAATCCAGCCCTGTTGTAAATCTCCTATCAAGACTACTGCCATGCAGTAAAACGGACCTAACTTCACACACTCGTCGAGCTCTCTAAACAATTAAGGTTTTAATGAAATCACAGCACAGCCAAAGGTTTATTTGTATAATTATTTTAAGTGAAAATATTTAATTTGCTTGTTAATAATGAGGGCACACAAAGCTAGTAAGTCAGCCATCCAACATATGCTGGGGGTATCCCCAGATCAGTACTCATTTTTAAAAATGCATTAGTTTATGCCAAGCTGCAATTGCTCTCTAGGAAATGAATGTCCTATTAGAAAACTAATTCTGGTTTTAATTACAACACACATCAATAAAACTCTTTTAAGAAGTCTTGGCACTGGTACTTTGGCTTTGCTCATTCTCTTTCAACTGTGCTATTTCCCTTTGCTCTGAATTCAGAAAGTCCTAAAACACTGCCTAACTTCTGCAGCAGCAGCACAGAATTTATCTCAATTTCAGCTGCCAGACTACTCCTGCAATAGTTTTTAATCTATCTCACAGGACACAGTAGAGTGTTGATAGAAACCATTGTGAGTATATCTAGCATCTCATCATTCTGCAGCCAAAAGCCATAAACAGAAGTTGCTCTTTCTGCAATAATCTAAATTATTGTTTATTTACTGACTTAAAAAATTCTTCTCAGGCTAAGGAAAGCTAGTCCTGCTGCTGACTGAACAATAAATTGCATTCACATTGGTGAACCAGTTTACAAAATCAAGTGAAAGACACTGTTTCATTTTTGTCTCTTTATTGAGGTTTAGATCCTGGTAAAAATCCCTTTGAAGTTGCACCATTTGCTTACCCTCATGAGCAAGAAAATTCTTTCCCTCCAAACCTCCCAGAAGATGATAATACTAAATTAACAGATATTATTAGTCCAGAAAAAAGAGTAATTAATATTTTAGAAACTTTTTTCTAACCCTTCAGCAGAAAGTGCTATTGGTTAGACTCAAAAAACATAACGACTGAGTGCTGCAAGCACTATCAAGCCTCAGGCAAAACAAAGGCCACGCAGTCTGTCTCCCAAGAAAAACAAACAGCACAGTGCTCCACAGAAACCTTTCCAAGGGAGAGCCCTCTGAGCAAATTCTTGCAGAGGCTGACACACAGCATCTATTCAAACAGCCCCAGAAAACAGCACCTTCCAGCACCGGGTGCCCTGTCCGCAGCCAGGCACATCCCTGGGCTCGCTCCTTTGATCTAAGTTGGGCACACAAGGAAGCACCTGCAGGTCCCAACTGCGTGAGCCTCATCTGGCAATGTTTAAATTGCTATCAAATGTCAAAAGTTTCAAATAAGCAATTAAAGCGAATTACTAGGTGAAACAGGCTTCTCATTTAAAAGAAACGACTTCTTTTGATGTAAAGAAAATTAATGACCCCAATTCTAGCTCCATAAACACAGTTTACAGTGTCAGGCAGATCAGAGTCAGGCCTGTCTTGCAGTTACAAGGAAATCCAGTGGATGCCATATTAAAGGGAGGAACACAAAGCAAAAAAAAATAATTATTTATTTAGAAAATTATACAGAGCAAACCATATAAGCACACAGTACGCCAAATTTAAACCTTCTAATTTATTTATAGTTAAAAAAAAAAAAAGGCATCTCATTTCCAGTATTTGTATTTTGCCAAGCATTTACAAGGATCCTTTTAACCCACTCATCCAGCCTCTGTGATCCCCAGTTTGCATCTGTGGCCATGATCCTCCAGCACCTCACTGAGGGCCCAGCTGTACAGTTAGATTACTTTTATTTTTCCACTCTGTGCAACAAAAACACCTGGCTAATGGTTGGGTGTGAAAGGCAGAGGAAACACAAGTTACTGTTAAAAACATTAACCGTAACTTAAAAGTTAAGCCAGCCCCATTAAAGAGGTTTTTACTACCCGGTGACAATGCCTGGTCGCAGGGAGCCCCTGCTTCGGCAGCTCGCGCCCTAACAAGGCTGGGGTGGAAGTTACACTCTCATGTTTTACAGAGGGAAGAAATAAAACTTGAGTGACCAAATGTGTTAAGACTCACACGTGGGAGCAGGGGAAGCACTTAAAGCCATCCTTGTTACAGCTCTGCCGGCAGAGAGGCAAGCCAGACAAAGGGGGGGTGTAAGTCGCTGGGGGGATTGGCACAAAAATTAAATGTACAACATACAAGCCTCTATTCCAAACGGTGCTCCAAAACCAATTTCGGCTGCTGTGCTACAAAGGAGATGACTCCTTTATTCCTGCACAGCATAAATAAACTATGCTGTCTTTGTCATACCTACTTTCCAAATGCTGTTCTTACCTTCTGAACAAGCAGGATAAGCAAAATACTGTGATGCTGTAACATTCGTATCTTCCCCTCCTGATACATAAACCAAAACCCTAATTTCAGGCACAGCTTGTTAACTTTTGCATATGAATTTGAGATATTTAAACAGTGCAGACTGTTAGAAGGGTAAAAAGTTGTCCCACTACGGACAACTGCACTGGGGAGCCCAGCAGCCCCCAGTGTCAGTGCACGAGATAATTACATTTACTTATATGAGCAAGAATTTTCTGAAATGCCTGAATTTACCAGTGCTTTTTAGCAAGTGGTTCTTACAGACACAAGCAAGACTGCAAACTGCTGCTGGGAGATTAGACACACACGTGCAAACTGCCCACGCGAGGAAGAGCACACGGACATGGTCTGCAAGTCCTTCCAAGCTCAGCCGGTCAGGGTGGTAAACATGGAAAACCAGGATTGTGGTCCTGCTAGAACAGACCGCAAAACACCCATTTAGTTCAACACCAGCTGCATTTAGCCTGGAGTTTGCCTTCAGGCTTTCTCTCTGAAACCAAGAGTAAGGAAAATGAGCTCAGATTTGAAAACACAAGGAGCAACATATAACAGAAAGAAAGAAACAGTCATTTGAATTCACGCTTCCCTCTCTGAGGTATACCTCAACGGCTGCTACCTCCCCATGAAATCCAGCGAGGATCAAACAGGGTTTCAGCTATGCAGGTAACACTGATGTGCTGCATGGGGGGCACACAAACAAAACCCACATCTCACAACTGTAAAATACTACACCCTGAGACCATTGCCCTTGAAACTACATACTCAAAGCAACTGGGATGTGGCCAAAGGCCAACAGCTCTGAAAAGCCCCTCTACAGCTTAGGCACCAAAATCATAGCGAAGTTTTCAA
Source organism: Strix aluco (assembly GCF_031877795.1). Lineage (NCBI taxonomy): Eukaryota > Metazoa > Chordata > Aves > Strigiformes > Strigidae > Strix > Strix aluco. The sequence continues at coordinate 120,946,504 of NC_133934.1, read as the reverse complement.
AAGCATGCAACATCAAATGACCTTGCTGGTGCTGAACCCTTTTGAAAACCTGAAGCAGTCTGTCAGTGATATTGCACTTAAAAAATAAGATTCTTTTGAAATTTTAGCTCAATCTGTAACGTCCCAAATATTTAAAGTTTGCAGTTATACCATTTGTTTAGTTAACAAGGAGTAACAGAGAAATTTTCCATGCAAAAGAGAAACAAAGATACGAGCTTTAAATCTTACCTGCAGCTACTGACTTGTGACTCTCAAACTAAGCAAGAGGAGAGGATGCAGAAAAGCATCTGGATTCTCACTTAAGAAGTCCCTGAACACCCACCCATCTGTAACCTAATCCTTTCAGCGAGGAACTATCCACAGAGTGCGAACAAACGATGACGAACAAATGATGAAAAGTCAAATTGCCAACACCATCCTCAGTAATTACCTGCAATTCTGCCTGGCCAATAGTTTCTGCAATGCAAGTATATCTGGAGCAGTATTCTGAATTAAATTAAATTCTTGATATAAAGATAATTAAAAAGAAATAAGAGGAATCAGTGAATGTCACACTGAAATATATACTTAAATATAGACCTAGGTAAACAACATTTTTAAAGGATGCTTTGGGAGAAAGGAATGTACTTTCCCAGTGCAAAAGAATCAATGTTAATGATTTTTTGTCTTAATTGTCTTTCCAGATTTCTGCCGTGCTGCTTACAAATTAGTTTTTATCTTACATGACATTGTGAAATATCCACTAATATCTTCTATATTGACAAATACTTTGAAGGCTGATGCTTGCCTTTCAACTATATAGCAGTCACTGTCAGAAAAAGAGAAGAAAAAGAGAACTCTATACTCAGCAAAACCAGAGTCTGCTCAGCGTAATCAAGGAAAAAAACAGTCCTAATGGTTAATTTTGGGGTTTTTTTAAAAAGAAAAGTTTCCAAGTAGCTGACTATCTCAAGGGAGTGAAAACATGAGCTGTAAGTCCTCAAGTAACTTATGTTGTGAATTCATTCATTTACTGACCTAACCTTATCAGAATATAAACAATCAAGGAAAAACAAACACACAAAGCTTTCACAAAAACAGAATTCACCACAAGTCCCATCTCCTGAGGGTTAAGGGTATCTGTAACTCACAGTGTAACTTTGCTGTCCTTGAAAACAGCCCTCTGAATAAACAGGAGGGCAATCCACATTTCCAAAGTGAGCAAAATGCGCATGCATTAAAAAACAAATAAGATATATTTTTAAGGCCAAATTCCAGGCAGTCTCTCTACCTGAATGTCTCACTACCTTTAGGTGGAAGATTAATTCAAGTCAATGGACTGTGATCTTCCTCCCATGCTGTCCGCTAGCCGGATTTCTTCAAATCTCCAATCCCATTATTCTGTTTCTAACCACAACCTCAAGTACTGCACACAGATGTATCCCACTGACTCTACCCAGCTGACACTCAACCCAATTTCTTTTCATCTTTGGCATCCCAAAGAGTTTGAAAAAAGTATCCAAGCATTTTCTTACTTATTTTATAAGTATACTGCATCTCCTTTAAACAGTGCCCATCTTTCTCACAAAAGTCAAGCAATACGATAAATCTGCTAAAAAACACATGACCCCACACTAAAAATGACTGCAGTGTGTTTAGTTATTCTGCAGCCTTCACTGAACTCTATTTATTTCCATTTCCTGCCCACTTTAATGTACTTCAGTGGCCCGCAGTAAAGTTAAAGCAATAGGTGTCTGTCATAAAGATGAATAGTGCTATTGGAATGCATAATACAGTGGAAAGAGGAAATGAGAGCAATCTGGTTTATTTACATCTCAGGCTCCCATCAGCACCTCAACCCACCTCCCAATGGTTTCAGCCGCCTTTCCTGTTATCTTGCTGTATAGTCCCCTACAATGATTTGGCTTTTAACCTCGCAAAACCGGAGGGTATGAGCTGATCTCCCAGATTTGTGTTCATGAGCTGGCAGAGTATTGGAGCAAACAGCCATGCAGTGTGTTCACTGCAAAGAAAACAACAAAATAAAGGTAGTGGTTGCGATTTAAAATAATTAAAGACACAAACAAAACAAAAGACCCCGAAGAGATCTGCTATCACAGTTAAATTTAGATCAACACAGAGGAACCTGACTACTTCTGAAAAACAGTAATTACTGTATCACAAAATATTACTTTTAATCTCCTTTCTTTACGATCTAATTAAGCAGATATTTTACTTGCCTTTGGAAAATGTTTTTCTTAATTTCATTCAATTTTAACATTTGGTGTATTCTATAAACTACACATCCATACTAGTATGTAATTTTGTGCTTATTTTTAATAGTGTATGACTTCATTTTAAAATGATTACTTTTAATTTGCATGTTTATTGTTGGTTTTAAGTAATCCTTTAATTTTCCCTCTTGGGTCTGAGGCTTACTGTAACTTCACAATGCAAATTCTGTACTGATTTTGTTCATATGAAAACACTGTCTTCCAACACCCATTGTGTCTTTTTTCTTTCTTTTTTTTTTTTTTTTAAAGCTTCATCAAAATATTATCATTTGGAACAGCAGCAAGTGTTTGGGGCAATAGTAGCATACCCATCACCACACAATACTGAAAAGCCTTTGTTTGATTATTTCAGAAATAGCCACTTAGACAAAGTTGCCTTTCATAAATTCAGACAAAAACTTTTGATAGAAATTAGACACTTTTATTTAGAAGATAAATAGCCTTCCATCCTTAATTATTTCTTCCCTGAAACCAGAGAGTAAATTTCGGATGAGCACGGTAAAATCAGATTATAGAAACTCTGCCTATTAGACTGCATAAAAAGTCACTACTTCTGTTTCCTCTTAAAAGCAAACTGAGCACTTATGAAAAGTGTTAGAACTACTCAGGAAACCGATGTTCTCTGATACCTTTATCACATTGAATGCTACCTCCTCCACATACAGTTTATGTTCAATCAGGCTGCTCAGATAATAAGGTAGCTCTGACCCCCAACACAGCACCACTACACAGAAAACATGCTGCCTTGTCAAAATGCCTCAGAAACATCAATTCTTAATATCATTTTATTGGAAACAAAAGGCTGTTTCCACTATTACAATTATTTAGGTAACAACCCATGTTGTCAGAATGACAAATTGCAATGGTAAGCCTTGTGAGATGGACTCCCACACTGATGAACTCTGGCCAGAGCAGACAGCAACCCAGTGCAGACAGCGCAATGGACTGGGAGAGGAGTCATGCCCCAGATGAGATCTTCAGCATGTTTAAGTGATCATAACTGCATTTGTCCCAGTAGAACCATGCCCATTTGTATCAGACAGACCTTTAATGAGGGAGTTCAAGAACGTCTGGACACCAGCCACAGTGAAAGCAACTCTGGCTTAGAAAAACTGGATAGGAAAAAAAATGCTTGGAGCACTCAGGACAGCTGTATACAAACCCTACAACTGTTTCAGTCCAACCATCTGAATCCAATTAAAAGAACGCTCAGCGGCAGAAGTTAGGGAGTGGACACATTTTCCAAATTAACATCATTAGCATAATGCAGATTTAAAATCAACTATGAAAACCAATGCTTGGCATTGGATCACACCCTCTTAGTGTCTCTTTTACTTGCTCATTTTATCAATTATTTGTTTGGTAAATGAATACTTGAGGACAGTACAGAAATGATTTAGCTTTCACAACCGAAGGGCTGCCCATTGAGCACTCCGCTTGCAAGCTACAAATTGCTGCATATAGTGCACAGTTAGCACACCAGGCAGTCTGTCTCCAGAAACAAAGTGGATTACGCTTATTCTTCATCTTAATTAAAGTACCACTGCCTCAGTTTAACCGCTTCACCAAAAAACAACTTGGCTGAAAAATTTTGGGTTTACATCTGAACTTAAGCAGTACCGCAGTGGGTTAGTTCTCCTTGCTTGGTCTTAATCAAGAAAAAAAAGAAGGAAAAAAAACCCTCTAAGGAGGGATGAATAGAAAAAGAATGATGAAGTGTATTTCTAACTCATCAGCCACAAGCAGGCCACACACTACCTGAAAAGTCTGCTCTAGTTCCTTTGCCTACTAGGTGGCCCATGTGTGAGACACCACCTCCCTCTCCAATCTGTTCAACCCACAGCAGCTCTTTAAAATGGATTCTTGGGTGCTTTTTTAATACCACTCTTCAGCAGAGGAACTTCAGCAAGTAAATTCACAAATCTGCCATCAGCTACATGTTGGAAAGTGGTGTCCTGGTGCCTCCAGTACCTCTGGACTTGGCTGGAAGTAAGGTCCATCATTGTCCCTTGGTTTCAGTCAAGATGCTGGTGCATAAAAGTAATTGACCTCACTCTGCTCGCCCCATCTTGCATTAGAAAGAATGATAAATATGCAGATCCTAAGGGACATCTGCAGGTGTGGGACATTGCCCAAAGAATCAAATAATCCTCCTATGGAATCTCATTAGGGTGAATTATAATCTCAGCCATATAAACAGCAGATGGATGCAGACCATTTGAGAAGTGTCTATAGGACAAAAAGCAGTTTAGAAAACAAGAATGTTGTGGGAAGTTCAAAGGAGAGTGGCTTATTTGTTTTAGAAGAGAGAAAACTGAGCAGAGTCCTCCAGGACACAAAAAAGTAGTTATAAAAAGACTGGTAACCAATTACTTTCCATCTCCACCCGGAAAAAGAAAATAAAGAAATCATGCTACTTTTCAGCAAAGATGCCTTAAAACTATCAAAGGTGAGTGAATACTGGCAAGTGCTACAGAATGAAGTTGAGAAATTTCGGTCATTCATGACAGGTTCTGAAGAGCAGCTGAGAAACAACCATGGGAGGTGATCACATTTCAGTGGAGGAAAAGGGACTACTTTTTAAAGATCTGAGATCCTTTTCCAGCCCTATGTTCTTATGATCCTAGTTTTGGAAAGATGACTAACACATTTGTAGACAGACTTGTTGCTTGGGTTCAAGTGCCACAGACAGACAAAGCATATAGACTTCAAAATACTATTCTCCTTAGATGACTAATTCAGTAACCTACGCTATCTTGCTCACAGCAAATTTTCCAACTTGCATCATTCCTGTATTAATTCCATGCCTCTTGTCCTAGTTGTGACCTTCTGTATCACCTTGAATAATTCTTCTTTTGCCAAATACTGCCCATCACCATGACACCCAAAACATTCTTTATCATTAACTATACTACATATATTTCAATTTCAATCTACCCTTACAGATGAAAAGTACAGAATTGTTACATTTCATTCCCTACAGGGTCAGGGAATAATTTTAGGAATCGAAATGAGATGCCTAAATCAGATGGTGTAATTCCAACCACTCCAATCTGTCCATAACATTCTGGAAATAAACATAATAATCAAGATCGAGTAAAATCTAAGAAATGAGAATTGGGGGGAAAAAAAAAAAAAAAAAAAAAAAAAACAAAACAACCAGAGAGTACTAGTTGCATTACAGTAACTAGACTATCTCCTTGCAAAGGTTCAAAAAAAACCTCATTGCAAATCCAACTTAAAGGAACTGTGAACGAATGCAACTACCATTCCAGATTACAAATTTAAGACATCTCAGGGTTGCTGATGGTACACCAGAAATGTTTGTAACAGGATGGCATGAGAAAGATGAATCCATAGCTATCTGCAGGGCTATCTGTCCTGATTCTTCTAGAGGCTCTGTCATCAACACATTTCACAGCATCTCCAGAAAAATTTTCTCAGTAAACCTGTTACTCCTCTGACCCTGAGACATTTCTATCAGGTTTTCAGGAATAACAAATAATCACAAAAGAAAGGCATGGTTTCTCCCAAATACCCATGCAAATGATAGATGGACAGAGATATCAAAATCCTAAATATATACACAGAACAAACAGTAAGGACTAGTTACTTAAAGTGCTTCTGAAAACTTAAAATAGCCCAGTGTGTTCTATGGCTATAATTTACCTACAGACTTCTCCTATTTCAACAGTTTCTTTAGATGAGAATTTCAGCACGTAACACCACAACATCATGGACCATGAACTAGTAGCAGTGTCATAGTAAGATACTATGTAGAAACATAGCAAGAACAAGATTATTAGTAGTAGTAAGATACCCTTGTAGCTGGTTTTGTTGATTCTGTTGGTCTTCAACAGCCATTACCTGAACAGTATTAGATAATCCTTATCTACAAAACAACTTATTTCTAATAGTCCTACATCAGACCAATGAATTGCCTTGAATGAGAGTACTTTGGTTTCCCATAAGAACACCAGTTTTTGCAAGGTAGCTGCTATCCTTTGATCATACAATCTTGTAACAAGCCTTTCAATGGCTATACTGCATTGTGAAAAATAAAGCATGTATCCAGCCTCAAACCCTTAAAATACCTGGCTGGGCACCAAAAGGCACTGTACATTTTCTGCACAACCTAAATAACAAGTAAGAATTGCCTTTGTCAGCCCAGCAAATCACACTCGTGTGAGTGGGCCTACAGGCCTGTGATGAATACCCACCTGTAATCCTTATGGTGAGAAGCCCTGCAGTGGTCCTGTGAAACCTGCAAGCTGTGCAACCGCTCCCCATCCAAAGGGCTGGTGTAATCAAAGAGGAGCAACTCCCTTTGCCTAAGGTCTCTTCTACAAACATAAATCAATGTGGCTGTGCCCACAAGCAGACAAAAACCCACTCCACCCATGCTCAGAGCATCTTGAAAGCCCTGTTAATAGGGTTTATAAACTCTGCTATGACATGGGATATAAACATATTAAACACATGGGCAAAGTGAGCTTGTATCTGCCTATAACACACATACATGTAGACATGCCCACAGATGGCTGGTGAAAATACCTCTATAAACTCTTTCAGGCTGCTCACACACACAAAAAAGCCTTATCTCCTGAGACCGAGAAGCAATCAAATACCTGGCAACAACTTTCAATACCCTTCAAGTCAGATCCTATTAAAACCAGCAACTAAGAGATGAAAGGCTCTAGCTCATCCTACCAGTCACACTTCCAGGGTTTTTAAACATTTACAGTGTCTAACATTGATTCTATAGAAATTCCACAAATGTAGACAATGCCTAACATCATAGGATACATTTATGTTTCAATTCAATTGAAGGTACTACATAAAAGGATGTTTTTATTTTAGTTTGTGTTCTGGGACCTTGGAAAAGAAGCTGCCTTATCACCTGCTGGAGAAGGCCAAAAACAGAGGAGGAAAGGGTTGTTTTAAAAAGAGAAATTACAGCCTCAGAGTGAGACCTGGGCCCTAAAGAAATCCATAGCCACATTCATACTGAATGCAAAGTCAGTATTTCCCCTCTAAGTTGAAGCATCCCTGTTCCTACCTTCAAAACAGCAATGAACTCTTTCACCAACCTGCCTCTCCATAAAATGACCATTAAATGCACATTTGTAGCTGTCAGGTGATGAGTTAAATTACATCGTGGTGTGCAAACTTCCCCCTTCATTTTAAAACAAAATTTTGTTGTGGTAGATAATGTGTCAAATTTGCAGTAAATGACTAAAAAAATGTACATGCCACCCAAGTTGCCTTAGTATTTATTATTAAAGATGTAAATACACATTTAAAACCAGAAAACTGTGTGTAATCATGCCTTGCTTTGCTAACATCCTTATAAAATCCGACAGCTCGTTGAACAGCTCCCATTGTGGACAGTGCAGAAGCAGTTCTACAGATCATTAGAGTTAAAGGCCAGTGAAGATAACCATCTTGTCTGGCCTCCTGCACATCACAGCTCTGCTAATTTCAACCAGAAGAAGCAGTGACCCCAATAGGCTTATTTAATGAAAATAGATGCTTCATTATTTTAAGAAACACTCACTTTTATTTGAGCCCACGTGTCTTCCAAAGCCACAGTACTTCTGAAAGAATCATGTTTTTAAAGTACAATGTATATGAATAAAAAACATACAATCAAACAGACAGGGACAGCACTTGAGGTGATATAAATCCAGAGCTGACACACATTATTCTTTGCTCCAGTGCCAGTTTATATCAGCTGGGCCAGAAACTCCACTCCCAGTGGTCAACTTGAGAAATCCAAGTCGTTGATTCCAGGACTCTCAGCATCATCCCAGACCCTGACTGTGTATTGGTAATAATATTTGATTTACGCTTGCAGCTCTAGTCTCAGAGAAACCCATTATGCAGGATATGCTCAAAGATGTGTGTTTTACTTCACAAGACTGATGCTGTGATTCACAGGGAAAACCTGCACAGAAGGCACAGACTGGGATGTTATTGCTCCAGCTCCAATCAGCAAATAGTCACTGAAATAAATTAACATCAGCATCTCATGGAAATCCCTGCATGAGGAAGTTAGGCAAGATTTATTCAAGGCCATAATCTCAGGAGCAATTCATCAGAATCAAAGGTAAGCCAAAAATTAAATAAATGAAAATGGGCCCAGCTAGAATAACAAAGCAGCACAGCCAAGGCAGCAGCCACATGACAGCCAGAGGCATCTCCAGAGCGATCAGAACAACTGTCCGCAGATCTTGCCAATGAGCCAGATGCTGCTGCTGGAAGAAGGCTTGTGTTGATATAAACTCAGAGATGTGAGATGCTTAACACCAAGAGCAATCAATCTTCACGATTCCCATGTGGCTGCCAAGCTTCACTATTATGCCACAAAGAGATGAAAACAAACTTCATAAAATGCATGTAGATTCTACATGACATCAAACTCCCCCCACCCTCCCCTTACTACTCAGAAACAAACCAGGGATTTGGGTGTAGCTGTAAGCGACCCGCTGCTTTTCCTGAGTTAACAACACAACCAGGAAAGAATATCGTTGGCTAAACAGCTCACTGCGCACATGCTGCCAGAAAACCAATGAACTTATCATACTGTATAGGAAATTCCTATCTTCCACACCAATTAGTGACCCAGCAGTGATTGATTTTATAATACCAAACTTGACTTACAAAGTGACTTCCTCTGGGGCCAACTTTCCATTACCTAGCATGTGGAAAATTGCATACGGTCAGTGCACTCTGAAAACCAAGCAAAAATAAGTGCTATTTAAACCCCAATTCTACCATGCCTCCACATTCTTGCTTTCCTAAGGGAGATGCACTTTTGACAGTTACTTCCTTTCCCTGCCCCAACATCCTATCTCCACCATACACCAGCTGGGCACTCAATCAAAACAGAAACAACAACAGGAACCAGCAGCTATTCATTACAATAGGATCAAAACATTTCTAGGCATTAGTACTTCAGCCAAGTCACTGTCCTTGAAGACCCTGCCCCAATCCACTTCTTGCCTCACCGACACCATTACTGCAAGTGCCTCCACTTCAACCTGAAGCACCAGGTATTAAAAATCACAGCTTTTTAATCAGAAGCCACTCAGTGGCAGGTGGTCACATCTCAGAACTGCAGAAGGCAATGAAACTGGGCAGCAGAAAGGTGAGAAAATTAACTGGCCAACAACATGGGCCAATGTTTATCCTTTATTTTAATCAAGCTAACATTAGCTCCAGTCTATAAAACCAGAATTGCACTGCACACTAACCACCAGCATAATCACAGAAACAGCACTGCAATATGATTACTGGATGCTAATTATATCTTCTAAAGAGTTAAAGACAATCAAGTACATGTAATAAAGATTTATATGCAGTTTCCCACTGACCTGGAAACAGCTTCATACATTAATAAGTTAACGTTACTGCCAGGAACAAAGCAAACAGTTACATCTACATGACAAAATACATGAAACACAAGAGCCAGATGTTGGGTCCTTTCATCAAGGAAGCAATTATTTAATTCCTGGGAAAAGATTTTCTCTCATTGTTTCATCAATACATAATATCTCTCATAAAAAACACAGTCCTGGCTTCATGGCCTGGTCTGGGTACAAATCTGGGTATTGCACAGTGGCATGAACCATGTGCAGCTGCTTCTGGGCAGTGAGTATGGGGCATCCACATCTCCCCATTCACACACAACAGCACAGACTCCAAAGTGGCTGCCAAGAGTGAATATGCTTTGCCTCGCAGCTCTCCAGGAAGGCCAGTTCTCCATGTGTAGGCATAATAGGGAATGCCAGGGAGCTGCCCACACGCTCCATCACAGCTGCTGACCTCCACCTCCCAGATATAAGGGGTCCCTTGGCCACCAACCTAACAGCCCCCCACTCCAAGCACCATCAAGAATTGCTGGTCTTTGGTGAGTCATTTTGGCCATGCTCTCCTCACCCGTAGTCCCTCCTCCCAAATAACAACAGCCAGCATCTCTCAACAGGTGGACACCCAACACCCACCATCAGCAGCCACCCAAAGACCATAGAATAGTTTGGGTTGGGAGGGACCTTTAAAGATCATCTAGGTCCAACCCCCCTGCCATAAGCAGGGACATCTTCCACTAGATCAAGTTGCCCAAAGCCCCGTCCAACCTGGCCTTGAACACTGCCAGGGAGGGGGCAGCCACAGCTTCTCTGGGCAACCTGTTCTAGTGTCTCACCACCCTTGTCATAAAGAATTTCTTCCTTATATCCAATCTAAATCTACCCTCTTCTGATTTAAAACCACTACCCCTTGTCCTATCACAGGCCTTGTTAAAAAGTCTCTCTGCCTTTAAGCGCCCTTTAAGTACTTAAAGGCCACAGTAAGGTCTCCCTGGAGCCTTCTCTTCTCCAGGCCAAACAACCCTAACTCTCTCAGCCTTTCTTCACAGAAGAGATGCTCCAGCCCTCTGACCATTTTTCATGGACCATGCTCAGCCTTACCCCATAGTGCTTACAGAGGCAATGACAGTAAATATTTACACATTGGTCACATCCATAGGCCCAGCTGGGTCTAGGCACCCCTCTGTCAAACTCACAACTCTAAAGCACTTAATAATTTTACCAAAAATCACAAATTACATGGTACCTTACACAACAAGCAATTCAGCAGTTTTGCTAACTACACTATGGACATCGTAACTGAAAAAGCACATCCTTCTGCAGGGTTACTATGAGGCTCTTGCTAGACAAAATAGCCAGGCTCAGCCTGAAAATACCATATGTAAGGTATGCTCCTGAACAAGACACAACAGATAGAAGCACTTAATAAACAGATCCATTAACTAGGAAACATCCCTGCAGCAATTAAAACTTTGCAAAGTACTACAATGTACACCTGGTTATTGCTCTGACATCTGCTTAGGTTTTCTATGTGCTTGTAAGTTGGACCAGAGAGAAAGATAATTGAGTTTATGGACACATCATGACAAAAATGACAACAAGGCACTGTTAACTGTTCATGAAAAATGGCATAAAAACTAAAATAAAGCATGTTTACTGTTTGAAATGCTTAAAAGTTACCACATTTTATAATGAACCATATACAACCAAATGGTGTTTCTCCTACTGCTAAAGAATAAAATTATTCTGAGCTAAGGATCCCATGATAAAAAGAGAGGAAATTCACAGTCTGAACAATTGGAGTTGTGCTGAGCACATTTTTAGGCATATGGCAATTTTCTAATGGTCATTGGGGATGAAGAGCTGAAATTCTGTTGCAGACTCTGAATTTAAGACATTTCACATAAAATTGCATATCTCAGGAAACAAATAAATTGTTAAGTACACAACCTCATAACACTACAGCCAATATTCAGCATATGTAAATCTGACTACCTCAAAATATGAACACTATTTTCAGTACAAGGACCCAATTACTTTATAAAGGGTCCAGATAAGTTAAAAATTAATTTGTCTGAAGGCATCATCAAAAGAAAACAAATATAATGAGATCTGCCATAATTTTATACAGTCCGAGTTACTGCGACACTATGCAACTACAATACGTGATCCAGCATTCCCAAGTAAATGCCCTAATTACTATTGTAAGTCTGTCATTTAAATAGTTCCTTCCTGTTTAAAATGTAGAAAGCCAAATGCGTTTTCCCACCACTAAGCATTGTGTAAGACTCCTTTATCTTCCAGCAAGCTGGCTGAAGATGGATGAGCTTCCAAACTGATATAATTTTTAATTACACGTTTTTCTCTCATTACTAATTTCCTAAACATGTCTCTAATCTTGCAGTGAAATCTCTGAGCGCAGTAGGTGTATCCACATACATCATGCTCTAGAAAATTAATATGAGATAATGATCAAGACTGCCATCACAACATAACCTGAAACAAGCAAGATACATTAGACGTGATACATACTTATTAGACTCTGATCTCGAGTGTTTCTGGAAAGCAGCTGCTAACAGATAGTTTCCCTCCCTCCAACATCATCTTGGGGCCAATAACGCAGTTATTGGGGTCTAGGAGAGGGAGATGCTTCAAGCAATCTCCCCTTTGCACTTTCCACCAGGCAGTTACAAGCTTGTGATGTCCAATGCATGTTCACTCCTTCACCCACTTACCTTAAATACTCCACCAAGAAGCACTGTTTGCATAAGGGAGCCACGATCATCTGCTCCTCTGCAGCACATAAGCACAGGTATCCCAGCTCCCTCCTGCCATGAGGGGTCCAGAAGCTCCCTCCACCTAGGACGAGGTCTCCTGGTGGGGCTGTCCTCTCCAAGAGCACAGGAGAGCAGAAAGCGTTGGAGGTAGCCGCACCCACCAGACAGGTAGGAAGGCACGTGCCCACGCACGCCCCAAGTACCAAAAGGGGTCACACACCCAGCAGCTGTCTGCATCAGATGCTCTTTTGGCGGGCAGGAATCAGAACTATGTATAGACCCGTCAGCTTAGGTCAACCAAGTGCCAGCCAGTTATGCACACGGGATCTCTCTCATTCCTCTGGTATCTCTCACTACCTGAAAGGCATTGCACAGCTAAATGTGTTGCAGCATTCTTTCTCCATTAAATCAACAGGGCAAGACAGCAACTTTTAGCAGAAAAAGAAAAAAACCAACAAAACGGCAACTGGGCTTTCTCCCCAACTAAACACATCACACACCAAATTCTTAAGGGCATGATGCTTTCAGCACACCAGCTGCCTTCTCATCAGCTGACACTTCCTGAATAAAAGGAAAATCCAAGGAACTGTTCAGAGTGGCTGACATTTAAGGAAACAAATAAAGCAAAACAAGATAAATCACAAGCACTTAAACAAGTTTATATCTTCGAAGTGGTCTTAAAATGTCACAAGTATGACTCTGCCTGCTTACTCAAAGAAAAGGGATCGCTGCTGTTTCACAGCCAAAAACATGAAGGCAGAGAGAGATTAGAAATATAGTTGAAGTATACACACACCAGATTAGTGCACATAAAAACCAGTGCATATATAAGGAATACCAACAGGAGTGCTCTGCTATATATGCATGCAAGTCACTAGTCTGTAAGTGCATGCTAAGCAAAATGCATATGCTAAATGGGGTAAGTATATCTAAAAATGTAATGCTAGCTGACTTGCCCTAGGTCCTCAGGGAAGCCTGTAGCACAGACAGTGCGAATAGACTGCAGTGGAGATGTTTCACTGTATTCACACATGCTGCTATGGAAGCTGGCTGATGGACAAAAAAAAGAAAAAGAAAAAACAAAACAAAAAAAAAACCCAACACACAATTTCACATTTGCTTCTCAAAAAAAAACAAACCAAAAAACCAACCCAAAAAACCCCAGAAACAGTTTCCCAAAATTTCATCCTATTTTTCTACCTGCTCTCCATCTACTGGCCAAGATCAAAAGCTTAAACCCAGCCTTGATTTCCTCAAGAACTTGATGAAGTAATTTGACCTATGAGAATACTGGTTCTTCTTGAAAAAAAAATACTTCTCCTAAACTTCACTCATTCAACAAAGGGAAGGAAAAGCTGGGGGAATGCACCCATTTTGTCTTTCCCACAGTGAAAGGACCATGAAGAGGATAGGTACAAACCCAAGGCTTCACCAGAGCTTTCTTGTGCACCACCCACCCCCTTGACTGGAACTGGTGCCCACATCAGACTTGTGATAATGCTGAGCTGCACAAAGCAACCCTCCACCTCAGGTGGGAATTAACTGACTGCTGAAGTCAAGGCAAGCCTTTCAAGTGACTTCGCTGGGTTATGACTGGGCTCCTACTTCTTTTTAATTCTCATTAGCATTTGCTGACAACTCCTTTACAACCAGAGGGACAGGTTCTTTATGAGAAGCCGTTTCAGCTGCCCCAGTTAATGCCTTAATCCACAGACTGAAGCAGGTCAGATTATCTACACGTATCAAAGACAACATTATGCTTCATAAGCTATTTTTCTGCTTCAGTAAGGAGTAAGCACGTTTTTATTTCTTACTATGTTTACCCATTACCTCACCAAGCAGCATTATTGTTAGTCTTTCTGAGAGTCTCCTAGAATAGGAACATATAAAACAGGATTTCCTCCAGTTCTGCACACCTACTTACTCCAGAGTCATTAATGACATAGGTCTGGATTGAACAAAGACTTAACATCAAATCAGCATTCAAAACAGCTGGGAACAAAAATGTATCTGCCTGGAACACTGCATCTCTGCTTTGTCTTTTAAAGAAAAATGCCAACGAGGAAGAAAGAGCTAAATGCTTGCATGCAGGACATGTATCCCAGTGGGCTCCAAATTAAGTTTATAGCAGCTTTTACACAGCAATCTGCAAATCAAATTGTCCTTTTTACTGGAGATCAGAAGTAACTTCACTGCTGTCAAAAAGAACTCTGCAGGAAAGATCCAAGTACTGCACAAGAGTCCTCTAAAAACCCAAACCAACTACATGCTGTCTTCCATGTGATTACAAGCGATAGCTGAAATATCCAAGGGTAGGTAACACTACTCAACTCTGCGATTTTTAAAACACCTTGAACCAATCTTTTAAAGAAAACTTGTATACGTGTAAGAAGACTACAAGCAGTACTGCCCCAGGATTTATAGCAGTTGATTCCTCAGGTCGTTACACCATTTGGCTGTCAGACAGGGACATTTATTAGAAGGATTCGTTCCCCTGACAGAATGTGCTTCCCAGCACAGCCAATGCTGCACGGTGACATGTGCCCCATACCCATCACATCACACCACAGGACAGGCCATGGATAGCCCAGCACTGAAAAGCAGCAGACCCTGTTCCCTTCTCCCTTCCCTCCCCACCACTCCACAGATAGACATGCTAACTCAGGCTATGCTTTCAGAAGCTACCCTGTAAGCACATCTCTCCTGAAAATTAACAGGAATTTGGAAAAAAATTATAGGCAAACAACAAAAAAACAAGCCAGACGCTACAAACTGTCCATATAATTACCCTATATAGGGACAAAGTCAGTAGGACGTGGAAGAAATAACCCAAAAGCTATAAGGATACTGCTTGGGTTCAAGTGCTTAACATCTGAAATTACCTTGGCAATCTCTTAAAGACCTCGGTACTGGTGGTGTACACAAAAGCAGAGACAGCCAGCAGGCTGGGAGAAGCACACAAGCAATGTAAGGATGGTTGAGTAGAAACACTACTCCTCTGTTTAATGCTATCAGCTCCTGCCTGCCTGAGGACATTTCCTACCTCTACCTACAAACACAGCGATTCCCCAACCATTAAGTAAACAGTCTTTGAAGATAACAAAGCTTATTCTAATCTCTCACTGATGTCACTCCTGTATTGTACTTAACTGAGCTACAAGACTCCTGGGTTAGCTAACTCCTCTGTAAAATCAGGATTATCTTAACTCTTTGCTCTTGCACAGATTTAAGGAATCCTGTCGAGGTACAGAAAGAAGCAGATTCTGCACACAGTGGATCTACATTTTTTTCTTGTTGAACAATCATAGCCATTTTTCAGCTCACTCCTCTAGATGCAGGTGAACTGCTTCTGTACCATTATCCTTAGTGAGACAAACTTCTGTACCAGACCTTTCATCGCTTCCAAAGAAAGCAGAGCTTTGAAAGCTCTACACTTTTAGTAAGAGTGGATGCCCTGGACTACTTTCCAACACCGACAAATGGGACTGTTGCTCCAGTGGCAAGAAGAAAGAAAAATCAGATTGAACCTGGGCTAGCAAGAGGAATTAAAATGGAAACTACAAAAAAGAAAACACAGTAGAGACCTTCCAACGCATCACCTCAAAGAACAATGCCTTTGTGTTCTCACTTGTGCTCACTTCCCAGGGTCAAGTGTTTATTCTGCATTGCAGTTCTTTAGCTATATACTCCACGCTTTTCATTGCACCCAATCCTACAAGAGTCAAGCCCTCCCACAGCAATAAAAAGCTCAGGGGAGAAGAACTCAGAGTGGGTCAGAAAAGCCAGCCCTGCATATAACATATCTTTCATGTCATCAAAAGACTTGACAACAAGAAGCTGAAACCCAACTAAATTCTAACTGCACAAATCAGAGCTATTTTGCTCTTGAACTGCGTGTGCTCAGGAGCAGCCATGACCAGAATAATAAAAGGATGTACAGCACAAATCTGAGAAAAGGGGCTCAAGTTGTGGCTGAATATTCATGCTTAGTGTCAGTCCCAAGGCAAATTTATTTTGGCAATTCTGAGTATTATCAGCCTGGGTTGTTTGGCTCTTGAATAAGCTATATCTCAGTTATACCAAACAGATCCTGGCACTATTTCCCCCCCACCCCACCCCCACATACAGGTAATTCTGTTTCCACTGAACAGAAAAATGAAGCGGATGTGCTGGAAAAAAGCAGAAGTAATGATACCTACACAGAGAGACAGATTTGGAATACAGACATTGACCCAGTTCTTCAGTCTGGCTTCCTCTTCTGTTTCACCGGTGTAAATCAATTGAAATTACACAGTGCCAACAGGCTTCATTTTCCACCTGTTAACACAGGTTTTTGATTCCACTGTCAATAAAAGAACCACGATGCAAAATGTTATGAAATGAAAATCCAGTGCCATATGTAACTGTAGACAGAAGTAGAGAGATGTACAGCCAGATTCAGGACACCATATTGCTGAAAATACTCTTTCCTAAACTCAGTCATAGCTCCCCAAAGGGTTATTACCAAAGACACGACTACTTTCCACTGCCAAACACCCCACTGGGAGCCAGCAAGGCCATAAACTGAGGCCAGGGTGTTGCTACTCATGATCAACTGGCAAATGCTGAGCACAAAGTCCGCCCTTCCATACAAACTTCAGAGAAAACAATTCACAACCTGTGTTTCACAGGAACAAGATGGCAGGCTGAGAAACTCTCCAAATCACACAAATATTTTTGTAATCATTTAGCTCTTTGTGGAGGTCTCAAATTTTAAACTCAAAAAAAAAAGTAACTTTACCAGAGGTCAGTCAAGCAGCAGTAAGACTGCACAAGGTGGCAGGTTAAAGCATCTCATAATTCTAAGAGTATAAGCATGAAATTCAGAAAGGGCCCCCAGGGATCCCAATGCAAGACATGAAGGTGTAATTAAAAACCATAAATCCGTCAAACGAAAAATATGTAAACGTAATACATTAACTCATATATTTTTCTTCCTTGACCACATTTGTCTTACTCTACACTCCTTTGGAGCCTACAAATAAAAAATTAACAATATCAGAAGAAATATTTCTCAATATGTGGAATGTGAATATCAATAATAAATGCTTTTTACTTTATTCTTACAGGTAATTGCCGAAAGAAGCTCTCTCAGCAGACTGCTGAGACTCTGCATATTATAAATTACTTCAGCTGTATCTCCTCTTTACAAAACCCACAGAAGGACAATATCTTACAGTGTTTCCATGCCACTCAATCATCCACACAAAATTACCCTTGTGAGAGCTTGTTGGAGGAATGTCAAATGTACTTGCCTTTCTTCGCAAGAAAATCTTCAGAGAAAGACAGCAAAAGAGCTCAGTTTTGCATTCACAGATATACAAGCTACACTAACACCTGAACATTTTAACTAGAGATTCTGGGTTTAACTTTATATTTAATTACAAGCTACAGGCAAAATAGTTACAGGCCAAATCCTGGCCTGTGTTTCACCCACAGCACAGTTTTCAAGATAGCTTACAAAAGCTCTGCAGCACCTGTAGTTCATATTAAGTCTAAAGAATTTCTTTTAAAGCTGGTATCTAGGACAAACCAGCCCTTCCATCTTCCGCCCACCAGCAAAAAGGAGCACCAGCATTGCCCAGTAATGACAGTGGCAAAGACACTTGTACCTCGCCTCCATCCTTCAAAGGCCAAATTTTGTAGAGCAAATTTGTTTCTCATCACTAATGACTGTTTCCTTGAGACCAGATGGCCCAGGGCCAGGCAGCGGTATGGGAACACCTCTCTTCCTCATGACACACCCAGCATTAGGGCATGCACGTGGGGATTATGTGATGTTTTCATCAAAGATTGAACTCTGTTTCCTCTCTGTCACTGGAGCACTCATTCTCACAAGGGGAGAAGCCGGGTCCCTATACAAACAAGCACAGGTACACATATTCAACACAAAACTGACATGCTATCACAACATGGCTAACGTTTCTCAAATAATACCCAAGTCAGCCAAACTTCCCTTTTCCTAAGTTCAACAACCACTTTTACTAAATCTGGGCCAAAACTCTAACACATCTGCTGCTGTCAACACAGCACATAGTCCAATACTGGCAGAAGTTGGCATGGTCTTCACACTTATCCTAAGCATACTCACCACATGGAAAGCAAAACCCTCCTTGCCCTACTTACAAGAGATTAGCTCACTCAACTATCTCCCTACCCTTCCTTCCATCATTTGGACATCAGGTGTTCTGGCATCATTAGCCAAGCTCCATCTGCTGAACAGAGGCCAGATCTGTCCAACTTTTGCTGACTATTTAGTGCAGCTGGAAATCATTTACTTGCCTGAACAGGCCATGCAGGATGCTCCCAGTTTGGGCTGGTGACTGGTCACACAGGCCTGGCAGTGGTCTTGGCTTCTGGAGCTGCCCCCACACCAACACCTACTAAGCACTCCACAGATGAAGCACAGAGCACATTTTAAGGTTTGGCTCTTGGTCTCTTAACCCTTCTGGGAACTGTGCCATTGGTCACTAGAGCCTGGCTGCAGTTGGGCAGTAGATACAAGCAGCTGGTTTTATGCTCCACACTAGGTAATTTGCTGTTAAAGAGAGGGTCTGACACAACACCGGCATGTTTTGTCCACAGGCACCGAAAGAAGCTCAACAGCTACCAAGGAAAGAGCGGATTGCTTTCACCACTCCACACCAAACAGTACAAACAGCCCCTGCAGATGACCCAAAAGTAGTAAAGCAACTGAAAAAAGGATATCCAGATTTCTTGATTGTACAAGCCACTTGCATGATATTTCCAACAGCTGTTGAAATGGCCACATCCCAGAGAGTTCCAGGAGACCCATCACAGTCCAGGGATGACGCCCTGTTTTGTGATGGGAATCAGATGTGTATCACCAATCCAGCATGTTGCCATTGACCTCAACTACCCCAGCAGGCTCATCTCCTCTAAAACACTCAGCAGTACCACTCTGCTGAGGGCTGCGTGATGTACCCTGGGCACAGCCACCACCTCTGAACTGCTCAGGAACCACATAAGATGCAAAAGCAGCAGGCAACCCCTGCAAAAAAATTTTACTTGATAAAGCTACAGACAAATCATACTTCTGTACTCTGAAATCCAGGAGAACAGCAACAATGCCAGAAGGAGTAAACACATGCTACAGCACACAATACAGTGAGAACAACACACAATAAAAAGAGTACAATACAAACTGAGTACATCTAACTTCCCAAATGACTTAAAACACAAAGCCAAACACTGCTTATTTACAGTATAATCAGCACTGATCGATATATACAGACCAAAAGCAACACAAACTATGCTATAACAAATTGTATGTTGTGGTAAAACAGGAAACACATTTAAATGTAATCTTTAGAATGCTGTGAGAACTAGGACTAATGCTTTACTTTCACAGTTAATGCTGAAAGCCAGTCAATGCTCAGCCTAGCCAGAAGTATCACATTTCATTTTTGTACAGAAGACTTCCCATCCCATTCATCGAGCAGTGTAAAATCCCTCAGAAACGTTAGGGGAAGATTTGCTACAAGCTAAATGAAAATTGATCATTTTCCCACAGCTGTCCAGCATTCCAATCAACTCTGCACAGGTATTGATGTATGGTAATGCCGGCCCGGCCCCAGCCGAAACTCAGAGCAGCCTGCCAAACTCCAGGAATGCTGATGAAAGACTGATTTTAAAGCTTGACTCAGAAAGAAGGATAATTGTGCTCTGCTAAGCCTTTTTTTGTGAGCAAGTGCTGAGATTTCGCTGATTCACTGTATGTTAGGGTGATGCATAAAACAGTCAGACTCCTAGTGATAAAACAAACATGCAACAATGGCATTATGCTGCCTAAAATAGGTGGATATATTTATACCAGTTAAACATTCTTTCTCCAACATGAAAAGGAACATCTGCCAGCTATGCCTTAAAAGCTCATGCAGCTTCAAAGCAAAGAAGTCAGTCCAAAGAACTGCACACCAAAAGTTCATGTTCAGTTTAACTTATCCTAGAGAAGAATACATTACTCTTGCAAAGTGGCATATCCCCACCACCCTCCTTGCTTGGAATAATCATTTGAAGCCTTGTTCTTGGGTTCTTCTACAAAATTTGCCTTTTTTCCATTTAAAAATAAAGCATTTTTAATGAAAAACTAATAATTAACACACTTTGGCATAAACTTCAACAGCAGTACGAGGGACTGAAGCCACTGAAGAGTTCCCAATTTACAAGACCACACCACATTTCCACAAAGCAGCTTTCTAGTTTCATCACAGGGAGGCACAGTGCACTATGCAGATAAACTCCTTTTAGATAGCATCAGCACAGCTCTAATCCATGCTCCACAAGCTGATCTGATACCTGCTACTTAAGCAAGCTCCCCTTTGCCTGAACACCTCCAGTCCCCTTCCACAGCCTCACCACTCCCCTCCTGGTGAGCTGGCAGATTTTCAGGACTGTCTGTTACTGTCTTCACAGTTTATCTGCAGTCCCTGGCTTTGCTGTTTCTGCTGTTGCAGAGACCCCAGCCCCAGAAACCACACCCTGACACCTGACCTGAAAGTTCAGTTCCAAGTCACAGAGTCTGCTGTTTTCTGTGTCCCTCTGTTATATATTCTTCCTTATTATGCATATTACAGTAGCAGTCAGCTCTGCTAAGAACAGTAGTCGATGATGCTCAATGCCATACAAGCAGAAAAGTTTTTACTGGATGGACAAAAGATGGAAGCATTTTCTCTCTGCTGAACAAAAGAGAAATTAAGCATGTGGATATTAAGCAGCCTGCCCAAATTCACAAAGTTAGTGACAGGTCTAGGGATTAAATTCATGTCTTGCATCCCTGCAATGGGACACAATTCCTCCTGTTAACAAAGGCAGCAGGAGGCATGATTCTCTGGAAAGTAAGGCCCAAGTCTTCTCCTATAAGCCACTCATCTGAAAGACTATACCAAATTAGCAGATAGTTGTAAAAGAAGTCAGCCTGCTCCTGATCATGAGCACAGCCAGTGACAGACAAGACTCCCACCTTCCTAAAGATGCCTTCCATTTGGGGATATGCTGGACACATAAATACAAAATAGTTATTCTAGTGCTGCAGGTCTGAAGTCAGAGGACAGGGAGCCAAATCCAGACAAATTAAATTCCATAGATCTTCAGTAAATAAAAAAATAAAAAAAGAGGATTCAATACTCCCAAATGGACAGCTGCCTGCCATACTCAGTGTGAGCGATATCCAAATAGATCTAGTTCCTGAAGGTAATCCAATTTTGAGAAAAGCAACAGCATCGTCATGGAAAAATCTTCCATAAAACATGCACATGTTTCCAGATAGATTCTCCTCCTCTAGCCAGGGTGAAGCAAAATCTCCGCTCACTTTTCACGACAAAATGTTCATCTGTCAGCTGAAAACCCAGGGACTAACTGGCTCTTCTCTGTATCAGCATCCTCACTGTGGGATGAAGGATTCAGACCCACAGAGTGCAGTTATGGTGGGGTACCTGAGCACCAGGAGACCCAGGCAGCGACTGTGTACATGGTGGGCAATCCTGGTCTTGGGAAAGAAAAATCTCTTGGTGGTTTCAGCCATCCTGCTTCAATACCCTGCGGTGCCAGGTCCGGAGCAACAGCCACTATCAGCTGCTGTGGGCCGGGGAAGAGGAGGATGACTACTGCCTCCTACAACCTTGCTGTTAACAAGTCAGAGGTTGGGATCACTGTAGGTGGAAACTCTTGGCAAAAACAATAAAGCAGCTACTACATATTTCAACAGGTTCAAAGTAACCTCAGATGTTAGGAGCAGATGCTCTTTTCCACCCCCTGGGATTTTGAAATGGTTTATATGTGTCCTCCGTTTTCCCCTAATAGGGCAGGGTGCTGAAGGCATTAGCTAGAGAAAGAGCAGGAGCAATACTAATTACCCTCATCTACCCGGGAGATCGCAGTACCTTCAGCTAATTGCGCAATCCCCACTCCTCCACTTCAGATCCCCCAGTGAGAAGGTCTCTTGCCTCCGGCATCTGAACTGCAAGATAATCCCGCTCACCTGTATTTTAAAAGGGCATGCTTGAAAATCCTAAATGTCTAAAGCAAACTCATTACAAACAGTTTCCACAGCCTATCACATAGCATGCGGACTACTGCACTGACCGAAACAAGGAAACTGCTCATGTCAACACATTTGACACGGTGTTGTCACTAACCCCATTATTAGATTGCACACGTACCTGAAATCCACATCTGAGCTCATAGCCTGAAGCACTCCACAGCCAAGTCTCTGCAAGAGTCTCTCTCACAAAATTAAATATTAAATGTGCATCTCAAAAAAATGCCCCGTAGTTTCATATTTATTAACTAAGACATTACTTTTCCACTTATGCATTTTTGAAATGTTAAATATAGAATGTTTTAAGGTGCATTTAGTGCTTATAAAGAGCCCTGAAAACTGGATTCCTCTAGAGAGGAATCTGTAAAAGACAGTTCTCCCACTCAATTCCCCTTATCCACATCAACCCACTTGCAGAAAGGTCTCCCATAAAAAGAAAAACAGCCCCTCAGGAACAGAGAACCCCAAACTTATCCAAGACTCAGCCTCCTCTTCACCAGAAGTCTCAAATTCCAGATGACCATGCCGCTCAGTAGAAAGGGCTGACACATCAATAGAAAACAATCAGGATGAGAAGAAAAACTCCACAAAAAGTCAGGGGTTGCTTCTAAAAGCTCAGACCTATTCCACATGCACCTCAAATGCTGTGAGAAGTCCCCACATGCTCTGAACCCTTGCTTTCAGGAAAGCACAAGCCTGCAGGCAAACGCTAAGGACACAGAGCCCTCTCCCAGGCTCCTCTGTGGGCAGCACAGGCTCCCAAAGCACACAACAGTGAGGGGGCAGGTATCCCCAGCCAGGGATCACACAAGTTCTCCTCTCTACAAGTCCTGCTGATACCATCAGAGTGGCCAAGGTGGGAATAACAAAGCATACCTGGCCCTCATGCATCAGGACCACAGTCCTCAATCCCATGCCTGTCCTCTTGGCCTGGTTTTCCAAAGCAATGACAACTGCTCTATTGCCCTTCTTTCCACCCTCCTTGCTGCCAGCCCTCCTTAACAGCTTTTGAACCTGACAAATGATGTGAAATTGAGGCTCAGAGCAAGTTCCTACAACTTCCACAAACTGGCCATGAGTGAAGTGGGGCAGGACCTACCTGTTATTAATTATTTGGCAGAAGCCAGATGTCCATGTACTAACTTACTGTCAACCAAACTGTACGTGAGCAGCTGCAGATGCAGAGAAGGTGCTGCCTCTTATCGACTCATTGAGGACAAGGAGGGAACAGCTGGGATTAATGCAGAGGGATGGGGAGAGCAAAGGAGGTGAGCAAAGCATCCATCCTACAGAACCATCCTTCCTTAGCTTTGCTGCTCATGGCAACGTGTGGGGAGTTATTTAGCATGCAGGAGAAACCCACAGGAAAGAGCATGCCCTTTCCAAAACTTCGTTCCTCATCCCCCCTTCAGATGATGCAATCAGCAGCACATACAGGTGTACCGAGAGACCATTGCTTTGATCAGAAGTGGGTGTGGTGGGAGTTCAATCCAGCAGCACTGCGTGGTGTCTGCACAGCTGAGACATGTCAGTGCAGTGTGTCTAAAGCCACTGCTATCCTCCCCTTTT
The DNA here is from genome assembly GCF_031877795.1 of Strix aluco. NCBI lineage: Eukaryota > Metazoa > Chordata > Aves > Strigiformes > Strigidae > Strix > Strix aluco. The sequence continues at coordinate 120,922,416 of NC_133934.1, read as the reverse complement.
TTCCAGAGAAGTCGGGCTTCCTCCAACTCTAGCTGGTGTAACACAGAGCCTTGCCAAGGACATGGCGGGCTGGAACTTGCTTAGCTCCCTCAAATGATTCATGGTTCATTATCAACCAAAGGCATGACCTGTCCTGGTCACCAAGACTCTCTGCAGACCAGGGCTGGCAGTGTGCCTCTTTGTACTCAACCACAGCTTACCTGTTCAAGTGGGAATTCATTTTTTTTAAGTATCAGAGAAAAAGCGTTGTCCACCCCACCAGCAATAAAGAGCCCACACTTGCTCCTTTGTCCCTCAGACTCCCTGGAAGCCGTTCAGTGGTGTGCCTCACGTAACATGCAGCGCAGATAACACAACAGGGGGAAAAAAAAAAAAAAACAGGGAAGAAAAGAAGCTCTTAAAAACTAGGACAGCAAGAACTTGGCTGAACTTAAGCTACAATACAATATGCATGTTTCTTCCCCCTTTAATGCTGCCTCTGACACTTGCCTGCATTGGCAGTATGTACAATATAAACTCAGACCAGGGGGATCGGGGGTGACGGTGGATGGGGACAAGTGAAACGGTCTACAAATCCCTGGATTGGGAGAAACAGAATTCTCAAAGTTAATCACTTCCAAAGTGAACTTCCTCTGGTCTTGGCCTCCTTTCAGTACTGATTAAAATAATCTTTTATTACAGTATAACTGGGTACAGTTACTACTTTTCTATAACCAAAATATTTATACCAGTATAAAACCCTTCTGTTGATGTGGCTGTACTAGTGTGCACGTTCCTCATACCAAGAGAGCTTTCTTCTTCTGCTCATAAGGGATTAGCTAAAACCATTTTACAGTAGCTGTATATCCTTGAGGCTCCTAGAGGGAGCGCAGACTTTACTTCCAGCGACGCAGCTGCAGGAGCACATCTCTCGTGTCGGACAGTCCCTGCCTGTCCCCTTCCTTTCGGAGACATACACCTCCTTAGAAACAACATACACCTCTTTACAAATGACAGTGCCTTTGGGTTTACCGAACACAGGCATCAGGCAAATTAATTAATTAGCATTTGTGAAGCACTGTGAAGATTTGAGGTGCTAAGTATTATTATTACTAATTTAATCTACATCCCCATTCAGTCCTCAGCCTCTCCTGTGAAACTGCCAACAGTGATGCCAATTAGCGGTAATTGTTGTGGTGGTTTTGTGACAAGGCTATTTGCCAACTGGGAGTGAGACAGAGACCACCAACCCATTTCCCGTGGATTGCCCCACAGCTGCCAACAGCCGCAACTTCCAGGCACAACAACCTGCTCTCCACCCCAGCCAGAGCCCTGGCTGTAGGAGATCCTGTATCCCATTACCAGCTCCCCAGGGACATGGCCTGCAAGGCACACGCAGAACTTTTAATTAGGAATAAACCAAGGCACCTTTTATTTTTTTTCCCCTCTTAACACTAGTTCAGCAACTGATGCTGATACTGCAATACCAAACTCATAATCTGGAATAATTTCAGATTAAATTTTGCTCGTTTTCATCCACGCTTGATGAAAATCACATTTTGATTCACACACAGGCCTCACTGTGGTGGCAAACTGTAAAGGCAGCAGCGGTAAAAAGAAGGGAATTGACAGTGTGGAGTGCAGTAAATCTTGTACTTGGGAGAACTGTTAAAGAGTTTTAACATAAGCAGAGAGGTGTATCTTTTTATCATCTGTCCACAGAGATTTGGAGGACTTTAAAGAGATGCAAAGAACTGAGAGTATTCTGTAATCAATGCACATCATCTGAGCACCGAAACTTTATTTATATATTTTAAATACATCTAATTGAAAGGACAGCAACACATAAACTGTATGAATCATAGCCCTCTCAAGCAATTAGATTTGTTATCCCTGCAAACAGTACGTTGGCTTTTTATTCTAATGTGAATTCAATCCCTTGTCAGCTGCCCCACGCATGAGAATACACCTCCTCTCTTTCATCAGGAAAGATATCAACAGCAGGAAACTAGCCCTTCTTTCATCTCTGAGGCACCCACCCACCTTTCCAAAGGCTTTTCAACCAGGTGTGGAAATCTTTCTGAATCTGTGCTGAAAGATCCCTTAATTATTATGGCAAAGGAGGTAAATCCTTTAAGAGCAGCATGCTCCAAGCAGTAGCCTCCTGTGTTTACTCATCCAGTAGTTGCTTAGTTTGACAGTACGTTAGAAGAGCTTATAAGAAACTCTTTGGACTTTTATTGTATGGGCATGAAACTCTTATGGAGAGGAGATGCTTTTTCAGATGTCTTGTTATACAATTAAACAAGAAAGGAGGGGGAAAAAAAAAAAAGCAAGCTGCCTTTCTGGCACAAACATTACACAGCGCTCAACCTGCCAGCATATTGCATCAGATTCCCACTGCAAGGCCAATTCGCAGCAGCTGAGTAGCTGAACCCCTGACTGTTATCTCCCGCTAACCTACTTCACACTCAGAAGGCAGTAAGTAGGACTGTTTATTGCATCTTCCTTCCTGAGGAGCTGCTCACTACACCAGGATTGGGGGGGGGGGGGGGGGGCGGGGGGGGGAAGCTTGCAATTAGGCTAGAGGTCTCACAAGCATTAGAAAATTTATTTAAAAAACAAAAAAAAATAAACATCTAACTCTACTGCACTCAATAAGCAAACTCCAGGTATCTGTTACTCTGCGATCAGGTCTGTCGAGGTTCTGACACTGTGATGACTACTATTTTATTACGTTCCTAGGCATGCTTTGAAACCCTGCAGAAAAGGGGGATTAATTTACCCATCATCGAGTGCTTATCAAGGAAGTCCCCCGAGACTTGCAGGAAGGAGACCACACAAACAGGCCTTTGCTCACAGGTCTCCTCACCCAAACACCTGGCCAAACCCCCCGATTCTCCTGCACTGGCAGCTTTTATTTTCCCATGACAGAGATCGCTCCCAGATAGGACACTATTCTTTAGAGCAGAGGCCCACCCCAACAATGGATCAGGGGTTTATGTGCTCCTCGGTGAAGCAGCCTATCCCATGCACTTCACAAGGGCAAATTAAACTTCTTTCCATGATTTGCAGCAATACAGAAAACAAAAGGTCCAGCAGTCCTGAATTCAGTAAGATACGTGACCTTTTACACTGCAGAAATAAGAGCCCGCTCCAAACCTAGCAAGTCAATAGAGAGACTCCTGTTGATTTCAAAGAGCTTTGGATCCGGCCTGGAAATACAAACCTTGCCGCGCATTCGGACACTGCTCCACAATGCACTTCCAAACAAAACTATATTTAGATTCAATGGGAATGCTGTAGATCATACAGGAACTCTTTGAATGAAAATGAAGGTCAGTAGGGTTTGGCTTCCTCTTCAGACCCTCCCCCCCATTCTTGCAAACATCCAGATAAGCATTGTTTAGAAAACAATACGTTACTTCCAAGTGTTATCAAAAACCCAACACGCGTTTTGTGTGCCCTGGAACAGAATCTCAGGGTCTTCTGTTGCATTTTGCCCCGTCAGCTAATCCTCTGGATCTCTTCAGGTGTCTAGGCAAGATGTATTTTTTCACCTGTATCACCTTTTTAAAGCTTTGTGTCACGTGCCCTCACTAAAGGAAAAGGGACAAGACCTCTGATATACAGAAAACACACGGAAAGGAAAAAACGGTCAGGCAACTACAATACACAGGAATAAAGGGGCACACGTGTTAAAGGAAACCTCTACCACGCTCACACACTTTCTCCATTCCTACCAGATATGAAGGGACATCATGAGGCACAAACTGGAAGCAAATGACACAGTCCCGGCTTGCCCCAGTGACACTGAGGCCAGGAATGAGCCCGTCAGCCAAGGAGGGTCACTCCAGCACCCAGACGGTGAAAGCCCACCAACACCGTCCCGCTCAAACTTTCCTCCAGCGCCACAAACGCGAGCGTGTGCTTCTCAGCTGCATTTGATGGGCTCCTCGGAAGGAGGGGCTGAGCCGCTGCTACCGGCAGCTTCTCGCAGGAGGGATGAAGGTGCTGCAAAGCCCGGCCGCAGCACCCAGCCGGCATCCCCGGCACGGGGCCACCAGGGCTGGGAGGAGCGGGACGGGGCCGCTCTGGCACCGGGGCTCTCGGAGCGGCTCCGCCGAGGGCGCGGCCCGGACGGCACCGCACAGCCTCTCGCCCGCTCCGCTGGCCAAACTCCCTGTTATTTCTTTTAACTTGTTTCTCGCAGCCGGCGACTGTAACAGAGGGTGAGCGTCCAGCCGCACGGTTTCGCTTTCTGATAAAGCCCAGGACGGGAAATCTTGGAACTTTTGAAGAACCCTCCTCGGTTGCAAATCGCCGGCTTTGCTCTCCTCCCAAAGCCGCGGGGATGTACACCTGACCCCGCCGGGTTGGGGGCCAGGCTCCGGCGGCCCCCGCACCCCCGTAACCCCCTTCCCCCCCCCTCCCCGGTCTCCCCTGACCGCCCGAAGGTGCTCGGCGCTGTACGGGCGCACTTACCGGCGGGGCGTTGGGCGGGCAGCCGCCGGCGGCCAGCCGTGCCGCCTGCCTCCTCAGCTCGGCCAGCTGGGCCTGGCAGCTCCGGCACCAGCCCCCGGCCGCCGCCCGCTCCAGCGGCCGCGGCTCGGCCCCCGCGGCGGCCCCCGCTCCCTCGGGCGGCGGGCGGCTGGCGCAGCGCTCCTCGGCCGCCGGCCTCTTCCGCGGGGAGAGCTCCCGCGCCGCGCTCCCCTCCGCCACCTGCGGAGAGAGCAGAGCTCAGCGCGGAGGATCGCGGAGGCAACGCGGCTCCCACCCCCCTCGCGGGGAAAAAAAGAGGAAAAAAAAAAAAAAGACAGGGAAAAAAAAAAAAAAAAAAAAAGCCCAAGCGCGGGGAGGAGTGTTGTAACAACTTACCCCCGGCGCTCGGGGCTCAGGTCCCGGTCCCGGACCCTTCCTGCCGGCGGCCGCGATCATGATAGCGGGGGATGCGCCCCTGCCCCGCGCCCCGCTCCGCTAGTGCGGACGGGCCGGTGCTCGGCGGCGAGGCCGGCCCGCGGCGCCCATGGCGGGGCGGGGGTCGGGGGGTGCCAACAGTGCTCTCGCCCCTTCCCCGCCGTCCGGGCTGCCGCTCTAGGTGATGTTGCCTCCCATGTTGAGGAGGGAGTGAAGTTTTGGGCTGGGAGTGGGAGGCGGAGTGAGCTCCCCACGGCGGCACGGGGAAGGACCCGGAGCACGGGAACACGTCGGAAAAAAAAAGCTGGAAAAGTGCTCGGAGGGCAGGGGAGGAGGGGCTGGGCGGGGGCGGGTGGGGTGGGGTAAACGGGGCGGGGGGAGCCTCGGCCAGGGGGGGCTGGGGTTTAGGGTTAGGGGTGTGGGGGAAGATGACATTTCATAGTGACCCTACGGGATAGTTCCGAAACGGTGTGACTAAAGCGTGGGCACTCCCGCGGTTGCCTCCTTGACACTCCAACACACCCAAGTTCCTCGGGAGTGCGGATAAAAGGGCCGGGCTGGGGGTGCCAGTCCCGCGGCAAAGCGCGGGGGCAGAGAAGCCGCGCAGCCGTCGGCCCCTGCCGCGGGCGCTGGGGGTGCGGGGCAGCTGCGCCTGGGGGTCGGGGGACCGGCAAGGGGCCCGCTGCCCCCCCTCGGCCCCCGCCGCTGGTGCTCTCCTGCGCGGGGGACTGGGGCGGGGGGGTGGCGGCGGCGTCCGCGGGCAGATGCGCGGTGCCGCGGGGCGCAGCCCCCCCCGGGGGCCGACTCCCCAGCCGCTCGGCGGGCGCGATGGGATGTTCCTACATGCGAAAATTGACCTGACAGATGGAGAAATTAACGTTCGCGGCTAATTGTCTACTTGGCTGCTGCTCCGGCTCGTATATTTAGCACTTATTTTTTAGTTGGTTTTTTTTCTTTTCCCCCCGGAGAGGGGAGTACGCGCCGCTGTCTATCACTCCCCCCCCCGCGGCTGCCCGGGCGGGCGGCGGTGGGCAGGGGCCGAGCCGGGACGTGCCCGGGCCCCGCGGAGCGGCCCCGCGGGCTCAGCGCGGCCGCCGCCGCCATCCCTGTGACCAGGGCGCCACCTGCCGGCGCCGCCGCGCGCGGGAGCCCCCGGTCCCACCCGCGACGGAGCCGGAGCCGCAGCGCGACCCGGCACCCCACGGCGGAGCGGCGGCGGCGGCTCCCCCCGGCGATGCCGAAGGCGGACTCTTGTCTCCTTCCCCCGCCACCGGGCGGGTGGGTGCTGGTGGCACGGAGCCGTGGGCTGGGGTCTGCGGTGGCGGGAGCAGCGCCGAGCACAAAGCGTGGGGAAAAACATACATATGGACCAAAAAAACCCCAACCACCCCCCGCAAGAGGCACCTGCCCCAGACGCTTAAACTTTCCTGGTTCTCCCGAGCGCGTGTCTGAAGCGCCCCCCCCCCCCCCCCCCCCAAAAAAAAAAAATAATGGGGAGAGCTGGGGCCATGTGCGTCCCCGCAGCGCGGGCAGAGCCCCTGGGGGCACAAGCCGCCGCCCCCCCGACCGGACCTCCCGCCTGGAGCCCGGGAAAAGTTTGGGTAGGGAGGTGAAGAAGCAGGACGCGGGGGCTGCCGTGTGCCCCTCTCAGGGGCGGGCGGGGAAGCGGGGCTGGCACAGACCCCTGCACCCTGGCGGTGCGCCCCGGCTTCCTTCCCTCGCCTGCTCGGGGCTCTGCAGGTCTCCGGGAACTTGCTCCGAAATTCCATGCGCCCGAATAACGGCTGCAAAACCCTCCTGCGGCTCCAAGTCTCAGGCTGGACGGGGCGGGGGGGGTGGGGGTCAAGGGATGTGCTCCCCGGCCAGCGTGGGGCTGAGCCGCGCTGCTGGGCTGACCCCCGCCTCCTTTTCTTATTAAGTTACAGAAACCCTCCTGGAAATAGCGCGACGCGGTGCCCCCACTCCCCATTTGAAGCTGGGGGCACACAAGGCGCCCGCGGTGCCTGTGGGGGAGCCCCGGGAGCGGGCCGGGCAGCGCCGTCCCCCCCTGCGCCGTTGCGCGCGGCTGCGCACCGCTCCGCGGAGCCGCCAGGACTGTTCGTGGTGCTGAAACCCGCCCCGGCACGGCCGCCGCCAACTTCGCACCGCCAAGTTGGCCACCCCCTTCCCATGAGCCGGCCCGGGGCAGGGCGGGCAAGCGGCCCCCCCCGGCCCCCTCCCGGCCCCCAGCCCCCCAGGGCCGGGGCGAGGTCCCCTCACCTTGGCTTTCCTCCGCAGGAGGTGGCTGGTGAAGCCGAAGATGATCTCAGAGTCCAAGCACAAGGCTCCAATCTCCAGCAGGCTGGGGTTTTTCCTCGTGGCGTTGGAGGCATCGGGCGGTTTTTGAAAAGCCATAGTTTGGGGTTGGAAATATCCGGCTCCCTGAGAGGAGGCGATGTATTTGTATACACACACAGACAGAGGGGGGGAAAAAAAAAAAAAAAAAAAAAAAAAAAAGGGATAAAATAGCAAACACCTCCCACCCCTTAAAAAAAGAAGGGAAAAAAAAGAAAAAAGCCAGGCGCGGGTGAGTTACTCCTTCATCTGCCAGGATGCGCGCTGCCGGGCTGAAGGTAGCCAGCAGCCGGGCAGACCCACCAGCCTCCCTGCCTCTCTCTGCCTCTCTCCGCCGCTCTCCCTCCCGTTTTATCCCCCCTCCAGCGCACCTTGCCTGACAAGCGAGCGCGGGTGCGGGCCCCTCTCAGCGCCCCGCCGGCACCGCGGCCGGGGCCGCGGCTGCGCTGGGTGCGCGGGGCCGGCAGCGCCCTGCTCCCCCGCCGCCGGCCATCAGCTCGCCGAGCGAGGGGGCTCCCACCGCCCGCTGGCCAGGAGCCCGCCCTGCGAGCCTCCTGCCTCCCCCCATCCACTGCTGGGTGGGTTTAGTGGCTGGGTTGGTGTTGGGTTGGTTTTTTTTTTTTTTTTTCCCTCCTCCTTCTCCTCCTCCTCCGGGGTGAGCGCAAGGAGGGAAAAGCTGCCAGTGAAGTCAGTTTAGGAGGGGAAAGAGACACGGGCAAAAATTAAAAAAAAAAAAAAAAATTAAAAAAAAAGAAAAGAGGAAGAAAAAAAAAAAGGGGGGGAAGGGGAAAAAAATTGAAAGCCTGAGGGAGCAGAAGTGAAGCACTTTCCGGAAGGGATCCGGCCTCTCACTCCTCTGAAAAGCTTCCCCCTTTTTTTTTTTTCCCCTTGCTTAATTTTATTTGCAGTGGGTGAGGACGGCAAGAGGCAGCGAGCTACTCCTGATCGAGGGAGCCGAGAAACAGGTCCCCGGAGGCTGCGGCGGGGAGAGGGGAGCCCTCCCTGCAGGCTGCCTCCCCGGCCGCCCCCCTCCGCCGCGGCACTGCTGCCTCCACCGTACGCGTGTCCTCACGCGTGTCCCAGCCTGGGGGCCGGGGCAGAGCTCTCGGACCGGGGGTCTCCGCCGAGGCGCGGCCCGGCCCGTCGGGGCGGGCGGGCTGGATCGGGCTCCTCGGCAAAGCGAGGGAGGGAGCGCTGGGCAGCGCGCTGATCCCTTCCTGTGTACTTTCCCGCTAAACAAATAATTCTCCCCCCGACAAAAGCATTATCCCGCCTCATAACGCCTGCAGTGAAAGCGAGTTGGATAATCTGTTTAGTCGGGCCCCGCGGGACAGCGCGGCCCCTCCCGCGGGCTCCGCGCCGGCCGCCCCCCATGGGCACAGGGCGCTGCTGGAAAGGGCGGGGGGGGACAGGGCAGCGGTTCCGGCCATCCCACCCGCAACTGCGCCCTGAGCAGGGCTGAGGGAGAGAGGGAAGGAAGAGAGGGAGGGAGGAAGAGAGGGAGGGAGGAAGAGAGGGAGCGAGGAAGGAAGGAAGGGAGGAAGGAAGGAAGGAAGGAAGGAAGGAAGGAAGGAAGGAAGGAAGGAAGGAAGGAAGGAAGGAAGGAAGGAAGGAAGGAAGGAAGGAAGGAAGGAAGGAAGGAAGGAAGGAAGGAAGGAAGGAAGGAAGGGGAGAGGAGGGGAGAGGAGGGGAGAGGAGAGGAGAGGAGAGGAGAGGAGAGGAGAGGAGAGGAGAGGAGAGGAGAGGAGAGGAGAGGAGAGGAGAGGAGAGGAGAGGAGAGGAGAGGAGAGGAGAGGAGAGGAGAGGAGAGGAGAGGAGAGGAGAGGAGAGGAGAGGAGAGGAGAGGAGAGGAGAGGAGAGGTCTTAAGTCTCTGAGAGGAAGAGGAGGAGGACAGGAATGGTGAGATGCTTACAGCAAAGGTGAAAGGATTTGTTTGGCTCCATACTGCATCCCTTCCTGATGTAGACATCTCAGACCAGAGATGTGCCAACGTGTGAGCTGGTCCCTGAACCCACCTGGGAATGGAGTCTGCAGGGACTCAGCACCTGTGTTGCTTTGTAAAGACTCATTCCCTCACCCCACACCAACCCTATCCCAGCCTCCCACCTCGCTGTGCACCACTATGCCTGCAAAGTCTTCCACCACCCTCTCCTTTACATGTGGGACATTCCCCTGACCTGGAAGTTCCCTGTGCTTGGAAGGTGCCACTTTACCAAAGGGGTGGGAAGAAGAGGGTGAAGGGGAGGGCAGAAGGAAAATGGTGATATGGATATCAGCTGTCCAGGTAAAGAGTGTCCCACACAGGCCCACAGCCCAGGTGCTCAGCATGAGGTAGAACAATGCCCATCACCAGAACCCAAAGCATCAAATGTTATTTCCCATGCATTGGGGAAAGAGACTTGGAAACATCCAAGGGCAGAGACAGGCATGGCCAGGCCAGGCCGGCCTACTGCCCACTTTGGAGACAGCCTGAGGCATCTGTCCCCATCCCTCACATCTTCAGCCCAACCCAAGTTTAAGCACTCACATCGTCCTGGTCTGGCCCCAAGGAGAGCCCAGCTCTTCCCTGTCCCCAGGTCACCTCCAGCCCACCAGGTCTCTCTTCCCCACCACAGTTTGCCCCTCTTCCCAGGCTCTTGGCAGGGATCCTAGGAAAGTCTGAGTCCAAAAGACACCCTGAATGTAAGGCACTGAGGGTCCCTGTGCAGCTCCAACCCCACCCCCAATCCTGGAAAGTCTCTTTTCAATCACCCCTATTAAAGCAAATATCTCCCCACCCCACTGCCCTCAGGTGTTTTGCCGATAAACAAGCTGAAGGGAAAGTTATTAGCTTTTATTCATGGTGTCTAAACTAAAGTAAAACATCAACGGGGTGACTGTACATAATAATAGACTAGATAAAGTCCATTTTTCTTGGGCCCTCTGAAAGCGATCCCCCAGCATTAAAATGGGTCTCTTAATAAATATCTTATCTCCCCACCACAGAGCCCTGGCTGCAGATAACCAGACAGTCATTACTGTACCTCTGAAATAACCCCATTTCCATCAGGGCCACTTCAAACAGGCTCCTCTTTAAAGATCCCCCCTCCTCCCTGAGGGGAGATGGGAGGAAAACTTGAAATTCCCTGGACGGGGGGTGAGCCAGCAAGGGGCAGGGGATTTCATCCAAATCCCCAAGCAGAGTGGGGGGTTACTGCATCGCAATGCATTCCCTTCCATAAGTAACCACGGGGTAAGACGTTCCCCCTGTGAGACAAAAGCCTAAATCCACCCTCCCCCCATGCCCTGTGCTGGGGTAAGTGGTGCTGGGCTCCCACAGTTTGGCTCCTCTGAGCCTGCTCTGCAAGCAGAGAGAAAGTTGGGCAGGACAGTGGGGACAGAGCAGGCAGCTGCCACCTCCTCGGGGGAAAAGGCCTTCCCAGTGGGTGCGTCCCAGGCTGCAAGGTGATGCCGTACAGGTTGCACTGGACTCCTTTATTAATAAAGCGTACAGGTGATAGTGGATTTATTAAGTATATTGCTGTGATTTCACATTTAATTTACTAAGAATACAATGGTTTGGGCTAGAGGACCCAAGGGAAATCTAGGCAACAGTGAGCAAAAATCCATGAAATTCAATGTAGCACACTAATCATGGAGGCATTATAGTATTAATTGCTATAATGATATACTTCTAATCCTATCTTACACCACGCCACATAATTTCATTGGGTAAGAGAGGAAAGGAATTAAATTTAGTTCAATACAAGGCAAGCGTGTAACTTAATAGCATAGTTTGCCTCCTGCACACTCACAGGTTTAGGGCTAATGTCACGCAATGCGGTCCACAGCGGGGAAGAAGGACGGTACAGGACTTTTGACAGCCTCACTGAAATCTGGAAGCAATATGGAAAAGTGCTAGATTTCTGTTTTCGAGAGGCAGCCCAGCCATATAAAGGATAATTAGAATTCGTTGTAAAGATGATTTATCATGTCTATCATTGTGCTTGAAAAGGCTAGGTCACCCATGAATGCTGATGAAATTTCAAAGATCTACTCCCCAAGGACTTTCTGCATCTGCTGCCCTCTGAGATGGGGAAATAGCCCAGGGCAAGCTTCTCATTAATACCGCAGGAAAATATAAGCATTTTGTCCGACATAACATTTTTCTTCAGTATTATACCTGACACAATCAGACCTTTAAATAACGCGGTAATAGGGCTCACTTTAAAGTTCATGTACTTGGTGTCGTGTCCCCCCTCCCCGCCACCCCCCTCCCAGGTTTCAGCTAGGTCGTAGCTCTCTCTAACAAGGCAGCGTTTCGACCCGAAACACACTTTCTCCCGTAACAAATATTGCGTGAGGTGGGCGGAGGTGGTAAAAGCAGCTTTTGATCTTGTTTGTGTAATATGCAAAAGGACATCAAAGCGAGGGAATAGGGGGAGGGAGAGAAAGGAAAGCAGAGCAGGGATAGCCCTAGACACTGGAACACCAAATAGCTCATGAATAGCTACATAAAACATAATTAGGAAAACACGATAAATTAGTGGTTCTTTAAAGAGATAGATGGCGGAGCGGGCTGGGAGCGCGGCCAGGGGAGGCGGGCACGTCCCTTTTCAAAGCCGGCCCCGAGGGCGCCCCAAGCCCAAACCTCGGAGCGGGGGACGGGAAAGCCCCGCGGGCGCCGCTCGGCAGGACCCGGCGGAGACACCCCCCCGCCCCTCCACCCCGGGAGGCGGCTTTCTCCGGCCCCGTCTCCGACCTGCCCGGGAGCCCCCGGGGGCCGCGGGGCAGCGCGCAGCGGCGATGGGAAGCCGGGGGGGGGGTGTCTCCGGGGGGGCCCGGGCCCGCTCCCTGGGGCGGGGTAAAGGGGAGCTGGTTTCCCCGCGGGGCGCTGAAGGTTTCGGGGCGTTCCCGGGCACTCCCCACCCCGGGCTGCGCGGGAGAGGAGGGGGGAGCGGGGGGGCGCCCTGGGAGCCGCGGGGGCGCCTGTTTGTTTGGGGTTTGTTTGTTTGTTTGTTTGCTGTGTGGCTTCTCCTTTATTTTGATCAGGCCCGGTTGCCGGCGCTGGGTTTAATTGATTTGTGGGGCGGGCAGTTGAGACCATCAAGGGAAACTTCAGCCCTTGCAGACTGTGGAGAAAATAACGATCGTATCGGCGAAACTGGCGTGAAAAGCAAACACCGCCTCCCCCCGCGCATGTTCACACAAAGATGGGGATGCGGACACCCCAGAGACCTGGGGGTGCCCGGGGGAAGCTGCAGGGCCGGACCGGCTGCCTGGGACACCCCTGGGGTCCGGGGGAGCGCCCAGAGAAGCCCCCAGCCCTCTCCCGGTCACCAGCTGCAGCCTGAGGGCTGTGAGAGGGAAGACGCCAGCTCCTTGGCTCCGCAGCCAGGATGCGTCTGCACCAGAAGGGCCGGAGGGGACACATGGAGAAAAGGGGCCAAATTCACCCCCCGAGGCAGATTTCCCCTCTGTCCCCGAGATGAGCCAGGCTGGCCAACAATGTCCTGCCTCCAGACACCTCTCCTTCCAGCTCTGCACGTGGGTGCCTCTTCCCCACAACACTGGGGCTCTGCCCTCTGCTCACTTCACCAGTGCTTCCTTGCCAACCCTGTGGTCCTGGGGGGTCCAGCCCAGCCTGCAGGACCCCTTTTCAGTTCCCACCACAGTAATGGGGCTCCCTGTCACACCAAGACCATGTCCCACATGCACTTGGGGCAATTCAGGCCACAGAGTGGATCTCACAAATCCGAAGCAAAGCAGGGGCTTAAGCAAGCCCCAGGTCATGACCTGGCTTGGAGGGGAGGCCTGGGTAAAACAACTTGGTGTAAGGGCCCCCTGTCACTGCCTGGGCTTGGTGGGTCAGAGCAGGTCTCGGGCCTGCTCTGGCTTGGTCCCTTGCCCCTTTGTGACCCTGCTCTCCAAGAGGAGATGGAAAGCCCTCCTGTAAACAACTGGTGAAGGTCAGGGGAAGGAAAGCCTGACACCACTTAATGAAAGACAGTTGCAGACAATCTTTTGCTCAGTTGTCCGTGTCTAGGAGGCGTGGGGATCTCTGTGTTCAAGCTTTTTAATTTCCATTCTAATTTGCAAGTCATAAAGAGAGACAGTATGCAGTCCATGGTCTCCCGCTTAATTTCTTGTCACCCTAATCATGCCAGTTTAACCCTCACTCGCTTGCTTAGATGCCTCTTATGCTCAGCCCTAGCTACTATCATCTCCTCTGTGAAACAGCCTACCCAGATACCTCAGTGTCCTGCTTGCACTATAGATCTGTGGTCCTAATACTATTTCAGTGACCTCTGCCCAGATGGATTTGAGCAGCATCAGCCCGTAGAAAAAGAGCAAAAAACCCCCACCAACACAATGAAACAAACCCCTGCATCCTTTTAAATGTCTGGTTAGATGGTTTTGAAATCAGGTGGTGGGAGTGAGGAGTACTTTTTCCAAGCTCTGCCTGCCTGGTTAGAACCACCTTTTCCCTCGGTGCGGGGACACGCACCCGGGGAGTCCCTCGCAAGGCTGTGTGTGTGGGGGGGCACAAGGCCTGGTCCCCCTTCTGTGCTGCCGGAGACGGGGACCCGGGGGCGGCGGTTCAGCACCGCGGACAGCGGTTCAGCACCACGGACAGCGTCCCCGGCCCGGCCCTCCCAGCCGCCGCCTCCCTCCGCCCCGCGGCCGCTGCTCCTGCGCGGAAACGGGACCCGGGAGAAGATGCCCGAAGGACTCTGCCTCGGTGGCGTGTGGGCACACGTTAAAAAGAAAAAGAAAAAAAAAGCCTCTGGCAGCGGCTGGGGGGGATGTGTTTTAGTCTTCTTGTGGCTTTGGCAGAGGGATCCCACGGGCTAGAAGGTGACGGATGCTCCCGCAGAAGCAGGTGCTCTAGAGACTGTTCTCTCTCCCGCGACAGGTTGGTGTTACCGAGCCCACACAAACTGCGTGAGAAGCAATAAAAATCACCTGTGCCTTAAACAAGGCAGCAGTCCCACGCTGCCCACAGCTGCTGCAGTCCACAAAGCGCCACGAGCAAAGTGTCACTCTGTTGCAGGTGCACAAACTGGCATTAACCAAGTGTCCTCCTCTTCCTCCTCCTCACGTTAGCGGAGTGACTCAGGATGATGGGAGGGGCTTGCAGCCCCTCTCCTGGGGCTGTAAGCACCCTGGGCATCAAACAGGACCTAGGGGAGACTTTGTGCGTGGGGGAGGGCAGCGAGGGAACAAACCTGCCCTGGCTTCTAGCCTTCATCAAATAGTTCCCCCATCTCCCCAGTATGGCACACATGGAGGCATTCCCAGGGATACTCTGCTTTGCGACAAATGACTCCTTGAAAAAGCAAATACCAAGTTCTACACAACCATATTTTCATCAAAGGTAAAACAGCATCACAACACACATGACAATATCCAAGAAGTTGCGGCAGAAAGAATCAGTTTCGCTGGCCACACACAGCAGAAGCATTTACAGCTTTTTTGACTTGAGAACATATCAAGCACAGCCCTGGAAATACAGCCTCCTCTCCTCCCTCATCCCCCACTACAGAATGAAGATTACATGGTAAGGAACAAAGTCAGAAAATGTGCTTAAGTGAGCTTGGTATGGCCTCTTCTTGTATCTGCTCTCAGCTCATCCAATGTCTTGTCTTACTGGAGGAGTTACTGTTTTATTTTCTTCGCTATGTTGGATCTTGAGTGCATTTTTCTTGCTGCCCCAGCCAAAGCTGAGTGCCTTATTATCATACAATCATAGAATGGTTTGGGTTGGAAGGGACCTCAAAGATCATCTAGTTCCAACCCCCCTGCCATGGGCAGGGACACCTTCCACTAGACCAGGTTGCTCAAAGCCCCCTGGCCTTGAACACTTCCAGTGAGGGGAAGTCTTTATTAATCCTTTAACCAAGCAGAAAAATGCCATTTTCTAAATTCAATTTTTAGATACATTTGATTAGAAAGAGAAAATTGTGTATCTCAACTAAAATGGGGCTGCTTTGACAGTAAGAGACAAAGAACAGAGCAGGTGATTATTTTTCAACAGTCCAGTGGCCCCTCTGAGCAGATTTCACTCGCACCAACAGGCAGGAACTTTTTGACTGAAAAATACTGGTAATCCTGAGAACTACACCAGAAGAGCTTGAATCCCAAACCTCAAGTAAGCACAAAACAAAGAGTATTTATCAGCCTCCAAGCAGCAGCACTTCCAGAGCTGCCTGGAGTCCCGTCATAGCACAGCAGTTCCCGGTCCGTCCTTCCCGCTCTCGGCAGATGGCACTGCTCCGCCAGCAACCGCCCTGGACACTCGGCACCCTTCAGTGTTCCACTCCTGCAAAAATGCATCTCAAAGCCTGAACTCGAAGAGTTGAGAGCCACCAAAGAAAAGACAGCTGCCGAGAAGGACTGAAGTCGAGTGGACCTGGGAATACCTGCATGGCAACTGCTGGAATTAAGCCATGCCTTTTGCACATTAGAAAAAGTACCAATAAAACACATATCACAATAAAGAAATGCATAAGCAGACCATCGATGGTTCTCCTTTCTTTCTTTCCCTCCCCCCCCCCCCACCTCTGTCCTGCATAATGGTGCCTTATAAAGGAAGTTTTAAAATCAAGTTGCTAGACCAACCAATTCATCAATTGGTCTTCTTCAGAAAACCTTCCTTTTCAAGTTATTCAACTGTTGCACTGAAGTGTGGCTGTATATTGTATATGTCTGTCCTAGGAGAGAAAGGATGAAGAGTTGAACCAGTGTCAGGGTGCTGACAGCCTGAGAAGGCCAAGGAGAATGAATGCAGTTTTCTGTGAAACAAGGCAGAAAAAGGGGTGTGAGAGCATCAGTCTTCCACATGGAAAACATTGCTGGAGAGCCTATGACACAAACAGTGATGACAGGTTCTTGCATAATATGACACTTAAAACTACAAATGGTTCACTAAACTGGAAATCACTCCCTCTGTACCCACTCAGACCTAGACATTTTCAAGCTACTTCACTGGTATACAAGGCTCCTCTGGGCTTACCAATGTCCTTGCATTTGTATCTGTGGGCCACCCTGAACCAAACATGCAACAAACATGGAGGAAACGAAGAGCAGGACCAGCTCCAGCTACAGGCAAAGCAAGCAATTGTGTAGAGCAGCAGTCAACAAGCGATGGCAAAATGACCGTGAGCTCCAGTGCCTCTATCCCTGTTGCCAGAGCTCTAGAAAGCCAGGCTGGAAGGTGCAGGCCCTACTGTGGAAAAAGGGAAGATCTCTTCGGCTCTCTCATCCAGGCACATCTCCCCCACAACACTAAGCCAGAATCTCCCAATATTTTTCTTTCTAATTGCAGAAGACATCTGGCCCATGCCCTTATTTACAGGGCAATGTATCAAATTCTGGCTGCTTTGCCTGCATAGCTGAGAAGCCTTCAGCCAGCTCTGCTGAACACATCAAGCCAAAACAGTCCATCACATACCAGATGCAAACTGATTGTTCAAACAAAGGAAAAGTTTGTTTCCAATGGGGGAGGAAAGAAATCAGAAACATCTTCTTCAGAAGACTAAAACAATAACTGGGAGAGGCAATCTCCCTGATTCTGCTAACTAAACTGTAACAGAGACTTACCTGGAAAAACTAACAACAGTTTTGAGCAACAAAGGTTACTTTCTCCTCTGACGATCCTTCTGGCAGGTGGGACTGGAGGAAGAGGTCAGGGCAAAATGGGATTTTGGAAATGCAGTCAGGAAGAAGATGCATGAAGATGAAAGGAGACAAGAGGGAAAAGAGGGAAACAGAGAGGGTAAGGGACGCTAAGAAAAGGAGAGAAGAAGTAGCATTCCCACACAGAGGCAGATGTCCCACTGGGAGATAAGGAGTCAAAACTTCATTGAAAAAGACCCCAAAGTAAATGAATACCTGAGACACTCTCTTTTCTACCCTTTTCCTAACACATTCATCCTAATCTTCCTCCTTCCCCCACCAGGGCATCCATCCCCTTCTTGCCTTCATTTCAACTCACCTTTTATCAAACCCACCCAGAAGTGTGCTCTTAGTACAGCACAATAAACACACCAGCTGGCTGCTTTCCTAGGCCAGTGCCCCACCACACTGATCCTGCAGCGAGATACCCCATCTGCCCACCACCATTCCATCATTTCTCTACTTCATGAGCAGCAAGAGCTCCCAGCTCCTCTGGCAACACAGCAGCTCTTGTGGCCCCACAGTAGCCTAGTATTTTCAGCTCCTTAATAGATCTTGCTCGGTTTCCAGTACACAGTCAGGAATAACCCCAGTTTATACAAGGTTGCACGTGCTCACCCCAGACTCCCAAGCACTCAGAAGTCAAATTCACAGCTATAGGGATGGTGACAACAGTAGAAAAGTCTTCAGCTATACTGCTTGAACTTATCTTTGCAAAGATGATAGTCTCCATTTTGTCAACACCAGTGACCTAAAAGTCGTGACTGAAAGCACCCAAATGAAAGAGCTAAGCCACCAGGACTTCAGCATTTCTGTATTCTCTACAGCTTGGACTCATAGGGTGACATGGCACATGCTGCCACTAAACAAATGGCCCTTTGCCTCTTTTTTTTTTTTTTTCTTTAAACTAACAACCCACACATAAGAAGGGGCACAGGAGTCGATGGTTTGCTGTTACAATGATGTCAGCTCATAGTATTATTTTTTCTATAACTGCCACAGTTATATTAATGCTGGTATAGCTAAATGCTGCAAAACAGTTACAGGCATGAAGGTCTCAGAGGTGTCTCCTCATATCTCTGAATGATCTTCTGTCCCAGGACAGAGCAGTCACTACCAGCAGTAAAGGATATATAATCTTATACAATACTTAGCTGTGCTGAAAAGTCAGCTCTTAAGGGAAGATGGGCAACAACTTTTTTATTATTACTATTATATTCAGAAAAATTCTCAAGAGACATTATATTAGAAGCTAACTATAATGTTAATCTATGCTCTTTCTGGAATTCATGGTACATGAAAGACTATTGATAATCGCTCTCAGTAGGAAGCCACCTGAAGCCAGGTTAGTTATCTGTCTCTGAAAAAAATATTTTTATGCAAACATATTCTGTATTTACTTTTATTGACTAATAAATAAAAAATAATAATTCACATCTTCATGAAGCCATATCCACAGGCTGAAACTTCCGTGATAGAAACACTGTTCACTGATCACTATAGTATCACTAAATCGCATCTGAAGTCACAGCTGTATGGGTTCAGACTGACACCAGCCCAAATGTGATGAGTATAAGACAGCAAGTGAATACCTGCAATGCCCATGTTCTTGGACGCTGACAGGCTGAAAGATGCAGTATCTTACACGTTGACTTTCTAGACCACTTACAATTAAGTCTAAATATGGATTTTGGAGCTAAGTTTAGGCTTTGGGGCTGGAAAGGCATTACTTTGCAAGATGCTGGCCTCTTCTGGGATATTAGATGTTTAATACACAGCCTGCACAAACATAAAAATCCAGTGCCTGTTTTTAAAGTAGTGTGGTCACTCTGTTTTCTCTTCAAACCCTTATTACAAAATGGAATGCACAAGAAGAGCCAGGAAAAATATGTTTGTATTTACTAGGGAAAGAAAAATAGGAAGGGAAGATGTGAACAACATTATTATATGTGATGAATCTCCTGTTTATTTTAGAGAGTCTGGAAATTGCCTTATTTTTTCAGTTGGATCACGTCTTTGTAAAAGATGTGTCCCACTCCAAACCATAAATATTCCAGGGACATCCTATTAGCGGTGTTATGCAAGAGAGGGAACTAGTTTATCCCAATGGAAGGCATTCACACTGCCTTCTGACATGCATTTGATTTAAACCTGTCTTCTAGGTTCCCTCTATAGCAAAGGGGATTCTGTCCAGGACCCTCACTGCAGTCCTCTGTCCTCCCTTTGGAGATGTCTGAGAAGATTAGCCTCTCACACATGCCACCTAAAATTAGTGTCATGTGAATATCCTCTTCTGGCCTTATAAACTTTGAGTCTGTGAAAACAATAAAACACTATTCTTTAATTTGACATGAGCACAAAACTGCCTTTTACAATTTTCCATTTGAATCTGGTTAGAGGGAGCCTGGGATGCCACCACTTTGACCTTTACTATTTGGCAACATGCTGCTGAGGTATGAAGCCAACAGCGGTCCCCAAAGAAACCTGCACAACTCTGCTGAGGCCACATCAAGCTGCGTGAATGTGGCAGGGTAAGCATGGCCTGATGAGGCAAGTTTTCACACAGGCTGCAATGAGAGTGGAAGGATCAAGTTGGAATAAAAATCCTGTCAGACTTTCTCCTAATTCTAAATCACCTTTTAGATCCCATTCATTCATGGGGGAGATTAAGGTGCCCAGGAACATGATCCACAAACTTCAGCACACTCTACAGGAAGGTGCTTATTCCGAGAGGAAAAAATCAGGAGGAAGCATAAGACACTGCAAAGAGAAAGGCTATGGTGCAAAGAGCCACTTCTTCATACTCCAGATCCTCCCTTGCCTGGAGCAACATGCTTATGAATTCTGCCCCACCAGGCTATAGAGGCATCAAGGGAACCTTCTCAACAAGCCACCAAAAGTAATTTTTCCATGGACCAATCGAGCTTCACAAGCCTTCTGACTTGTGCAAAACACAGGTTGGGCCAGACAGCATCTGGGATCGGGAATCACTGGTTTTACCTGAAATGACAAGTGCACAGATCACTGCAGCAGTTTTAGTATCTTCTGTTTGTTTATTCTGTTCCATCAGTGTACACAAATAACTGGTGTTTTCCTGGTTTTAAGCCCATGTGAAAGAGAAAAGATTTGGATTTCTGTTTGGATGTCATAATATTAATAGAGAACATCTTTAGAGGCTTATTGCAATGCAATATTGTCAATTGCAAGCATTATGAAAATGAAGAAAAAAATGAGGACATAATGAATCATTCATCCCCACCCTACAACAAAAATCACGAGAGTAAAAATGGCTTTGATTCCATTTGTTTACCAGTTTCTGAGCATTTCTGTGTCGTCAGATTACTATTTCAAACCCTTCTGCCACAATGAGAGCTAAGAACTGTCTTAAATAAAGATTCTCAGTTATCCTTAAATCACATGAATCCTGAAGCTGGAGCCTTTGGCACACAAAACATCTAACAAAACAAGCCAACAAGGAACAAAACCAGCTAACAGGTACTCTGGATGAAAATTCCAGAGCAATTAATGAACTATCAACACCGAACAGGTTCATAAAGTTGGCTATGCTGCAAGACCCAGAAAAGATGACATTCGCTAGAACAGATTAAAACTATCTAAATGAAAAAAGGGCCAGTATACTACACTTCGGGTATTAATCCCAATCTACTATGCACAATGTTCCAGGGAAAAAAAATAACCAAACAAAAACCCACACCCAAAAAAACAGTTGGGGCTTTTGGTTTGAGGCCAGTTCTCCCAGTCCTGATTTCTTAAGGAGTTAGGAAAAAAGCTACCAGCAAAAATAGCTCTGTGTAAGACTCATGAAATGTGGTAACTAAACATTATTGTAAATTTATTTCATCTTGACACCAAAAACAGCTCTACAGCTGTTTTATGATACTGTGAAGGTTAAACTACTACGGAACAAGTACTCCTGCATGCGGCTACTATAAAAGTGTCACTGAGTTATTTCTAATTTTAGTGCTCGTTGTTCTAAAAATTGCTTCCCGCTGCACTCCAGGAAGCAAGAAAAAAGGTGATTCACATAAACCTAGCAGCTGAGGAACAACACAGATCTAACCAATGGAGCAGAGCAGCTATGTATAACTAGAGGGTTTGTATTGGACTAAGACTGCAGGAAGACTCACAAGGGGGTTCAAGTCACCATAGTCCACAATGTGTAAGTCTCGTGGCTGATTTGGTGACGCTGCCCCACTTTCTAGCAAACTAAGAGAAATAGGTACTTTTAAGATAGAATGGGTCTCACTTACTTGAGCCATCCAGTTTAAGATGATGAGATGAATCACACCTGAAAATGGCCATTTGTCTGCACTAACTATAAAGTTAGTTCGGGCAACCAGGTATTTACGGTTTTTCAGGTGAATCATATCCAACTGCCCAATAAAAAGTAAATTGGCAGAACACTACTCCAGCTTCAAAGACTGTTATACCCCCACCCCCTGGGACCCAAATTTGTCACTAAAGAGGAGGGAAAGAAACAAGCTCAAACAGTAGATACAATAAATTTGCCAGCTACTCTTGTAGGCACTAATGCTTTCAAAAGGCTTTCCCTTTACTGGTATTCCCAGATACCAGTAAAAACCATTACCCGAGAGCTGGGTCTGCCTAAGAACATCAAAAAGATTACATGAAGCCACATAAGCTAAAGGGAGATGTAAATCACTGGTCTCTGTATCAGACAGACAGAACAAAAACTAGTTAGTGGGATGATCGCCAGTACTCATCAGCTACCACTATAAATTGTCAGATACTATGAACACCTTTAAATTGAAAGTCATGCAAATTCTAAAATCACAGGTTGTCAGATAAATTTTTGTCAAAGAAGGGAGCTGGAAACAAATCAGCTAGCAAAAATATCATGTCTTTATTGTAATCAAGCACAGACTTTGTCACCCCATTTATCTCATAGGGATGCCATTACTGCCGATATGAACAATTAACTGTATTTGGAAAATACATTTTTCAGAATTTATCTGCATTCTCCATCACCGGTTTTGAGCACAAAATCACTTTCAGGGAGAAATAATTTCAAGGCTTGTGTTTCATTTGGGGCCAACTGGTATAGTTACACAGAAATGGAAGACAATACGCCAATTTACACAGGCTGAAAGTACAGCCATTAATTCATGTCTGTGGGATTGGAAACTGGCAGCAGTGGCTGAGCCTCTTCTCCCCCTTAGGTCAATAAAGCAAATGGTTAGATCAGGCCTAAGAATTTCCAATGCTCGAAGCGGTGGATGTCTGCTCTCTCAGCAAGCAAACTATTCTGTGAACAACACTGCAAGTACCATCCCAGAAGCTAAGCATAAACCCTCTGTGAATGTTGACTACTGATGCCTAGAAATACTTTTTTTTTTTTTTTAGTATTAGCTTTTCATAAAACAGCTTTTTACTGTTATTTTTAAGGACTTCTAGAGATGCAACTACCTCTTCTTCAAGAGCCTAAGTATGATGTCTAAGTATGATGTCTAGGATGCCCTGATTACAGCGTTACTCAATCGCTGAGAAGCACCAATATCTAGATCGCTCCTACGCAGAGGGGCGTTATTCAGTAGATGACAAAGAGCAACGCAAAACACACCTTTCTTAATTCAAATGTGAATTTGATTTGAATGCATATTTTACTAGGTGTTGCCACCTGAATCTCTGACCAATCAGCATCCCACCCAACGTATTCATGTGTATACTGAAACTACGAGATGCTGCCAAAGCATTAAGCAGCCTACAGAAAAGGGCGGGGAGGGAGGAATGTGCTTCTACTTCCTGTTCTTGGGCAGAGCAGACAAGGAGAAACGCCTCCTTAGGCCAGGGGTTAGTCCAGAACCACATTTAATCCACCTATGCTCTCAGTCTAGGCGTAATACCTTCACTATTCATTTAAAAAAAGGAGTAAAAAAAATTAAATTATCCAAAGGCCAAGATTCCAGTGATAAGAAACTGGAATATTGTCCGAGATGTTAATAGTAAGAGCTAAAGACATGCTCTGCAACTGTAGGGCAACATTTTACTAAGCTTGGCAGAAGAGTCTCCTCCCTTCATCCCCTCAGGCTTTTGCTTAGTTTAGACAATATCACAAGGAAGGGCTCTTTGCCCAGAGGTTTTCACTGCGTATTTGTTGGGGATTTTTGTTTGTTTGTTTGTTCAATCACATGGCTTACTACCAGCTTATGAAAACTAGAAGCCTGTCATCAGGAGTTCACCCAGTCTGAGAGAAGAAAAACAATGGTTAGAAGTCAACCTGATTCCATACCTTTAAATGTCACAGAATAAAACACACATAAAAAGACATTCTTGTAACGTTGTGATGCTCCCCAATTTCAGCCATGGATTATAATGAAACATCAGTTTCTATAAGTAATCAGTAGCAGAGATTTATCTTGACACAGACAACCCAGTATAAGAACATCAAGGTCTTTGCGTAAGCAGAACCTCCCCACAGGTTTGCTCTTCCAGAATGACAGACACTATCCTTAAAAAAACAAAACTCTTTTCTTACCCCTGTCAGACAGGTTTCTTTCCAACTTTTCCAGGGCACACTGTACTTAAAACACAGGAAAAAACCCAACACTTACATCATCTTGAGCTGTATTAAGAAGAGCGAAGAGGATTCCCTAGAAACAGGAAACCCCACTCCATACAGTTCATATTCCCACTGAAGCCAACAGACAGCTTGGATACAGCCAGCTGAGAGGATCAGACTTATCAACTGGAGGTGGGGCAGGAGGGAAAAACGCTGGGTGAAATCCCAGCTGGTGTAAATCAGTGTAACTCCACTCAAGTTAACAGGGTTGTGCCTATTCAAGCCAGCTGTGGATCTAACCAACAGTGTGTTTTGCAAGTCTATTTTCAACTCTTCAGGGCTCTGCTCTGCTGTGTTTAAACATTCACAACACCCACTGAAATTAATGAGAACTGTGTGTGCAGAACACTAGTGTTATTTCTTTTTAAATATTTGGGAGGTGCTCAGAGACTGTGATAATGAGTGCCATATATTAGAACCCAGACAGAATGGTATTGAATCATCAGACCCTTAAGTGGGACAGGTCGTTAATCTTTTCCTTGGGAGAGCATTTCAAATTTTGCCTTGGCAAATGAGGAATCATCATTAATAGATGTGGGGGTTCTACCTTTGCCAAGTCCCAGACAAAGTCTGTTTTTCCATTTGCCTTGGGCTTGTGTAAGCTTGCCTAAGGAGGCCAGCCTCACAGTTTGAGAAACACTGCTAGCAGCCACCATACCCTCATTCCCAGCTAAATTAAACCCTATTATGCTGTAATTAACCTTGCCTAACTTGTTCTGAGTTACAGCAGTAGGTAAAAATCATGCTTTTCCTAGGCTGTCCCCTAGAAGCACTTTTACATATCAGGTTTGCCTACTCTTCAAATATTTGCAGCTTCTCCTGGAAGTTGTTCTTCTGAAGATCACAGCTCAACTGCAGGCAATGTCAGAACTCTTCTTGACTTCAGTGAGGCCAGAATCACCTGCAAATATACTTGCGCACCTTGTGTTCGTGCCAGATGGCATTTTTTGAAGCAAACACAATACCACAGAAGTGATGGTGAGAATACATATACACATCTTGTTGGTTTTTAAGGTTTAAAACATGCACATAGACAGGCTTACCAAGTTTCCTTGGTCAAATTTAAAGCAGTAAAATTCCATTTTATGAATCAGTCTGTTGCCTGTTTTATTTAGATGCAACTTCAAAAAAAAAAAAAAAAGAAAAAGAAACGTAACACATTTTAGTTCCTTTTGATACTTGGAGTAAAGGTGAGAAGAATGAACACAAGGTAGGAAGAACTTCTCATTTACAAAGCTACCCTTTTAGAAGAAGAGTAAGTTGTCAGAATTTCTGGCTCCAGATTTTTTTATTCCTCCTCTTTTTAAAAACTCAAAATTCTGCAGCTGTATTTTGAAAGATCCAGTGTTTTAGCTAAGGTCCATCCAAACTGATTAAGTCCATGGACCCTCAAACCAGGCCACCAATGTAAGTCCTAAAAACAGACTCCCAAGTCATTCTGATGAAGGTAGGACAGAAAGTCCAGAGAATCCTTTAACTGCCTGCAATAAGTGTATCCATGGACAATACAGTATAAAACACCACAGCATAGAGGCTACACTGCCCTAAATAAAAGGGCACTCGCAGAAAAAAAAGTGCTCTCACTGAATACATGTTACATATATTACCAGTGGAGAGGTGGGAAGCCTCTGAAGAATGCAGCCTGGAGAGTCAAAGACAATCTGATTAATTTTTTTTTTAATCTGTGTATCTGAATGTATGAAGGGAATAAAAGAGAGAATAAATGGTTACGCAGTAAGTGTAACAGCCTGCCTCTAACAGAGCCAGCTGACCACGGCCGGAGCAGCAGCAGGATTTATCCTACCTGTTCCTTTTAAGATATTAACTCAGCTCCCACAGGACATGCAAAACTTTTTTTTTTCCTAAAGTACTTGCACTGACATTACTCTTTCTGCTACCCCCGGAGCGGGAACCCCGGCAAGCGCCGGGTCTTGCGGCGCGGCCCGGCCCGCTCCTCCCGCCACGCCGACCCCCACCCGCCCTCCCCTCGCCGCATGCCCCAGGTGCTCCGGGCCCCCGGGCTGCGGGGCCGGGCAGGGCCCCCCGGCCCACCGTGCGGCCCCACCGCTCCCGGCCCGGCGGCTGCCCCGCTCCGGCCGGGGGCCGGGCCCATCCCCGCCGCCGGCGCTGCAGGTCTCCGGCGGCGCCAGGGGGGCTCGCTCGTCCGCCGCTGCCGGCCCGATGCCCGGGCCTCGCTGGTCAAGTGGTCCTAAACATTTCACAATTATGATAGAGAACTGTTGAACTGTTAAGAACCACTGCACCAAGGAGGCTGAGGAGCCGCGGTCCGCGGGGGGAGCGGGGCGGGGCGGGGGACACACTTCCCGCTCGCTCCTGGGCCCGGGCTTGGCTCTTCCTTTCGCCACGGCGGACCTGGGGACGAGAAAAAAAAAAAAAAACACACGGGACTGGCGGGCGGCTCCGGCGCCGCGGGGAGAGCGCCCGGCCCGGCCCGACGCCCCCCGCCCGCCCTCCCGCCCTTCTTCCCCGCACGCTCCGCACTCGGCGCCGCCACTTACTCCTGGCCACCGACCCGCCAGCGTCCCCCCGGCCTTGCGCTGGGGCTCTGAAAGCTTGACGGCAACAAGCTTTCTTTAAAAAGAAAAAAACAAAACAACCAACCAACAAAGAAAGAAAAAAAGTCTTAAAAAGAATACTAATAAAAAAAAGCCATTCTCCTCAGGGGACGCAGCTCGGAGGCAGCCCGGGCCGGTCCCCCGCCGCGGCCGCCCCTCTGCCGCCGCTCGCCGTGCGGGGCCCTTTTATACCCGCGCGGGTACCTCGCGGTGGATGAGCCGTCCCCTGCCGCGGCAGCCAGGAATGCAGCCCTCGCCCCTGACACGACCAGTTTTTCCAGGCTGCCTTCGCACTGACGGGGCGGTTTTGTTTCCAGCCATCATCTGGGGCGGCCAAACGTCAGCAGGTAGAAAAGGACAAACCTGTTCCGAGGCGGCGCGTTTCCTCCCGCCCGCCCTCCTGCCCTCCGCCCTGCCACCGGGGGGAAACTGCTCGACAGGTTTCGCCGAAGCTGGAGGTGGCTCCGGGAGGTGAGTAAGAGACTCCACCCTGCGCCCTCCTGACAGGAGCTGCCGCGGACGGGCCGCCTGCCCTCGGCACCCTCCCGGCTCCCCTCGCCTGGCTGCCAGCCGTAAAAAACAAAACAAAACAAAAAAGCCTCAAACCGGCCCGTCACGTTCTCCGGGGGATTTCGTCGCCGCGGTGTGAACGCCCGCCCCGGCCCGGGCGCCGTGCTTGTGGTGGCGTCGCGCCTGGCGACGGAGGCCGCTTCCCGCCCAGCCAGCCCCCGGGCCGGCCGCAGGTGGAGAGGCCCGGGCTCCTGCCTGCTGCTCCCCCGGGGCTGGGGCTCTCCTCGCTCCCCACCGGCCCATATTCTCTGAGAGGTGGCGGGGCGGGGGTTGCCTGCAAAAGTCAGGAAAAGCCCCCCAACACACCTGTGTGGGCTGGCAGCGCCGCCACACGCTGCCCTGCCCTCCAGAAGGGTAGCACAGCATACCCCTCCCGAGCCTGGAAGTGTTCACTGACAGCTTTACTCTCCTGACCGTGGGGTTTTTTGCTCAGAAATGGTGTGAGAAACCACTGGCTGTGTGTGGGGGGCTGCGTTTGCCCCGTTCTTCCCTGCCTCTCCCCACATCCCTGCTGCTGGTTCCCCAGGTGCGGCATCGGAGGCGTTGGGGAGCGCCGAGCCTTTTCAGAGCTCGCTTTCTGCTGCTGAACGTTGCCGACCTTGAGATCACACCACTTGGTTTCAGAAAGGCAGGACTAAGAAACCAGGACTGAGAAATGTGAGGAAGGGCCTGATTTTCAGAGGTGTTGGGCAACCAATGGGGAGGACGCCCTGAACTCCCAAAAACCAGGCCACTTGCTCATTGTCACACCCTTAGCCGTGACTCAGGGAGCAACCATCTCTGAGTTTGGGCTGCTTCAATTAATTCCTCTCAATTTTACTCTCTTCATCGACAGAATAGCAATGAAACATAATTCACCGAGGCTTTCAAGCCGTGGCATTGGGGTGAGGTGAAAGGCCTTCGTGCCCTGCCACCTCAGGACAGGGTTTATGGTGACCCAACAGCAGGCTTCCCCGTGGTGGCAACGGGGATGCTGGTCGGTGGTGGTGCCGGCCTGCCTGGGTTGCCTGACCGCATGCTGCTCTTGCCAGCCAGCCCAGGAGACACCATTTCAAAAAGATGTGGATGGTAAACCCTGCTCTGCCAGTGACTCAGCCTACGGCCTCAGCCAAGTCACTTCACCACACCTTGAGAGGGAGAGATAATGCTTACCTACCTCATCTTATGAGGCTTCACTAATGTTTATATAGTGCTTTGAATGTTTAAAGCACTGTCTAAGTGCTGTGTATGAATTTTGGTGCTCCAGATCCTGTGATCTTTGGCCCTTTAAAAATATATAGGAGACTCAAGGCAGTCCCGGAGGAAATGCCCATACAGGCGTCCCAGAGCAGCAGGGGAGGGAGCAGCCCTCATGGCTGTGCAGCAGCTGTTCCAGCACAGCCCATGTGAACGTGGTGCTCGCACCAGGAGCAGACAGGTTGCTCTAGGAGCCTATGCAAACCTCATGCTGAGGAAGCTCCCCGGATCTAGGCTGGAGGCGTTTCAGTCCACTTCAGTAAAACCAGCTCCTGCTCTTCTGCTCTGCCCTCTCAGACTCAAACACAGAAGTTAATTTTGTGCCTTCTTCCAGATAGCCCAATCCGCAGGGGTTTTCTGGGCCATCTCGTTGTCACAAAAGGGTATTCTCTTGCCGTAGGTAGAGGAGGGTACGCTATTTGAGTTAATTCAAAGAGACCTCTGTCCTTGCCATCAGTGGAAATCTGTGGAAGCAAGGCTGCTCTTTATTCCCTGTAAGAGTCGCCATTTCTTTATGACACAGTGTCCTAGGTCTCCCACTCCTGCCAGTGATCTACACAGCATGATCGCATGAGCTGTATTTTATATATAATCCCTCACTAACTATACTGCCAACTCTCACCTGCCCCTGACAAACACAAATGCACTCCCACACCCATGGCTCCACAATACCCATCAGCTAAATAATAACCCGACTGTCCACACTAACTGGGTGCAAAAGCCCTTTCCAGCCAAACCAGTCAGAAGCCACTGCTGCGCTGGTGAGATATATATTCCCCAGGGATCCCACTGCTCTTCTGGTCCAGGTTCAGACATGTGGCTGATGGCCCCTAAAGAAAGACTCTGAGCCCCAAGTGGGGAATTTTCTGGGGCAGCCAGGGGGAACTGATGTATGAGAACCTGTATGGGGTTTAGGCAGGATGAATCATCTTCTGCTTTGGGTTTGGGTTTTATTTGGCAAGTGTTGGTGGTTTTACTGATTGAATGTTTAAGTTTTTGGTTTTTTTTCAGGGAAGAATATAATAAAAGAGAGTACAGGTCTCTTGTGTTTTCTTCGTAAGGGATGTGTAACAGGTGGCTAGAGTGAATTTTATTATAGGCTTAAAGAGATCCACCTAGTCAATGTATAAATTCCCTTAGATCACTAATATGAAAAATGGGTTTTTTTAGTAACTTACATGTTAGAGAACAGTAGGCAAATGTACATTAATTTATTCATGTAATTATTTAATAAGTTCTGTTTCTTACCTGAATACCCCCAGTTATAAAAGTAAGAAAGCTAACATCCTGCTATCTCCCTTAGCCAGGTAGAGTCTCAGAGAATAGGCCAAAGGCTTTAAAAGGTAGAAGAGTAGAGGTGCCTAACAGTAGAAGTGGACAGATAGCACTACGCAAGGGAGTCTTCCTCTGTGACGGTATGAAAGGTGATTGAAGCCTTAAAATAATAGAATTCATTCTAAAATTTTATGTAGAGAAAAATGTAGTTGTATTAGAAGGAATAGTAATTAGTCCTTAATTTTTATTGATGGTTAAACTAGGTATTGTTTATATCCTACTTTTTTCATCTGCATATGTGTGACTACAGTAGTTCTGTGCTTGGTTTTTAAGAGATCACAGTGCAATAAATGGCCCTGTTAAGCAAGCAGCAGGTATGTCTCCCATGTGTTTGCAGTCCAGGGGCACAAACCCAATGAAAAGGACGATGCTACTCAGCAGCATAGACTCATTGCACTGGGTGGTGAGAGCTCTCTGATTGCACTGACACTCCAGAAGCCTGGAGGAGCAGCACGCTGTAACTTGGTACATGGTGGCTTGAGCACCTTAAACAGCAGGCAGAGTTTTCTTGGAAGGGGGAAGCAAATACTAATCAGCTGATAGTGTCAAACAAAGAGGGCAGCACAAAAGGAGACCTAATGCCAGGGGTGATTGTAAGAGACAAAGAGCTGGCCTGGGAGGAAGCAAAGATGAAGGGTAAGCTTGTGGGAGGACATAAAAAGGCATGCTGTTTGCATGGCAGAATGTGGAAGATCATGAATGCTCTGGTAACAAGAGGAAGATTATATTTCAAGGAGGTTCTACTTTGAAAAGATCATGTTGTGTAAAATGATTGGTAGGTGCTATCATTATTCTCCATCAATATCCCCACACTTCTCTAGCAAAAGGTGCCAATACTTTTCCTGCCAATACCTCACTCCACAGGTAATACTGTGGAAGGGCATGGGACAACCCAAAGTAGTGTTCCTTGTACTACAACATGTTTTATCTGACAATTCTAAACTTAAAGTAAATCCAGCACATGAACTAAGGCCGGATGTGTCGCTGTTTCTCAGCTTACCGTTTTACCTTCCTCATCATTTCCCTACTGATTTGCTATTCTTGCTCATTATTGCTCACCTAAAATCAGGTTGGAAGTTTCTTAAGCAACGACCCGGAGTCTCACATGTCCTGTAAAGTACCTGTCATATTCTTGGACCTGGTAAACAGAAAAAACCCTGTGCAAGTGGATTTTCTCCCACCCTGGGAAATCAGCATTCCGTATGTTCATAGCAAACACTGATGGGGCAACTTCTTGTTTACTTTAGTTGGTTCAAACTCATTTGTCAATATAGCAGCCCACTACATGTCACATGTGAGCGTAATAATAGCTTGATAGTAACTTCTTTTGCAGTAATAAACACCTTGAGAGATGGCCTAATGCTTCCTCATAAATAGGAGGCCTTTTGAGATTATTGCCTAAATAACATCAAGTGATTTATCGAGAAACGTGGTGGGGTGGGATGTTTTTCCAACCAAGAACTTTTAGAAAGATTGGGGGTTTGCCATTCAGTAGTTAAATTAATAAAGACATGCTAGAAATGAAAATATGGATAACAGCTGCATGTGAAGCTATTCACATTTTATTGGAAGATGCCACCATGTATGCACAAAATTTTGATTAAATCCAAAATTAATCAATTTAGCAGGAGAGGGGTTTGTATCTCATGCTCCATCTAAACAGACAGTTCATTGTCCCTGGGCACTACAGAGGTTACATACCAATTTAGTGTGTAATACCACTCTTTACCGCTTTCCTTGTTCTGATTTAACATCTTGTTCATTCCAGAAGTTAACTGTGTAAATAACATTATACAAATTAATGTACTTTTTTTCCTTTTGGGGAGAATTTTCAGGTCAAGCTTTGTCTGTATACAGTTGCACAATAGCTAGCAGTAAGTAACAGTATAAATTTTCTTTTTTCTACTTCAAATTTTCGATTTAAATGTTAAACATGTCAGTTCTTTTAATAACCAGTCTAGGATAAGGAGACCTCAGGGCTTTGCACACTTGATGCTGGATCAGTGGGTACAATTACCTGTGCATCAGCAGTTGTAAAAAAAAAAAAGGTGAAAAAACAATCCTTGTGCTGCAGAGACAGCACATGAGCTGTCAAGCGGATGTGTCCTGGGAGATCTGTCAGCCTCTGCATCAAGAGCTCGATATTAAGGAGAAGCTTCAACTCCAGCTGTAGGAGCCCTAAAAAACATTAAGTAAAGCATATTGCAAACAATGAGGCACTTCTGTGGTCCTGGTGTCCTGGTGTGGGTTATACTTTGCCATGGCTTTCCACTGGAAGCTTAGGAGCCACAGCAGTGCCATTGAGATGACAGCTGGAGATGTGTGTATGAGAAATGGAATCCACTGAGTCTGTTTTGCAATCAACTCTGGATAAACAATCTCTAGTATTTTTACCAAATTTCAGTAAAGTTTAGTCTCATGGTTACTTTTTAATCTCACAATCAATTCTCCTTTCCTCTTTTTTACGTTGCATTGTTTGGGATTTTTTAATTTTAAATAAAAATGCAAATTAAATAGCCAGTGAACAAGATTTTGACATGACCAGTAATTTTGAATGGCTCACTTCCCAGGTGCCTGACTCTATATAAGAGGTGCTGACTTTCAAAAAATGCCAGCCACCTTTTATTTTACTGTTAACGTTCAGGTTAGACCCTGGAAGTTGACACCTGAAATCACTAGCTTTTTCTGAACATTTCATCCAGGTGATTAATATTTAAGATTAGCTGCTGTGCACTAAGTGTGCTTTAATCATTTAATAATCACAAACTTTGTACCAACTTTATTTTTCATGTTCACCGACCAGCTGGTTTTTCAGGGTTAGCAGCATTATGTGCCCTGTCCCATAAAGCCATCAGAAAAGAAGTCATTACTAATGATTTGACCATCTATTGAGATTTCCTAAGTATTTTCTGGTTCAAGCCACTGAAGATAGTCAGAGTGTGACTTTGCAGTGAAGTAGCATGGTAATTTTTAGCAACATCTCATATTTCTGGTTTTATGTCCTTGAATGTAGAACTTTCCAAACAACGGTGGTGAATGGTGACATAGCTGTGGGCAGAGTGCTCGGTCAAAGTGGTCCAAGTAAATAAACTGACTTATTTCATATCACACTCTTGTCCGTCAGCAGAGATAACAGGCAGTCAGCTTTGTCCTGAAGCCCTGGAGCTCTGCAGGATTCAGCAGAGATCTCTGCTGGTTGTCTTGCCTCAAGGGTGCTGGGAATCACATCACCCAGAACTGACCCTTCAGTGGGAATTGGAAATTCAGATGTGCCACAGAAAGAATCTGATGCATCAAAATCCCACTTTTATTGGGCCCTGGTCACAAAGATCCACAGCAAAACATATCCAGGAAGGAAGTCACACACCCTGAAAGATCAAGTGTAATTATTCATGCACAGGCATCACTTTCAGAGAACCTCCCCAGCGCAGCAGCTTCTTGCATATGACAGGATTAATTTACAACTCTCTGTTCTAATTGTGATAGCTCCTTATCTCTCAGCAAAAGATTGCCATTAAGATTCCTTTTTCTTTACCCTGAAATTCTTTTCTTTGCTATACATGACCATTGCTATTGAATTGCCAGACTGTCTTTCCCCTTCTATGCTAATAGTTAATCATTTAATGTTAAACAATTGGAAATCAAGGTGTAGAAATAACCAGCTGACATAAACAAAGATTACTGTCATTTGCTTGCCTCTTTCTTACCACCTTTCACTGCGTGGAGTCTCATCTAATTTCACTTGTATACTCTTAAAAACAGGGTCTGCGACTTGAACACCAAGCACAAGAGCCTAATAGGACCTACAACAGTGGCACTACAGAAGAAACACATTTGTTGTGCACATAAACATGTAATTAACTGGGCTCATCTGTACTCAGATGTGCTGCATGCGCTACTAAGCCGGCAGTTCTGGCCAGGTAACATCTCCCCTGGCCACCATTCTGGTCCCATTTTGAAGCTGAGAAGGTGTGAAGGAATACCGTGGCTTGAGAGAGTGCTTATTTACTGTTGTGATCCTTCTTGCTGCCGCAAGACAGAGGATGATCTCTCAGCCTTTTCCTGTCTCATTGTGCAACGTGCCATGCATCAGGTCGCGCGTTGCTGAAGCCTGGCAGTGCCTGCGTACGGGGGAGGCTGCGGAGCGAAGCAGCAGGATGTTGTTGGTTGGCACCTTCCCATGGATTTGGCTGACGTCTCCTTCTGACGTGCAGCATCCCGGGGCAGGAGGGAGGCACCGCTGTGGAGCTCAAAACGCCAGTGGGAGTGCACAAGATGTGCACCAGCTGAGTGTGCCTGAGCAGGCGAGCCTTGGCAGTGCTGGGTGAGGGGGAAAGGGGCACTGCCTCTTCCCTGCACCAGAGCCTGCGAGGAGTAGTGGTCCCCATTTGTTATATCCTCCTGTTATGTCAGCGGCAGTTTTGGTCAGATGTCAACGTAGATTTGGACTTCAAGGTCCAAATCCTTTGACCATGAGATTTATATCAACTCTTCCAAATAGAGCCACATTAAGTAGTGCTATTTTTTGTGCGGTTTACACCAGACATTTCATTTTGTTGCTATGATCAGGATACTTGTCTCAGCTACACTTCTGAGATGCAGGCTTCTGCCTCTTCCCATTCAGCTGATCACAGGTAAACAAATGTATGTCTAATGAAGTTTCTAAACTAATTTTCAGGTAGACACTTTGCACAAATAATACATCTGGTAGTACCAGATTTTATTCTGACTCATGGACTATCTAAGATGGCAACATTTGAGTCCCACAGGTTCATTTGTATGGTTCAGTAGAGTATTTTACATATCTTATAAGCTTTCTACATTAGTAGCTTTTCTAAAAGAGTCACTAAAATGGACGTGTTGTGACAACCATGCAATCAAGCACCACAGTGTCATAAAACATTGTTAAAGAATCATGGAAAGACTAGTCTTACTAGTCTAGAAGATGATTATACTGCTGATAGAGTCCACTTGGAAGAGACACAAACATATAAGCAACGCTTGTGACGACATATGCCACGCACACTTGATCGGTTCTTTATAATTTCTTGTTTTCACCCATCATACAATTACTTCAGGTTTATCTCAGTGACCTAAGAAATTGTGATGCTGGAAACTAAAAGCGTTTTATTTCTTACACTGCTGTGGTAGGTCCTATGGAGGGATCTGCATAGATACCTGGAGAAGATACTATGGCAGAATTTGATCATACTATGGGTCCATTAATGTTTTGTGTGTAAGTGGAACTGGGTGCACTTTGTCTTCTATGTACAAGGGATACATTTCCCTCCTTAGTCATTTCACTGCTTGAACCCGCCTTGAAAATGGAGGAATCTTCCAACTAGATGACAATCTTTTTGAAAGAATCCTAGTAGATCTCACCATTCAGAAGACTGCAAATAAAGAAACTCTTGATTCAAGGAGCATAAAGGGGTTTACTTCCAGATGAGAGATTTCATTATCACTCATTGATGAACACCAAAATCATTGTATGAGACAACTGAGATGTGCTATAGTGTAGCAATGCTAAGTTAAGTTGTGCAGAACTGGAGTTATTTAGCAATTTAAGAAGAATGAGCACATACTGAAGCCTTGTTGAACAGCTGATTTAATTCAGCAAGTACTGATCAGACACAGTCAATCTGTCAGTGGGTCAGCCAGCCTTGACGGATGTTAACAGTTTACCAAGACGACATGCAATAAGAGAGCAAGCACATGCTGATTTTTCAAATAATAAAGAATGCCCTTCCATCACAGAAGTTTTATAAGAGAATCTCCAAACAGAAATTTAATGTTTTCAGACATCAGTAAAAAAGAAAGTAGTTGCATTCAGGAAGGGAAAGCTGTAACTCAAATCAGACAGGAACTTGGACATGTTAGTTGTGCAAATCTCTGCTTTCTGCAGTGTTAGAGAAGTGCTGACATAGGCCAAGTAGTCCCTATCCCTTGGCAGTATTAGCTGGATCATTAGGAAAAAGAAACAAAGTGGAAGCTGGGTGTTGTCTTTCAAGTGAAGAAAGCTGTAGAATTGAAGCAATGTTTGACTTTTACAGGAGACATTCATAGCGCCTCCTCTGTGGAGAGGCAGCAGAGGTTCCAGCACCAGCATTCATTCCCCGAACATCACTGCAACTTAGAAGATTCAACACTGGAAACAAATCCAACATTTGTGCAGCAGCTACAGTCTCACATTATTGATTATACCTTTATGCTGTTCTACAGTCACTGCTGAAATTGCGTACAACAGGATGCTCACAGACCCGCGGCAGCCCCTCTGACACTGGCGCGCTAGCAGGCTGTCTCAGGAGCTCGGGCACTTTCCTGGCATGGCATTTCACCAACTGGTAATTTTGCAGGGCAAGGAAAGCTCCAGCCCAAACACTTCCATTATTAGACTGAAGTTGGAAAAGAATGGGAGCCACTGCCATTTTCTAACAGAAACTGAAATGTCATCTTTATGTTCCAATAAGCATTAAAAACTGATACTAAAACAAATCATGAGCTCTTCTGCACCAAAAACCACAAAACTAACTTTATACCGTGCTATTCTAATGTGTACTGTGTATAAAATACCAAGCACAGATCTGCAGATGTACTTCACAGTATGTGCTAGGTCTACCAAACTATAATTGTATGTAGATATGAAAGGGTACATGGACATCATGGGTGACTGGAGTTAAAGCTGGTGTAGACATTATGAAATGGACCCTCAGCTAGCCCAGCAATCGAGTGAGTGTGTTTGCATTAGTAATGGCCCTGTACGGCTGCTTACTCTGCAAACCTTTACCAAGAAGAAGATTGTTGGATGAAAAGAAGAGTGTATTTGATCTTTACAGAATGGTCTGAAGGAGAACAATTAGGATGTTTAAAAAAATGAAGCCGCCCCTGGAATGTCTAGCATACTATAACTAATGAAAGACACTCAGCTGCTTACAGTAACTGAAACAAATAGGCAGCAACAAATATGTACAATTTTCATTCCTTACTCTTATTAAGATTTTACTTTTGACCAGTAACTATGTAAAGTTTAGGGGTTACTACAGACAAATAGATTCATCATAAGACTGCAAGTTATCACAGAGAGTATAATTACAATTATTAAATCCATTGCATGGAGCAAAGGGTGTAATAGATGAACAAGACAAACACAGGATCTTGAAAGCGTTATTGAAGTTCGTCCCCGACACAAAATCAAGAGCTGAAGTTTCTGGCCTTGTCTGGGTGGTTCTTGCCACTTTTTAAAACATTGCTACCCATACACAGTTTCTCTTAGCACTTGTAGACTGTTAAGTTATTGAATGAAATTTTGATGTATATAAAAGAGATCCAGTTCTTTCTCATATGTTAAATTTGCATTCATGTGTTTGCCATTAAAATATTTGTTAGATATTGGCCTATTTGTAAGGCAAATTGCAAATTTTCTAGAAAGTTGCAGGAACACTATCTTATGCAAGATAACATATTAATTAACATATATTTCTGTAAAGGTTTGTCAGAAAGAGCCAATTCTGCTTTATTCTCACAGTAAACATGACCCAAACAATTTCGTTTTAGTATTACAAGCTGCTAACTAAAAGTCTTCTTACTGGATCACATTTCTAAATGTTGCCCTTTGTGTCTTTACCTGCCTTATATGCAGGAAAAGAATGGTTGTCTGTTTTCTTCCCTCTCCTCCAGTTTTACTGTTGAGACCTATTATTTCAGTAATTCACACCAGAATACCATTCTTTGTTCAAAAGAAAGTATGTTTTGTACTTTAGATGGATATTGTATTTTAGAAATATAGGAACGTTATTGTTTAGGAAGTATTATGTAGATCACATCAGCCTTTATTGAAAAGTATAAGGAAAATATTGATGCTTCTGTGTATGTTGCAGCCAGTAATTCTGGTACAGAAATAAAGAATGAATGCTGCTATGGACAAATTATTGCATTTGAGAAGCATTTTAAAAAAATTAAAATATTCCAATCCCCAGACAGACACTCACAGAGTAGTTTATCAAGGGATTTTCTAGCATCAACTTTTAGACTATTGACTAGGCAAGAGTTAAGATAGTAGGTCTAAATACCATAGGAAGGAGCCTGTGCATGGTTCTTCTCCTGATTGTAAAAATATTCACAAACATTACTTTGTTACATATGTCACCTTCATGTATTTATAGATAAAGACACCAAAAAGGTGATCAATTTGAAGCCTGTTTTTTGATATTAGATCTCATTTACTTCATTCTGTACTAATTTTATTCAATCTAAACCATGTTTATTGCTATGTAACATCAATTATTTAATGAGACAGCATAGTTGTAATTTTTCTGACCATAGTGAAGAGGTGCACTACTCTCTGCATTAAAAATCAGGCATTTTTATGTTTTTGTTTTGTTTTTAACTGGAGCATATACAGCATTGCCTCAGACTACATGCACAGTTACCTTATTTTAGGGGGATCTGATATGCAACATACCTTGGGAATCTTTTAATACTAGCAGGCTCAGCAAGTAGTCCATGCAGCTGTGGGAAGGTTGAAGAGTATAAAGAGGAAAAAGAAAAAACTATCTGCACTTCAAAGATTCCCTTCAGATGAAGCTGATAGAAAATCCACATAGATTATTGCAGAAGCTGTAGGTGAAATTAAAAGTTGCCATCTCCAATATATGCATTTGCCTGAAGTATTCTCTACGTTTACATATTCTAGGGCGGACACAGCTGTAAAGGTATATATTACTTTTTTCCTTTAGTCTGAAAGTGTTGGGACTTCAAGCTTGGAGTCTGTTAATACTGAGATCACATTTACAGTCCTAAGAATTATGTGTCCAGCATGTAGCAATCTTGATTATATTCCGGTCAGGATGTGGGAAAGATGCTATTAGAAACAAAACAATCAATTCACTCAGACAGTCCCACAAACATGCTTTATGGCATCTGCCTCCTACTCATTTTAAGTGAGGTTTTATAGTGACACGTTGGTGAAGATTAGTACACAACTGCAGGCAGATGCCCATGACTGATTCAATTGTTTGCACTGACACTCACAATTGCTGTAATTGCAACTGAAGTGATACAAGTCATTGCAAAAAACAAAGTGAAACCAACGTTGTTCCTCAGAGATTTTATTAGTTGAAACCCAGAAATGCACAATCCACTGTTTCTTCTTGGTATGAAATCACCACAACATTTCCGTTTGCTATGCCTGCAATACTGTCCTCATGATATAACATTAGAAGATTCAAAAGGCCTCTTTAAAAACAGAACTTGTACAGTAAATGCAATACATTCCAGCCTTGCTTCTTTAAAAATAATTCTTTTCCAAAAAAAGTGACTAAAAGATAAAATAGCAAATAATTTTTAGAAAATCAGTGAGAACTTAATGTGATCCTAAATAAAGAATATTTCTAAGCTCTAGCTTTCCCGTATGCTCCAAGCACAGCTACCAGTGTTCCTTTCATTTTCTCCTCCCATAACTGCGTAACACCATTAATGTTCTAAGCTGGTATTTCTGAAGAGGAGTGACCATCTTCTACAGCCTCTGGAGAAAGAGAAAATGGATGTTTAGAACTAGGCAGTATTCAAAACCTTCCCCAGAAGAGATTACCTTGTAGCCTGTCAAGCAAGTTCTCATGCAGTACTGCAGACTTCCTTCAGACTGCCTACACTACTGGTGGCTCAGTCCAAAGGAATTAAGAGATGATCCATGAAGGAGTTGAGGATTTAATACATTCACTCCCCACTTACAAAAGAAAAGGGACTTTTGCAGACCTATTTCACTGAAAATGGAAATCCCTTTGCAGGATAACTCATATTCTGAAGGTATTTTTAGCATCTTCATCCTGAACACTGGAAAACTTCCATTTAAATGCTCGAGACTGTGATTATATTTAGTTCTTCTATATCAGCTAAAACCAAAGAAAACCCCACAACTTTAGAGGAAAGCAAAAATTGCCTGATTCTGTCCTATGTTCTTTTAGACCAGTACACAGTGATTCAAAAATGCCGTTGTTCCAGTTGCAGTTCCCCACTTATACACACATTAATTCACTCACATTGATCAAATAGAACACACAAGTAGCAAGGTAGCCATGGATGCAACAAAACCTTTATCTAAATTTTGTGTTAATTTTATTAAAAAAAGGAGATCATCTCCTCCCAATATTTAAAATGGAATTAGACTTGCCAATATGTTGGAGAAGAGACACCTAAATCAACAATGTGTTGCATCAGAAAGGAGTTCTGAGAAATGAAAGAGAAGTGTTTTAAATGTCTCCAGTTACGGCACAGCACTGGAGAAGGTCAAACGCCCAGACAAGTTTCCTACAGAAAGACTTGTCAGATCTGATGCTTTGAACACAAGGCTCACACCCGCCTCACATGCACACAGCGAGGGAAACACACCTTCTGTGTTAGCGGCACAAAAGAGATTTCATGCTGGGAGTCTGTGTCAGAGTGAACCAGGCAGCTACAGCTGAGTAAGGTCTGAGTAAGAGAGAGGCCATGGCACTGCCCTGTCCCGCGCCCCGTGCGGGAGCAAGCCCTCGGCAGAGCGCTCTGCTGAAGGGGAGCCTTCTGCAGCCTGTGTGCGTAGTACAACTAACTGCTGTCTGTTAAGAATCTGCCCCATGTTCCCCGTGGTGGTTGACTACGTTACACTAGAAGATGGGCTGGTGCAAGGCGCTCCATTAAAAGCCGGAGGGAGAGCACATGTGGAAATGCTGCAGGTATCACAGTAGCACTTCCTGAGCAAGAGGCTGTGCAGCCCAATGGCTGTGATCACCTCGCAGCTCTGCTGCACAAGGGTACGCTCCTGTGCTGGGGCACGGCACCCCGAAAGCCAGGCCTGGCAAAGTGCCCAATAAAAGGCATCTCCTCTCCAATGCAGACAAGACAGAGGAACAATTTATTGCAACTGGCCAACGGAACAAGATACTGCTGCCCTCAGTGGTTTTATTTTGGTAGCATTTAGATTTCCAACCAAGTTCAGAACCACGCTGTGGAACACACCATAAAAAAAGCACTTCCAGGCTCAGGCAGAAAGAGGAATAAACATTAGCCCTGCTCTACAAAGAAGGATTAAAGTACTCAGAGTCGTATCAGAAACTAAGGCAGGGACACCAGCTGAACCCAGATGCCCTAGTGTGAACTAGGGCTTAAATACAAAATCCCCCTTCATACGTGTATATGCTGATCTGTACATTTCAGAAATCCAGCACTTGAAAACAAGATCTTACCTTCTTCACTGCTTTTGTCTAAAGAAATCAAGAACCTCCTTATGCCCTGTAGCCTCTGCCTGTAAGTAGAAACATGAATAAATCCTGCCATCCTGTGCACCAGGACATGCAAATACTTACTTGTGGGAAGTAAAAATATGTTACCACAAAATAATTAAAATCCAATTTAAATTTTAATTCCTCTGACATAGATGAGAAAAGTCTGGCTCCAACAATTTATTACTTCGGAACAACACCAGACTTGAGTTTGTAACAAACTCTAATCCAGTTTACAGTCCCCAAAGCACCACTTACTTTTCCCAAACTAATATTATCTAACAGCGTGTGTTATTACTCACACAGCTAGCATACAGACTACAGCCGTATGCACACTTACTACTTGTAGGGGATTCCTGCCATCATAACCAGTTTTCTTCAGGTCTGCACCAGCTAGGTCCCAGGCATGCAGCCCATCCACATCGCCTTCAGCTGTAAGGCTGGGAAAAGAGTAATTAATACTGGTTCTAAATCTTTCAGTTCATTTCAGTGGGCTCCTGGGTCCTGTCAATTGACTCAGCAGGCAAACGCTGAACCAGAACAGGCTCAACATGGCTGTCAGGGTAGAGAGGTAAGTAAAGGAAGACTATTACAACAGCTTTGAATAGCTGAGCAAGCAACACAGCTTGATGAATCAGTTCCTTAAATTAATAGGGCTGTGCTATAAGTACTTACAACAGCCTAGTTTCACATAGTGGGTGTGACTATGACCAAAGGGGAAAAAAGTCATGCAGTTTCATATTTCACAACACAATATTTATCTCATGAAATGAGTTAGGGGGAGGGCAATGGCTAAATCGAGATGCAGCTGTGTAGGTGACAGCACAAGCAGATGTGCTAGGGATCAGCATGCCTTATTTAAAACCATTAAGAAACCCCCTTCACAAGTTTGCATAACTATGTTTGCTACCAGAAGTTATGACAGCATATTTATGTGATATCATCTGGATAGTAACACAACTACATTTTTTTTTTGAGTTTTATAAGATATTTGGTAAGATTTAAATGGGCAGCAAGCAAAAAAAAAGACTTTCTAAAGATGACCTCTATCTGCCATGTATAACAAGCCATGGAAGGATCAAACAAGTGAGTTAAAGTTTTCAGAGGAATGTACACCAGACTGTTTCTTCGGACATCTGCTGGTAGTCTCATCCATAATACTTAAGGTTCATTTTCAACTTCAGTTTGGTAAAAGAAGGGCTAACAGCCTGTACATCTACAAAAGCACGACCATGTGTACCAAGCCTGTGGACAGGCTGAACTGACAGCAAAGCTGAGAGGACTACCTTCAGTTTTCTCAAGATACCAACATCTGTCAGGCTTCAGACCTGAGCTTGCCGTGTGTTTGCAGATTGTTTCAGCAGAACCACACTGATAATCATCAAGTGAGGTTGAATCTCATTAAGAGAGGGGGAACCCTCCCCAAACATATTAAGTTCAGAGTTTGCTGCCTTAAACTGTGCTCACTGTGAGGGAACGGCACACTGCTGGCAGCAGGGATGGAGGACTGATGGGCTCCTGGGTGTCACAACCAAGCCAGGCAGACCTTGTGGAGAGTGGAGAAGGCTGGAAGAAGCAAGGGGCAGACAGTCAGGTAAGCTTATGGAAGAAACCCGGAAAGCAAGGCTTCAACATTCACTTCTCTGCTAGGCTGAAATCACTTCTGTTGTTGATTAAATCTCTTTAAGTACCTGAAAAAATATTTTCAGGGGAGTGGAAGCCTCTAATTGCAGCAGACTGAGGAGAAAGTCAGAGAGAGGCTTTTGCTTGCAGCAGTCC
This sequence comes from Strix aluco, assembly GCF_031877795.1. NCBI lineage: Eukaryota > Metazoa > Chordata > Aves > Strigiformes > Strigidae > Strix > Strix aluco. The sequence continues at coordinate 120,880,176 of NC_133934.1, read as the reverse complement.
CAGAGGTTGGGCAGGAAAACGGAAAGCAAACGGTCTCTGTATTCTTCCATGCAACCCCACTGACCCTGAGATAGGGCAGAAGACCTACAGCTGGGGTCTTTAGGGGACAGGGAAGTGGCAGTGGGGTGCTATGAGGTTTAACAGTGCTTCAGTCTGACATCATGAAGAAAAGGATCAATAAATCATTAATGAAATCTGCCATCACAAAAAAAGGCCCCTCAGAATCAGTAAAGAAACAGAGGAAGGCAAAGGAGGTCTAACAGGAAGCTCAGTGGGAAGTCCTTAAGGAAGCTGCACAAAAAAGTAAGCATTAATAACGAAAATGTGTAAGCATTAGTAAAGCAGAGAAGAAATTGCTTAGCAGCCACTTCTGGAACACAAGAGTTATCTTCATTTACAAAGACAAGTCTCTTGCCATTGACACTGGAGGGTTCCAGAATTAAGGAACAAACAAACAAACAAAAAGCCTACCTAGCAAGTGACAGTTACAAGCATCTCCAACACTGGACAGGAAAGCACTGTATTTGCCAAACAGAATCTCATCGTTCAGCCACATGCAAAGTGGAAACCATTCTGGGCAAAGACCAGCACATTTAGAAATATTACCAACCTACACATCCAGGGCAATTCAGCTAGCATCACTGTAAGCAACAAACAAGGACTACTGCACCTACTTAAAAATTAACTGCCTAATAGCACCTGTTCAGAAAGAGCAATTTAACCCACATTGCCAGAGGCCAAAACTGTGAAGTGGTCTCCTTCCGTGACATTAGAGCAATCCAAATACACAGAAGTATCTTCAGTTCTGCAGCAGCCATTTACTGATCAAGTGAGAAATGTATTCTATGGGGACTGTGATCCAGAGAATAAAAAGTGATGTAGCTTGCGAGAAAATTTAAATACCACTCTAAACAGAAGATACCTGCTATTCACTAAATCGATTATAATCGAAAACATTTTCTCCAATTCCAGATCTCCGTAGTCAAGCCATACGCATCTGTATTTTCTTTATACACTGTTAAGTGTATTTCACATAGCCAAATACATACGTAGGACTTCTCAACATACACTATAGGGACATTTGTTCTGTATTTTTCTCAAAGATATCTATGCCAGCAATTCCAACTACAAGCACATCCTCTAAGCAGCAAGTCCATCATTTTTACATCATGAAATGGAATAAAAATAACTTCAATATACACTTATCAGGATGTTTAAAACCTGCTTTGTTGACAAAGAACTACTTAACACATTTTACTAAACTCTGACTGATACCTTTTACAGCAGATAATCCCAGGTGTGCTGCCTATCAATATTATTGCATTTAAAAAAATTATTATGTACCCACTTCACAGTTTCAGCATGGCTAATGTAGCCATGATGATGACAGAGCTAAGATATCAAGAATAGTGATAATGCAATTACACTCTCTAATTTTGTGCCTCCTGTCACACTACCATCAAGCAAACTCAGTTACAGGAGCTGCTTTATTACGGGGTGCTCTGTTACTCTCAAGGTACCAGGAGTGAAGCTGTTCAATCTCAGAGGGTTTAGAAGGACAGTACTAGATCTGGGAAGTAATGAGTACAGTGAAATGACACCTTGGGGTTCCCTCCTGCCTCCTCAGGTACTAGGATTTCATCTTTGCCAGGGACACAAAGCTTTTCTTTTTTAGCAATTCTCCTTTTTCAGTGTCTATATAAAGTGGTCAGGAAAGACATTCTTCAGGTGTATCATCACCCTGACAGAAGAGAAAATATTTTTTTTCTTTTTTTCTTTTTTTTTAAATAAAAATCCTCAAAAAGCAAGTTAAAAGTGCAGCACAAAGCATGCCTTGTTCTATCCTGAACACATCTGGGAGCGCTACTCTTAGCTAGTATCTCCACATGTCTCTCAGTTGAGAGAGATAGACTTCTTTCAAAGATAGCAGGCATTAGAAGCCTGGTCCTAATTCCTGCAGAGGCATATTTATCCCTCCTCCCCCAGCCTTACCCCCCAAGTTTATGTTAAATTGAAGAGGCATCTTATTCTGAAAGTTGCTGATTTTGAAAGGCTGGATCTTTGTATATTATATCATATCATTTTATGAAATCTAAGAATATGAAAGAGAAACTGGTTTGGCTTTATGCCCCTATTTAATTTTGTGAAGTACAGACTTGAACAGAGTATCTCAATTCTATACAAGCTTTTTTCCTTTAAAAAACAAACACAAAGCAACAGTTTACCAACTCCAGAACTTGAAAAGCCTTCAGAATAAGTCTGAGTGTCCCAATTTATCTTGTCATGGTTTGGTTTTGCAGACAGATGACAATACTACTGCAATATGAGAAGAGATTCTGACATTTTTAACAGATTACTAACATTAAGATCTCTTTCTCATTTCAAAACAAAGCCATGAACCAGATACCAAACATCAACAAAGTGATTCTAAAAATCAGACTAACACCTCTCACTTAAAAAAAAAAAAACAACAGCAAATGAAACCATGAAAGATTTAATAACTAAATCATCTTGGCTGCACCTATGTGCATCGCCACTTCCTACACAAGAGTTCCCGCTCTCAGGTCTGGTTGGTACTCCTTTCCCTCTCAAACATCACCAGTGCCAAAGGAGCACATTTATTTTTATTTTATCTCCAAAATCTTCCAACTGAACTATTTTATTCTATTCTAAAATCATGAGTCTAAACAGAAGGAAGCTGAGGAGACAGAATTGGAACACAAAAGTCACTGTTCATGGTCTTTTATGAAAGCCAGTTTGTTTGAGGATAGGTAGTAGTAGCAAGGGGGGAAATGTGATTATAGCTTCTAATTCAGAGAGAACTGTATGGGAGAAAAAAGTTAGCTAAGTGCAGGAACACAGAGCTTATCAGAAAGCAAGCAGCTTTGTCCTTCTAAACCCCAAGAAGTTAACATATTGCCTTGGTGACAAATTCAGACAGGTACAAGTTGCATCTTAAGGCACATTACAAGATAGAAGAGATATAGGAAAGCAGTCCAGATTAGACAGAGGGAAGATGTTATAAACAACTTGTTCTATAAGCAGCTTGACCCCGTGAACACGTTGACTGCTATGAAGGTGCCAGTGCCTGCAAAGTGAAGACTTAAAAGGAGGAGGTAAGAGGTAGGACAGAGAAGTGAGCCCGAGCATGCTGGGAAAATGAGTGTATCAGGTCATCTGAGGATACTCCAGAAGTATCTGAGACATTTTGGCAGGAGGAAAACACCAGTATCTCAGATTGAATAACTTTTAGGCATCTGAATAATGCTCTGTGGAAAAAGTCCACTTTGGTGCAAAAGACTATGCCAGGCCCTCTAAAACAGCAAGAGGAAAGGAAACCCTTCAGCTCTGCCAGAGCAGTGTATGGAAGAGCCACCACTCACAGACACTTCAGCGCTGTCTCAAAGCCTGACTGCTGCGTCAGGCTGGCTGTGCTCCTGGTACAGGCCCTGCAGTGACGTCTGTCCATGGGCATGCCTCTGGCTGTGGCTGCTGCTCCAGCTGCTGGCCTGGAGAGAGCCACGGCCCTGGCTCCTGACCCGCACCGAGGTGGGAGGGCCTCTTCCCCTCTCACCCCGAGTATGCCACTCCGCACCGAGTGCTCATTCAGCCTCGGCACACATGTGCACTCTCACCCTATGTTTGGAAGATTTACCTTGTTTTTATACTAAACTTGTTACCATCAATATAAGTTCAAAATATCTTAAATGTTTATTATCAAAATATCAGCTTTGAACAATAGGAGATCGTGCAATACAGATGCAGGGTGTACGATCCTCCTTAAAATGCTGTAACAAACTGCATCAGAACCACTTTTTGTTTAAAGGACCCTTGTTCTCTTCTTTGGTTTTTTGGACATATTACTGCTAGGTCAGCTAGTCAAACTGGTTCTGCATGTGGCACCAGGGCTAACTAAGGGGCCAATTTATTTGCAGATGAATGTCATTCACTAAGCCACTCCTCTCACCTTCTTGGCAGATGGAAACTATGCAAACTGAGGGTTTAGTTCTGTCCTATCACTTGCAGTGCCCTGGGAAGCACATATTTTAACTTCATGGTAAAAGTCTTATTACCCAGTCTCCTCTAAGCATGTTACAACAGAAACACTCCAGATAGTATTTCTTGATTCCAGAACTACTCACAGGACAGAGTCCAGTCTCTATACAGAACACACATAAGGTTTACCTTGACCGTATAGCTTTGTAGACAATATACAGCACTGGCTGTTCCCTACAAGTCTCAGGATTTCTTGCCAAGTCCTGATATAAAGGCCAGTAGTCAGGGGGGTTTTGTTTGTTTTTGAGAAGAAGAAAAGAAGAAGAAATGAAGTAACAACTAGAAGTAATTTCAGGAAATACATGAAATCTTCTTACAATTTTCAGAGTAATTTGTAATTCGGGACCAGCACTGAAAAAAATAAAATCAAGCATCTATGGAAAACCAGGTTTAACAGAGGATTATATCCTCTTAAAATCAAATATAAGAACAGTGAGCAGTTGTTCAAAAGTTTTGGGGTTAAACTTCTTTGTCTATTTGATTTAGTTATTTTTAAGAACGATGTTATGTGCTAGTTAGAGTAGAAGCCATTCCCCTATAAGTGAAAAGTGGATTTTAAGAAAATAAAAATGATGCACTATGTGCAGTTTTATTCTCAAATAGAGATGCTATTAAATCACACTTTGCACAGCTTCCTCCTCAGCCTTTCTCAGTGAAAGTGCTTGAAAAAAACGGGGCACATTTGCTTCCAGTTCACTTATCCCCACAATACTCCCTACTTTGGAGCTCTCTTGCGTTACTGGTGCTCCAACACAGAGTTGACTCTTAATTTAATCACTTCACTTGTTTCCTCATTATTAGTTTAGCACAGAAACAGCCACGTCATGGGCCAGGGACCCAGATGCTCCTTGGAAGTTGTTTACACACTGTTTGACATTCTGAGAGTCTCTCCTGAAAAACCATCCCCCTCCTTCCCAATTTTAGGGCCACCTCACCTTTTATTACATTTACCTGCAGAGTATTGTTCCAATGTTCTTCAAGTCATGGCTTGAAAGGTGCGCTCCCGTTTGTCGTAACAATTTAATCACTTCTATGTGCCTTTATGAAAGGAATAGAAAAAACAGAGAAAGTGTCTTGACCAGTATTTTTTTTTCCCTAAATCCAGCATTATTCGTATACACAGTCAGTCAAAGCTCTTACATGATATTCGCCACCATCACAGAACAGTGAATCTTCTCCAAGGTGACAGATGGAGTAAACAGGTCTACCCTCCCTATCAAAAAATCACTCACATCCTAAGCTCATGGAAGTGTTGAGTTCAGCTCTGAAAATGAAAGGGATATATCCCTTTCTCCTCAAAGAATTTTTATTTTCTTTACCTTAGTGTTAGCTTAATTTAACACTTGAAATATTAGTGATTGAAATACATGCAAACAGTGAGGACATTTATTACATAGCATCATTCCTGTATTTTACAGAATACATGCCCATATATACATGAGTTTTAAATAAAACATGTCTTGCATATAAGCAATGAATCTTTAAGTTAATGTAGAAGCTAATCAGGTTTTTACTGCTTCAAAACTGTAGTTTTCAAACCTCCCACAAAAGCACACCTTTTTCTAACTCCCTCCTCCCAATACCTTTATTATTCATTTCCACCTGGAGTCTTTAGGTTTTCCTTGTTCTTTCCTTTGAGATAAAGGGACAAATAGATATTTAAGCACTACCAGCCAACTCCTATACCTTAGTCAGATGCTTGAGAAAGCCTATGGAAAACATTGATCTCTAAAGGTACTGTCGTGAGTAGAAAATAACATGAAAGATGAAAAATATGCAAAAAACGTTTTTCACAAGTGACCTAGTGAAAGGTTTAGAGCTAGGTTTGAAAACAAGGTGACAGCATGATCCTCTGCTAAACAAATGATCTAGTTTACAAATCCAAACACTTTTTTTTTCCTCTGGAAAGAGCATGATGACACCAGTAGATCAGGAATAGTTTCACAGTTCCTCTTTTAAGTAAGTTGCTATACCATAACACTTCAAAATAAAGAGTTAGGCATATCACTGTAACAGGAAATACATGGGCTTTCCCAACCCATTACCTAAAAACTCATGAGTATTAATTAAAAATAAGCTCACATACACATTCTGCTTAATCACTTGCATTCTCTTGGAGGTAGCCATGGGCCTTCCCATTTTAGAACTGAACTAAACTGCTTATCTAATCCCTCTGCTTCTTTTTAGGAAACGCCATCTTGAATGAGAAGTTACTTTACAGTTATCCATATTAAGCTTATGTAAGCTTATATGATTCATATAAGATCTTAATTTAGAAGCTAAACAAAGAATTGTACAGATGCTATAGGAATCATTTTGCTTTTCTAAACATAGGTTATTTAACATATCAGACAGATTTTTAAAAATTGTACTTCGTTTCAACTGACAGCCAAAAAAATTTAAAAATCTTTGTTTCATGGCAAAACATTGCTGGAACAGCAAATGCTGCAAGTTTGTTCAGTTATCTAAAATATTTTCTCAGGTGGGTCCCTTAACAGCATGGCTAGTCATCCACAAGCATCTCCTTGAGCCAGCAAATAATGTCACAGCTTCCTATTTTTCAATCTGTGGTGACGAATGAATTCTACATGTATGAAATTTTTAGTCCAGTCTTAAGCAGAACAGTAATTAGCTGAAATCTGACCTAAAATAGATTAAAGTAGAACACGTCTGTTCACTCAAGTTCACACTGAACATGGGGAGTGTCTGCTTACTCTGCAATGACTGCCCTGGAGTATTCCTCGTTTGCCACCTTATATTCGAATCACAGCATGAAACTAGTGCTTTTTAAAATAAAAGCTATTCTATGGGACAGCACTATAAGACAAAAGGCAGTAAAGCATGTAATGTTGGGTGGTATCTTCCCTCAATGTGCTCCCCCTGTGAAGTCAGTATCTCTGGATTCCAGCGAAGTGTCAGGCTTTTCTTTTCCCCTATTGTAACTATTTACTCCTTGCTGGTAGTGAGATTCTCTCCAGAAAGCACTTCATGTCCCACCTATGCCATAAAGCCATTAGTACTCTGAGTGGGGCTCTACGAATCTGATACAGGCATATCTGGGGGCATTTACCCCACATGTTTAATACAGCAAATTTAAATGAGGAAAAAATGTGGTTTGAAATACAATAAATCTTTAAGCATTGCAACTAACTGTGTTTACAATAAATGCCTTCAATAAAACATTTCTAAATAGCAGTACAATGTCCCAATGACTGGGAATCATTCAAAATTGTGTTTCTTGGTATGGTGGGAAGAGGAGGAAGTGTTGTATACCACTGGTTGTTAAGGGAGAGGAAGAATAGGGACAAATAAGTAATGCCCAACTTAAAAGTGTTAAATTTAGTACTGTGACTATGAAAACCAGATCTAAGAAAGCAAACAGACCACCTCTCATATTCCCATCACTCAACATGAAAACTATGTGGGAGGTAAGTCACACTACAGCTTGTTCTTACTTGCACCCAAACAGTATCTACATTCTGCAGAATCTTAAACCCTATCCGGAGTACCACTTCTGCTGCCTTGTACCTACTGCAAGAGCATTACTCATATTTCAAGAGGCTGGCTGTGAATTTTCTGATACTGTTATGTCTTAGGGACATGAGAGGTATTTGTCTTTAGAAGTTGTTTCTCTAAGTGCTGCTCTCCTGTGGCTTCACAAAAGCCTCACAAGGGTCACAGTTTAGCTGATCTGAAGTTCAGCTGATGTCATGAGCTTCTTGGGAATGGTTCAAATGCAATTCCCATTCTAAGGTGACAGCACAAAGCCAAAACAGAGCAACTGTTGGACAATAAATGCTCAAGGTATAGAGGGAAGGCCAACATCCCCACATTAGCCTGGGGTGCCCAGCTGCTTGTCCAGTCTAGCCTGATGATAAGCAAAGCCATGAGGAGCTATTGTCACCTGTGAACTGTTCCTGACTCTCCCTTTTCTTAGTGAGCTCTGTACCAAACTGTGGCTCTTGGTCAGACATAGGCTATAGAAAGAATGCTATTTTGCATGTTACTTGTTGGCCTTTTGATACTACCACTGTCATTCATCCGCTCTCTGAAGGAAAAAACAAATAGATAAAAGTGTTTCTAGTACCTCCTCCCTGCTAGATTCTATTATCGATAACACTGGAGATAAAAACCCCAATGTATACTAATATTTTAATGGATTAATAGCAAAATAAATAATTCAGCATAGTCTTCAACATTCACTGCTGTGAGAGAAGTTTGAGTTCCAGATAAAGACATCCGAACTCTTACCAGTTCACGAGGGCTCTGGATTCACAGCAATCGAGGTGCCATACAGTACGTATCATCCTAGGCCTTGACTTGGCAGACACTTATTAAAAGTGAATCAACTTCAAAAGGGATGAATCACACATGTGAAATTAACACGCATGTAAGAGTTTGTAGGATAGGGGCCTTAGGGTGCACACCTTCCACCAACTCTCTTTAAAGAAATGCAGGTGCAATGTATATCCAAACTTGACTGGCTTCATTCTTTTTAATGCTTGCTCCCCTGGCAACTGGAATGGTTATGGCAGGATCAGCTTAGTTTCATTTGTTCGGTTTTCTGCATGGTATCAGTGGGAATTTTATGCTGAAATACTGTAAGGACAGGCTTCAGTGCACTTCTGGAGTCAGTGGTGGTTAGATTTTCACTCTGCCTTAGATTTCCTGAAATAATGTAAATGTAACCTTGCAAAATATCAAGTATTTAAATTCATATTTACGTGGGAGGTAATTTTACTGCCTCTAATCTGATGTTCTCACAGCACTGTATGAGCAACTCCCCATTTTCAACCTTTTACCACTGCTCTACAAGTAAATGGAAGTGCTTTTACTACATAAAATATACACAATTTTTATTCAAGACATCTTCCTGCTTAGAGAGTTTCTGTTATTAAAAAAATATTATTCTATTGTTTTGAAAATGAATTATCCCTTGAGGGTACTCTAAGAAATTAAAGGAATGCTACTAATTTTGATCAAGCAACTGGCCTAAATTAACAGTGGTCTGTTTAGCTTCATGCATAAAGTGAATGAGACTACACGCAAATTGCAGAGTTATAAATGAAAAAGCGGAAATGCAGTAGTTTATTTCTTATTTAGAAAGTGACTCCACATTTTACCATCTAAAGAAACAAAGAAAGAGTCATATAAAGTCAAAAAATTTAAGAGACTATTATTGATATAGATTGAGTTGCTGGTCTACCAGCTGACAGTGCTATGTTAAGAAGCTTTTAAGAAGAGACATAACTCCTGATCATCTTTACAAATTATTAAATGGAAAAGAGAAATGAGTCATCATTATATAGGTTAGCATGCTAGGTTAAAAGGCAGGCCACTGAGAAATGTGACATAAAAAACTGGAAGAAAGCTATTTTTAAGATGAGTGGATACTGTACTGCAGTTAAATGCCAATTAAACAAATATTAATTCTCAGAAAATGGGATTAAGCTGATGCAATATTTAGTAAAATTGAGAAAGTTACAATATTAAACAGTTTAAGGCATTGACTGCTCATTAAGATCAGTTTCACCCCTTCCCTCTCTGCCACTTTGTACACTGCATCAGGATAATCTCTTCACTTTCAGCACGCAACTGTTTAATAAATAGAATTTAAATATTTCTGTAGCAGAAATCTTTTTAGTGGGTATCTAATTACGCACATATACAGCTGTCTGATCTTTACCATTCTTCTTTACATGCTTATCAGTGTGAAATGCAGTATGAGTACACAGCAGATCATAAATACACATTTATGAGATTAGTTCTAAGTCAACTCTTCCTCTCATTCTAACAGTAGAAACAAAAAGAGAAACTGAAAATGGTTATGGTGCAGTTTCCTTTTACAATTCCCTACATCAAAATGGGTGTGCAGTTTTAAAGAGCTTAAGAGTCATAGTAGGAGTCTAATATAGGAGTGGCAATGCTAAGGAATCCAAACAACAAGCTCATGTGAAATTCCTCAGGCGGTAAATGGGTGCGGTAAAAAAAGTAGGTGCCTGATTTGCAGGAACATCTAATGGTATCTAATGCTTTAGCATTTTCTCACATTGGACCAGAGCCACCTCTGTTCAACTGCGAGGTTATTTGTTTGATTTGCTGTTGGGCTTGTTTTTGCTTTAAGACTTTAAGGGTTTGCCACTGAAGGGCTTACATATTAATGAGAGAAAGCAACAACTACAAAGCCATAGAGGACCATGCAGTAGGTACAGCAATAGCACAGTGTGGCCACACAGCACTTCAAGTCTCAAGTTAATAGAGCCGGTTGAGTTTTCTATATCTGTCTTTGAGGCAGAAAAGGTCTTCAAGTTATTCCTGCAGTCAATGCAAAACCAGGACTGTCAGACCTCCCAGGGAGCTAACTCGTGCCTGACAGACCAGGTGAACTTGTCAATGTTAGAAAGCTGTAGGAATACCTGGAGACAGACATCCATGAAGACCATGAAAATTCTATCCCTCCAAGCTCCTTTACAGAAAAAAACTTCTCTCCTGCCATCATACAGACTGAATATGAGATAAGGAACTGAAAGTGGATCAAAGAAACAAGAAAAGATTAGGGCATGCAGCTTCTAACACGTTAGAAGACCAATGGCTCTATGAAGCCCCAGGCTATATAAACTAAGAATTTTAAAATTAAATTTTGATAACTGATAATTTTTATACTCTGTGCTATGGCCGTTCCTTAGGACTATACAACAAAGAGACCAGTGAATCGAATGTCCATGACTAATATTCAAGAACTGTTGACACCTAGAACAACAGGAAGAGGAAATCCACAATGCAGGCAGAGCCATGCAGCCATCCCATACAATTATGAGTGGGTGGAAGGGAAAAATCAAAAAACCAGTCACCCAGCAAGAGACTCAGGAAAGCACCAGTGGAAGGGAAAGATTAAAACATGTCAACCTACCAGTATATTTTGTGCCAATTGAAATGGTCTGGTCTTGATGAGAAAGGGGAGGGCAGAAAGAACAGGCAGCCCTTGGTCCTGCACTCTCACTTCTGACAGTCAAAAGGAGTGATCAGTTTGGCTGTTTTATAAGGAAGCCTCATAACAAAGAGTGGAGTCCTGAAATTACGGACAAAGTCTTGGCAGGAAGCCAGCAATAAATTACTTTATGCTAAAATTCTGCATGCATACCAAGTTGTTTGCTTTCATTTCATATTATTTTAAGAAATCTTTTGATTTAGGCTAGTCACATCCTTTGAAATGAAGCTGGTTTGTGTTATTTTAACTGCTGTCATTTACACATGACTGATGAGAAAAAACAAGACCAAAACATAGGGATGGACCGTAAATCCGAAATGATAGAAGGTTTATAAACTTTACATAGAGTGGTGTATAAATTATTTTGTTACCTGAACTCGATCGCATTCATCAGTGGGGTAGATCCGTATCTGTCTCTAGCATAAACAGTTGCGCCAGATGTCAACAAATACTCAACTAATGGTAAATGCCCTTCAGAGGCTGCAATATGAAGTGGAGTTCGACCGTCATAGTCTCCACAGCTCAAGTTTCCACCCTACAAAAGGACAGATCCTTCACATACTAACAAGATAATGGCTGCACATTAAGTTGTTGGTACAAGAGTAGATGCATACACCACATTTTAAATCTGCCACCAAAACGTTAAGCTTGTCAAACTTAGAGTTTATCTTGTAGAGTTGTTTTAGCACCAGTAAGATATTTATTCCACCTTCTGCATGTTCCCCCCTCTACACGTAATTTCATTACATTCAGATATGCTCTTTATTGCAGTATGCCATACAGCAGCTTTGTGCCTATAGTCTGCTAATTTTACTTGTATTAGTTTATTGGTATTTTCAGTAGACATTTATCCTTTCTCGAGGCCCATTAGCAAAGTCTCAAGAGTAGGGTAAACCAAGGCATAGAGGAAAAAAAAAGAGGTGTAGATGATCCAAGGAAATGCTTGTTTCTTTTTTCAGATATAACCCAAGCCAGAGCTATAGGGAGAGCCACAAATCCTGAATTAGCACTGCACTGTGTTTTGCTTAAATATAATTTTCAAATCCTTTTTTTTTTTTTTTAATCATGACAGATTTACATCCAAAAGCTGGATACTATGAATATGCATAAAGAAAGCTAAGTGAAAGAAAGCAGCACAAACCATTTTAAAGTGTTCCAAAGTTAGCAGATAAGAACTTGAATTTCAATCTACCTGTATTTTCACACTTCAAAAGAAAATGTAAACAGCTGAGAACCAGATAGGGGAAAGAACACATCAGTTTTGAAAGACAAAGACTGAGGAGCCTAGAAACTAACTGTACTAGTCAAAGCACCTTGATGCTAAGACTTAGGTAGTTGCTTCCCAGTGAGCATAGCTTCCTCCTGTCATTTACAGCTCTATTTAAACATTCAGGTTTTGTACAAACTGTTAACTTTACATTACCATTTCTGCTATGGCTCTTAGTGCATCTATGTCGCCCAGTTTAGCTGCAGCACAAGCCAAAGGTGGAATTAATGCATCTCTTACGGCTTCTAACTCCTGAGAAACAAATAAAATTAAACATTTAATATCAGCCTCGCCTCTAATATGATTGATGTCCAAGTCATAAAAACACTGCCCTTGCTTTCATGTAAAGGTTTCAAATTAGTAATTTGGATATTTTAAAATGGTAGCATTTAGTTCTTGGAAGGAAAGAAGTCTCATGTTTATTTTACATTTTGTCGGTCTCACATCCATAAGATTTATACTCCTTCCTAGCAACACTACAATTAGCTGGTATCTATATATACCACTTAAGGTGCACACACTAATTACCACCTCTATACTGCCACAGTTACACGTCAGTACAGTAAGAGTAACAGCACTGGTAGGAGTTGAAAAGACCATATAGTCCAGTCTCCTCAAGACTGGATCAACTTCACTGATATGATTCCTCAGGTATTTGTGTAACCTCTACTTCCAAACCTCCACTGTCAAGCCCCATAGGCCCCTAAATATCCTCCCATTTCTCACGCTTACTAAAGAAGAACCATGCATTCAGTATTCATTAGTTACTAAAAATCCAATCTTCCCTGAAACCAGGCCAAGAGAAAAGCAAGTACTTGTATCTTACAACCAATACTATATTTTCTGACTTTCCAGTTGGGAGGGACTAATACTAAACACCACAAATTACACTTGTGTAGTGCCTCCTTAGCATCAGCCTTCTATGACTGCATGTACAATTAAGCTGGTTTACCCATTATTATTTGGATTGCTCCAAACTGTCAATACATTTGACCACAAAAATACAAAGCACTTTTTCATATCATTGATACCCTGAATTACAGCAACTGTCTGAGGCTTGTTATTGCAACCAGCCAGCCAAGAAAACAAACTCAAGATGGGGCTACAAAGAGGAAAAAAAAAAGTTAATATGTTTTTAATTAAAAACATTTTAATGTTATGCTTGTCATTGTGTGCTTTCTCCCTAACCCAACTGGTTAGCTGGGACACTCAGTACTAAAAAAATAATATAAAAGTTCCAATGTTCCATTTTTCTTCCAGCTTTGCTGTTCATCTTTAAGCTAGGTTCACTTAACTAAGTTTACAGCTTTACATGAGCTCAATTTTAAATATTTAAGTATATACCTCCTTGCTGCTGATACTTAGAGATTTGGCAATCACTTGAATAAACTTGCTATCTCTCAGAGAGATCTTGGCTCCTGTGGGTACAACAGTCATTTCTCCTCTTAGATTCTCACTCAGCATCTGAAAAGCAAGCAATCAAATCCTTTGTTAGCAGAGGAAAAATATGGTAGTAGTCTAATAAAAAAACCTTAGGATCAAGTTAGAAAATTGTTTGGAGGAATTATGGAAACTAATTGAACGCAGACAAAAGATTAAAGAAATAGTTACTGTCCCATGAAGATTGCAAGTTTAAAAAGACAAAGTGGTGGTGGGGGGAAGAGACAGGCAAATAAAACTCTCTTCCAAAGCAAAGAAACCAAAATAAGCACGTAACAAAAACACCCCAATTTTTAGAGTATGCAGACAAAAGTTCCTTAGTGGGGCAAGCTGCAGCCTACTTAAAAACACAAAGATAGTGAGTAATCAGCAGAGTGAGGCTGAAGACCAGAATATTCTGAAATGTTACATTTTGCCAGCATTCCCAAACCTCAGTACTCCTACACAGACTGTGTACGTAGGCCTCAAAACAAAGCCCAGTGCTGCCTGTGGACAGTCATGTATTTCAATGGATTTTCAAACAGCTCCATTAGCCCTGATTTTGTTAAAACTGGCCACAGAGCCAGCTTTGAATGCAGAGGATCTATAATAGTACTAGTCATTCAATATTAAAGCAGGCATGTAACAGTTTGCAGGATGGGTGCATCCACTATAACCAGGGGAAAAAAAAAAAAAAACAACGAAAAAAAACAATTCATGTGTAGAAAGTGCTTGAATATGGCAATAAAGAAATGAAAATACTCCAGAAGGCAGGTTCTGGGAAACCTGAAGAACAGAGAGAGAAGCCAGTCATTAAGAAAAAGCAACTGGTTTCCTCAATTCTGACAATTTTACATACTGGCACTCTTTCACGAAAGGTTGCTGATGCAGCTATAAAGCATGTAGTTATTTCAATTAGAATTTTAAAAAGCAGGATTGTGAAAGTTTGCAAGAAACAGATGTGATGTTGGAAGGAGGAATGCCCCAGGTTTACTTATGTCTAGGCATGCCCTTTATTATAAAAAAAACTCCAAGCGCTGACAACACAGTAGCTGTCTGCTGGAAGAGTCCCATACACATCTAACTCAGAGGATACCAACTGCTTTGGCGCACTTTTAGAGTTTGACAGGTTGAGATCATTGCTTTGCACAGGTAACCTTAGCAATTGGCACCTGTGCTAAATGCACCCAGTGCAAGGCCCTACGTGCCTTACTCAGTCCTACCAGCTCTGCAGCCATTTGCATGTGTCTGGGGGCACATTCCTTGCTTCTTCGTGTTGAAAGAGAATCCTAAAATAACCACTCCAGCTTCAGGAGAGCTTCCATCTCTTGGGAGACTATTGTTTGGTGATATGTTTAGCTGAAGATATTGCCACAGACAACATATTTCCAGGCTTTCTTCTTCTCCTGGTCTCTACCACTCATTCCTGCCCAGGCAATGCAGTATGCTGCTCCCTTAGTTGTGCCAACACAATTGTTTGTGGGTCTGTGCAATGAGTCAAATGAGGAAACTGATCCTGCTTAACTGAAAGAAATTGCAGAAGTTATTTTGTTTTTCAGACCATATAAAGGAGGTCCCAGCACCACCACCCAAAAACTGTAGCACATTCCGAAGGGTAGCACATGAAGATGCAGGAGTACCTTGTGCCAGTGGTACCCAAAAAACTCTATCACCAAGTCCTCACCTGAGTAAGTCAGCTACCTCACTCAGCAAACTGGATCTCAAATTAAAACTTAACTCACACACCTAGTCAGGAAGCCAGCTGGGAAAGTTTTTCCTGTCCCAGGTCAAATAATCCTCTGTGCAAGAAGATTAAAGTCTGCATTAAAAAAAAAATGAGCTAGTATATGTATGTTCCAGGGTCAGTGAGTGTACCAAAGGGGCATCAGTGAAGAGCCTGGGTTTCTAAAGTGTATGTACACAAACACATGCAATACCACTACTCTTCACACAGCATTATGTCGCCTGTCAAGCACATTCTTGCACAGAGTATGTTCTTGCCATCCTTGCCAAAGAAACACATAGCTCCTCCTCCTCTCATTTTTCAGAGCCAGGGCTTTAGCATGCAACTGAAAGCTCAGAGTCTGAAACTATTTCTAAGCACAGTAAGCGGTACTTCCAGCCACTCCACTTATGATGATAGGTATCAAATACATTTGTCTCAAGAGCTGCTACTGGTTGGAAGATATTCACAGAATCACAGAATCATCTAGGTTGGAAAAGACCTTGAAGATCATCTAGTCCAACCATTTTGAGCACAAAATAATTGTAAAATTTGTTTCAGTTTTAATAAAAACAAAACACCATCGTAAGATACACATGTGCATGCAGTGCTGAAGTCTAGAGTGACTCATCATGATGTCATTTCCCAAAGTGTCAGGATTATGAATTCACTGCATACAAGCATAGAACCACATGCATTCCTGCAGACTGCTGCTCCCTTAAGTCAGAACTGTATATTCCTTGTATAAAAGGAACATGATATATAACTACATAATTTGAAGAAAAAAGCCTTGATTAAGCACCAATGAACAGTAAGAACATTCTTAAAGAGGTTATGATTTTAAAATCAGTTACAATTGGTTCTTAGAATAATAATCTATTTTTTAGGTATTTATAAAGTGTATTTCCTCTTAGAGAAATTAAATCTAACACTGTCATGAGTAATGCTGCAAAAAAAGAGGCTGTAGGCAATATTTATTTTCAGAATTAGCTTTGTGAGAATGAGTCTTGGAGAAACCTTTAGCATACTAAGATCAATAACAAGATCTTTGTTGACTTCAGTAGGGTTGGGATTCTGCCTCCCACATGAATTTCCACATGTGGGTTTTTAGTACAGAAATGTCTAAGGTAGACTACTACCATTTAAAGATGGCATTTTCATGGCTCGGTCATGGTCTTCACCTGACTTATGCAGAGAATTCTCTTCTCTTCCAATCTACATACGTTCATTTGCCTAACTGTTTTCCTTAAGGAAAAAACCATGTGATGTTCACATTATGGCTCTGGAACCAATTGCTTTTAAATGCAAGGGAGAAGCTCAAGGCATTCAGCTGAGCAGAAGTTATCACAGCAGATGAGAAAGTTAAAGCCTTTCAAGGTCACACTGAAATATTTACCTGCCTCTTCTCCTCCCAGCTAAGCTTACTCTTGCTGAGCGTGTATGACAGTTTAGTTAGGGCTGCCTCCGGTGTCATATCACCTCCAGGAATTACTCCAACATCAGCAAGAGTCTGAATAAAAAGGAATAATGATTCCAATTAGCATAGCATTCAGAAATACCTGCGTGAACAGAAAATGTATATGAATGATGAGTAGCTACACAGAATACAGTATGCAGCTGTGCCTCCACTCTCTTGCTCCTCCTACTGCCACTGTAATTTTTGTAATTTTAGTTATCAAATACCAAGCAAATACTAGAGCCAGCTGAATAAGGATGACTTTTACTTTAAAGTCCTTTTCATGCAATAACATTGAATAATTCACCCAAACGCTTGCCACGGTCACTTACTATGCTAAAACGGAAAGGTTACAGGTCCGTATCAGCTATCTGCAGAGTTGTCAGATCCCCTTTATTGAAAAGCTGCCATTACTCTGTTTTAACCCAGTGGCATTTTGAACATTGCCAAGTAGGCTGTTCTCACACAGACATATTTACCATTCTTTTATGGGGCATTGCTTTGGATGAATTCCAGGACTACAGTGTGCTCACAGCAGGAGTGTTTTCAGATTCTTTCAGGCTGCACTAGCAGCGTATGATTTAGAACATACAACTAAAACATGTAATTTACACAGTTCTGACAAGAACAACTGAAAAATATCACCTTTTTAACTTATGTTTCTGATAGTTAAAAAAAATAAACTATCTGAACCAAAGCAAAAAATAGAAAGAACTTTGCTATGGTCAGCAAGCCCTGTAAGTA
The DNA here is from genome assembly GCF_031877795.1 of Strix aluco. NCBI lineage: Eukaryota > Metazoa > Chordata > Aves > Strigiformes > Strigidae > Strix > Strix aluco. Next base: position 120,862,523 of record NC_133934.1, on the reverse strand, counting down.
TACAGTGAGCAAGACAGCAAAGACAAAGGAGATTTCAGATCTCTTGTCACTAAATTGTACCTGGGCAAACACTTGGGCATCTCTAAACCACAGATCATCACCTTTGCCATAATGTGATGCCTCACAGTTAAACAGCTTGCAGTAGGTTCTTTATACTGCATTTTACTTTTAAATATCTTGTATATAAACTTTAGCTTTAAACTTGTTGTGACTTATCTAATATTTTTAGCAAGATACAGAGCTTTAATCAGCTCATTAACCACCTCCGACATTTTTTAAAGTCCCATGTGAAAACAAATACAGAGAAGGTGAGAAATACTTTCTGTACTGCAGAGCTAGCAAAAGAACAGTTAGGGCTTTTTCAGCGGTTTGAGAAAGAGGAGGAGGAAGGGATTTCCCAGCTTCCTTCCTATACCTAAAGTCCCCTCAATTATAGGTTTCTACAGGGCAGATGGATCAGAGGCCAGACATTCAGTTAACTAAAATAAACACTTCAAGGAAAACCAGGGACTCAGTTGACCCACCTGACTAGTTTGAATAAGTACAAAATGGCCTAGCCATATGCAAAGACCTGTGAAAGATTTTATTTAAAGAAAAATCAAAATTAACATTACAGCAACTTTCCAGCATTCACACATGATACTTCCTCCATTGAGCAGTTCCTTATGAAAAGGAGAAGGCAATGAAAGACCAAGCATGAAGTAATTTTGTAGGACTTGGCTCTGTCAGTGTTTTACTCCAAGGATGCCTGGAAACAGAACAGCCACCATCAATGGACACTGAAGCAACATAATACATGCTCCATATAAAAAGTGGAAGCCAGAAGTGAACACGTTTCCACACAGCCTTACAGTAGTTCCATGAGAACTGAGCAGAATCTTTCAATTCAGCATATCAACAGTCTGGATCAGAGTGCAAAAAGCCATTTTAGAGGTGCCTACTTGGAGAATCTTTTAATCAGAGCATAGAACAGGTTTTTTTCTTCCTTCCACAAATTTTAGCAGTTCATTTCAAGGAGAAAAATCACAAAATAAAAGCTAGGCTTCATTTTCATGTTGTTTTTCAAATATGTTTCGTGTTTTTTATTGACTTAACTGCTTTCTTCCTTCCGTGTGAACTGTTCTATATAATCCACGTATTCTTATCGTATTTGCTACACAGCACAGGATCTTTGCAAGTGTTAATACTTCTCAATCATTTCCATTAAGTTATGCAAAAGTTTTACCAACACTCAAATGACTGCCCATATCAGAAAATACTGAGTTTGGATACCGAAGACATGGAGAGAAACTCCTATAATCTCCTTTTCTTTCTCCTCAAAACAGACTGTGTTCTTGAAGCAAATATAATTTAAAGCTGTGTCAAAACCAGTGTTAAGAGAGGCACCAGACTAGAGTATCTAGGTTTGCCTTACAGTCAATGAAGAGGTTGACTCTGCCAGACGGGTGGTTGCTCTCAACAAAACCAGGTGTCTAAAACAGGGGATGAGTCACCCTCTGGCAGTGCTTCTTGGCTCTTTAGTGGCTAGCCTTTTTATAAAGGCCAGTTAAACCAGCTTCCTTCACACTACCACATGCAACACATACTCTTATACGGCTTTGAGCTCTTATTAGACCCAGTGATGTCATGTCTTAATAATTGAGAAACTCACTATAAAATGCCCTGAATATTAACAGTATCTACACCGAGCTCTGTGGTGCTGTCGACATGCTGGAGGGAAGGGATGTGCCATCCAGAGGGACCTGGACAGGCTGGAGAGGTGGGCCCAAGCAGACCTCAAGAAGTTCAACAAGGCCAAGTGCAAGGTCCTGCACATGGGTCAGGGCAATCCCAAGCACAAATACAGGCTGGGTGATGAGGGGAGTAGCCCTCAGGAGAAGGACCTGGGGGTAGTAATGGATGGAAAACTATGAGCCAGCAATGTACACTCACAGCCCAGAAAGCCAACCGTATCCTGGGCTGCATCAAAAGAATTGTGACCAGCAGGTCAAGGGAGGGGATTCTCCCCCTCTACTCCGCTCTCGTGAGACCTCACCTGCAGTGCTGTGTCCAGCTCTGGGGTCCCCAACATAAGAAGGACACAGACATGCTCGAGTGGGTCCAGAGGAGGCCACGAAGATGATCAGGGGGCTGAAGCACCTCTCTTATGACAGGCTGAGAGTTGAGGTTGTTCAGCCTAGAGAAGAGAAGGCTCCAGGGAGACCTTATAGGGGCCTTCCAGTACCTAAAGTGGGCCTAGAGAAAATCTGGGGAGGGACTCTTTATCAGGGAATTTAGTGATAGGATGAGGGGTAACGGTTTTAAACTGAAAGATGGTAGATTTATATTAGATATAAGGAAGAAATTCTTTACTGTGAGGGTGGTGAGGCACTGGAACAGGTTGCCCAGATTGGTTGTGGATGCCCCCTCCCTGGAAGTGTCCAAGGCCACGGCAGCTTTGAGCAACCTGGTCTAGTGGAAGGTGTCCCTGCCCATGGCAGGGGGGTTGGAACTGCATGATCTTTAAGGTCCCTTCCAACCCAAACCATTCTGTGATTCTATGAAAGCCTGCTTTAAGCTAGCCTTCATGGGTTAAACACAACTGATTTCCATTCTGCAAGACAGATGCTTCCTTACATACTGTTCTCCAATCTCTCACTGAATTCAGTTGTTCTTCCAGTCAAATAAAAAACTGGGATTCGGAATATTGCTTGGATTTGCAGGCTTTCTTGATATTCTTACATTGTAGCTAAGTAACTGCTAGCTTATCAAATACTACTTTATTTGATCATCTGACCCCTAAGCTAGCCTCTAGCTCAGTGGAATCCCTTTGGGCGATAACACTACCAATCTAAAGCAAGGTATCCTGGAGTGCTGCACACGACAGGAGCAAGCAATCACTAATGTGGGATTTGAGCTGACCGTTTCAACCATTCAGACGAGAAGTAACAGGACTTTGTTTGCAGATACATATTTAAATGATTCCAGCTTAAGATTTTTCAGATATAGTTATTTTATGAGCAATATCTTTACAGTTAGTAAATCTGTTTTTATATACTGGGACTACAATTAGCATATAATGAAGTTGTATCAGTGGGATGTTTCTTTTGCAGAGCAGTAGAGTCTGAAATCATTGCACAACCCTTACCTGCCCGGTTGCATAGACTGTTTTAACAGACCCCCGTAAGCACTGGGTACAGTTTAGAATCACCACTTTTCGTTCGGCTGCTTTCTTCAGTTCCTCCAGTAAGTCTTCCCTGTTGTTTGGGGCATTGCCACTTCCATAAGTTTCAAGTACAATGCCCTCAATTGGAGGCTGAAGAAACGCTTTTACCTGTGTAAAAACAAGAAACAGAAGAGAGACAAAAGGTGTATTTAAGTCACGTTAAGATTTTCATGTATGGCACAGGGTTTTTAAAAATGGTCTATTTCTGTTATAGTCTTATAGGCTCTCATGCCTTGCAGTCTTCTCATGCCATTCTGTGCTCCCCATTTGCAGCAACTGGGACTTTAGAATAAACTTTACAAAAATGAGAATTTCACTCTCTAGCTTTCTTTAAAATTCCTAGAGGGTTAGATTTTAAAATAAACTATTTTCTACAGTCATGACCTCAGGGAGAAAAAGGATGCTATTGTTCAAGTGCCATTAACAGGCTATACTGTTGCACCATGGTGGAACAAAAAGGTAGATTTACACTTATGAAATAAATGTAGAATTATTAATTGAGATTAGAACTCCCACCCCTGCCCAGATTTGTTACTTTAGCAAAGAGTTTTGTTAACAAATGTCTGCCTGAGAGAGTGTCTCACCTTTCAGGAGAGAACATTCTTACAAAGCCTGGAGTTTTTAACTCAAAACCCAATTGATTTAACTCAAGGCAGAAAAAAAAAAAGAAAGAGGCACTAATACATTCTAGGCCAGTTGTTAATGAGGTAGCTATTGTGCCTCACTGTGAGAGAATGTCTAGCAAAGTCCTCTTCCTAGAAAGATGCATTTTAAACAACCTAGATGTTTCCTTGCTGATCACATATGCTAAATGCAATACACTGTAAGCCCCCATGAGGCTAACTATGCAGTTGGAGTTTTATTGCAAATATACCACCCCTCTGCCTTTCCATCTGTTCATATTCACTGAAAAGGAATGGTAATATAATTGAGGAGTGCTGCTTAAACTACTGGATTCAATTTAAGATGGCAACAGCCACAAAAGACCTGTCAATTTAATGGAACTAGTACTAGACAAAAATTTAAAGACAAATCTACCTAAACCCACAGTTCTGCAAAATAATTTCTAAAGGCAAAAAAATCCCACTTCTCATTTTCAGCTCTGTATGAATGCTGAGGGTCATGTTAACGATCAGTGTGAGAAAAAATGAGCCTTAAGAAAGAAACATGAGTTCTAGAAATAGTCACACTCCCCTCCACTTATCATATTGTGCATTCTTTGACAAGATATCTATTAATATGCCTCAATATGCAGCTGGAGAGCATTTCCACGGTCACTGTAGCCTGCACCTGTCTAGAAAAACACACTTGACCTATTTATGAGCCCTGATAAGAAACAGATTTTAAGTTTCAGAGCCCACGCAGTTTACACAAAAGATATTTGAAAAGCTTTTATCAATACTTTATGGCATAAGAAAATAGTCTTTGAATGCTCTGATATTCCAAAAAACATTTATCAGAAGACGACAGATCCTTCCCCTTCTTTCCAAAACCCCAAGCACTGCTAGAAACAACACAGCCTCCCTACTTCAGCTAACTAATCAAGTATTTGAGCATCACTTCACCCACTTCCAAAATGAAGTAGTGACACTTACAGCAGCAGCAGTGATTCCTGGGAAGATTCGCAGAAGACCAACATTCCTGTTCATATTGGTGTGAACTCTAAATTTCTTTTTGGTATTGGCTCTCCACACTGTTTCCCAGTTTACTGTTAAGAGAAATGGCCTTTTTAATTTAATACTAAGACATAATATTAAGTACACTTGTAGCACTTCATATTTACAACATTGTCTTTAAAAGTGTTTCTTATGTAGGGGATTCATGAAAGACATTGTATTTTTGAAAAGCAGAAATGAAGGCCCATTTAAGACAGCAGCCATAGCAGTTGATCTATCACACCTTATTTGTTAGGTGCCACAAAACATGTCTTTGAGGCCACATCCAGGTCAGGCTCAACTGTTATATTTTAGCTTTAATTCCAAATCAGTCTAGATTCCAAGATATACCAGTATTACTTGTCAATATTTCTAAGTTAGTGCCCTTCAAGGAGATATTTAAGACATATGCTTGCTTCAATTTAATAGCATTTTATAGCAAAGACTTCCAAAATGGATATTTTAGTTCAATGACCATTAGCAAACAGGGTGATCTATCACACACAAAGCTGTATACCTCTACTACAAGCTCTTCAAAAGAGAAGTCCGATAGCTGTGAGAAGCATCCAAGTACTAGACCTGATGGATTCACGATGTTGAACATGCCCTGTTAGTGCCAAGTCTCCCAGCTCAGAGTGCTCAGAAAGCCTCAACCAACAGAGCACTGTGCAAGTCTAGCATAGGTGAGATATTTACTTGTCACGCACTGACCTGAACTTCACTGCTATGTAGTTGGCCTGATACCAGCCTGGGTTCATGTTTAGAAAACAGACCTTCATCTTCCCAGACATAAGAGATGACAAATGCAGTTACTGTTGCCGCTAATCACCTCCAGAGTTTATTAGGTAGTTACTAACGATTAAATAAAATAGCAAGGATTCAATTAACTCTGATTATACATTTAGAGCCAGAAGCCAGCTGTTTAACTAATAGTTTGTTTGTGTTGCATTATTAGAAGCCAAGTCATGCATTATTGATTTCAAAATTTTACTACTTCAGCATAGGAGCGCAGCATTGGTAGCACTGACGGCTCCTACAAGGCAGTGGAAGAGGTTTAACAAACAGCAGCCAACACCTCAGACTGCCAGGCTTCGATTGAAGTAGACCATGCTGTAAAGTTACCTGCTTCCTCATTTAAGCTTTTTAGATTTTGGAGAAACTCCCAAGTAGCAAGACAGATAAAAGATCTGCGTGCATAATACTGACTTGCTCTCAGCCGTGCGGAGAGTTACTCACACCAATTACTGTTGCAATCTCTTGCAATCAGCAGACAGCCATTTGCAAAAAAAATCAGAGTTACATTTAAAAGCCTCCATTGAAGCCTACTCTATTGCCCCATTACAAGAGATACTAAAAACTACACAACCCATTAAGTCAGGACAGAAAATAGCAGTCACCTATAAGACTTTATGAACTCTCCCTTCCTGTCGTGGTGCCCTGTCAGCAACCAGAGCCTGTGTATCTTCTTTCTTAAAAAATACCATACATCGTTAAACAGGTCACAAGCAGTTGGCTTGGCATCACATTTGTCCAACCAGCCACACAACAGCATGTGGATTCCTAATGCCCTGGGAATGGAAGAATAGAAATACAGATCGTTTCTACAGTTTCTTTCTTTGTGCTAAGCTGGCCAGCACAGTTCTGAAACCACCTGGTTGGATTTAGTAGTTAGTCAAGTAGCTCTCAAAGGCCTCTGTGAGCTTTCCAGAGCGAGTTAGAGACCTGCAGGAGGTACATGGGTGAGTGCAGAAAGCCATGCATTTGTTCTGCCTGAGGTTCACAGGCCTGGCTAACCACATTCACTCATGAGCACTGTGCTTTAAAGAAGCAGCAGTGTTTAGCAATAAATCCTTTCAACCTTCTAACATACAGATTAATTCTTTAAAAGCAGACTCCTCTATAAAAGGAGATGGCAATAAAATTGTACCAGAGCTTTCTTTCCTTTTTCCTCCATAAGCTAGGAGTCCCTGCCAAAACTTCATAAATGCATACTACTAAGTTTGGCAACTATTAGCATCCCTAATGCCTGTAACGAACTTGAAGAATGAACTGAAGAAACCTGCCTTGGCATGGATCACTAAGATACTGCCAAAAGTGGAAGACCAAGGAGAGAGATCAGAGGATAGTTTCAGAAGTCAGACCTATACCAGGCCTATACCTGCACTCTTGGAGTACACTCTACCAAATAACATATCATCTTCAAGATAAATGTAATGCATGCAGACATAGTACAGTGATGTAATTCCAAGCTATATTAAAAAAAGAACTAAAGATTGTCCCTCAGTTAACATTCTCTTGGTCATGAACCTTGTCAGCCTACATAATGTGCTTGGTACTGCAGACTCCACAGATGTCAGTTTTCCATTAGACAAATGAGTCTAAAAAGCAGAACAAAAGGCAAGTGTGATGCAAGAGCCAAAGACAAACAAATATACATAAAAGCCCAACTTCATTTCAGATTTATTCAGAACTGTTGTAAGTGAGGCAGAGCGCCATGCAGGGGAAAAAAAATTTAGAACACACCCTTTGTACCCTCCATCTCAAACACTACATCCCCCAAAAGGAAGAATATTTATATTGCCTAGCTGAGTTCAAGCATCTTCATTGTAGTGAATAAACCAGCTGTCTTGCAGCCTTATAGTTATACCACACAGCAATCTTCTTTTTGTTAAATTTAAAAAAAAAATAATCTTAGGAACCACTAACAGTTCTTAAGTAAGAAACTCATATACAAGCAGGTGAAGTACAAAAAGCTGTATATATTGGTGTTCACAACAGTTTTTCATCCTATGGATAAGAGTGACTAATTAGGGAGATTCAGTTTTGGCACAACACAGAAAACAGTAACCTGTTCTGACTTGGATGGGCTGTGTTTGTAAAGAGTGTAACTGATATAGTGTACTGCATTATGTAAATTTGGATACAAAGCTGAGGAACAAACATAAGATAGCTACTGATGCTGCACAGCAGAAAGTTTTTTAAGCAATGTACATAAAATAAAGAGGTAATGGATATTTATGTACTCTATCCAAAATGGCTTGGGATAGAAAAGATCGCATGATTCAAGGAGACTGCATTCAAGATATTAAGGCCTTTTGCTTATTCTTCCAAACAAAACCATCATATAAACAATAGTCTGCTATTTCTAATCTCCCCCTCCCTACCAAACACTACAGCTTTTAAAATTACAGCTCAAAAAATACATCCTTATCTTATTCAGCTTTATTCTCAAACACACACACAGAACTATGGTGATAAGGTTAGTGCAGAAAAAATATCAACCTGACTTTAAAACAAAATAAGAAATAAAAGCAGCTCTACACAGTCTAGAAAGCAGCAAACCCCCCCTGTTGTTAAACAGCACCTATGGCACAATGCAGGTTTTGACTTATAATGGGAGAGCAGCAACTAAGAGCGATACCTCCCTTAGGAGTGGTGACTGAACTCCGAGTTATGAAATCAAACAAGAAATACAGCTTTTTGTGATTGCGGAGCTCCAGACAAACAGCAATTCTTTCTTCTCATCCTTCTCTGCAGGACTACAGGCGAGTCCTACCATTATATAAGCTGCCCCAGTGTTCATTACAATTCACAGCAGCAGCCAAGGGGTGGGGAACACAGGCCAGGCCAACCTATGGGTGCAAATTCCTGGAGGAGGCAAACAAACATAGACCCCCTTTTTTGGCAGTTTGTTATAAAATAACCGACACACATCTTTTGAAATGAATATTTAAATAGAATGGTGTCGTTGCAAGAATCAACATGCCTACTTATAAGGGGGGACAGGACCAAAAGCACTTCAGTGAAGAGAGCTGGCATTTGCCTTCATATATAAATGACCTGGGCTTTTTACTACAAATAACCAGAACTGCCAAGACACAGACTTGGCCAGTGACAAATAGCTTCTCTCTAATGAGACTGGTGGGCAGACAAGCCCAAAAGGGCTTTCTAACCTTCTGCTGCTGCTGTACCATGTCTGCATGCAGAGTCACATGGGCTCTGTTTGTCCCCTGCACAAGTTATGTTTCTCATCATACAATCCTGTACATGTGCACCACTCCCAGAAGTTACATGCACTTGTGATGAAGAAAGTCCAGCCATGGTAACAAAGCGAGTTTCATATTTGCTTCATTAGGACAATAAAGAACAGAGAAGAGTAATCAGTTATGAAATACACTGAGACTCTTTACACATTTCAAGTGAAATAGGCTGCCTTGTCTCTCCTGATTTCAAAATACAGGAAAAATAAAGGAAGGTCTTTTATTTGATAAGCTTTAAGATTTTAGAAATATTATTGGTTATTTCTGTATTGTCCACTTCATACAGAGATTTCTGATCCTGCTGCAAAAGTATTTCCCATCGGCATTGGGTTTCTTACTCATCTCAAGAATGGGCTAGAATTTTTCGCTTCTTACAGGAGTTTCTTGCACTAAATTGAAAGTCCTGAGGAAACTGACACACTTGCTTCTCTAAAACTGTGTAACGGGACTCTTAGGTGTTGCTAACACAGTTAACGATCTGGCCAAGAACACAATCAGTTAATGGGATCAGAACTCCACTGGGAGCCTTACCTGTAGAGGGAAAAGGGTGAAAAATGGATATCAAAAATGAAGAGCTGCAGCTAGGGTAGGGAAGAGGACTAAGCTTCTCCTTCTTCTCTCTGGGTCTGAAGTAGATCATTGCTTTTATATGGTATGCCTAGACTTGAACAGCATGTCCTCTCCTCATTCCTGTGTACCAATCCATGATCCCATTATGCTCCCCACTCCCTCCACCCTGTCACCTCTCCCCCTCTGCTTCTCTGGAATTTTCATTCCCAGCTTTGTTAGAACCAGGAAGCTTGAGGAAGAGTTTCTGCACGTGGCCTACTCCTCCTGGCATCCTCAGGCTGCTCTCCATAATGCTGAAGCAGCAAGAGTCAGTCCTGTCTACAGGAAGAATAAGACATGTTATACAAAGTCGTTTGAAAAAAAAGTTAAAAGATGCTAGATTTATTCGGTTTGTTTCTACAAGCCCAAGTGGTTCCTTGTCTCCATGAAAGCCTCATACGAGGATTGTACAAGAAAACTCAAGGGAGACAGCGATGTTTCAAACAATTACTTTGGACAAAATAAAGCAGCACTAGTAGATTGCCCATGCTATAAACCATGTTTTTTCAAAATGAAACAATCCTTCAATACTGACACTGTCATCTTGGATAAGTGATGCTACCCTAACTGGGTAATCAGCTGAAACAAATGAAAATAGAGCCTATCACACCATCAGTTTTTAAATCAGAAATCCCCACTGATCTCAATGGGGCATTCTACTGAAAAGATAACGGGACCCAATATGGGCCAAGGGAAGTACTTAATAACTTTCTCATTTTTCCACTATAGACAAGGAATCACAAAACAGTTCATTCAAATCCAAGAGAGAAATAGCATGCAATTTGCAGCTTGATTTCATTATTGATCAGTCAGTAAACGGAATTTATTTATACCCTATTTGATGAAGTTCATAAAAACCCAAGAAAGAAGATTCTCCCCAATTTACTGCAACAATCAACTGACAGTATTTCTGTTGATTTCAGATACACCATATTTGATGCAGCACAGTAACACAACAGTGGCAGACTCTCTACCCAAGAGATGTCTTACAGACCACTACAGTATTTCACAGGCTTCCTCAGTTTGTATCTGGCTGCTACAAACACAGCACTTTGATCCTGAAACTTTGTTAAGTAACTCCCATTCATTAGGTGGGATAAATTTATTTTTCCAAATTGCAGAATGTCTCTCTCTAGTAGTAGAAACCATTCAGAATGGCACGCGGCATGGCACAGGGCTGGATTTCCTACTGCCACTAACAGCACCTAGCAAAGAATTCAGGAACCCCCTTCTATTCCTATTCTTTTTGTAATAATGGAGATTGTCACCGAGTCCTACTCCTCTTTAATATACCTAGCCTATCCAAAAGCAGCTTGCATAAGATGTTATATTTTTTAAAACTGTCTTTTAGTATGTTTTCTGGCAACTCCTCATTTGGCTAGATTCCAAAAGTGTGTCTCTTCTCCCCTCTCCACAGAAAGGGTGCCATTTATCCAAGAACAGGCATCAATGTGTTAATGACTTTGCAAATGGGTACTGAAATCATCATGTAGTTTTTCCTCTCCTTAAAAAACAGACACACAGAAATTATAGGGAGTCCAAGTAAGTTTGGGGGAAAAAACTTCACACAGCGCATATTCTAGGTCTGCTGTTTTCAGTGTGCTTGCAGTTTAGACAGGTCCTAAATATCCAGTAAACATCTTATACCATGACACGCATCAAACAGAGAATCTGTTGAAGCTGCAAGTATGACTCTTTTGCCTGATTTAGGAGCCCAGCATGGTCATTAATGAGATTAAACTCTTCGTTCTTTCACTCCTCACTCCTTCATTTTTATCTTCAGAGCAAGCATTTTCATGACACTGGGGCAACATTCCCTCTGGTTAGTCTGGATTTCTCGTCAAAGTTAATCTAGCTCACATCTATATTCAATAGATGAATACAGCTGAATCACAAATTCTCAGTCTTACTAATATTTAAACAGTTTCAGAGCAGATAAAGTAGAGTCAAGCTACAGGGCTTTCACTTGAGTTTAAAAACAGCATTTCAACTACATAGGCACAGATTCTTTTGAGCTAGAGTTCTATTGCATGTGGCATAAATTACAAGGCTTAGGAGATGATGTTGCTTACTTGTAATATCAACCTCAGCATTTGCAAGTGGAGGCAGGTTAGGTGAGGAAAAGGCATTGAAACTCCCAGCATCCACCTTAGTCACCCTATTTCCCCTGTACAGTTTATTATAAAAATACAGGCACACCTGCAAGACAAGTAAAGAAACAGGTCTATGAATAAGCCAGTAATTAAAAGATTCAGTAGATAAATACTGTAGTCCGTCCTTTATAAAGTGTTTTCTAAATCTTTAAAGCAACTCAGAGGCTAGTAGATGTTTACAACTCTTACCCTTTCAAAAAGAGTTGGCACATCTGTCACACACTGGTTTAAGAATTTAAGAACAAAACAAGTTAAGAGCTAACTACTTTCGTAATCCTCTCAGGAGGCATAGTCTAGGAGACAGCAAATTTGCCTGAGTCCACTTCAGAGATAGAGGAAAGAAACAGTGTGGACTTTTTAGTAAGTTCATCTGCTATATCTAAATTCAGAGTACAAAACATTAACAGCAGGACTGGTGAAAATGAGGATAACTTTCAAAAGAAATACTACACATAAATAATTAGATTCCTTCAAGTCCCTTAAAGTTTGTCAATTGGAACTTGAAGGAAAAGAGATACCTCAAAGTTGTTATTAGTTATTAAGATCTTGGCCAGTCAGCTATTGGTGTTGTCTTACAAGAACTGGCTTTGGGAGCATGGTAGAAGTGAAATGAGGTATAACCTGACTAGTTTTCTCTCTGATTTTTGGGGTGCACAGCACCAACATCTTTAAAGGCAGGGTGCTGAGACCATGGAGGTAGTTCTATGTCCATTAGGTATATCATCCTCGACACTTCGGTCTTCAGGAACTAGAGCTAGAAGACACTCCTATTGGTTCTAGAGCAACTTCAGAACTTCAAAATAACTTTCAGTTAAAAAACTGACTTACAAGTGCTTCAGATCCCACATATTTGCAAGGGAACATCTGATTTAAAGTCAGCTGAAAGCTACATTTCAGACTTGATAGTCTTTATAGATTGTATATGGGCAAAATGGGATATGACTCCTGAGAAAATGGCACGTGCTTTGCCATGCAAGTGCCTGTTACCTCAGCAGAATCCATTTATCTTCCTGTTTAAATGCAATTTCTTACTTCCTACCAGGTATTTTCAGTGTCTAAGTATGTGTCCTAGCTAGAGGGAGAAAAGCAGCTTCTGAGACGGTCTTCGCAGAGAAACAGACCTCAGGAATGACGAACTGCCCAGCAAACAGCAGTGCTCCCAGAAGGTTGGCTCGGCCGTCATTCTGCAACTCATATATGGGCACCTGAAGAGCAGAGACTGAAATTACACCCTGTCCCTCATGTAAAGCCTACACAGCAGAAAAAAGAGTCCAACTTATGCAATACAAATACATGAATAATTTATGTAACAATGATTTATGACAAATAAAGTTTCCTTCTTCATCCAAACTATTTTAGACTGCAGCAGATGGCAGGATTTCCCTCTGTGCTTAACAGACTTTTATAATTTAAGTGCTTAAAAGCTAATATAGAGATGATTTTAGTGTGATTAAGCAGATTAAAAGACTGATTCAGGAAAAACATAAAAAGTAGAAAGCATGCATAGTTAAAGTGACTAAGTATGGGAGAAGTGATTGTACAGAGAAAAAGCAACAGCCCCAGATCATACAGAATTGCCACTATGGGCTTCACAACAGCTCTCTTGCACCATCTTTCCTCATGGTATAGAAAAACTAAGCCAGCAGGTTATTACCGACCGAAAAGGACAAGATTAAAAACAGAAATTTGGTCTGCTGAGTGATGACTTCCATGCCTTTTCAGATTGCCTATTTATTAACCGAGAGTCAGAGCTCGTTTCAGCAGCAAAAAAAAAACCAAACACATGCTCCATTGCCAGATCATATGTCAGGCAGATCTCCAAGCAATAAAGCCAAAAAGAAAGTAAAACCTTGAATATGATGTATCACAAGTAGACTGCCCCATGTCAAGAGAGTAAGTGGAGCCTACTCCTTCCTAGACTTTAGTACTTTGACTTCAAATAGACCACATGTGAAAGGGAAGTTATGAGATGGGTGAGGGGAATTTTACAGTGCAATGTTTCATCTCTCCTTTGTGATTAGAGCTGTATTTTACACTCAAGCAAGCTATTCTCGTAAGACAACCCCTCCCCCTCAGACAATATGCAAAGGGCTGATCTCCAGCTAAGAGAATGAAAATTAATAAACGTAGTCTTTAGAGGAAAGGAAACAGACCATGTTAGATGCTTTGTGGAACAGAAATGATGAAAAATGCATCTAATGCTTAGAGATTATTAAAAAAGTGATAAAGAATGCAATAATGAGTAACATAAGACAGGATAACAACTGATGAAGTAAAAAGTAATAAGCTTCAGGGCTTTAAAAGAAGAAAAGACAGCTAACAACCAGTAGCCACCTGAGGCTGGAAAGATGCTTCTCTCATAAACCGATTAATACACAATGGCCAATGACAGGCTCTTATATCTTTCTCTGAAGCATCTGGCCCCGGCCATAATGAACTACTGGTCTGATTTTGTACAGAGTTGTGAAGTCATTAATGATAAAATTATGGGGCAGATCCTCAGCTGGTGACCCTGTCAATTCTCACTAATTTCTATCAGCACGGTGACCATTCACCCTGTCCAGAGGCCTGCCCTGCACTACTAAACTATACAGTGATAATCAGGATACCACCTAGTTTTGCATATAAAAACCAAAAATGAGGCTTCCGACTTCAACTTCAAATTAAATCCATTACCTGAGATCCTGTCAGAACAACAGTTTTACCCAGGTTCTCACACATGAAGGATAAGGCTGAAGCTGTATAGGCCATGGTATCAGTGCCGTGAAGGATCACAAAACCATCATACATTTCATAGTGCTCCTGGAGATGGAGAGACAATTTTCACATTGTTAGAGCAATGCACTGGTATCAGCAAGTGAGGTACATATTGCATTACTTTCACTGACGCAAGCAACAGCATAATACTTTAAAGGGTACTACACGCATAATTCCTCTTAAAGTTATCCTGTTTTCAGTTTAAATACAATTAAGGGTTAATAGGACACTAAGCACTAGAGCCAGTAATTTTAATTATGGAACAGTCAAAGAGATTCTTCTATGTATACATATTAATGCAGCATTTTTAAACCAGAAGACTGCTAATTAAGAAAAGCTTAGCAATGGCTTTAAACAGGAATGTTAACATATGCATATTAGTCACATAGTCTGATTTCTTGTTGCCGCTTTTACTTTAGGGATTACACCATTTACAAGGAACAGATTAGGCAAACCAAGGCTATCATAACATATAGAAAAACCAGTCCGTTTAATCCGGGTGGCAGACAGGCAAATTGCCAGTGTAAGAGTGCCCTCTTCTGTTGAAAAGTCATTCTTTCTGTAGCAGTATGGGACTTCTGCAGCAAACAGGTGAAGAGGCTTCTCGTTGTTTGTTAATTTACATACACTGCTGGCTTTTGAGAAGTCCCTTAGACTATCAGGCATGTACAGATGCAAAAAAGTATTTTATAATAACTTTAATCTACATACAATTCCACACAGGACTTTTTTTAATGCAAAGCCATGAACTGTGCAGTTCATCTTGTTGGATGTAATCTGTTGGCTTTTGGAGGAAAAAGGAATTGGCCCCTCTATTTTAAGAGCAATGCAATTAGTAGAAACTGTAGTGAGAGACACTGATGTCTCTGATGTAATTTGGTAACAAGGAAAGGATTACATAGAAGTCTAAAGAGATATATGAAATGCCAGTGTGGGGAAAAAAAGGGGGTTTACCCTAGAAGTAAACAATTTAGATTAAATTTAATCACACTTCTTATGCTACAGTAGGCACACACGCTTGGCACGTCCTGATAATAAGGTCACCTCCAAACTCACCTGCAGATTTCTACTTGTCCTTTTGCTATTTCTTCACTGATACTTGTGCCTACGTGTTATTACCTACTGGAAGTTTCAGGGGATTTCTGCTTATCTCTAACAAGTCAGTCAGCAGAACAACAGCCACTGTTGCAAGAGCTTTCTGTAGGCCAAACTATAGCGTGATGCAAAAAGCATGCTGTAGTTATTCACTAATGCAGTAACCAGGTAAGTTTCAAGAAGCGCTAAGATCACAGAAATAGCCACTTGTCCTCTCAAAATCAGTATGCTCACGAGTATTTTCAGCCTTATGAACCTTATTAGATGCAAAAGAACATAGCTTGGTTTAAGCTTTATAATATAAAAGATCAGGCTGGCAATTAAGAAGATATCCCACAGAAACATCTTAGAACGTTTCAGTCTGAAAAGTCATCAGCAGGTTACAGCCGTGCCAAGTACATGTCCAAGATGAACACAAAGTGGCAGTGTCTATACATAAGCTGGACAGTTGAAGAAGTCTTTTTTCCTTTCTCAGCACTTCTCACTTGGATTACACAAACTGGATATTTGTATATACACAGAAGCTGCATTCTGTGTACGAGAAAGAAACACCTTTTATTTGTAATAAAACTAATATGCCATTAAGGTAGAAAGGTAAATTCTTTCCTGTTCAGCATGGGATTGCTGCCTACTGCTCTTGCCCCTGGGCTTTTCCCAGCTGCATCCCTGCTCCATCCTAGAGGCTCTCCACCTATACACCAGCTCTGTCCCTTCTCTGCCCTGGCAAGATGCACCCAATAGGAGAAGCATCATCCCTAGTTTGGTGGTTTCAGGATTAGAGGACCTAAAGGTGAAAGCTGTTACCTGCATCTTCAGCATCATTCCCTGCATTATTATAGGGTTCACATGCATTGCTACAGCTTGAAGAAGGAAATTTACACTATAAAGCCCACTATTGCAGAGCGAGCAGGAGTGGAAGAGCATTATCTTACTAGGCCCACAGTTATTTATTTTTAACAGCTATGTATGAACTCCTGGTGTGAAGTATTTGAAATGTTTTGCATTTCTACTTTCTTAAAAGCACACAGCTAAGTTCAGACACGGGGACAGGAGCAGAGAAATGCTGATTTAATTCAGAGAAGGATGTAATGAATTTATCTATATATGCAGAAATATCTAAGGCTTTACAAATTTCCCAGTGTGGGAAACCTAACCATGACAGCATTTTCTCTGTGGGCTGCAAAGCCAATGCTAGTCAAGTCTGCCTGTGTCCAGAGTAAGAAAGGCATAAAGACATGAAATTATTTTCTATGTCAACAGCCAACTATCAAGCTATTTGAACACTCAAATGATGTGTAACTAAGCAACCTTCAGTTAAGTCACCTACACCTAAGGATTTTATTCAGCATTTTTGGACAGTGAATTGACTAAGTCAACGTTTTAGAACATATCAACCTACATATTACATACCTTATTCAATCATAGCTGCAATTTTCCTATTTATTTTCTTGTGCAGAATTATGACATAGCTTATCATTGGAAGAACTATGTAACTTTAATGAGCTTGCAACATTTTCAAAAGGAAAAAAAATTCAGCAAGCCTTGCAAGCACAGTACTTGTTATTTGCAACTAACTAAGCAAGGTACATAACATTTACACTGTAAATGAATATATACATATAGCACTACTGAATTGTTTTATCTGCTAAGTATACCAGATATACTGCTAGTTTGGTTTAAGCAACAAATGAATTCTTATCCTACACCACCACAGTACCTCAAGTTTCTTTGCAATTTTGGCCCAGTCCTCTGGCGTCATGTTGGAAGAATCAAGCAGTGGTGAGAGCTCCAGGATTGTGTAAAAAATTCTTTTGTTTTGCTTAGAGACACTGTGAAGAAAGAGAATTGGAAAAAAAAAAAATCTTAAAGCTAATATCAGCTCATCACTTCTTATTTTTTCTCTAAATCAGTAGTTTTCACCCTTTTCCTCCCCATCCCCCAAGTCTATGGGAAAAAAAAAGGTCTTAAATTTGGAATGTTAATTTCCAAGTTTAGAAGTTCATGGCTTGATATGGTTTAAAGCACAAATCTCTAAATTTAATTTAATAATATAATTTGAGAGACAGAGAGGGGCTGGAAAAACTAAAGACAGAAAAGAAGAACCCAGACTTAATTTGTTTAAGTTTGGAACTCAGTTCTAAAAAAAGTCAATAAGAAGCCTTAAGGTTTAAAAATGCTTCATAAACTATTGAGAGGAATCTATAAAGCTCCCAAGGTTTATAGTGGTCAACAGAAGAGTTGTATCAATGTTTTGATCCTTTGACAAATATAAATAGATACACTATAAATAGATCATCTTTCCTGACACAAAGGGTATCTTCTCTTAAGAGTCTTATGACTGGGATTCATTTTTGTGGCCTTTAGAAGATAGATCCACTCTTCTCACTTTCTCTGACTTCAGATTTCAGAAAAAACTCTCTTGGTTAGTTAAGATCTTCAAGTAAACTGTTCTCTTTGCTAGTAATAGGCTAACTTTGTAAAACCCCAGTCCCAGCCTATTAGGCCTGTTGTCACCTTGTTATGAAAGTTTGCTCTATAGTACCAACTGTCTCTTGTTATGATGTGGAGTTTAAGAATGTTAATAGCAAAAATCTTAAACTACTGGCATAGGTTGAAAACAGAGGCCTCAGGACTATAAACGATTCAGTAGTGATCAATTATTGGACGTTGAACAAGTGCAACCTTCACAGCTGAGAAAAGACTGCTCTAAATACTATAAAAACAAGACAAAGCAACTATGCAAGGGAAAAAAATCCAAACCAAATCAAAAACGAACAGTCAAGCTATAGGATAAAGTACCTGTGGGACTGAGGAGTGTAACACTTTATCATGCAGTGTGTAGCCCAGCAGATGGACACCAAAGATTAAGAAGTGTCTAGGCACTCAAACATCTTACAAAAGTACACAATCCCAAATTTGGAGGGGACTTATCAAAGGCAATGATGGCTATGGAATCACAGTGGGATTGTTCTAGCTCTAAGCATGCTGTCTGCTCTTCCTGCCTTCAAGGACCACGGGTCTCCCTTTCTCAAGAAATCTGACTCTTCAAAGACCTTTAATTTGCCAGCCAAATGGACTGCATACAGAGCATGTGTTTTACCCCACAAAATGTGCTCATTTCTCCACATTAACCTTCTAACCTCTGAGAATAAAGTCAACTACATATAAATTTAATTTGGCAGGTAAGATCTGGGGTAACAGAAGAACCCTACTACTAATAGTTTCTGTTACCTTTCTGAAGCTTGGAAGGGGATAGAATATCCACCATTTTCACCCATTCTTATGTTATTTGGAATATGTTCCTATTTAGCAATGCAGTGGCCAACAAGCAGCTAACAAAGAAGAACTTGCTAGTGGGCCAGCTCTGCCCTTCCTACTCGCTCTTCCAGGCAGAGCCATCCAAAGCATGTTTAACAGTATCATCAGTGTTTTGCTCCCACTTACTATTCTTGTATATATTTATGGCAATATAAAATATGCAAAACCAAGATAAATGGCAATATGTATATATTTATGGCAATATAAAATATGCAAAATCAATTATCAATTCATCAGCTAATAAAATCTGCAGACCCGCTTCCCTTAATGAGGCCTGCAAGACAGTTGTGTACAGGGAAGAGAGAGCATTTAAACAATGTGTAGTTTTCAATCATAACCAACTGACATACTGTACCTAAGAAGTTAAGACTTCATATGAAAAATTGCCTTGTTGGATATCACATTTATACATGCTAAGAGTAACTCTGGAAGTCAGTTGAAAATCTGTGAAAAGAAAGCTCCCCTGACGAGCTACCAACACAAGAGATCAGCCTAGTCTACAACATCTGATGCCTCTCTAAGAAGAGTTCATATCATTCCTCTTACATCAAGGTTATCACACAGATATACAAAGTTCACAAAATACTCCTATTTTCTCCCTTCAGAAACTCATGATATTTCTCAACTGCCTAGTTAAAATATCAGTTGGCTAGCACAAAAGAGAAAATGGCAAATTGCCATGACTAACCTCCAGAAATGGAACTCAGCAGTGCCAGAAAAACAAGACAAGACAGTTTTTTAAACCTCAGTTTTTGATGTGAATAATTGTTTTAAGCTTTTCTATTCTTCATGGAAAAAGATGTGCTAGGAGAGGTATATTTAGGACATAATGGGTATATTACTGTAGTTTTGTTGTATTTCAAATCCCTTAAGGTATTTAAAAGTCACTCAGTTACAAGCACAGTATCGTAACAGAGCTCCATTTTTCTTAGTATAACCATTGTATTTAACACAAACTGTATGTTCACATCAATACTACTCTACCGTTTCTTTTCGGTTTTACCCCTTTACCTGCCATTTGCCTTTTAAGTGGTTACTTTAAAACCTTTACACAGAGACCTCAATACAAACTAGAAAGAAATGAATAAACCTTACATTCGCTTTGTATGTTCTGATTTTCTCCTTAAAGATTAAAGAATATCCATTTTGACTCTTATAGCAAAACAACTATAGTCCCATTTATTTTTGAATGACTGTGTAAAATCATCCTTTGTGCAAAGTTAACATGTTTACAGGGGTACAGTCATCCGCCACAGCTGCGAAATATCTCAAATTAGCATACTGCCCTCCAAATAAAACCTATAAGCTTATTAATCATTGCCCAACAGTTAAGAAGCAATGCAGATTAATTATAAGCCCATTGCTTATTATCATAATGTTGCATAAATTTGGGAAAGACAATCAGCTTTTAGGGTTTTTTAAAAACAGAAGGCCTGCAGAATTAAAGCATGAGGCCTATTCATAAATGCATTAATTAGATGCTACTTTTTCAGACATATGCTGAAGATAATTCACACAGACCTGTAGATACAGTTTTCTTTGTTTCTATAGAATATTTGTAGGTTTACACAGTAGCAAATTAATTTCCAAAACAAGTTTAGTAGGACTAAGCTGCCCATAACATTACTTGTTGCCAAATTTAAAAGTTATTTCTCAAGCAGTTGTAAGACTTCATTGCAAATATATCAAAACAGTCATTTTCTATTGGGCCAGACGTGGTAGGATTTTTCCTTGTAAATCAATATAAGCATTTTTGCTAATCTCACAATGGATTCTTCACATTAAATGTTTGGAGATGTAATTATCTGAAAATTAACAAGATACTTCCTAACCCTCCCTCTCCCCAAGGAAAATGTACTTACGGGAGCACCAACGTGTTATCTGGAAATTTACGGAAGTTGTTCAGTTTTGTTTCCTGGGCATATGCCTCATCGTGCAGCATTGGCATCGTTTTCAAGCTGCTTACTAATTTATTGGCCTCAGGAGCAAGTCCTTAAAAATAAAGAATAAAGGAAGTAAATAAAAGGGCTTGGATAGAAGGAAGTGAGTGGCGCAGTAAGGAGGGAAAAAGTCAAGTTACACAGCCCATTCTTCCAAATTAAACTTAAACTGTCTATTGACAGTTTAAGAATGTGAAAATCGAATACAACCAACAAATCTCCATGCAGTTATTCTTTTCTTGACTTGAAATAAATAAATACTTTATTTAAGAGAAATAATGTTACAAAACTCCTCCATATCAAATATTTATGCTTTATCTATATTTAATTGTTGCTTGTGTGCAAATACCTATCAGCAGTAGGGGTAGGAAGCCAATTTTTGCAACTGTACCAAAAAAACACCATTCTCTTTTACATTTGCCATAGCTATTCTCTACCTAGAGGCAGAACCTTTACAAGACACTATTATTTTGTACTATACTATTGTGATATTTTTACCTAAGCTTCTTAGCCTACAGCAGTATTGGCACAAACAGCAAGGTACTAGTATGACTGTGCTGGAAAATGGCATGTTATGTCTCACTGTCAACGGCAATAGCATTTCCAGAGAGAAAAGATAAACAAAAGAGAAAGCTAAAACAAACCCCACAGTAGGTATTGAGCACTGACACATACAGACAAAGATCTAGATAGATACCGAGATAGAGAAACCTCAGCTTCCCAGAAGAGTCTTGACTAAGTGCTCTAATCACCTCTTGAATAGGTACTTCCCACTAGAAGGTTTAGGACTGAACACCTCAATTGACAAGAGGTAGAGAAGTTGCATAAGCTGCTGAATAGGAAATAGAAAGCGTGGATGCATCTTAAACTCCATTCACCCTCTCCCTCACCTTGCTGTTGTCTTTTGCCCTGCAGCAGGGGCCCTAAAACAGTTGGGGCTTAAACTAGCCTAAGAACATTTAGTGTTTGCTGGATCTGCAGGTGTCTTGGCTGCAACCAGGTATTTCAACGTGAATCTGCATGGCATTGTCTGTTAGCCAGAAAGGCACCTACATTTTTGATGTTACAATCCTCAGCATTATATAACTGAGTTTGTTTGTGAATCTAACTTGCAAATCATCTCCCAATACCCTGTTTCAGGAATGACAGCAACAGTCCTGGTGTCCAGAGTCAGAAGCCACCCTGTTTTTCTTAGGTCTGAGTTTTTGAGACATTTTTCATTCAAGGAACTTCCATGAGAGGTACTTCCTTTTTGACTTCAAGATTCTACTGGCGTTACTGTCCAGTTCAGTTTAATCTCAGTGAATGTGTTTTATACCACCTGTACAGATGGCAAACAAACTCTCAAACCTCATTATTCTACTTCTGCTAGTTCTAGTTATTCCTAATTTGAGGCCAGTTAATTCTCTCCTACTTCCTAGTTCTTCTGGTTTTTTAAGCACAATTCTCATCCAAGTTGGCATCTGTATTTTTTTTTTTTTTGCTTCACCTTCAAACAGCAGTTTATTTAAAATACTCCATAACACACAGCATATTTTCAGTAGTATTTCTATCTTTTCCATTCACTTTCCAAACTGATGGAAAAATCCTTAAGAACTCCCTAATCTCCTTCCTGGCTTGCCTTAAATGAAGCAGCAGGCCTCTTCATAGCCAACTTTCTCCCAGGACAGCATCAGCATTTGAGTGGATTTGTTTGGATTCCTGCCGGAATACTTTGTTTTACAAAATATACTTAACACGCTTTCAAGCTTTGGATGTTTTGTTCATTCAGCTATAATCCCTGCTTTTCCTATTAAGGATGTTCCTAGCTTAGTCACAAATGGCCACTTCTGCTGTGCTTGGGCATAGAGTAATTCTGGCTCTGAAATGCAGCATAGTTTCAAGTGTTTTCTGGGTGTTTTCTGATTACTCCTCTGTTTGTCCAATGCTCATCTTGCTCTGAATATCGACAGTGGCTTAGACTCTTTATTTTCTGTATTTGCCCCAGGAACTGGAGAGCTGATGTATGTTAATATTCTTAAATCCCTTTTCTATAAATGGCAGTTCCTCATCTCTTAATCACAAAACTGTCAGGATTTTTTTGTAATTGCTGGCACTGAACTTAAACCTTTTTCTAAGACATTCTGCAGATTTATCCAAGATGACCCACTTACAAACTATGCAGTCCCCTAAATGCATCCATGTTTAGCAGTGTTTGCTGCTTTACAACTTCAAGAAGCAAACACGGGGGAACTCAAGTGCAACCGTTTTAAGAACACTTCTACTTTATCATGGATGGAAAACATCTTTTGTAAGCCAAGCTTGTTAACCAAGCATTTGAAGCAACTTCACCCCTGCAGAGAAGAGGGAGGCTGTGCAACTTGTCCAAATAGCTCTCATCAACTTCTGTCCTTTCCCTCTTTAGCTGGCCAACCCCAGCGTCACAAAGCAGACGGACAAAGGCAGAACAGCAAAAAAGCAACTGTGGCCGAGGAGAACAAGCATGGTTCTGCCTCATCTACAGTTGAGAACTCTGCTTTTCACTCTGGTGCTATAGATAACACCGTTACAGCTACCTGCCAATCAAGACATCCTATAACCTGTGCTGCAGCAGAGAACAGGGAGCTGAAAAAGTCTGACGCAGCTGCGTCAGTGGCACTCTGCACCCAAGAAACCACGGGTGTTGGGGAGAAGGAGCATACTGTACATCAGCACACCACAGTCATCATCCCCAATCCTAACAAACTCTCCATGCTGAGGAATACAAAGGACTTCACTAAACCAGTTTTTACCTAAAGGAATATCAACACAAATAGCACATGTATCTACAGTGCCAGATCCCAGAAGTAATTACTACATTTCGCAAAAGCAGAGAAACAGAAAGTGTTCTCCAAAATATTATTTTCTGCAGCTGTAGTACTTGGAGCTTTTGGAAGTGAGGTGCATAGGTTTCAAACAGAAGAAGGTTCGGACTACAGCAGCCAGTCCTTTGGCAGTCTAGTATGTCTAGAAAAGACAGAAACTAAGTTACCCAGGCAGACTCTATTTCAAGATAAGTAATCTTTCTAAGGGGATTTAGCTTAGTTCTACTTGTATTTGTTGGGTGGTTTTTTTCTTAATATTTCAGGTAAAGGCTGGAAAGAGATCCAGCCCACAAGCTCGAGGAAAAGATCTCCCTGAAGGCCCCAGCCAGGACAAACATGAGCACAAAGGTGATGCAAAGATTAGTATCACAGTAACCTCACTGAGGAGTGCAGTAAGATTCTCTTTCTGAAATGAGCTACTGATAAGCCAAAAGAGGCTGTAGTAGGAGGAAATAAGTAGGAGGAAGTAGAAGGAAGAAATTTTAAAAATGCACTGAAATGGATTGACAGCAAAAACATGAATACTGAAACAGTTTGCAACTGAGTCTGGTCTGGCTGTCACCCAACTCACACAAACAGACTATCCATCCTCTGCAAATGATTCCTGCAGAGGTAACTTGTAGGTGTGCAGAAAGTCCAACAGGTCCAAGACATGCTGGCATTGCCACACATGCACAGGTCAACTACAGAACAACTACAGAACCTCTGCAGGAGGTTTGCAATCAGATATCATGATGGTAAATAATCACTCCATACTTGCCCAGGGAATAGGATTGTATCAGTCTTCTACATGGGGGGCAGTTCTGCACAGGAACATATTCCTTGCAGAACACATTAGGCCTATCAAAACCATCTGATTTTTAAAGTGAAACCATCTTCTTCCAGCAACTGGAAAGGCCATAGAAAAGCTTGCAAGTCTAGACAGAAATTAGATAGAAACCTGGCTTGATCCCTTCGCTTTGAGCAGTTGCTGCTATGAAAGGCTTCGTGCAGCTCAGGGAAGCTACTTCACATTGCTTGAAAGACAACACTTGTAGTTCTAGTTATAGTTGTAAATAGGTACTTTATATCCATTGATTAATAAAAGAAATGAGCATCTAGTGTTTTTTTCCTTTGAAGCATGCTGCCTTTCCCATGCCCTTTCACCGGCTTCTGTCTGAACACTGAAGACTGCCAAATATTCTGAAAGAGATACTCTGGCTGCTCTGTGGCTAGATCTGTGTATGAAAAGCAGGTTGAAACCCTCACCAGGATGTAGCAAGTCAGCATCATTGGATTGTAACTGTTAGATTGTTTGCATATGCTTTAATGATTGACACTTGTTAAGCAAAAGGAGAGAAAGAAAGGCATACAAGAGCTTATGGAGTTCGTTTATAAAAGAATTAGACATGTAATTTTAATTTATTTGCTTAAAAAAAGGTGTTTGGGAAACTGAGACAATAGGAGTAGGAAATTATTTTAGTACAAACAATGCAGAGAAAGGAAAGTCACCACATGTCATTTGAAATAGACTTTTTTTTACAACTTTGATAAACAAAAAGATGACAGCCGTAAAAAACAAAGTAGAACAACCCCTTAAAGCACCTTCCCTACAATAATAGTGATCAGCCAGCCGCCATCTTCTGAGAAGGAGAGATATGTACTAGGAAAAAAAAAAAAAATCTAGCCTAGGAAGCTCTGAGGTGAAGCCCTAAGTCTTCCAATCCTACAAATGAGTAGCTGACATGGTATTTCAGACAGGGGCTTGAAACTCTTTAGTAGGGAACATGAGTACCCACACTTCTGAACCTAGACAGACACAGGCTCTGGAAGCCCTGGGATGCTCCACTGCCTCCCATGTGAAGGAGGAAGAAAACTGAATAGAGGTTCATCAAAACTGGACTGCTTCCTTCTCCCCACCAGCCCATACCTTATCATCTTTGCCTTTATACCAACGCTGGTAAACACACAGCCCTGCAGCAAGTCAGACCTGACCAAAATCCATTCTCTTCCCTGGACACATTAGTTGGCTCTTGCTTCTGGCATCCCTTGAGATCTGTGCCTACTGAGTGAGGTCTAGTGGTGCTCAGGTGCCACCCCAACCAGCTTCTGGATGGGGGACCTGGCAGGGGTGTTAGGTGAGTTTAGGCACCGACCTGCTGACATTTAGGGGAACCTGAAAACACGTAGCCTATACCTGTAGGTACCTAAGAAGCTTTCAGGTAAAATGCAGGCAGTATACTGAGACATCTGAGAGTTCAGTTTTGGATTTAAACATTTTTTCAGCTGGTGTGAGGGGGTCTGGCATGCCTAGTCTTTTCATCAACACAAGTCTCACCCTCCCTTGGTAAGGTAAAGCAGAAATCTTCAATTATTTCCTGAAGGAAGTCAAGAGCTGGTAGGAAAGTAGCAGAAGCCTGCCCAGAGGCAGGCAAGCACAGATGCTGCATCTGATCTCGCTTGTTATGACACTTGGCAGCACGTATGCTGCCACACTTGCATCACCTGCATCTGTCAGGTCACCACTTGAAAATCCTTGACGTGGCCACCACATCCAACAGCCCACGCTCTTCCCAGTAGGAATGTGAGGCACGTGCTCTCCAGGTAGCCTGGGACGGTGGCTCTTTTGGGGCTAAAAATAAGAGACTGCATGACTGGTACGATTAAGCTGCTTTCAGTTTCAGTCCACAAAGGAGGGGAGAAAGGACTCATACTTCAGAAACATACTGTCCTCTACCTAAACCTGCTCTAACTAGCTGTGAGGCTCACTCGTCAGAGGGATGCCTATCGGCTAAGCTACCGAAACGACCAGCTGGTAGGACCAGAGGACGGTGAGGAAGGCGCACAGCCTTCTAGCGTTGCTCGTACCAGTTACGAGAAACCCGGGGATGCTGAACCATAAACGGCGCCAGGGAGAGCGGTCACAAAGCGAGGCTGTTCATCAAGGAAGCGGCCGCCTCAGCCTCCGCCCGCCAAGCGCTGCCTCCCCCGGCCCCGCGCCCTGCCAGCACGCCGCGCCAGCCCGGTTTCGCGGCGTACCCCGAGGGGCAGCCCGCCCCCCGCGCCCCCTCACCCTTGACGTCCTGCACCATGCCGATGGTGCCGCCCGTATTGATGACCAGCACCCGCGCCTCGGCCTTCGAGCCGCCGGCGGAGGCCGGGGGGCAGCCGGGGCGCTCCTGGGGGCGGGCGCCGGCCAGGGCTCTGCCCAGAGAGCGCACCCCCGCAGGGCGCTGCCCCGCCGCTACTGCTCCTGCCGCCTCCATCCCGCTCCCGGGGAACCGCTACCTCCCGCCCAGCCCGGCGAAAGGGGAGTTATAGGGCAGCGGCGGGGCCGCCCCTTCCCGCCCCGCCGGCCGGACAGGCAGCGGGGTGGGGCCTTGCCCGCCCGCCCGGGCCGCGGCGCTGCCCCCAGAGGCGGGGAGAGCCGCCATGCCCGCGCTGTGCGGCGGGCTGCGAGGAGGCGGCGGCTGGAGCTCGAGGGCAGCGGGCGGCCGTCAGGTACAGCCGGGGGCGGCGGGGCCCCGCGCCCCGGGGGAGGTGAAGGAGGTGGGGGGGCCGGGGCGAGCCCCGGGACCGCCGCCAGCGCGCGGCACCACCCCTTGTACTTTGTGCCTCCCCTGCGAGAACGTCAAGGTCCTTCATGCTTGAAGGAGAAGCAAAGAGCAGCGGTGCTTTTTAGGCCCGGAAAGAAGGGGGTAAACACGGCTCGGGGTCGCCCCCGGCGGGGAGAGCTGCGTTGTCCCGTCGTTTTTTCCAGAAAGCTCTTGGGGAAGAAGGCGGGAACTTCGTCTGCTTACCTGGCCGCTGAGGCGACTGGTTCCTACCAGGCGGCTCCGAACGGCGGCGTGGTGTGGGCTGCCACCCTGCCCGCCATTTCAACTTCCTCACCTGGACTCTCAGTTTTCATCCAAGTTTTCTTGTGAGAGGAAAGAGCTTCCACCTTCAGGCTGCGCATCGAGCCCTGGGGCAAACGGGGACATTCTGGTATGATACTGCCCGTTAACAACAGTAATACTGAAAATAGGGATTGTGCTGGAAAGGTTTCCTTGGGCAAAGATGAGAGCTTTGGAATAAATAACAGTCAGCAGCCTGCAAAACCACAAGCTATCCAGACCGATCGTTCAGTTAAATCAAACATCCATAAATAGTTCTCTTGTGTAAACTGTACGGTAGTATTAGCCCACAAACTCATGTATTTGAGCTCTTCTGTCACTTTGAGGACAGTCACCCTCAACTATTGATATTTCCTGGAAACCTGTGACAACAGAATGGTTCTCGATACAGCCACATCCAACATGCTATTGTGAAAGATAGCTTCTGTTTCTCAGTCTTGCCAAAAGTGCTCAGGGAAAAACAAGCTAATGGTCGACAGAGATGCCCAGTTGTGCATATGATGATACCATCTCTATCCCAGCAGCTGGGACCTCTGAAAAAGAAATGAGAATAAAGAGGAGGGGGAAGCTTAATACTTAAACCTCAGAAGCTCTGAATATTTGTCTGTTTTATCCTGATAATCATCTCTGCTGTCATTGGCCATATCTGCAGAAAGCTAGTTATCACCAGGAGCTGAATTCCATGATCCTGAAGTGGATTTTGTCCATGCAGTAGGGATACTTTAGAGTCTCTGCTGATGCAGAGAAGAAAATGTTCATTAAGGAAACAAGTTTAGGAAGCAGTAACAAGGTATACACATCTACCTCATTTCCCTGCTACATGAGAAAGGGCAGCAGTATTGTTGCCCATAGCCCTGGTGATGATGATGCTGTAATAGAATTGCTAGTGTCATCAAAGTAGATGGAATAATGCTGAAATTAATATGACTATGGAAAACTGTGCTGTCTTCTGGTCTTACAATACCAGCAGTTCCTCCAGTCCTTAGTACCTACAAAGCTGAACTGGTGAGAAAAGAGCTGCTATTTGTAATAAGTATCATAACAGAAAGAGTGGTGAATTACCAGTTTAGGGTTCAGAAGACTCTTCATCCTATTCTAGATTGGAGGCTTGTAGCTCCAGTTTATATTTCACTGTTACCAATGATGTGGTAGTCTTTTCTCAAATTTTCTCCATCTTCCTATAAGTCTTCCTAAGCTTTCAGACATACAAGCCGTTCTTCAAAATAGAAGCATTAAGCTTCAAAACTAAATACAAATTTAGGATTCAGTATCTAGGTAAAAATAGTCAATATATCTGGATTAGAGGGCAGTTTTGGAGGTAAAGTGGGGACGTTTGATGAAAAGGTGATGTTATAGGTATTTTACAGAAAAAGCTAGAGACATGTACCTTATAGACACTGGAACTCGAAGACGTTAATTGTGGGAAGGGGGTCAGTTAAGCTCTGGCATAAAACAGGAGTATCTGTATTAAGACCTGTATTGGTGTATAGCTCAGATACTGGTATTACTTGTAAGAGTCATGTTTGGAAGGTATGTGGTAGTTTCTTTTGAGGATCAGGTGTGAGATCAAGTATAAGGAGGCTGAAGTTGTTTTCAAGGAAATCTGGTAAGTCTTGAGGTCTGTTGTCGTGATATTTGTTATTACTGGCCAACTATAAAGCAAAATTAGCAAAGTAACTGGCTAAAAAACAATGAGCCAGTTACTGAGGACAGTAACTGCTGAGAAGCACGGTCTGCATGAGCTGAGAATGAGCTGCTGCACAAGTACCTTGAGGCAAAACATGTAGCTTAAGTGCGTGAGTTACTTAGTAAGCCAAAGGAAGAACATGTTTCCTGTATGAAAGTGGTGGGGATTTTTGGTTCCAGGTCATATGAACTTAATTTGTACCCTGTGCTGCAACTTTTAAATAAAATTTAACTCAATTTCAAGGTAAAAATATGTATTATGGGATGGTCCAAGCAATTTCTTCTGCTTCCAGTTTCTATGACTTACTGTTCCAACAGAAATAAAGTTTATGCGCTCCCTCCAAGTTGTCAGTCTCTTATACAGGGTGGCCCAAAACTTGGCACAGAATTCCAGATATGGCCTGGCAAGTGCCAAGTAGAGGGGAGTAATCATTCCCCTTGACCTGCTGGCTGTAATTGTCTTGCTAATGCAGCCCAGCCTATTGGCTTTCTGTTAGCTTTCATCGCTGAAAGGGCCCTTTGCTAACGCATACTTTACTTGTCCATAGGACCCCCAAGCCCTTTTGCACAGCTTCTACTTGATTTTTCAGTCTCCAGCCTGTACTGATTTACGCAGTTATTCCGTCTCAGGTGTGGGACTGTGCATGTGGCTTTGCTGAATTTTATGAGTTTCCTGTCAGCCCATTCCTCCAGCCTGTTGAGGTCCCACCTTGCGTTCCAGGTTGAACCATTATTCTGCTTTTAGTTTTCCCCTAAAGATCAGCCAGCTCCCCTGGGCTCCTCTGCACTTCAGGACGGCCTCCCAAGATATCTTGCCTACTAGATTGCTGAAGAAGCCAACGTCTGTTCCCCTGAAGTCAGAGCCTTTAGTCTATTCTGTCTCTTCCTCACTTCTGTAATATGAAGGCCTGTTTATGAAACACGTCCTGTTTGCCTTGCATCCAGATATATCACATAACTGCTTGGTTGAAAATAGGAAATATTTTTTAATACTTTTTGCTTTCCTTAGTTGCAAGAAGACTAAGAACTAAAGATAGCAGTGATTGTAGCCAACAACTCAGCATCAGTCTCATGGTATCATGTACCTAATAAGGCTTGACTAATGTTTGATTAATGGTTAATTTTTAGTTAGTCACAGATGGATTATTTCGTAGCTGCAGCATAAATCAATGCTTGTTTATTTCAGACTCACCTGCTGTCTCAGAAAAATCCCCATCATGGTAGTCCCTGCTTCCCCAGTAATAACAGCTGCACCTTTTCCTTGAGGATCCTGAGCGCTGCCGTCTCAGGCACTGCAGCCAAGGCTGCCCTTGACTGTCATTCCCTGACCAGCTCCTTGTTTGTGAGTAGCAGATCCAGGAGAACATCGCCTCTATTGAGCCTGTCCAGCATCTTAGTAAAAAAAATTGTCCCTGATGGCCATAAAATCTCTTGTATTGCTTGTCCCTCCTCCCCATTGTGCTCTCAGATGTTGGGGTTATAGAGTCCTCTTTGTGAGCCAGGACCTGTGATCAAGAGACAACTTCTCCCTAGTTGAAGGGGGCTTCACCCACCTCCTGTCCTTGATGGAGTGGCCTAGAGTAGGCACTGATCATGATGTTGCCATTGCAGCCCTCACTGTGATCCTGACTAGAAAGCTGTCAAAAAGCCTGTAAACTTTAGTCCACAGCACTCTGAGCATCCCTTTACATAGAGCACAAAACCAGCCCCAGCCCTCACCTTCCTTCACTTTGAGAAAGAACACCTGTATCTATGCATTGCCATACTTCCTTCACATGAACGCTGCCGTCGTGTCTTTAATTCCCATATCATCACAACTCTTCAACCTCACACAGACATCTAGTTTCTCCTGTTGGTTTCCCAAGCTGCGTACGTACACAATACAGGCACCTGAGATGGGCCCTTGGTTGTCCAACTTCCTTGGATAGGAGAGAACCTTCCCTGTTGCTCTGGTCGGTGTATGCTTCCACCCACTGATGGGCCTGACTTAAAGTCTCCGTCAATAATTTTGCAAGCCCACTGACAAAGATGTTGCTGCCTCTCTGTCACGTGGAACCCATATCTGGAAGTCCTTGTCCCCAAAGATGGCTTTCTAGCTGTAGAAGCCTGACTCCTGCCGACGACACCTGCCACACTGCTTGGTGTTAATCTGCAGAACATGTTTGCCCCAGCCCAGGTCTTTCCTCTCTGCTGAGGAGGAACAAGGAAAATGTCATCTGGGCTCCCATCCCTGTTGCTGCTCCTAAAAAACAGAAAGCAATTTGAGATGATTGTTTTACTAAGACAATAAACAAAAAGGCTTAATGAAATGCACAGCATAAAATATGTCTGTAAGTGCAAACTAGGGGCTCAGTTTCCCCTGGGTATCACTACAATCATACTGAAACTGAATTTTTGGAAGTGATAAATCAGTGTAGATTAACACAATTGTAAATAGATGGCTTTATGACACTATATTTGCAATTAATTTCAGTTTACAGAGCTCTTTAGAAACCAGTTCACATGAAACATATATTTCCCAGATGTTGTATGTATTTAAATGAGTACATTTCACCAATACATTCCAAGTCTCGTCTCTCATAGGGCTCTCAATGGGCTTTAGCATAAACAATTTACATGGCCATAATTAAGAGTATTGTCAGGATATCTGAAATTTAGCTTGTGCTCAAGTGACAAGAAGTAGTGCTAGCATAAGCTAATTGCCTTTTTCACTGGATAGGAATCCACAGAATTCCTAATAATTCAGAAAAAGAGTCTTGTAAAAGGGGTCGACAGCATCTATCTCATGAAAATGACAAGTCATTTATCTGGATTGGTTTAGGTGAAACAAGTACCTGGTAGTCTTAGTCACTGCTGGTTCTCTCTCTCTCTCGCTGTTCTTCATTTTACAGCTGAACTTTCCCCTCAGCTCTGCTTCCCTAGTTATTCACATTTTGTCCCTTAAGTCATGGTTCCCTTGGGAGCAGTGCTTGATTAAGCAACTTTTGGACCTCCCACTTTACCCCAGTTTCTTCATTCGCATCTCACATCATGTGCAGCTGTCCAGATGGCCAAACACTGAATGGTAATCAAAATCAGTGGGGGTTAAAAAATAATTCTGGGGAAAAAGGATTGAAGTGCAGAGTGTTTTCAACCTGTGCTACTTTTCTGATCCAGCCTAGTGCAAAGGCCCACTAATTGTTATATTGGAAAATCAGAAGTGGCAAGAATAGAGATGGAAGCAAAAGGCTGAGGGTGGGAAGGTCTTAAATCGACTCCTATGTTGAGTGTGATGCCCAGAGAACTGTGGCCTCGATCCCAAATCCTGGGAGGAACCTGACTAGGGAAAAGGAAGATACTTCTGGAAGGCAGATACTTTTTGTCCTCCTCCCTAGTACAGTATAACAGAATGAAGCTGACTCCCCTCACCTTGATATAGACATTTCTCAAGACACAAAATCTTGTAATTTTTCAATATTCACTCACCTGTCTCAGTGCAGAAAAGAAACTGCTCAGCTAGCAGTTTTCTGATGAGTTTTATATGAACTGTAGACTGTTGAACAAAACCCAGCAATGTCTGAAGGCAGAAAAGAACTACGTAGTAACACAGCTGCTGTTGTTTAACTGTGTGTATGGACACATCCAATGCAAAGCTTTCTAAATAAACATTTCGGTCTGCTGCGGGAAACCATTTTTTCAAAAGAATGAAAAATGTGCAGCCAATTCTTGTTATGTATCCTAGTCACAAAGAAACACAATTCCATTTCATTCATTTATTTCTAACAGAGATCTCAAAGCATTTTTAATTGTTGTATTTTCTCCCTTTGCAGTGCTGATCAGAGTAAAAAAAATCATGAAAATCACATGACAAGAATCACTAGTTTTAAACTCTATGGAAAGACCATTTTAGGTTCTGTGGGACTCCTTCCAGAAAGAACTTATGACTTGCTGGTGAATATGCTTTTGCCTGTCCGGTAGACAACTGGATCTAAACCAGAAGGAATCATAAAACTGTCAATAGTAAGTTGTATATGTCTCGTAATATTTTCTTTCACATCTCTGATCAAAGAGACCCAGTTCAAAAGCTTTAAAACTCTGACTCAGAAGGGAAGAAGACAGCATATCTTCATTTTATCAAAACTGAAGTTCAATTTGAGCAGGATTACTAGAGTTGGTCAGAATTTCAAAACTTTGGTTTACAGAAAGAGAAGCATAATGGGGAAACTCAGAGTTGCAATACATGCGTTTCCCCAAAATGATGCTACAAGCAACAGAGTATTGCCTAAGATGGTAGAGGGCTCAAGCTTAGAACCTTCATGTCCAAGAAGAACTCAAGCTCATCACAAGGCCCAGGTGTGTTTCTTAGAACGTAAGTCTGGAGAATCAAAAGTATCTCTGAAAACTTAATTGGCAAGGCTACATCTAAATTAGTGATTTCCTTGCAAGCAGGGAAGAATGATGGCCTTGGATGACCTGATGGACATGAGTTTCAGATTTGTTACAAGTTCAAAGCAGGGAGTTTTGGAATCAGAATAGCAAAGTGGTATTTATTATAGGAAAGTGGTATTTAATGTTCAGTATCTAATAGCATCCCGTGTGTGAGAAGGAATCCAATGACACTCACTAGTTGGAAGGAGTTTCTGCTATCACAGCAATTACTTCTTGACCTATCCATCAGTACAGATCAAATCATACTTTTAAGTGTTGTAAAGAGTAACACTGTGTCTTTGGCTGAGTTTCCCCATTATGCTTCTCTTTCTTGTGTCAGCATCTCTTATTTTAAGTGCTATTCCTGTGTACTCTCTAGATAGTTTCTCTAGAACTGGTACCACTTGGTCTTCTGTCCTCCACCCATCTGTTTGTGCAGTAAGTCATTCCTACGTACCATTTTGCAATTTACTTCAGATCAGTTCGTTAATCCACCGATGTAATTCAGAATTTTATATTCCAACATATGAGGTGATTACCAGGTGTATGCAGTTAATAGCATACAGTTTTGATTTTTTAAAAATAAAATGTATTTTTGTATGGAAAAAGAAAAGACAACTGTTAATTAACAACGCTGAATGTTTTGGGGTTTTTGCCAGAAACATTTTCAACAGCTGGTAATTCTGTAAACCAAAGTTTTGAAATTCTGACCAACTCTAGTAATCCTGCTCAAATTGAACTTCAGTTTTGATAAAATGAAGATATGCTGTCTTCTTCCCTTCTGAGTCAGAGTTTTAAAGCTTTTGAACTGGGTCTCTTTGATCAGAGATGTGAAAGAAAATATTACGAGACATATACAACTTACTATTGACAGTTTTATGATTCCTTCTGGTTTAGATCCAGTTGTCTACCGGACAGGCAAAAGCATATTCACCAGCAAGTCATAATTCTTTCTGGAAGGAGTCCCACAGAACCTAAAATGGTCTTTCCATAGAGTTTAAAACTAGTGATTCTTGTCATGTGATTTTCATGATTTTTTTTACTCTGATCAGCACTGCAAAGAGAGAAAATACAACAATTAAAAATGCTTTGAGATCTCTGTTAGAAATAAATGAATGAAATGGAATTGTGTTTCTTTGTGACTAGGATACATAACAAGAATTGGCTGCACATTTTTCATTCTTTTGAATAAATGGTTTCCTGGTAGTGCCCAGTGCAAGGGCAAGAGGGAACGGGCACCAACTGAAACACAGGAGGTGCCATCTGAACGTCGGGAAACCCTTCTTCACTGTGTGGCTGACCGCACGCTGGCACAGGCTGCCCAGAGAGCTTGTGGAGTCTCCATCCCTGGAGATACTCAAAAGCCATCTGGACAGGGTCCTCGGCAGCGAGGGGGTCGGAGAAGATGACCTCCAGAGGGCCTTCCAACCTCAACCTTGCGGTGATGCTGTGATAAAGAGGCTTTTCCGAAAGCATGTGTGGTCAAGGCTGAAGCCGCCTGTTACCCATTCCCTGAGAAATGAGTGCCTAGAAGGAGGGAAGTTGGACTTTAAAAATGTGAAGTGTTAATGCCGTCAGTAGGTAAATGCCAGTCAAGGACTGGGATAGCTTAGTGGACCAAAAGATCTCAAGATGTTCCTCTGAATGTATTTTGCATAAACTTGTGTGGGCCTGTCCATAATGAACAGGGGAACGCTGATCCCATCTCTGTGCTGTGTGTTTGAGACTGACTGTCAGTACGTTCCTCAGTTTGCGGCACACAGTTCACTCAGTAGTGTCGTAACCACCTTTTCTTCTCTTAAAATTCTGATTGATTTCACTAGTATTTAGGAAGGTGGTGGACTCTTCATACGTGCTGCATGATCTCAGGCCTGCTTTAAAGAATTCACAGCGTAGTTGTGTATGACGCTGAGGAGGGCAAGCAGCCACAGAAGCAAGCTGGAAGAATACATGTTTTCTCTTTTCCTCCACATGCTGCTGGTAGGCTACTTTTACTTGAGGCAAGATACTTGATACCTGCGTATCAAGATGGGAGGGAATCTCATATACCTGGGAGGGGATTTCTGGAGGTGGAATGGTTTTGATGGCACAGTGGGTAGATGAAGGCGGAAGATAACGTTTTTGAAGACAGAAGAGTGTTGAGGACAGGGAAAATGATGCAACACGAAGAAAGCGGCAAGAATGTGTAACTTTCCTCCTGAGCTGGTGGTTGAAGAAGGTGAACGGCAGGGGAAGGGGAAGGATTGGTCAGAGAGTCACCACAGAGCTGAGCTTCGAGGCTTGGCTTGGGGGGGTCTGTATCTTTCAGGGCCACCCATCAAGCGCTTTGGCCGAGGCTGACAGGGGAGCTGGGGAACAGAGAAGAATCTGCTGCGGGTGTCAGGGTAGAGAGGCTGTTGCTAGTCGGACGGTGCCTGGGGCGCTCAGACTTCTGCCGAGCTCCCGCTTCCATTTTCACTTCTTTTCAAAGTGCAGTTGACCTGAAATCAGATGTCTATTAGCTATACCAGCTGCTACCCCAAGTACACAGAGGTTGCCAAAAGATCAGGGAAACGTTATCTCTGGTTCCTACATTGATTCTTCATAGCGCTTAAGAGCACTTGCTCAACAGTTATTTCAGCAGGAGCGTATTGTTGTGATGAACACCTCTACACAGTGAAAGAGAAAAGGATATAGTACTAAAAATAAGTAACAAAGCTGGACATTTCAGTCACTCGGGTTTGCCATAGGGAATCAAGGACAGGAGTTACACGAGCCTTTAATATACCCGTAGTTGTGAAGTCAAGCAGTTTCTAATGAGCTTGGCCTTCCTTGCGGAAACTCGGCACCGATCACAAAGCAAGGTTAAGAGTTTCACATTTCCTTCTCCAAAAAGTGTGTGGGTAGGGATGTGCGTGGTTTGAACAAACCCGACAGATCTGCTGACACAGTGGACACTTGCAAAATGGCAGTCTGTGCGTTCTGCAGCGAGTGGGCGTGTAGCAAATAAGGTGAGTATGGATGAGCAAATAAGGTGAGTATGGATGTCAATTTGAAGTGATTTATTTCTGAAGAACACAGACTGTCCTTTTTTAGCTGTAGGTGATTTTAGGAGGCACAGGTGAGTGCACGTATTTACTTTAAAAACGTTGATCTTTTCTAGCACACTTGTGCTGTTGTAGGCATCTGGGCTACCTGTTTCTAAAGCTTGATCGTGGATTTTACAAGAGCTTTTGTTTACGGTGCAGAGAGAGAGTTGACAGTTAACTGGAAAAGGGAGGCAGGAGATGGAATTTGAATAATGAAGGGATGGAGAATTTATCCTAGGGTGACTTTATCGAGCACAATGAGTGCAGTCACAACAGGCTCTGCCTTGCTTAACCCATGGTCAGATGTCTCAGGTTTATTTACACTAACCACCTCACTTCTGCATAACTCTGACGTGTCCAGAATGAGAACTGAGACAAAGGACTGTTCAAACAGTCGCACAGATGATGGTTCAAGTGAAAGGAATTGCCTTGGAGAAACTACAGAAATGCTGCAGCTTGCTAACCGAAGGTGAGACTCTTCTCTAAAACTGAGATTTGTGGAGAATTTGTATAATCTCGGGAAAGAAAAACACCATTGTCTGCTATCAATAGTCAGTTTTTCATGGCGCTTTCCCCCCCCCCATCATTTTATTGATTAAGTATTTAGCCATTGCAGATGGGGAAAGGGGACCCTGTCTGGATAAATTTGAACTTGTAACACTGGTGATACCTGGGTTACTCCTTGAATCTGCTGAACTATTCCATTTTCAAATGAGACAGCCTATTATGGTTCTGTTCCCCTGTATATCTCTCAAACAGAAACAGCATGCCATGCTGAGGTTTGTGTACCTCTGTCACACGCCTTAAAACAGATTAAATTGAGATGCCAGTCTACATACAAATTTCAGAAGGCGGCCATGTAAATTAGGATAATTAATAGAATCATATTTTAAACCAGGATACGAGTGTTGGCATATACTGTGACAGCAGTTATACTGATTTTGAAAAATAGTTAGCACATTTTTAAGGGGCGTAGTAACACGGGGCTTTTTGTCTACCTTAGCATGTAGAAAGGGATAGAACTGAACAGAAAAACAAGAAAAAACCCCATCAATGTATAGTCTGATTTGGCATTTCCTTTCTGTAAAAGAACGTGGAGAAAAGCAAATGAAACTCCAAAGTGGCTAATAAATGAAAGAAACCTGAGGCAAAGAGGATATATCTCAGGAATGAGAAAGGTATATATTCATCCTCCAAAAGAGTGTTGAGGGAAGAGGCAACCTCTGAGATTATCTGATGAATCTGTAGAAAGATAAATTGCTCTTTCCTTAGGCACTAAGCACAGCCACATATGTAGGTGTTTCTCTCATCTCCATCTGATGCTCCTATATTTAGCTTTTACTCGAACTCTAGAAATGTCTAGTCTGGTAGATGCTATGACTTAAATCCCCTGGGGAAGTAGAGGGTATGGTGGTGACTCCCTCTGCTGAGGGAGCTCTTCCATCTTGCCGGACAGGAACAGGACACTCCCAGAGGTCTCCCCTTCAAGGGAGGGGAGTCACCCCTTTGGTGACTTCACATCCCCATGATGGGGAGGTCTTGGTAGCTGTTTCTTGGCATAGGGATGAGCTCTTGTCTCTTTCTTGAGCCACTGGGGCACCCTGGGCAGGTTGAGTTGAGTTGAGTGGGGCAGGAGTGAACTGCACACACACCACATGCCTTCCTGAAGGGTTATGGCCTTCACTCCTTCCTCCAAGCAGGTCCCTCTCTCCCAGTGAGTCACCTGGGGACAGAGAGAAGTGGGGTTGCCACTTGGTTCAGGGGAAGGAGGGAGGTAAACAGTATGCTCCAAATGCAGGTGTCCGTTTCCTCTTACCCTTTAAAAAGTGCAGAGACTGCTTTCTCCTCCAAAAAACTGCAATCAAAACTTCTTGGCTCACGGTTGGATGAGTTCACGCCCTTTTCATGCAGTGCTTATGAAACTTGTCTCCTCTCTCTTTGTTGGTCAGAGTGATAAGCCCCAGGTGTTCCACAAACACACTACTGTGATGGTTTTCTTTTTCCCTCCTGTATTTGGTCTTCATGCACTCCATGAAGGGGTTTTAAATCTTTCACTTCTCTCATTTTTTCTTCCTAAACAGAGAGTAAAACACTCAGGGGTAACTTTCTCCCTGGGTACTTGTGTTTAAAAAAGGAATGGTACAGCTGTCAGTAATATTTCAACATTCAACAAAACTCTTTTTTTGGGCCTGTTAGTAGTGAAAATCTAGACCACATAATCAGTAAATGAACAGCACAAAGGATGCGTATATATCTCTGGGCTTCTTTGGTCTATCTTTTTAATAAGGGCAGAAAGCCCACATTTAAAGGACAGGGAAGTAGATAAGATTTGATTATAGAGTTCTTGATATGAACAGTATCTTCCACAGCACGTATTTCAAGAGATCACAGGAAATAGCTGTAGGGAGTTCCTCTGCTTTCTCTATTTTAAAATATTAGCTCTCTCTTGAACTAGTTTTAGTCAGTCTGGATAGCAGTCATGTGCAAACAGACTCCTCCTGCCCAATCACCAGTTAAATTGGGAATTGAACAGGCACACTTTAAATCTATTTTACATGTTCTCTAAGGAATAGATATTTCTCGGATTTATTTATGAAACAGAAGATAAGGAAGTAGAAAATACACTGGGAAAAAACAAAGTGATTGCTGCTGATAGCAAGTCCTAAAATCAGAATAGTTACTGGAGCTAATACATTAATAGAGACCCCCCCTAGGATGCCAGTGCTACAGGATGAGGAATCTACACAGGGAAGCACAGTCTGTGAGCTTCCAGAGAACACACAAGTAGATTTCACACTTGCTAAATGGATGCTTTCAGCTGAAGTATATGAATGGTTGCAAAACACTTCTAGAGATGGATGGTTTTAATACTAGGTGGTAAATCCTTGTATTACAGACTAAAATCAGAATAGAAAGGACTTCTTGCATACTTCCTCTGTGCATACATTCAAGATAGCAAGTTCAACTCAGAACTTTGTGTCATGCTTCTGAAAGCATTCATTGATGATATGATTATTTTCATATTAAAATGCAAGTTTTTGTCTTATTTTTATTGCTGCCAGATTTCAAGTTATAGTTTTTCAATTTATTTCAACTGAGACAGTCTTTAATTTTTTTTTGCTGTATTTTTCTCCTTCAAGCAATCCCAGAATATGCACCACTGCTTGATTCATGTAACATGACAGTAGAAGACTTGGGCAAAGTAACTAAGTATCCTGAGGTACTGGACACAGTCTTAAATTCTCTTATTCACTTTTATTTAGTTCTAGGGGTGAATAGGGGATGTGTTGTATATTTTATCTTTTTGTAGATTAGTGATTTATGGGATTGGAATAAAAGAGAACTTTTGGGCTGGAGAGGCTGTCAGCTCTAGCAGGCATTTACAGAAAAATGACATTTGATGTTGTCTTGTTCTCTTGTAGTTATTATAAAGGAATTTAGAGGCTAAGGGAAATTTGTATAGGCCTACACTATAAAGGGGTGGCTGCAATGTGGCTTTCTACCTTTTAGTGTCAGGAAAAAGAGATGCATGGCAGGAATTTTCATGTTTCAAGCAGGGGTGGGGCAGCGTACGGGAATCCGGACCATGTGGTCCCGGTTCCTGCATTATTTGATAGAAGAATATGGGAATCCACCAACAAGGGCTCTGGTCTTTTATTTATGCAACTCAGAATTGTGTCAGTGGCTAGTAAAATATCAGCTAATAAAAAAAAAAGATTGCATTCCAACTAGACACACCCAATATTGAAGACTGTAGCAAGCACCCTAACGGTTGCAATTAAACATAATTTTTAAGAGCTCCAGCCAATCTAGAACCCAGCTAGTTTTTAAAGTACAGTACTTTAAGGGCCCCTGTGAAGGGTAGGATGGTTCTTTCTAATCCTCAGCAAAACAAGGAATCATGAACTTCCCCAGAATACCTCATTGCACATTAAGGCCGTCTGATGCTGTGTAAGGCTCTGATGCTGTTGGACATTGTAAGCTGTTAAGAATGCAGGCTGCGTATGCAACTCTTGCATGATTTCTATCTCCCTTACTACACATTTAAGTAGGTCTTACTTCTCAGAAAAGTAGAAGGGAACTTGAATTTAACAGTGTTGCTTTTATTGCAGTTCTTGGGAAGGATCTTATTTCCTTCAATACAGCAAAGAAGCCTGGCTCAGGAAGGCCAGGCAAGAGAAAGGATAACACCACATTTGACAATCCACCACTCCTGTTTCTTGCTTCCTCATTTTGTTATCTGTAGAAAGGGTGATAACAAATAGTGCAATGTGGTCTTTAGCTGTGCGTGAACATTAGAAATAGTGAGGTTCCAAAGAATTTCTAAGATGTGGTAAGGTTGAAAAATGACCAGCTAAACAAAGAACAAGATCTTAAAGCAACAATAAGGGAAGACTGAGGTGAAACTGAGCTGATCTTAAGCCCTGCAGAAATATGCACTTCCACACTTCTCCCTCCTTGCATTGTTATAACACCTTGGTGTGATGACTGTCATATTGGTCTAATACTTGTTATTATGACTTAAACTCAGCCAGTACCTTGAGTTATTTATGTTGGCATTTTGACTGAGTTTGAACAGAAGGCAGAACTGATGAGCTAATAAACTACTGGGCCAGCATAATGAACATCACACAGGAAAAAATAAAGCAATAATGGTGTGATTAAGACAACTGTGAATAAAAGAATAGGAACAAGACTTCTCAGTCAGTTCCTTGGAAGTGCTTTCCCCAGAGCAGGGAGGAAGAATGGTAGCAAGTTGAGACCACCATGCCTGAGGGCAGCAGCCAGGGCTCTTTGGAGTGAGTGAGACTCAGTGAAACATGGGCTGGGCAGGCTACAGCACTTGGGAGGGGGATAAAAGACAGCCCCAAAAATCATCAAGGTGGGATCAGCAGAAGAGGACCACTGTTATAGACTTCAGTGGATGAAAACCAACTCCTCTGGAGGGCAGCATCTTCTCCAAACCACCTCAATGCAGGTAGGTTTGGTAATGCAGCCTGGGCCACAGAACAGGCAAAAAAAAAATCTAAGAAAGATATTTCTGACTTGTTATTCAAAAGCTATGTTATGTTTCTCTTTGTTTTTTCTCTTTGACTGAGAGTCTGTATATCCCTTCAGACTTTCTTCTTGTGCCAGAGGTACTCAAGAATGGACAACTGTTTTTACTTCATCAGTACACAGCACTCTGTCCCTGGCTTCACCTCCTGCCCACGAGCTGGTACATTGGTTACAGCACACTCCATGTCCTCAGTGGGGCTGATCACGTGCACATGCTTCACCAACTCATCCTGGCATTTGTTCCTTTTTCCTATTTGTATGTCACAATGGTTTTTATTATTGTTTCATTTTCTAAAGCCCTTAAAAAGCACCAGTAGTTTATCTTGCCTGCAGTCTCTGTGAGGCCTGGGGCTCACACTGTGTTTTGGTGCTCAGGTACCCTGTCTGCCTTCTTCCAATTGTATTTTAGTTCTTGATGCCAAACCACTTATTTTACTTTGCCTAAAGCCTGCATCCTTACCACTGCCTATAGCCTGGTGCCAGACCGTACTCCTGAGTACCAGGTGCAGGATCTGTTGGCAACTCACACCCCACAGTTGAAGGAGAAGTAACTGCAGAAACGTTTCCTTACTGAGTCATTTGAGTGCTGCTCTAGGCTTGCCATGTCTGGATTGCCATGTTTTGTGTCATCAGTGGATTTTCTAGAGCTACGCTTCCAAGGCTGAGACAGGATAGTTTCTTGGCCAAATGCCCACAGACCTACTGGGTGCCTGAGTCAAAACAGCCAGGTTTGAGACACGATTTCCCTGCTCTCAAAATGGTGATCAGCAATGCACAGAGCCTAACCCTTCAGCTTTCTGGCAGAACTAAAAAAGGCAAGGATTAACAACCTGAAGCCTGAAAAAACCCAGAGGTGAGCAGCCCCTCTTGTGGAGTAGTCCAGCTACTGGTTCTGCTGGTATTTCATACCGTATCAGGATTTTTCTTAGCATTTGCACTGGTGCTTTTAGCATGACTGTTTCTGTGGCAAACACGCATTCCCTGTGGATTCACCACCACCATCTTTTAACCTGGAAATACCTCAATGCCATTGTCATCTCAGTGGGCTCTCTGCTCTGACAGAAAAGTTTTGGTCCCACCAACCCCTCAAAGAAAGGGGAGTTAAACTTGTGCAGCCCAGAGTGCAGGTTTCTGCAGCCTGGTAAGCACTGCAGCATTTGTACGCAACTAACAGCATCTGCTTCCCATCCTCGTGTCCCTTGTCAATGTAATCCGTGACTCGTGGGGCTGCAGGCTGAGAGGAACTGACGGCACAGCATGTACTCTGACCTAGGTATTCTCTGTCTGCAGACCAAACACAGCAGAACTTAAAAAAAACAAAACACAAAGAAAACCTTAATAACACATGGTCAGCCATTGTGAATGCTGGACATTATGCTATGGAGGTTATACTATGCCTCTCAGAAAATTCTGGTTACTGTTATCAATTTATTAA
This sequence comes from Strix aluco, assembly GCF_031877795.1. Classification (NCBI taxonomy): domain Eukaryota; kingdom Metazoa; phylum Chordata; class Aves; order Strigiformes; family Strigidae; genus Strix; species Strix aluco. The sequence goes on along the minus strand of NC_133934.1, from coordinate 120,819,379 downwards.
CTACTAATTATTAAACTAATTAGTTGAGAGTAGATGCTTGTCTTAGCTGAATTCAAGATGATGAATCCTACCTCTGAGGTATATTAATTGGCACATGACTGTCCACAGAAAAAAAAAATCACAAATTAATCATTTAGTTGAGTATTTCAAGTCGAATGCTGTTTTTTTCCAGTCCAAAGACCTAATCTCTTGATTAGAGAATTTTAATAAGACATCTCATCAGGATTTTGTTCAGACTATGAAGTGCATTAGGATGTGTAATAGGAAATAGGATTCAGCTAGGACCTATCAGAGACTTAATTTACCTGCTTTAAGCTCAAGTAAGGGCTGAGAGCTCGAAGCGTTAAACTGGGTCAGCATTACATGTGAAATTATACGTTGAATGAGATTAGCTACTCTGATTATTATTTTAATACCTTTTCTTCTGACCAATTACAGTTGCTTTAAGGAGCTACTAGTTTGGTTTAAAATTCAATTCCTTGTGTTGAACGCCAAAAGATTTCTGTTGACTCACTGCCTCAGCCTGTCCTGGTCCCTCTGAATGGTGGCCCAACCATCTGATGTATCAACCACTCCTCCCAGTTCTGTGTTGTCTGCCAGTTTGCTGAGGGTGCACTCTGTCCCATCATCCAGCTCATTAATGAAGATGTTAGTGCTGTTATTGACCCCTGGGGTACACAACTAGTGACTAGACTCCAGCTGGATATCGTGCTGCTGATTACAACCCTTTGACCCGGGCAGTTCAGCCAGTTTTCAGCCCACCTCACTGTCCACTTACCTAGCCCATATATCATCAGTTTGTCCATGAGGATGTTATGGGGGGCAGTGTCAAAAGTCATAGTAAAGTCAAGACAAACAACATCCACTGCTCTCCCCGCACCACTGAGCCAGTCACCTAGTCATAGGCGGCTCTCAGGTTGATCAAACATGATAAATCTGTGGTGACTGCTTCTAATTGTCTTTTTGACCATATGTCTGGAAACAGCTTTATTTGCTCCACCACTTTTCCAGGGACTGAACTGAGGCTGACCAGCCTCTGATTCCCCATCTCCTCCTCCTTGCCTTTCTTGAAGGTAGAAGTGACATTTGCTTTCTTCCACCCCTCGGGAACCTGCTCGATTGCCATGACCTTTCAAAGATTATCGAGTGTCCTCAAGTGACATCAGCTGGCTCCCTCAGCACTCGTGGGTGCAGCCCATCAGGTCCCAGGGAGTTGTCAGTGTCTGGTTTATTTAAATATGTTCCCTAACCTGATCCTTCTTCAGTTAATCTTCGTTGGCCTACACCTTCCCATGGTTCTCAGGTGCCTGGGATTCCTGAAGGCAAATATTACCAGCAAAGACTGAGGCAAAGGTGGCACTGTCAGTTTTTTCCATGTCCTCTGTCCAGCTGTAGGCCCACATTTTCCCTAGTCATCCTTTAGCCATCGATTTACTTGTAGAAGCCTTTCTTCTTGCCCTTCACATCCCTCTCTAAATTCAATTCCAGGTGGGCCTTGGCTTTCATAACAACATTCCTACACTCTCTGACAGTATCTCTATATTCTTCCTGGGTCACCTGTACATTCTTCCATCTCCTGCACACTTCCTTTGTATGCTTGACTTTTGTCTGGAGTTCCTTGTTCATCCATGTAGGCCTCCTTCTACCTTTGCTTGGTTTCCTGCTCATTGGAATGGACCATTCTTGAGCTCAGAGGAGTTGGTCCTTGAAAATGGATACAAAATGTATGGAGATAGTTTCAGAATTTGTTTATTTTTGATGGATGACATAGCTAGACTGTCACCTCGACCACTGTGAACCAACATAATGGTTCACAAGAGCTTCCACGATAACTGCAGGAAGACTATTTGCTGGACTTGCTTTTATGACAGTTCTTAGCTGTCACATACTTACATCTCACTATTGATAGCAGACAATGGTGTTTTTCTTTCCCGAGATTATACAAATTCTCCACAAATCTCAGTTTTAGAGAAGAGTCTCACCTTCGGTTAGCAAGCTGCAGCATTTCTGTAGTTTCTCCAAGGCAATTCCTTTCACTTGAACCATCATCTGTGCGACTGTTTGAACAGTCCTTTGTCTCAGTTCTCATTCTGGACACGTCAGAGTTATGCAGAAGTGAGGTGGTTAGTGTAAATAAACCTGAGACATCTGACCATGGGTTAAGCAAGGCAGAGCCTGTTGTGACTGCACTCATTGTGCTCGATAAAGTCACCCTAGGATAAATTCTCCATCCCTTCATTATTCAAATTCCATCTCCTGCCTCCCTTTTCCAGTTAACTGTCAACTCTCTCTCTGCACCGTAAACAAAAGCTCTTGTAAAATCCACGATCAAGCTTTAGAAACAGGTAGCCCAGATGCCTACAACAGCACAAGTGTGCTAGAAAAGATCAACGTTTTTAAAGTAAATACGTGCACTCACCTGTGCCTCCTAAAATCACCTACAGCTAAAAAAGGACAGTCTGTGTTCTTCAGAAATAAATCACTTCAAATTGACATCCATACTCACCTTATTTGCTACACGCCCACTCGCTGCAGAACGCACAGACTGCCATTTTGCAAGTGTCCACTGTGTCAGCAGATCTGTCGGGTTTGTTCAAACCACGCACATCCCTACCCACACACTTTTTGGAGAAGGAAATGTGAAACTCTTAACCTTGCTTTGTGATCGGTGCCGAGTTTCCGCAAGGAAGGCCAAGCTCATTAGAAACTGCTTGACTTCACAACTACGGGTATATTAAAGGCTCGTGTAACTCCTGTCCTTGATTCCCTATGGCAAACCCGAGTGACTAAAATGTCCAGCTTTGTTACTTATTTTTAGTACTATATCCTTTTCTCTTTCACTGTGTAGAGGTGTTCATCACAACAATACGCTCCTGCTGAAATAACTGTTGAGCAAGTGCTCTTAAGCGCTATGAAGAATCAATGTAGGAACCAGAGATAACGTTTCCCTGATCTTTTGGCAACCTCTGTGTACTTGGGGTAGCAGCTGGTATAGCTAATAGACATCTGATTTCAGGTCAACTGCACTTTGAAAAGAAGTGAAAATGGAAGCGGGAGCTCGGCAGAAGTCTGAGCGCCCCAGGCACCGTCCGACTAGCAACAGCCTCTCTACCCTGACACCCGCAGCAGATTCTTCTCTGTTCCCCAGCTCCCCTGTCAGCCTCGGCCAAAGCGCTTGATGGGTGGCCCTGAAAGATACAGACCCCCCCAAGCCAAGCCTCGAAGCTCAGCTCTGTGGTGACTCTCTGACCAATCCTTCCCCTTCCCCTGCCGTTCACCTTCTTCAACCACCAGCTCAGGAGGAAAGTTACACATTCTTGCCGCTTTCTTCGTGTTGCATCATTTTCCCTGTCCTCAACACTCTTCTGTCTTCAAAAACGTTATCTTCCGCCTTCATCTACCCACTGTGCCATCAAAACCATTCCACCTCCAGAAATCCCCTCCCAGGTATATGAGATTCCCTCCCATCTTGATACGCAGGTATCAAGTATCTTGCCTCAAGTAAAAGTAGCCTACCAGCAGCATGTGGAGGAAAAGAGAAAACATGTATTCTTCCAGCTTGCTTCTGTGGCTGCTTGCCCTCCTCAGCGTCATACACAACTACGCTGTGAATTCTTTAAAGCAGGCCTGAGATCATGCAGCACGTATGAAGAGTCCACCACCTTCCTAAATACTAGTGAAATCAATCAGAATTTTAAGAGAAGAAAAGGTGGTTACGACACTACTGAGTGAACTGTGTGCCGCAAACTGAGGAACGTACTGACAGTCAGTCTCAAACACACAGCACAGAGATGGGATCAGCGTTCCCCTGTTCATTATGGACAGGCCCACACAAGTTTATGCAAAATACATTCAGAGGAACATCTTGAGATCTTTTGGTCCACTAAGCTATCCCAGTCCTTGACTGGCATTTACCTACTGACGGCATTAACACTTCACATTTTTAAAGTCCAACTTCCCTCCTTCTAGGCACTCATTTCTCAGGGAATGGGTAACAGGCAGCTTCAGCCTTGTCCACACATGCTTTCAGAAAAGCCTCTTTATCACAGCATCACTGCAAGGTTGAGGTTGGAAGGCCCTCTGGAGGTCATCTTCTCCGACCCCCTTGCTGCCGAGGACCCTGTGATGGAGACTGTGATCACCCCAGGGATGGAGACTCCACAAGCTCTCTGGGCAGCCTGTGCCAGCGTGCGGTCAGCCTCACAGTGAAGAAGGGTTTCCCGACGTTCAGATGGCACCTCCTGTGTTTCAGTTGGTGCCCGTTCCCTCTTGCCCTTGCACTGGGCAATGCTGAACAGAGCCTGGCTCCATCTTCTTCATATACTTGATTGACATTTATAAGATCCCCCTGAACCTTCTCTTCTCTAGGCTGAACAGTCCCAACTGTCTCAGCCTTTCCTCATACGAAAGATGCTCCAAGACCCTCAATCATCTTAGCGGCCCTTTGCCAGACTCTCTTCAGTAGTCCATCTCTCCCTCATACTTTTTCATAGTCTGTAGCTGAGTATTAGTGAAACAGATGATGTTTTGCTAAACACCCTCTAAGTCTGTTCAGCATGTCTAGATGAGACTGAAATCTGGGCTTTTCAAACACACTGGTACTCCTGCCATTGTTCCCACTGTCTAGATGATACACTGGTTGTTTTTAACAGAAAAGCCTTCCTGAAAAATACCCATAGATATTTGGAAATCTTTTTTTTCTGGTACATAACCCGTAACAGTGAGATCAGGAATGATCTTACTTTCATGTCCTCCCAGCCCTCTTATCCCAAAACCTTTCTAGAAGCTACCTTACTCTGCAATATTTGGGGATACAGGAAAAATCCAGAGATAATCTGAGTGACAAAGAATGTACTTATTTGAAGAAAGAAGTGTATTGATGCTGAATGCAATCAGCTGGCTTGGGCTGACCCAACACTGTAGGTTCATAATAGCTTAAAAGAACTCAAGAGATTATGAACATGTTTGCTTGTCACTGAGGGATAGTAATGTTATCATTCTCTTGGGGCAAGAACAACAGACTTCAAACAAAGGTTAAAATTGTTCCAGCCCAAATAATCCCACATCACTGTCTGTTGTGACACCCTCACAAAGAGAAATTGATAAACTCTCACATACAGCACATTTATCAGTCCACTTTAGGCTTTTCAAATTTCCTTGAGAGTCACGGGTCTTACATAGTGCCTCTATTGAACTGTAGTTCCAAAAGGTAGAGCATTGCACATGCTCTATCATGTCTTAACACTATGCTTTTTTATTATTATTTAATGATCTGAAGACTAAATGATTAGGCTGGCAGGCAGAAGTCTTTGTGAATTTTATTCATTTGTTCTAATCCAGATGTATCCAGTGTAAATAGTAATCTAGGAAAAATGCAAGATTTCAGTGTAAACCAAAATCGTATCTGGGCTATTTACCAAATGTATTATAATCTCAAATTATTCATAATTAATTGGTTCTTTTCAGATACTAACTTACAGATGAAATGAGAAGTCATTGATCATGGAGCAACTAGGGGTTTTTTTAGGATGCATTTGTTCATAATCACATCCAGCTACTGAGGTGCATACACCTTATGTTCTAGTTGGGATCCTTTTGGCCAGGTATACCTGTATTTGCATGGTACACCCAAACCCTGGAGGTCCTACACCTCCTACAGAAGACCTGAGGGCAGAGAACACCAGCTGTGCCTCCACCTCCTGTCAACTGCAGGATCCTGTATAAGCAGAGTTATGAGGCAGCAGCAGAAGAGAGTAAGACAAGAAACACAGACCCCATACCCTGAACTCTCTCCAGTGCAGACTCAGTTAAATGACATCTCATTCTCTTAGTGATCATCCATGCTATGTAATTCTACTATTGCTGATTCCAGAACATTTCAAGCACAGATAGGGTTATTAGTCTAACCTGTTACAGCATCTTTAAAAGGATATGTAAACAATATTCTCCACCCTTGCATCTGCCAAAAGGAAACACTTCGGCAAGAATTAAAATAGGCATTCTTTCAGTATATTTTCTCAGGTTCTGGAATTCAGTAGGGTAGGGAATTTGAGTTCAGTTTTAACAGCTATTGAAGGATCTGCCTTCCCTGGAGTTCCGATTCCTTTTTGTATTTGTTTATACATTTGGTTTCTAGCACAGCCAACAGCAGTAAATTCCAAAATTAAATACTTGCAAAGGCAAAAAAAAATCCTTTTTATTTAAAACTGCTGCTTTCATTAGGAGTAACAGTGAATGCACATGTTTTCAGACTTGAGAAGCACCTATCGATACAATTTGTCACTTTATCATTACTAGTGGAGGCATTCAAGAGGGTTAATCTGACCCTTTATAAGATTCAAAACTTTTCACTTTGACTCAGTGATGGAAGAAATACATAAATGTAGATGATCACTAGTAAGACTGGCAAGTAAAATCTAATTCTGCTAGATGTTGGTGAGCACCTGGAGATAAAAGGAGTCTTGACAAGCAGTCATGGCCTTTTTCTTATGGAAGTAACCCCTGAAAAGCACAAGGCTGAGTGGGAGTAGATCTACAGCCAGACAAAAACACTGTTATTTTACAGTACTTCTTTTTCCAGTGCTACATACTATTAATCTTGAAGGGACAAATCCTGAAGCTGTTTACCTTAAACTTGTTTTAAGTGACTTTGCAATGCTGTTAAAACCTAAATCAAACAATAAAACACAACTGCAGCTTTTAAAATTTTAGTAGTACATTTTCATCTGGCAGTAAATAACATTTCCCATCAAGGCTAAATTGTAAAATGGTCTGTTTCCTTCAGGGCAATGTATCACGTCTGCAGGTGTATTATGTACCCTGGAGCTCTTAAGAGTTAATACACAATTCTCAGTTCTCAACTGACCAACGGCAGGTGATGGGTTACTGGACTGGGGGGAAGTTAGCTTTACATATTCCTGTCATTGTAAGTGTGAGGGCAGAAACCTTTCAATTTTATTATGACGTGAGCCATTAGAGAGCACCTCTTTACTGAAAGCATTACAACACGCAGTAGACCTTCAAAGGGGAAGCAGAAGCACAGCAGTAACCCTCACCAGATGGCAGCACACGTACAGGAACAGACCAGGATACCTTATCCACAGAATTTAAAAAAAAAAAAAATATACAGAAAATATATTCTGTTCCTCTCAACTCTCAATTTCAGTGTTGCTTATGAGGAATCATTGTAAGTTACATTATTTATATCATGTCTTTTGGTATTATCAAGTCACCTTTTCCTGCAGAAATTCCCATCATTAATAGGCAAAGCAAAGATTTGACATTCTGCCTATTTCATCTGCCCCCAAAGGTGCTTAACTGCAACATTTAATTTGCATACAACACTCAGCTGAGAAATACTGTTATCTAAGCCACTTGAGATGCAATTTTTCTATTAGAACTATCTCACTATATGATGTTTTATAAGTCATGAGGATTAGTAAAATGTGTCTAAGGAAGTAATGCTTATAAGCTACTGAAATTGCCTATTATACAGTTGTCTCTCTGTTTAGCTACAGTTTAAAATAATTTATTAGTTTAAGCACCACTTTATCTTCCCCAAATCTGCCACCTTTTTTTTTTTTATGGTGATCACTGATTTTGTGTCTGTTCTTCAGAGGATGACAGGATATTACAGAATCTTCAAATCACTGAGTGAACAGCAGAAAGATTAATACTTTTCCATATACTGTCTTTGTATTCATGTATTTCATGAATGCAATCACATACCCTTAATAACTAAATTTAGCTTTTATTAAGCACAACAGAAGAGACAAATACATTTTATTTCAATTCTGCATTTTATTCTGAAACCACTGACCTCATTTTTAGGACTAAAGATCTCACAGGTAAAAGTAAGAGGAAAGGATGAAACAAAGGTGCCATGAATCAGTAACTCAAAAGCATTCTTCTGCCATACAGGAAAAGAAATCATACATTACATTTTGCTGTATGAAAAATTAATGAAAAAATTGTATCTAGTATATGAAATTATAGTTTGGATCAGAACACAGTCTAGATCATCAGTTTCCTTTGACTTCTATTTTTTAGTTAAGAAAAACCCCAAACACCTTTCTCGTATGGCTTTTTGAAAAGCTAGTGACAAAGAAAATAGGAAAACACAACTTGCAGTTAAAGACAAAAAAATCATACCCCATGGCTTATGAGCTTTTAGACAGAAAATGAACAACTAAACCTAGATTTGCTTTGTACTTCATGTACCTTGTGATAAACCTGTTCAGAAGTATTATTAAAATGAAAACTAGATCCTGCTTTATGTCAGTTTGTTTTTACGAATAAACTCGTCAGCTCTAGGTCAGCAAACCCTAACTTTTTAAAGAAATATGAACATATTCCAAACTGAATTTTAGTACACTTACACTAATCTTAAGGAACAGTCTTGCAAAACAAGCCTCTAAGGGTTATACAGAAGACAGAAGTAATTTTTAGACTAGTTGTAATACCTCATGCTCCGAAAGACTTCTAGAAATACTTAAACATTCAACACAACAAGCTTGTGTAGCTGATAAAGACCATTTCCTCTTTCAGGTTGACTTTCAGGTGAGTCAATGATATGCTGAGAATCCACCTAATCAAAAGAAGCAAGATGAAAAGTCAGAACGCATTCTTAATGAAGTTTTCCTATATAACATAGTTAAGGAAAAAGAGTCTTGAAGAGTTTTCACAGTTTCAAATCATACAGGAATTTCAGTTCCATGCCACACACCTCAACATAAGAGTAAAGACTATAAAATGCTGTATCTCATGGTCTGCCTGAGACAGAATACTACTCCACAATCAATTCCAAAGCATTACAGGTAGTATTTGATGTGATGATGTAAGAAAGATGTCGTGAGATTCTTCAGACTTCAGATGCAGTGGGGAAAATCATGATCCAAGGCCTATACATTACACTGTTATAAAAGCTAAACACCAATATAACTGAAAAGGAGATTACTGTCATAATACCAAGGATAACCGGATTTGAAATATGAAATTAGAAACACTTTGGGTTAAGGCAGTGTATCACAACACATTCCAACCCCTCAGCGAATGCCTGCTAGAAATATGTGCTCTTGGTGCTGGTTCACTGTTGTCAACCTTTTCAAGAAGAGAGCGCTAAACCCCTCATTTATATGCCTCAGGGTGGGAGAGGCACAGGGAGGGTGCATGTAGAAATCTTAGTCCTGTACTCAGTAATTCCTCACCCCCTTTTAATTAAGAAAATGCACTTGTTTGTCACGAAATCTAGTGTCCTGCAGAGGCCCTTACAGAAAGAAAGGTAAGATTTCTAGCAGAGTAGGAAGCTAGACTTTTCAGCTTTAAGAAACCCTTCTAGGTTTCAAGAAAACAGCCCTCTTATCTGATCCCACCAAATTCATTCTAAAGCAAGCCACACTTCTGTTTGCTTAAGAGGGAAAAGCCACCTGAAAGCACAGCAGCCTGAAACAAACTCAAGTGCACTGCATTCAGATAAATCCTAAACAAGGAAAACGTATTAACCTTTTTCTTTCAGGCCATGGCTGCTTAATACAAATAAGAATATAAAATTTTAACTTCCAACAAATGTAAAGTTGCCTTTACAATATCTCTCAACTTAAAAAATCATGAAGTGTTCTGCATGAAAAGGCTAAATATTTGCATACACAAAATTAAAAACCACCCAACAAACTAAATAGACTCTACAAAAATAGGGTATCAATAGAGACTGATGTATAGACAACAGTTCTTATTTCTTAAATTCGACTCTACAGTGCTTTCAGTATTTTTAAATTTGATACTCAAAGACATTCTTCCAAAGGAAATTCTCCCTTTGACCACTCTTAACTACCTGTACTGGGGTACTCTTAACTACTCTTCAGGGGGGAGGAGGAGAATTATCTTTATACCCTTACCTGATTCCATGCATATGGCTTCTCATAGCATGTAGGAACAATTACATCTCGAGGTTTTGATTTGCAGATTAAACTGAAATTACATAAAAACAGCCTTAACAAATACACTTGTATTTGATGAATTATGAGTACAAAGGCATTTTTACATTAGATACAACTCGGCATTTATGAGGTGTCTGTACTGAAGGGAATCTCAGATTTCCTCGTTAATCTAGTCTGATTTGTTCACTTCTCTGTACTTTTCCCCTCTAGAGTAAGGAGTCAAAATACAGATTTTCACAGGGACGTTAAGTGTATCAGAGTGTATTTTCTTTTAAAGAAAATAATTTTTTTTCCATTTACAAAGTACTAGAATTTTCAGCTGTCATTTATTCCTTAAGTTTTATGCATGCTTATACACTATAATGTATAATACAGCTATTTTTAGAGTATTTTGTTTTGCCTGACAACTCAATTACTGTATGTCTGTCTGCTCCAGTTATTTCCTCAGGCTGTGCAAAGTACAACAGTAGTAGGCTTTAATTAATTCTGTCTAGATGTGTTTTTCAAACACTGATTTTAGTCTTAAGTAGTGGTGACATGTTGTAAATACAATTAGCTTTTGAAAAATGGAAAAAGTTATGAAAGACTATTCAGGCTAAATTTTTACACATCTACTCTTACTAATAAAAGGTTAGGTTTTTTCCAAGACATAAACCAAAGTACAATCAGAAAAAAATATTTAAAACAAAGAAAGATTTTACACAAAGGAAAAGACGACATCATGACAATAACCAGATTGTCTCTTCCTTCAAAAATGTAAAAATAGAAAAATTAGCTGTAGAATCATTGGAACAGAATCAGTAAAAGCAAAAGATTCTAAGAGAGAAAATGCTCCACAGAAAGGTATAAATCCTAAAGAAAAAATAAAAGCCCAGAAGGCTAATGAGAATGACCAAGTCAGGCAGCACTGACGGAACTGGGGATCATGTCAACGCTGAGTAACTGCACAGGCTGCTCCTTCCCCTCCCAACTGGTTGGAGGTGTCTGAACAATCAGCTCAAAAAAGGTGCCAAAACAGTAGCAAGTATTCACATATCTAAAGAAGTAACAGTGACATTTTTGTGCCTTGAATTTAGCATCTAAGTGTCGATGTCCAAGCGTGAGCTCCTGTTGCTGTCACCTCCAGAAGGGTTTTGTGGTTTTGCTACTTTCTGCCTATCTACTTTCCTTGACTTCTCCCTACACTTGTTACCACATGAATCATGCAATCAAACTTCACTCAGCTTTGAAGTCTAAACATGGTACTACATGGCAGTGTCCAAAGGCAATGCAGACACCAACTGGCCTGGGGTACCTGGACACAAACAGGACATTAAACATTGCATCAGCAGTATGCTTGACAGCTGTTATTTTACTAAGAGTTTTGCAGACATGAAATGTGAAGAGCTTGCTGTCAGCCTGTACCGGTGCTCCTGAAGTTTCCAAGCGCAAGCAGCACGCAGCCCCGAGGTCCAGCCTTTGTGAAGCTGTCCCACCACTTTCTGGAGGCTCGCACAACCCACTGCAGCAGCTGCTGGAAACTGCCACGTCTCAGAGAGAAGAGCAGCTGACCCACTGGTGGCACACACAGTGTAGCACCCAAACCAACAATAGTCACCTTGCTCCCTTGTCATATCCAACATGTCTGCTGGTCAGCTAACATATAATAGGTATCTTCACACCTTCTGGCAATTGTTTATGCTCCTTTACTTTCATTTCCAGTGCCTCAAAAGGTAAGGCTGATTCCCACACACTTGTTAATTTATTATAAAATGCATCACACGGAATTTTCTTTCAAGTTTTGGAAATAAGAAGTATGGGTACTTGCTTTCAACTAAAGGTAATAAGTTTTTTTTACAGATGGGAAGAATAAAACAAGCAACAGAGCAGGGACATTTGAAAACAAGAAACACCTGAAAGCTCAGCATAAACAGCCGCTCTGATAATCATTTTGATAACCTAGGGTAAGGGCAGCTAAGCTTAAAAGCTTCTGATCTTTATCAGCATGAGGAACTGCCTCACTTTGGCATACAGTTACTTCAGAAAAGCTCTATTTGCAAAAAAGGTCACACTTCCTAGAGATGAGGCCAGTACTAGAGAGCGTAACATAACTCTTAACTCATGGCTGAGCCAGAGCTCTTTTTCAAATCTGTTCAGTACAGAGACAGGTAAAAGGATGAGAAAAGTCTACTGACGATACAGACAGCACTAAAACACGCACGGCATTTACAAACAGGGGAAGATTTTTCACAGCATGCTCAGCAGCAGCAGACATTAGAAGCTGTTACAGGGATACTTCATTGAACTTGCTCACCCCAACACCTCCCACACACCACAAGCTGAAAAAATTATTAAAGACTGACTGCACTGACTCACAACCATCTTTTCAGAATCACTCCTTCAGTTATGAGAAGCAGGAAGGCCTGATGGAAAAAAAGGCAGGTGGCCTTATTTCAATTCATAAATTAACCTGGGACTTCCAGCAATTAACTTGGCCAACACCTAACCTACACAAGTCTGTTGAGGGAGGAAAGGCAGCACACACAATTCAATTAATGTATAGGGAGAAAGATTTCTAAATCCTTCTGCACTCTTATGCCATAGGACCTTATTAGTTTTGTCCTGGGTGCACAAAGCAAAGATACATCAGAAGTGGTATCCTGTAGAACAGGTTTTACAGTCTAGGTTTTATGACTCTTAAGTGATCAGGCTTCCCTGAAGAACCAGTGCTTCCACAAGAAGTCTAAAGTTGTTGAGCATACTGCTTTATAAATAAACAAAGTAAATGAAATGCATCATTAAATGAGAACATATATTATTTCCCAAAAGCCTAATCTGAGCTATGCTTCAAGCAATCATTTATTTTGTTTTTGCTGAGACTGTGAAACAGAAGATCTTATTTCTACAAAATTATTACCATAGAAGTTTCTGACGAATGTCTTCCTGCAGCTGTGTCATTCTCTCTCGTCCAGAATACACTGCACATTCACAGAGCAACTTATTAATGGCTGTCCTTAGGATGTTTATCTGCAAAAATACCAGTGACGGAATGTAAAGCTCTCTAAACCAGCACTAGTTCTGTATTATACTATATAAAGGTGGTCATAGCACCCATACCACCGAACTTCAACTGGAAGATTATTAACATAAGCAAAAACATATAAAGCTTTAGAAACACTTCTTCCTCCAGATGCATCTCTGCTGGTCAAAGACATTAATGTTCAGCCACTTGATATCACAATCTTCAAGGTTACTCAGATTATACCATAAAACATACAGGCAACTACTTGCCTGGATTCTTTCCAACACAGAATTTCTTCTGTAAAAGTTTTAAGGGTTTTCTCTATCTGCCCATAATTTTGACATGCACAACAGCTTGGTGTTACCATTCTGGCTAAGGTGTCATGAATGCAGACATCACACATGCCAAGTGCTTTCAGAAAACAACAGCTCACAGATATGCGCACCAGCATGTCCACTGTGTCCTTAAAAAGCCTCTAGAAATGACTGATCATCACCTAATGTACCTGCCCTGTACACAGAATTAATCAGGGCACGTGAGGTCCTTCACTGTCTAAAGCACATATCAAGCCTGAAGCACACATCAAATACAGCTCCCTGTCCTGCGTAACAGCGTATATACATATGCTTCCCTCTGACAGATCTCTGTCTACAAGCAGAAAGCCTGTAACAAGGAATACAAGGGTTTTTACTGTTTGGTTGATTGATCAGCTCTGAGAGAAGTAGCTTGATACAGATGACTTATAAGAGCTGTAAAATCAAACTGAAGATTGCTAAGCAGTAATGCCAGGCTGATAGTAAAAACCGCAATAATCCTAAGAACATAACTAACAAGTACTGACATCTGATTAGTTCAAAACAGATGCTTGTTTTGAAAAGTGTACAATGTATTGTACTATAATATTTTATTCTAAATGTATGGGGGGAGTAACTTTTTTCTGGTAAGAATCCAAGGTTATAAACAGGTAGTACACTAAAAAAAAAACAACAAAACACCACAGCTTAAAAGTTTTCTTAGTAACTCTAGGAGTTAACAAGCTCTGATGTACTGCATTCTACTTAATTCCTACTATAGTGAAAATTCTTATGCATGTTTTACCTCTCTTATATCTTCCAATCCAAAACGCACATCAAACGTCAGCTCCATGTCATTTTCTGGAAGCAGTGGAGCCTCACAAGTCTGACTCCAACCCAAACCACACAAAACACCAGTAAAATACTTTCCACTTTTATCAACCCTACAAGAAAAGGAAAAAAAATGGTCTTGCCTAGAAATGAAGAAACTGAATTTGTATGAAGACAGATGTAAATGAGTATGTCTAAACCATGCCAAGAAAGATACAGGTGTTTTAAAGAATCTAGAACAATTGGAGAGGCATTCACACCTAGTCATACTGGTTTTTTAAATATAGTGACGAAACAAAACTGAAGTTCTGGTTATGAAAACATATACGCATAAAACTTAAAAAGAAAATCATACATATGCAAAATGAAACTTTAATTAAGGAAACCTAGCTTCACTATGTTGAAACGACACTCTACAGATACAAGAATTTAAACAAAACACAACAGTAATGCAACTGCTGGAACTCAGCTTTTACAAAATTCAGGCAAGTTCCTCTCCTCACATAGATCTGAAACTTGCCCAGTTCTACAGTTCATCTTCCTAGGCTTCCAGCACGACTGTCAGGAACTGTTGCTTTGTATTGCCTTATCTTGAAGGTAGAGCCTGCAGCACCATTTCAGATGTACATGAAACAAGTTATCTTAGCTCCATACTATACTAAAACTGATAAAAGATACAAGAATTACATAAAAAGGAAGATAACTGCTCTGCTTTCAGCATTTAGTATAAAAAAAAAATAAATCTGTCACCAATTAGTGAGGGTCCTAAAAATAAAAGAACCAGCGCTTTTTAAAACACATGAATACCTGAGTTCTATAGCAGGAGCAAACAGCATGCTGAGGAGTGCAAGCAGGCCAGGAATAGGAGGCATTAAAGATGTTTCATCTAAAATCACAGTAGATCCTGTCACCAAAAAAAAATAAATCTAAAGGAGTATCTAATGAAAATGAAGCCTCAAAAAGATGTAACACAGAACTACAGTGACATATTTACTTGTAGACTCTATTCACGTAAAAATACAAGTCTAGAGAAACTGTCTGAACATTTTTATTAAGCATTACCAGTTTCATTTGCTGATAAAGAAGCAGCGACCAACAATTGCTGAAAGGGATCTTCTGGAGCATCATGGACAACAACAGAGTTTATGCTTTCCTTTGGTATGAAAGTACCTCTGCAGAGGAAATAAGGACTATTTTCAACATTAAAAAAACCAAAAACCATACGAACATGTAAAAAAATAATTATTTTAAATTCACAATGCAACCTCAATGGATAGCAGTTACTGGCTGAAGATTACCTGAATACCATTTAGCAGATGTATATGATGGTTAATAAATAATCTCTGTGTAAGACATTAAAGCACCTTTAATAAAACTAGTCTTGAAATTTTACATAGCAATAGCGTGCATATTAATGCAATTCAGGCCTGACTATTTCAGTCTTTTCAATGAATAAAAGTTCTGTAAAAATCTGTAAGAGTTAACTAGGGTGTTTTTTGCCTATTTATCAAAAATAACAGCTGAGAATGTGCCTATATTTCACAGTAAAAGTCTTCTCATACCTGAACTGGGATACTCTAGTCATACTGTAGCATTTCACCTCATAAGGACTGAACGGGCCCAAAACTTTTACCTTCAAAAAGAGAGAACAGATTATATTCTAGTTAGCCAGCACCTGGATCTCTCCAAATCAAAATCCTTTATAAATGAAAACCAAAACACATTTCAGCATGTATGGAGCAACACTGAATTGATAAATTGATAAACAGCATTTTCATTTCACCCATCTAAAGCAAGCTTTGCTTGTTGAGGCACCTAAACAAAAATAATGTATTTTCACAGGTGCTGGCGATTCACAACTTTCCTCTGGCTTAAAAAACAAAACCAGATAATTTTTGTTTACATGAGCAAGTCTTTAATCTTGAAAATATCTCACTTCATGAAAGTGAGTAGTTAAACAGGATTACTCCTGTGGGTAAACGGAGCATGTTGAGGTGCTTAAAAGCCTGAAATTCTGTCAGATTTGAAATGTGAAAAGGATTATAACGTAAACCAGGCTTAACTTGTAATCAGAATGCTGAACAGGACACACATTATCATGTTTTATATTCCAGCTTAGTAGTGACTCGGTATCTCAAAATACAGAAGAATAATTCTGAGTGGAAGAAACACCTAGTGTTTCATCGTTATCAGTTACGGGAGTGTTCACTGCATCACCTATCCTAGCTGCTTACCTAACACTAGCTGAGGAAGAATGAAACACTACATAGTAAAAACCATATTTAAATTTTCTGAAAAATTGATAGGGTTGTAAATCTTGCTTTTTGCTGTAGCTTATATAATGAAGACTACTATGTGTAGAAACACTGTGTGCAGTTTTTCACAATTTTATCTTCATTCTGTAGTGGTTCGAAGTGCTGCCTTAGAACGTGTTAGAAGAGTTGGTTTGCTGAGCTCTTTAGGCTATACTTCAAAACTCTGTTAAAAGCTGCAATAGACTAGTCTGCAGTGCTGGTCACATTACAGCCTTCTACCAACAGAAAGTAGAATGCACTATGAAAGGCATCAAGTATGCTCTGATTATTAAAGGTACTTTCAGTCTTCATCTCCATTCTAACAATGTGAGAAGCAGGGTCATGTAATGACATACCAAAACCACCACTCAAGTTACCTTATGGGTTGGTGTATCAGATTTATCGTCAGAAAACCAGTTTAACAATTTTTCAATGACATACTTCTCTTCCTTTCTTGAAGATACAGGCACTTCTTCTTCTTTATTTACTTTGTCCAAAAATAATCCATTGAGCAAATCATGGCTTTGCTACGTAGTAATGGAAGAATGTTAAAACCATGAAACAGCTGTTTTTCAGAAATTTTAAAAAAGGTCCTACTCAAAGAACACGCATACTCACATACAAATACAGAAAGCAATGTTCTTATCTTTCAGATTATATAAAACATAAAAATGGAAGACAGTTAAAACTATGAAACAGTTACATTTTTTCAAAGTTTCAAAAAACAGTGCAGTTCAATTGATGCACCTCTTTCAAAAGGCATTTCAAAGCAGCAGTGCTTTTGGCCAGCAGCTCAATATGAATTATGCACACAAATAAAAATATATTGTCCCATTCAAGTACTAATCTTACCTAATCCCATGGCATTAGTCAAGACTTCATCTCAACTTCTCAGAATTTCAGACAACCTGAGCTGAAATAAATTAGTCTTAAGAAAAGTAGGAGCAGCTTACTCGATACATACTCGTGATTCGTATGATTCTTCTGCTAGTTCAGCATAACATTCTTCAATAAGCACATCTCGAATATTCACAAGCTCTTTGCACTCCAAGTAATGGAAAACATCCACATGGAGAACACTACACACAAGTGAATACACCTTCACAAGAATTGGGTAGCCCTTTACTAGTGAGGCAAATCTCTGGCTAGCACTGTAACTCCACTGTTCCCCACATACAAGAGATTTTGCAGATGGACGCATCTTGCACATCTTGAATTCTAAAGCCTGGAGCAAAAACGTTGAAAACAAGGCTTGCTTGAGTAGACAATCAGCATGAAAATCTTTCATTTTCTCAACGAACTGTTTTAATTAATAACTATAAATGACTTCATAATTATTGCAGTGGCTTACATTAATTTTTAGGATTTCTGTGAAGCTAATGGCTTAACTCCTATTCCGTCATTGCCAGTGCAGCTACACATTACATCTCATATCACTTCAATATCGTACATAGTTGCTAATGAATCAGAGCAAACAAGTGTGTAAGTAAAAGATAATTCGGTATTAATTCAGCATTCACATTAAAATCTTTGGAGTGTAGAGATGTCTTCTCTGGAAAAAACTTTACACTCCACAGTTCTTTTCAACAAAGGTAACAGAAAACTTGGCAAGACCACCGCAGCTATTCTGCCCCTGGCAGGCACAAGTAATTAAATTCTCATTTAACCCCTTTCCACAATCACTATCTGTAATTATGTCTTCGAATAAATTTACAACAGAAACCCTATTTTTTTCTAGCTGGTCATTAAAAGATTAGGCCTGAAGCAGAAATACATTTCCCTTTAATGCATCTGAAGAAAACAAAAAAGTATGCTTCTTGCCAAAATTAATTCTACTTATTTTTTAAAAATCAATTTTAAAAGAAAACCAAATAAAATTAACCCTATCAAGATCTAATACTATGAAGAGATAAATAAAATTAAACCATACTTCTGCTCGTTCAGTTCTCATTTTCATCATTAAACAGTTCAGAGAATAAAGTTGGTATGATACAACTGCTTCAGTTAGTTTAAAAATACCCGAATGAGGACTGAAAAGCTGAATTTCACTTGAAGTCTTGTTACTTTATTTGTAAATATAGCTTAAGAGAATTATTTTTCTGAAGAACTAGCTATAAAGTCCCTCAGATTTGTGTTACACATCATTTCATTATCAAAAGTTCTGTCTGAAAAGATCCAAGTCAAGTCAGTAGTTCAAAGAATAGCAAAAGCAGCTCAAAGCAAAACCAGAGACCTCTAGCTTTGTGAAATTTAAATCGGGTATCTCCTATGTATTTGTCCTGTAACAAATAGCAGAACTGGAGCTTTGACGCAGCAAAAATACTCTGTGCAGTAACTACACAAGATACGTGCCACTGCAGACTTGTGCCTTGCAGACAAGAGATCCTTTGCTGCCGCTGATCTGTAGTAGGAGCAGCTAGATTTAAGCAAAGAACAATGGATTAACCTAGTCACTGATAGTTTCTCCTTTTGGACTGTTTTCTAGGCTGTATAAACCTCTGTCATTTGATCAGAGGTTCTGCACATTGAAGCAGAGCTGATCTACTACTGCTCAGCCTATTACTTCTGAGTTTTGCATATAAACAGGCAATAGAGGAACCAGAACAACATTCTCCTCCTAGTGAGAAGTTCTGTTTCTCACAGAACTGATGGACAGCAAGAAACTGATAACCAAAAGCAACGAGCCACAAGAGGCAGCTGTTAGAGCTATTTCCTCTCTCCCTCCCCTGGGGGAGACAGATCCCACTATGTTGTCCCCACAGAAACAGAATTAGTTCAAACATTCAGTTAAAGAAAAATGAATACAAAAAAATGTTTTTTACATCCAGTCAGGCAGCAAGTTCAGGCTTTTTTTTTTTTTTTTCCTCTAGCAAAAACAAAAGGCTGGATAAGATTTCCCTACAATTAAATACAACGCAATTCAGTTACAAACAAGAATTACTGCTCTGTGCATACACATCTGTGGAAAACATTTACCCACCTATTAGTGGAGGTGATTTGTACGTACTCCCATTAGCAAAATACATGTTACTTCATTATTATTATGAAAAGCATTATGATTTGAAGTACACTTCTGTTTGCCAGACCAGACATGAAAATATCTATTAAGCAGAAGCAAATAGCATCACCCCTACCTGGAAAGGAAGCTCTTGAAGACAGCTTGGAATCTCTTTTAATTTCTCTAAAGGCACTTTTGATCTATTGCCATAATCCACAAAAAAGACCTAGAAAAAGGATCAAGAGCATCTGCAGAGATTCCACAACATTAGAAGTGCTATTTTAGCGGCAAGGAAAGCAACAACCTAAGTTTAATAATTACAGTACAACACAATCTTATCAAGTGAAATGGAAGCAAATTCAGAGTCTGGAAAACAGGCAAATGAAGTCCTGTCAAAAACAACAGGTCAAATTTTATCATGTCTATTATTTAATCCCTTGTCTTAAAACATCCACTGGTAACACAAATAATCTGCTATATCTAAAAAAGATAAATTTCTCCAAAAGGCTCTAATTCTCTCCCCACAATTAAATCTGTATAACCTTACTTCTTAACAGTGATACTACCTAGTAACTGCTTTTAGACAAGCAAATGTTAACATGCATTCAGTGACTGTTTATAAATGCAAAAGAGAAAGCAATGAGATTAGCACTGTAATTCACTAGTTTTCCATGACTTTAAACAGATGACAATGCTCAGTATTAACCCAATAGAGGTGACACCCAGCTATGTCCAAAAAAAAAAAAAAAAAAAAAAAAAATCAAGAAAGACAAAAGAGGAGGGGACTGTGCAAAGGCCAGTCTTAACAAAAGTTTAAAAAAATCTGTCCTTAACTACTGAAAAGTAGTGGCTTGAAAAATGAATACCAGTCTTGAACTGTGGCACTAACTTCCATTACTGATCCTGGCACAAAAAAGCCAAAATGTTCTGATGAATTGGCTGATGATAGAGAACTCAGCAACATAAACATCGATAAAAAAAAAAAAAAAACAACCAAACACAACCAAAAAACACCCAACCCAAAACAACACAAACAAAAAAATCACATTGAATGGACCTGAGAACTTCACAGGAATGGGGAAAACCAAATGGCATGAAGTAAAAGCTCATATCCTTTGGAATTTTTAACAATTTCTGCTCCATTATTATTTATAAATTCTACTTAGTTGGAAATTACCAAGAAGACAGAACTGAGTATAAAATGACAAGAGGTGGCCCATGCAAAAAAGCTATGAAAAGGCAAATGTGGCATGTGCCACATGAAGTATTTTTGAATGCAGAGGAGAAACACTGTGTTGGAAGAGGAATAGTAGTAGTATCATTGAATAAGCAAAGGCAGAACTGTAAATATAGGAGCATGCATAATTCTGCTTCAGAACACAGAGGCCAAAGCAAAATAGAGGAGTGAGATGGAGACTAGGTGAACACAGAGTCAATGCAGTATGTGAGATGAGAAAGCATGCAGCTTACTTCAATTAGCAAAACAAAGTCCAGGAAGAAGAAGATAGACAAGAAACTGGAGGGAAGGAGAAAGAGGAGGAAAAGAAGAAAACCTGTGTAAACCAGGGGAAGAAACACGGGCAGAAGAACAAGCTTAGACGAACTGGCCATGAATGACTGAAAACTGGCAACACAGTGGGGGCAAGAAACTTACTTTTCAAACGGATCTCAATGTATCTATGAAGAGGAAGTGATGGGGCTGCTGCCAGCAATGCAGCACTAGACTCTGATCTAGGCATTTCTTACCATGTTTTCAAAGTTACTGGAGGTTTTAGTCTTTATTTTGCTTCGCTCTCCTTCAGCATACAAGACACTTTACTGTATCAACAATAGACTCAATTTGATACTAAAATATTCCTGTGTTCTGGAAAAAAACTAGTTCTCATCTATTCTGGCAACATTCTATTCAGGTTTTATTTCAGTTCTACAGGTTTCTTTACTGGAATATTTGTAAGTATCATGAACATAGAGCTTTGTAAAAAAAAAAAAAAAGCACAGCTCCAAGATTATTAACCCAATTATACCTTACCAATTCAATATGACATAACGTATTACTGTACCTCAGCAAAATCTCCACAAACATACAGAATACGAGCTCTACCGTATCCTCTGCCTTCCAGGCGAGTGAGTGGTGCCAGACAAACCAACCCTGGACATGGAGACACTAGCAAATCCACCAGGTTGTAGTGGTAAATTTCAGCAGCTAGAGCCTGGAGTGCAGTCCTATTTTTTTCTTCTATCCTGTAACCCCAGAAGTGTCCAACTTCTACTATCTGAAAGCATAAAAATTAGACAATATCATATTTCATATTATTCTTCTACATCAAAAATAAAACACATCTGAGCAATATACATGAAATGACTTCTACTGACACTGAAATGTTCTCATACTGCCATAATGCAGTGAAGCATTTCTCTCTCATAATTAGATGTTATTTTAAAGTGTTGATTTGCTGTGCAACTGCAATACACTTTCCATCTAAATAGACCCTGATATAAGCATTACTAAAATACAGAAAATTAAGAAAAGACTGCTTCCATTTTTCTAAACCAAATCAACATACAGAAAATATAAAGTATACAGTTGATTAGACTGATACATACAGATATGGTGCACTTTTCTTATTAGTGAAAGAATACCAGTTAGCTACATCGCAAATCGGCATTGTTACTGTTATGATTAGCCATCCTCTAGGAAACTGAAAAGAACACACCACTATTTAAATCAAATTGAATAAGATAAGTCATGTTTTCAAATGGCTTACTGAACTCATATAGCATTTCTGACCTTATATCAAATGCTTGTGATAAAAAAAGAATCTTTATTTCCAACACATATGATCATTAAAACTCATGTATTAAACAGAAGTAGCACAGATAGCTAAGTGACTGAAATGTGTCTGATCAAAAACATGAACATTTTTGATCCAAGAGACTTAGCTGAATTAAATGAAGCAAATATTCTTTTCTGCACTTGGAAAACACGTTACTATCAAGAGCTGTTTCAATACTTCAGCCTATAATTTCCACCAGCTCAGTGGTTTGGGTATTTTTTTATTATTATTTTTAATTCAGCACCATATATATATATATATTGCTTGCTATTAAGCAATTTGATGAGATGATAGTTAACACATGATAAAAAACTCTCAGCTTCAGAGTTCAGAAATATTTATATATACACAGTAAATAGCTCAAATACAATGCTCATTTCTATAGCGTACACAAGCGTTTTACCCCTCCCATTAGTCCTGTTCACATTTATGCCTACTTCCAGCTAACATTTACTGCCAGAGAATCCCACAATTTTTGTCAAGTGCAAATACTGTTTAACTAAGAACTACTAAAATTTAGACCAATAATATTCTCTATCTCTCTTATGGATACCTCTGTGCTAAAAATATTATTTTCATTTAAGCTTGTCAGATATTAATCTCTGCAAAGTTATGTAGGTACCAATTATTAGATACGACTTACTTCAGATGTAGAACATTCCTACCTCTGTTATCTTGATGGACAGAAGATGATTTGGGATCATCTTTGACTGTTGTGAAGTACCAAATGAGATTTCCACAGGCTCCACTGTCTGGTTCTGACAGTCCACATTTACTCTGAAAAGTTTATGTGATAAAGATGCTAAATACTTCTCTCTCAAGCAAAAACTCAAGAGTTCAATTTTTTTGCTTTCATTTGCTTCCCAAGGTGTCCCTAGGGCACATTTATGTACTCAATGACTTTTATTTAGAAACATATGAATTCATTTAGAAAGTAAAATGACCATGCAGAACCAAAATACTACAGAGAAACTGTTTGAATTCCATTATGACCAAACACAGGAAGATACATATCAAGACACAACTGTGCCATCAATTTATTAGAAATTCAAATAATTAAGGTTAAATAGTGAGGCTTTTTGCTATGGCATGCCTTCTGAACTTATTTTTTAAAAATAAATTGAGTACGCTACAGCACAAAGATAAATTCAGCACATTTTTTTTTAAAATATGTAATATTTCTTTTACTTGACAAAAGTTAAGAACTTTAATATTAGTCTGTCAGCCTAGGAGACTTCTTTCTTGAGTCCCTCAAGAATTAATTTTCACAAAGATTTTTAAGTGCTGTTATGGGCAGTGAAAC
Source organism: Strix aluco (assembly GCF_031877795.1). NCBI lineage: Eukaryota > Metazoa > Chordata > Aves > Strigiformes > Strigidae > Strix > Strix aluco. Next base: position 120,795,890 of record NC_133934.1, on the reverse strand, counting down.
TGCTAAAATGTTTTATTAAAAACTAAGTACAATCAATTGGAAGTGAAGTATTCACCTGCACCTCAACCTTTCCAGTTCATTCCTGCCCTCCTATTTTAGATTTCTTATTTTAAAATATTAAAATGGCTGCAGACCAATCAGGAGCTAGGCAGATTACCCTTTCAGAAAGTTGCTGGTATGACCTGAAGGTGGGAATCACAGACAGCATATAGTAACAATGAAACCCACATGCCAGATCTTTCTAGCAAAAGCAGGGTCAGACCAAAGAGGCTCACTACATTGGTTTCCTCATCAGTACTTTCTATTATGCCTTCCCACCTTATGTTGTTACATTTCCCCCCAGTTTCTGTTGTTATACTCATCCTCTCTCCCTTCCTTTTATGTTCCCAAATGCCACTCCTTATTTATTTTGGTTCTAGCAATCCCCAGATTGTCTCTAGCATGAACAGAAATTAGTGTATGCATCCACATTTCCATATGCCAAAGGCAAATGCACTAGAACCTTAAAGAAGAAAAAAAGACAGTAAATATATATACTTAAACAGTATAACACCTTTAACTATAAAGAAACACTGAAGACAATCATGTTATTTCTAGTCCTGCAAAAACATACTGCTTACACAAAGCTTACACATCTATTTTTTGAACGTAACATGTCTTCCTCGGTGACACTTCTAAGGAGATACCCATTGAGACCAGCAAACTTCATTTCACTTCAAAGAAATCTATTTTCCATACGCAATACAATTACCTTAGAGATTTCACACTTGCAACTCTCACATCTTGCAATTGCCTTTCGATATCATCCGGATAATGAATGTTCAGTTCAAGAGGAATTTTCAGCTGTGACATCTTGACTGACAGGTACACTGCAGGAAGAATCTTAAAGCCCTCCATTGGGTTACGGAAGAACTCCACAAAAGCCCTGTACAAAAATCCCCACCAAATAAAACTGCAATAAATACTTGATGAGGAATCAAAACCCAACAAAAACCCCACAAAAGCCATGATTTCTTCTCCCTGTCTTTTATCTTAGCAGGCCAGTAAACAGTAAAAAGCAAATTCATCATAGGCTTTGCCTACTGCTCTTATGCAACTTAAAACTTCCAATTATTGTGATGGTTATAAGAAAACTTTCTAACATTCTCACAAGCACATACCAAATTTACTGAGCATATTTAATACAAATAGAAAGGATGTAAAAATAAATATGAATAATAAAAGAATTAAAGATTGGAAAAGGCATAAAAGGGCTACATGAATTCAACTTTGGGCAGTTGTAGTCCAAAGTTAGCCAGACGATTAGCTAAACCAGCCAGTCACATGCATTTTGTGCAAAGTCACACTAGCTAAATTCAGTATACAAGTTAGAAATAAATACAGATCGTTGCAGTTAAGGTCCACTGTTAAGACAACAGAAGAGACAAAACAGAGGGCAGTCTCTAACTCAGCTAGTTTATCTAATGTTATTCCAACCAATGTGTATCAAACTTCAGAACCACTTTTCTTACTCTGGACAAGACATTAAAAATAAATTGCTGATTCCAAAGAGATGAGAAGAAAAACTCATTTTGTCAGTGCACCATTGACAAAGAAATTGATTACTAGATTCGTGACTGAGAACATGAGAAAGTCAGGATACTTAGAAGTATTTTATACTTACTTTGATCCATCATAGGCAATAGATTTTACCTGCCCACACTGTCTAAACAGTGACTGCAACTGTTTATGGTATAGATATCCATAGGGAGGAATATTCTTCAGCTGTTAAGAGAAAGAAGTTAAATTTTGATACATTCAGTTATTTAAATGTATTAAGTTCACCTAAATAGTTAGCTTCCTCCTTCATTTGAGCTGCAAGTGATATACAATCTAAACCTCAACAAATTCCAAAACCACTATATACACTGTATTAAATTCAGAAATCTCAGAAGACAGTAAAATCAGAGTTTTGCTGCTAATGCTGCCCTGCTGCCTTAAACCAGTACATAATATTCTCTTTCTCTTAACTATAAATAAAGTAGCTTCATTTATAATTATATATATTTCTTCGATAATTTTTCCCAGAAGCTGTCTATCACCCCTCTTTTTGCTTGTAACACAAAAGCAATGGATTGCTCCCCTGCCCACCACTGGGAACCAGGCAGTGTGCACAGCCTGGAAAACAGGAGGAGCCACGTCCTGGCAGAACTACCCTGTACTGAATTACTGAGGTATGGTGGGACAGCTCGCACAACTGGCAACCACTTATGGATGGATACATGCTTCTTAGGGCATGACAGACAAAGACCAACCTCCTGGTCTTCCCCGTGTGGATAAGTAGCTCAAATGTGAGGTGCTCTTACATGGAGCAGACAATGGGACAACCCAGCTCTTGTGGGTCAGGGTAAGAGAAGAGGTCAGTAAGGATAGCACTGAGGTAGGAATTTGTAACAGAGCATCAGTCAGGATGAAGCAGATTATCTTTAGACAACTTGCAGAGGTCTCACAGACCCTGCATCTTGGAGGGAGGTAATAAGCTCCCTGATAAACTGCTAGGAGGGCAGCTTACCTTCTCAGGTAAGCTCCTACATTTCTGAAAGGTGTTGAAAGTAAATTCTTAACACAAGTCATGAGCCAAACTGGGTTCTTCTGGATCTATTAGCAAACAATGTAGAACTTGTTATGGAAGTGATAATCAACAGCACCCTGGGCCAGAGCAACCAGAAACAGGGGAGCTCAAGATTCTGAGAAGAATGAGGAAGACAAGTAGCAGAATACACATCCTGAAGTCTACAACAGCACAGTTTGATTTATTCAGGGAACTGGTAAGTGGGATCCCATGGGAAGTTGCAGACTCTCTATCCTCAGACCTTTCTCCAAACCTAAGTGGATGAAGACCTAAGCAACATGGTTTGAATTCACTCTTAATCCTGCTTTTGACCATATCACCAGACTAGATGACTTCATGAGGTCTCTTCCAATTTGAATTACTAAACGATTTTGTTATTCTTCTTGGATTTTAATTCTAAACCCACTACAAATTGATGAAGTTACTGGAGTTTACAACACCTTTTCAAAGGCATTGTTAAGAATAACACTCCAGTTAAATATATTGGATTGTATAATGTTAAGTATAGTGGTTTCTATAGATGGTATATAGTTAAGTATAACGGATTATGACTTTAACATGTCTGACCAAGCTAAAAGCCAAGACATCATGCATTTCACAAATTCCGAGCTAAACTAGTTTGAAAATTAACTCTACAAAGCAAGAGAATAGCTTTCTCCTACTTTTAACACCTGACTCACTCAGGAGGCAGATGAGATCCAACATAAGAAAAGGGCATATGCAGTCAAAAGCAAAGCAAGTCTCCAGCAGCATTAATTTACATCAGTTTAAGGCTGTAGTTTCACAACTATTAATATGCTAGTGTAGCCAGATATCCATTTCTCTACCTCTTCTTACTCAATCATCTCTCACAGGAGATCTTGCTTTAATACAGAATCACAGAACTCCTAACTAGCAAGTTCAAACTTCTGGACTTTGAACTATTTTTCAGGAGCTACACAACTGTCTATTTTCTCTTTGGTTGTTACAGTCTTAGACAGGAAAGAACAGATTATTTTCAGAAAATCTTAATATGCCTTGAAGTTACAGTATTAAGATCTGGTCAAAAACATGGTCTAAGTCAGATTGCAGAAACTGCCTCAAGGCAAGATGATTTAGAGAGACCAGAGAGTGGGAGGAATAATTGCCTTTTATATCTTTGGCAGATACCATTAGGAACATCATACGGCTATAAAGAAGAGTCTCTCAAATTGAGAGCTTGAGGAACTTGCAGCACTCGTGCCCAAGAAGGTCATTTACACTAATTAAGACACAGCAGCTACTTCTTCCTTCTTCAAGATAACAAGCAGTTGATAAATGAGCAGATCAAGAGTTACATACGTTAAAAGTAAATAGCTCCTTAAATCTAACAGTTTAACCTTAACCAATGTTGCTGTGGCAAGACTAATCTTGTCTTTATTCCGTAAGATTGAGTCTGGTCTGATATTTTGCTTCCATATCCTTAAATAGTATGTTAAAAAATACAAAAACATACATAAATGTGTTTGTGCACACGTATTGCCATGCCAGCATCTCCTTCAGTGTATGACTAGCTTCTCAGGTAAGCAGTAAAACATGATAAAATTGCTTGTCAGTGAGCTTTTCTGAGTTTCTCTCCTACCTCCTCATCTATTTTCTGTTGTGCCAACACAAGTCTATTCTTTGAGGCTCACTTTGTAGGTTTGTTTTCTTTAAGCACAGGTCATGGCTATTTTTACAGTTTACCTAGTTCAGATACACCAAACATCTTCCTAGTTTAGATTTTGTACCATTTTGCAAGATCAACATAGCCATTTCAAACTTGCACTTATTCGATCAGATAAAAAAATATTTCTAAAAGAAGATAAAAAGCAAAGGCCAATACCTGAGTAACCTTAGAGCAACAAGCATGTACACCATGCATTATCAAGTAAGAGATTACAAAAAAGTAACATTAAAGTTGCAACAAGACATCTCATAAATACTCATTAAAAAGTACCCTTGATATTTTTGAAATCTTTTATTAGTTTTATGAAAGTTGTTTGCCTGTGCAAGACTAAGAATCAAATGCATAGAGGCAGCTCTCATTCTTCTAAAACTGCCCACCCACACAGTGTTTATTATATTGGAAGAAAAGGAGATGAGAGAGAAGACAATTTACCAAGTGAGGATCAGAGTAGATAATTATTTGTGTCCTTGCCCAGGACAGAACAAAACTTGCAAATACCACCCAAACACTACATATTTTTACTACCTGATTCTTTATTAAGCCATTCACCTTCTTAACATACCATTACAGTGGTTTTTGGATCCTTGCCAGCAAGGTGTCTCACAGCAATTTCTTCATCATATTTTCCAAAAGTAAAGTAGTTTGGATAGAAAGCACCAGCTATTACAACCTGAAATCAAGAAAATATTTTGTAAAACACAGCAGATTATATTCGGTTTCTTGAAAAGAGATACACTAGCAACATAGAGAGATACCGACAAATCTTCATGAAGATATTTTTCCTGTCTCTTTCCAGGAATTACTGTAATTGTGGACTAAAAATTAACTCAAGCAAATCCTTAAAAACATATTTTCATGAAAAGAGTTCAACTCCTGTAACAATTTTACAACATTTTAATATTTTTGTATGCAGACTTGCTCTATGAAAACTCTAATTATTAGCCCTGACTTCAAGAAGAGACTCAATTTTAAATAAATTCACATAAAATAGCTACATGAAAATTGTTCAGTTTTCATGTTACACCTTACAGTACTTAACTATTCAGCTTTGAAAAGTTCACTGCTTACACAGTTAAACCAGCTGCCACTGAAATGATAAATAGGTCTGTGAAAATAAGATCACTACTCATCAGTCCAAATAAAACAAGAAATTTAACTGGAAGTTTGATAAAGTTACAATAGCTGAAAGACACCTAATTTCCTGCCCCTCCGCCTCCAGTAACTAACCAAGACAGTGGTGGTCCAAATAGAGCACTCAAAACAAGTGAAAACATCATTTTCAGACTGTTAGTTCTTAGCCTTCCAACACAGACCATCCTTCTTTAGAGTATTTTTATGACTTTAACAAAGATTAGTCTAGATACGCAGTTTAATTCATCTCAGTATGACATTGTTTTATTTCAATGAACTGTCAGAAGTGAAGGGACAAGTCCAAGGACCAACGTAGTGTGAATTCTGAACCATTAAAAGTAACATTAGTTATCCTTCTAAGTTGTCAAAAATAATTACTTTTTTTTTCACCTGCAATCTCAAAATCTACAGAGAATTTTGAAACACAGGTGTAATACTAGTTCATCAGTACTAGTATATGAAAACTCAGTTACAAATTTTGTAAGAAGTGACTCGCCCCTGAAGAGTCAATAAAGCATTACCTGCAAAATGAAGCGTTGTTTGTACACACATTCTTGATCCTTAGCAGATGGTTCAGTTTCAACATACATGTTAAATGCGCTGACTCGCTTTTTCAGGTCGTAATATAACTCTGCTACCTGAAATCGGAACGCTAAGTTACATATTAAACAGATCAAAACCGTCCACAAATTAAAATAAAATCTGTTAGTGAAAGTCTAAATAAGTGGGCAAACTCTTTCGTTTTTAGGTGACTAGTATGCATTTCACCTGACATACTGCTAGCATCTCTACTTCAGAAAATTATTTCAGTACTGACTCAAGCAGTTTTCCTGACATCTCTTTATAAAGCAGAATTTTGTAGTCACAAAGCATATTATGCATGTATGATACAAAACAAAATTAGAAGAACAACTGAAATAACCTTTTCCAAGACGATATACTGGTTCTCCATTTAAGTCATTTTGGGTTTGTATCTTAAAAGGTAAAAAACATGCTAACAACAACCTGGACTTCTGCATCTAACTGCAGCAGTGACCAACACGCTGCACACTCAGTTCAGCAGACAACAGTGACGACTTTCAGTGAGATCAAAATTATGCCCTACAGCAGAACATGCTCTGTTCAAGCTTTCATTCCTAAGCATTTCTGAGAAGCTTCCATAGGCAGCCACTGGTCCTCCAGTCACACAGTGGATCCCTTCATTGTCCCAACTAATTGTGAAGCAAATGAAGGAAAGCACATTCTGCTCAACTGCTTCATATCCACATTTTCCTTTCTGCAGCTGGCGTACTAAAACTCCTGTTATTTCCCTCATAGGACAACTACCGTAATCAGAAACCAGTCTGTGTGGCTGCCTCAGTTCAGCAACTCTACTTCCACACAAGGAACTATAAAATTAGCATCTGAAAGTGCGACAAATAAAAAACCCCCAGATCTTCTTAGTAAGTGTTAGTGTAGATATCCAGTCTAAACTCCTTAACTATTATGTCATGCACAACTTCTTGCACTATCTGAAACTGGACCAAGAGAACACCCTAGGAGGTTATCACGTAAGACTGATCCTTCAGGTCTTCAGTTTTACACAGTTTGTCTTTTTCTCATCTTTTTTTCCTTGATATCAGATATACAAGCTAAGAAACTATTGGCGTTTCTTATTCAGATGGTTGCTTACTATGAAAAGCTTTTTTTTTTTTTTTGTCCCTGTGCTTTTTGAACACAGGCCCTACATGGCTCATGCCAAAGGTATGACCGGCTGGAATAACAGCCAAGGCCATACTCTGCCAGACACAGTTATTCAGGAGTGTTACTTATTTCCCCTCTCAACATATCATATTAGGCTTGAAGCCCTTTGTGACGCAGTGTTCATTAGTTGCTGCAGTAATGTTAGCAACAGAGCCCCACAGATTTTAAAGTCCAGTCCTCATTATATAACTGTATTTGCTTAAAATTATCCTAGCTATAAGACAAAAGTGAAGTAACAACAGACAGCAGTCACGTGACAACCAGTGTAGTTGAGGGACCTACAGAATTACCAAATAATACTGGAGGTCTCTTAAAAAATCTCAAAAATATGTTAAAAAGGTAGTAATTTAACACCACTTTGTTCATCCTAACAAAAGGAAAATTCCTTTCCTCTAAAAGCTAGATGTCTGACTGTTTCCAACCCCCACTTCTGAGGTAAGATAACACTGGCTGTGCTACTCCTACAGGCCCCCCCCAAGAGACATCTCTTCATAGTGGCAACTGTGGCATAACAAGCTACTCAAAGAGTACCCCCCCTTCCCAGGCATGGGTACTTGACTTTATTAACATGTAAATGATTATCTGATAACTCCATTCTTCACAAGAATGCACACCTGGCTTTGCTAACATTAGAATGATTTTCCTGGCTTCTTTCCTTTATTTGAAACTCTATATAAATGAAGTCTCTGCAACCACTTGAGAGATGAGAGGAGCAGAGGGAGAAATGCTGTCCAAATGTTTGCTCACTATGACCACAGGTAATAAAGCTTCTGTCTGATCAGTCTTAAACTGTACTTGGGAGTCCCGACACTCTTCAACAACTTTAAATAGAACCATCTCTCCTGCCCCAAAGAAACAAAACCTAAAAGTTAATTTTTAAAAAATAAAACATACATCTATGTATATATTGATAGATACATAATAGTACAGTAGGCTTATCCAAGATCTTAATATTTGTAGAAAATAAAGTTAAGGCTTATAAAAATGATTACCCATTTCATCTTACCTCCCTGATCCTCCTGATATGAATACAATTTGATTGACCCCATGCAAGCTCTTCCTGGAAAAGCAAGCAAAAAATGTAAAGACAAAAATTGTTAGAAGCTAGTTTCTTCTATTGCTAGTAAGCCTTCTCTCATTCTTCTGTGTAGTCACAAATAACAGTTATACAGAGCAATGGAAGAATTTGATCTCATTTAACAGCTTTCTTTGCAGCCATATCAATGGAGTATCACAACATGTATGAAAATATAGGACAATTATATATATGACTAATAAGCTATACTTCAGTTACCACCAGTGCAGCTGTGGGTCATCTAGATTTTTCATATAAGCCCACAAGTCCAACTCCTCTGTGTTGCTAGTACAGAATCCACCTTAAGACGGATGCTTCTTCCAAAAAAACAGAACTTCTTTATCTGGATGCATAACTTTGTCAGACAGATTCTGGCCATCTTGGCTACTCATTATAACTCAGTGTACGTTACACACTGGTGTTCATAAATTAGCATACTATGCTCTGAAAGAAGCAGAGAAATATTATACACACATAAAGAAGGCTGAAGGCAGTTATGTGTATTCTACTGTGTTTTTGTGATTGATGCACATAAAGACCTTACATCTTTCAGGGATTTTTTTGGCAGGGATGGGGTGGGGGGGGAGGGAGGGAGATTTGCATGTTTCTTTTAAAAAAATTTTTAAAAGATACCTTTGCATATTAAAAACATTTCTTTCCATTACAGCTCAATTTCCCTTCTCAGCTTGGATTTCAAACCCTCTGGCCACTGTTGATCCATCTGTGAGAGGGACTGCATAAGGTATTGCCTTCAAATACTCAGCACTGGATTCAAAGGCTCATGTTCTCTCAAAGCCTATGCTTCTGTTTACTTATGAAAAATCGTAACTATTGTAAAGAAGGATTGCTAGCAAAAATTCCTTACTAAGAATATAAAATACTCCAGCACTGAAGTCACCAACCTTGAATAGAAAAGAAATAATAAAGTTTAACTAACCTTGGGATGTCTCAGCTTCCCTCTTTGTCTGCAGGCCCGCCATGCCTAAGAAAGAACTGGTGCAGTATTCAGGCTTAAACTATAGTGCTTTAGTAATAATTATTACAAATATTAATGCGTCATTTAAAACTCAAATATTAATGCGTCATTTAAAACTATGAAGTTTTTTCATACCTATACTTGAAGGTAACTTTTAACACCAGTTTAAAAATCAGATATGCCCTTGGGCTAACAGAGACTACAACTATTTAAGCACAAAAGAGTATAAGGAAATCTGAATCACAGTAATTTAGGTTGGAGGATATTTCTTCAGATCAGATGTTCCGGCATCCCACACAGCAGGGCCAACTTAGGTAAGGTTTTTGAGGATCTTGTCTATAAAACCCTGAGTAGCCTTGACTGACCTCATGGCTGAGCCTGCTCTGAGCAGGAGACTACACTACAGTCCTCCTGAAGCCTTTTCCAACCTTAACTATTTAATGATTCTAGTCTAATATGATGCTTGCCTGGTTGGTTCCTAAGCAGACATAAATACTTCTCACTCCTATGAATAGTCTTACTCTATTTTGTTGAGAGTGGACAAGAACTCTGAGTCTTCCTTTGCTCAAATATGAGCACACAAAATGGTGCGACTGCAAAAGGTAGTTCTAAGAATGCGTAATTGGAGGGGTGAAAGTGTGGCAGGGTTATAAATGTACCACGGCAAGTGAAAGAACAAGAATTGCTATAGGAAGAAAAATGCAAAGCATCTGACACTGTCCCACACAACATCCTTGTCTCTAAAATGAAGAGACATGGATTTGATGGATGGACCACTGAGTGGATAAGGAGCTGGCTGGATGGTCACACTCAAAGAGCTGCAGTCAAAGACTTGACATCCAAGTGGAGAGCAGTGACGAGTAGTGTTCCTCAGGGGTCAGTGCTGGGACTGGCACTGTTTAACATCTTTCTTGGAGATGCAGACAGCGAGATCGAGTGCATCCTCAGCAAGTTTGCCAACGTCACCAAGATGTGTGGTGAAGTCGACACGCTGAAGGGAAGGGATGTGCCATCCAGAGGGACCTGGACAGGCTGGAGAGGTGGGCCCATGCAAACCTCATGAACTTCAACAAGGCCAAGTGCAAGGTCCTGCACATGGGTCGGGGCAATCCCAAGCACAATACAGGCTGGGTGATGAGTGGATTGAGAGCAGCCCTCAGGAGAAGGACTTGGGATGCACGGAAAACTGGCTATGAGCCAGCAATGTGCGCTCACAGCCTAGAAAGCCAACCACATCCTGGGCTGCATCAAGAGAATCGTGACCAGCAGGTCGAGGGAGGTGATTCTCCCCCTCCACTCTGCCCTCATGAGACCCCACCTGGAGTACTGTGTCCAGCTCTGGGGCCTCCAGCATAAGAAACACATAGACCTGATCGAGCAGGTCCAGAGGAGGCCACGAGGATCATCAGGGGGCTGGAGCACCTCCCTTATGAGGACAGCCTGAGAGAGTTGGGGTTGTTCAGCCTAGAAAAGAGAAGGCTCACCTTATAGGGGCTTTCCAGTACTTAAAGGGGACTACAGGAAAGGTAGGGAGGGACTCTTTATCAGGGAGTGCAGTCATAGGACGAGGGGTAATGGTTTTAAACTGAAAGAGTGGAGATTTAGATTAAAGGAAGAAATTCTTTACTGTGAGGATGGTGAGGCACTGAAACAGGTTACCCAGAGAGGTTGTAGCTGCCCCCTCCCTAGAAGTGTTCAAGGCCAGGTTGGACGGGACTTTGAGCAACCTGGTCTAGTGGAAGGTTCTCATGGCGCGGGGGTTGGAACTGGATGATCTTTAAGGTCCCTTCCAACCCAAACCATTCTACGGTATGATTCTAATGATATAACTATTCTGCCTTCAAGTCAGCTTAGAGGTTATGGCATGCAATGCCACATCTATAGACTGTAAAGGAGTTAAGAATTACTGGATGAACTATAATTACATACACTGCCTCAAACCCGTCATCAGCTCCTGCAAACAAATGGGAAACACAGCATTTAGGTCACTGAATTTCTGCACATAGCTTAGAGATTCCAGATCATTCCAGCACATTCCAAAAACAGACTGAGCATGTTATGTTCCAAGACCATGAAGGAGGAAGTCCTGATTTGTGTCAAGAGAGGTACAATAGCCACCTGATAATACAGCAACACAGAACAGGCTATCCACACAGTTTTCTGAGAGAAGGAGGACTGAGTATTAAAGCACACACAAACATTCATAAGTAAATAGAACAACTTAGATCCTTTGATTTGCTGTTGTAATAAAGCAGGCTACTTTCAGAACCTTTCTTTTCTCCTTGCTTTGGCACAAAAGTAAGTGAACTGACTGATTCAGATACAGTTCTGATGTAGATGCATCCCAGAAAACAGGGGTAGAAAATAAATTAACATACCCAGAATATTAATGAAAATAATCTCATTATTAGGCAGCAAATCTATGGCAGATGCCTGCAGAATCCATTTCTTCTAGTTTGACAGCAAGTCATCTCATAATACAATTTTCCAGCTTACTGTAGACACTGACTGTTAGCACAGTTGAATAGCCAGACTGCGTTTCCCTACCTTGACTGAGGCTATCTGATGTATTGATTTTAAATAATGCTTTTGACATCCACCACTTCCATATCCAGGCCTTATATAATATGTCAGAAAAATAAACTCTACTTATTTGACATTATTTTTTCTTTTAAAAACTCTTTTTAAAATCATACCACTTAAACCAGGCTGATTAGCCTTTACTTCCCTGGATTCTCCTCTTTCTACTACCAAAGCTTTTGATCTTTTGTAATTCACTGAAACCTTTTCATAAGCAAGAGCTTAAAGACGTGCTAATGATTCGCAGAACTTCAGCCTACCCTGGAAGAAATCTAATCTGAACCAGGGAGTTTAAAACCAAGTTATTTCTCTTATTTCTTTTCTGATACTCAGTCATTCAAACCATCAAGCTTTCACATCACTCACACAGAGATACTGCACAGGAAGCTCTATCTGAATGCTTGTGTTTATCCTCCAGGTCAACATACCGGTTTATAGAAATACCACCTTCAGATTAACAGCACAGGAAGGAAATACAGTACTCAACAGGATAAAGGGAATTCAGATTAGATGATGCTTGAGCCTCAGGATCAGTGGGTACGTGTGGCATATGTGCCCACGTGTGCTTCATGAAACTCTTGACACCAGAGTACAGAAAAACAAGTTAGCTTTCACCAAAGTGAAAAAAGGCCAACATACGCAAAATGGAATAAATTATATCAGCAGCTGAAGATTTGGGAGTCTCCATAAAATTATAGATGGCCTGACATCTTCTGTAATGTAAAACCGTGGATTTTGAACAGTAAGGTCCTCTAGCAGAAACCTTTCCTGTGCTGTACCAGCTCCTCTTGCAACTGCAGGGCTCAACCTCTGTCCATGGTACCGCGCTACTGAACAGCCAAGCGTACCCCAAAATCCCGTTTGGACAGAATAAAATATTATAAAGTCAAAGCTATGATGTCTGAAGAAAGGGATACCAAACTCATTCTGTACTAGAATTTACCAGTCCAGAGTGCCCTCAGTTAAAAGGAAGCTACCAATATCACCTATCTCTGGCATTTTATTTTTGGTTATTACAATAGAGACAACTGGAACTAGTAGTGTTATACAGCAGGACACAGCCTTCAAAAAGTATCACCAAGTAGTTAGGAGCAATGTGAAGTTTTTAACAACTTCAAGCACAAAATGCTGCACTGTTCCTACAAAAGTGAGAAGCTCAGACTTCTGGTTTATCTTCCAGTGAAATCTGATAGACCCAAGAGAGACTTACCTTAAATGCATTCACAAGTGCAATACAGTCACTCTTACTATTCTCAGAAAAAAACAGTTTGTTCCTGGCAATATAAACAAAAAGAATTACAAACAATTTTTTTTCCAAATATTGAATGTATTATGCAGCTCTGTTAACACCTTCCAGGACTTTACAATAAATGTATTGACCTTGTTTATTATTTGTTCTTATTCACATCTCCTCGCTGAAGGTAAACTGTGTAGGCAGGACAATAATAAAAAAAAAATCTTTTCTATTTTAAAAAAACAATTTAATAGACATGTTAATTGCCATATGTTCACATCAGAAAGGAAAAGCTGAAGAATCACATCTTGTACTTAGAAAAGGATGAATTAGCTCTGTGATACTAATTAGTTCATATCAAAATAGATGTCAGTACCTCAGCTGCCCTGGAAAAGCTTCTTTTTGCACTGCTTGGCACTTTGACAGAAAATTAGACTCATGACATGGAAAATTATATTTATTGGTCAACTTAGCCATCTGCCCCCAATGTAGTCAGGAAGTTGTAAAACATCTAGGGTAATACCTGTATCCATTGACATACTGTTTGAAAGGTACCGCAAAAAAATTCCGCAGAGAGAGTGCTGCAGCTACAACAAAAACAAATCAAAATGAAAACCTGCAAATCGTTTGTTTTTAGAGAAATGTTCTCACATGTTCTTCTTTCAGTTACCTATAATAAGGCATTCTTCTAAGCACCCGAAGACATGTCCAAGGACTATCAGTTTTCCAAGATGCAGATCCACTGGCAACTGTACCAGTACCCCTCCTAAGAAAGTCAGCTCACCATCATGTGGATCATCTCCTTGCACACAAGTTGTAAGTGCTCCCAGCTAGAAAAAATAAAATTTATTCACTTCTAAAAGTTGACAAAGTAAATATAAGACCAGTTTGTAAGAAAACAAGACGAGAAGCAAGCAGTTATCTTGAAGCAACACCATTTAGTATCAAAATTGTAATTAAATTGAAATTCATTTTAAAAGCCTAGTATTTTGAAATCAAAGTATACTACAGTATAATACATATACTGGACATACAGGCAAGCTACAAATGATATAAATATAATTTCTTATGCACCTTGGAAAAGAAGTTTAATGAAACATATGTTCTACCCCATATCAACTTTCAAACTGAAAAGCAAAATCACCAACTTCCTTGTACAGGTCAGAAGAGGATCTTCAGGCTGACATCTATACATTGTAAGGTGTGAGAGTGTGATTTTGCTACTTTATTTATAAACAATTGCACTTACAGAGTTCAAGTTCTCTTACTCGTTTTCTATTTTTTCTCACTACAGATGCTAGTTCACAAACAGTATGATTACTCTCTATTGAAATTATAATCCTGTTTTAACTGCAGAAATTATGCTGAAGAGGACAGTAACCAAACAAGAGTCAAATGTGAGAAAAGATTCTCCAGGCAGTTCCTATTTCAGGGTCCAATTAAGACTACTACAACCTTAAATACCAAGAAAAACACTTCTACAGTCCATTTTTATTACCTTGATTTTAACAACACTAGAAGAATGCCTACCTCTTTCAGGTCGAGTATGGTTCGTTCAATGTCACCTATACTGGGTGGAGAAAGAGCTGTTGCCAGCAAGGCTTTTGGTCCTCCCATATCAAGCTTTTTTATTTTTAAGACAGTAGTTCCCAATGGACAACGCTGAAGGGAAGACAATGTTATTGTTACTTTCACCCCATGGGAAGTGTGACGATGTATTTTATATGAAAAATAAGTTAATGTTTATAATTTGTTAATTAAAGCCAGCAATTAATTTTGTGTAGCTAAGGGTATTTTTCTTTTGAACAGATTGCTTATTTCTAATTCACATCCATTTTACTGCTATATGAGTCTCCTTCTATGAAGAAAGTTATGTGGAATGGTCTTTGTCAATTACTTATCAACTTGAATTCTATTCAGTCTTGCAGTTATTAGCAACTATTCAAATCGTACACTGTCTTCGGGAGAAGTAAAGCAAAACTACTTTTTATTGTCTCTATGACCACATGCATTAAAAAAAATTCTTAATGCTCTCCAAAAGTCTTACCAGTATCTCAGGTACTAAGTTCTCTGGAATAAAGTCTGTCCAGAAGTTCTTGTGTACAAGCCTATAACAATACCCTTTGGAAACACGTCCAGCACGACCTTCACATAAAAGAACAAATCACCAATTTATAAACTGCTCAAGATTCAGGCTGTTAAAAACCCATCCATCTACAAGTCTTCTGGGCAGCTCAGCAGCATGTGACAGCTGATGCTGCAGGCTGACCAGTATTTTGCTCTCTTGCAGCAGACAGGCCCAGTGGAGACACTGTCTCTATCCTTTCTACGTAAGGATCAGATTAAATCATTTTACTTTCATAGCAGCAGTAACTAAAGAGTTACTTAAGTATTTCACTCAAATACCTTTCACATAAGTGCCCTCAAATCAGCATTCACCTTTCTCAGCTGAAAAGACATGACAAATCCTGTGCTAAAATGCACTTCCTCAAACCAGAAAAAGACAAGTCCTACCAATCTAAATTTAATATAGACAAATATGTCAATGCAAGTTTTAGCATACCCCCAAACTGAAGATTCTATATGCAGGGTAAATATGCTTTGCGTTTGTATTTCTTTACACAATGAGTATACTCAGATTTCCTATTTGACTCTATAGCTAACAAAAATCTTCTATATAAATAACTTTTAAGATACCATGACAAACAGCAAAACCATCTTTATGATCTACTCTTCATAGAAAACTGATTCAGAAAGTCTTTCTCAAATCTAAACACCAATCACTTGTCCAAACTAAAAGGTACTCTACTCAGTGGGAATACTCCACTGGAGAATTGGGCCATATTTTTAAGTCATGTGTATAACAAGTCCAAGTCTGCTATACAAAATGCTGCTTTCACTGGTTGTATATTGGCTGCTTGTCATAACCTACACTAACCCAAAACCAAATGGAAATAAATCTGTGTATTGGGTTTCCATGGCAAGGTTCTGGTAGCAGGGGAGCTACAGGGTGGCTTCTGTGAGAAGCTGCTAGAAGCTTCCCCCATGTCCGATAAAGCCAATGCCAGCCGGCTCCACATGGACCCACCACTGGCCAAGGCCAAACCCATCAGCAATGGTGGTGGCACCTCTGGGATAACATATTTAACAAGGGGAAAAAACATCTCTGCAATTGCAGCTGGAGAGAGGAGTGAGAATACACGAGACACAGCTCTGCAGACACCAAGGTCAGTGAAGGAGGGGGAGGAGGTGCTCCAGGTGCCAAAGCAGAGATTCCCCTGCAGCCCATGGTGCAGCCCATGGTGAGGCAGCTGTGCCCTGCAGCCCGTGGAGGTTCATGGTGGAGCAGATCTCCACCTGCAGCCTGTGGAGGACCCCACACTGGATCAAGTGGATGTGCCCGAAGGAAGCTGTGACCCCGTGGGAAGGCCACGCTGGAGCAGGCTCCTGGCAGGACCTGTGGCCCCATGAGGGACCCACGCTGGAGCAGTCTGTTCCTGAAGGGCTGCACCCCAGGAAAGGGACCCACGCTGGGGCAGTGCATGGAGAACTGTCTCCTGTGCGAGGGACCCATGCTGGAGCAGGGGAAGAGTGTGAGGAGGAAGGAGCGGCAGAGACAATATGTGATGAACTTGACTGCAACCTCCATTCCCCATCCCTCTGTGCCACTTGGGGGAAGGAGGTAGAGAAATCAGGAGTGGAACTAAGCCTGGGAATAAGGGAAGGGTGGGGGGAAGGTGTTTTAAGATTTGGTTTTATTTCTCATTACCTTACTCCAATTTGATTGGTAATAAATTAATTTCCCCAAGTCAAGTCTGTTTTCCCCTTGATGATAAGTGCTGAGTGATCTCCCTCTCCTTATCTCAATGCATGAGCCTTTTGCCATCATTTTTCTACCCCTGTCCAGTTGAGGACAGGGGAGTAATAGAGTGGTTTGGCAGGCACCTGGTGCCCAGCCAAGGTCAACCCACCACAAGCTGTAATTGTGAAGTCCTCATAATATTTAAAAATGGGGATATTTTTGTATCTGAAGATGTCACTGTTATTAACTTATTTAGTATTCTTTTTGATTGAAGCAAAAAGATTTGGTATTTAAGAGTACTGTCTTACTAGAAGAGCTGATATGAAATCTTATTTAACCTTGTACTACAAACACTGGTCTACACTAGAGACACTGCTGTGGGTATTTCAACTGACTTAAGAGTGACAAATAGACATGAAAGTTTCCTTTACTGCTGAAACTTGCAAGTAGTCAATAAATACCTAGCAGGACCTATCTCCCCTTTTTAAAAATGACCCATGATAAAAAAATTACTATTAAATAACAAAGAATCCTCCTAAGTTTTATGGTCCATGAATTCTAATACTTTTCACAGAATTTGTTTCAGTACAGCTGCAGTGGGCCTATTTCAATACAAGACAAAATATTCCTCTGGAAAAATACTTGAGCAAAATAAAACATTCAGGTATAGTTGTTTAATCCCATTTTACTATCCTGACACGGTAAGGAATTATCTTTTTGTATAAAGTACTCATGGCAGAAATTATCCGTGCTTTTTACTGTTAATAAAATGCAACGTAGAATTCTCCATGAAGATTAGCTTCTAAAATTCCTTTCCATTACCTATTGTGATCTTACCTTTTCTTTGATTACAGTTTGCTTTAGATGCCCAGCAAAGTCTCAAACTTTGGTAATTAGTTTCCTTATCACAAACCAAAGTTCTAGTTAAGCAGAAATCTATCACTGTAATTAAGAAAAAAAAATAAATCTAGTATTATTACGGAACAATTTATCCTCATGGCAGTGGAAAAAATACTGGTTGATTTTGTGTTTTCAGAAAAGTTTCAAATTATTTCAAAATCAGTAAGGACAACACTAGATTTATAAAACCACCAGACCCAGGATACTCTGAATACTAACAGAACTGCAAATAGATTTTAACATAAATATAATAAAGTTAGTGCAGATGACAAGCATAAAAATGCCATCATTTCTGCATTTACATATTCTATATCAGAATTTGTTTAATCTGATGCAATTATTTCAAAATACAGTCAGAATGTGAGTAAAAAGCTTAAGGTACTTATGACATGAGATCTGATTCTGCTTGTTACTGCATTTAAAATTATTTTTTTCCCCCTCCAGTAAAGATTAAAACCAACACCCCACTCAGTAGCTCTACTATTTGGTTCACATATTCAGATTTAAAACTGTTCTCTGTTGTGAAAGAACGAATTCAACAGCTGACAAAATTAAACAACAGCAGTGCTTTGTAAAATGGTGACATTGTGGAGATTTAGGCTAGCACAAGTATGGAACAACATTACAAATACAGTGTATACACAATTACAAGATTTAGATGACTTACCATACTTAACATCAGGAATTGTTACAGAGCTCTCAGCTATGTTTGTAGCTAGAATAATCTGAGTTTTGAAGCAAAAAATGAGCAACAAATGCATAAAGTTACATTAATGTTTCTACATGAAAAGACCAACTTGCTATGAAGAAATATAAATGTAATGACAACATAGTTTTTCTGCTCTGCATATTAAAAAAGCAATACAACTTGTATTTTCTTGTCCTAAAATCAGAAAGGCATAATAAGGTAGTATAGCATGTGACAATATAGAGGAAGAATGGAAATATTTCCTTATGCCTTGGTCATAACAAAACATCACACCATTAGCAGTGATCCAGAAAACCAAGACACTAGCCAAAATGTGCCGTACAAAGTAGGCAAGACACATCCATACTGGGGGACTACTTTGCTATGCAATGCCACCAGCAGCATACTACTGTCATGCAGGTGCAAAAATCAACATGCACAAACTATTCTGAAGGATAAAACCAGCATCACACAACAATTTAAGGATAACCTCCTATTATTGCACTTCTCTTGAGGTCTAAACACCAGTTAAAGCAACAGCTTGGTAAGAAAGGCAATCAGTTTACACCTTGAAAAAACAAAACTGCTTTGCCCTCACACAATGGTTGTGAGTTGGCACAGCTAATATTAATTTATATACTTTTATTATTTGCTATTATTACTCTAGCAAAAGGTTTCACACACTTAAAAGTAATGATTCAACAATATTTACTTTTCTGTAGCCAGGAACTGTAGCCAAAAATATACCACTTTGTTCTTCTAATGTCACATGTGAGTGAAGTAGGTACACTTGCCACCTAAAGAAAATATATTAGTGAAATACATACTGATGCAACAGTATAAAAATTAATTACACCTCTGTGCTAGATCATACTGTGTACTTAGAACTCATACAGCTGATGGATTCATGTTCAAGTTTAACTGAAAGGAAACAAATGTGGTCTAACTTACCTTTTGTGAAATATATTTGAGAGACATGAATGCATGTAGTTTATTTCACTCAAACCTAGGGAAAAGTAATCAAGAGTTTGTTTTCTATTTAGTGATCACTAACAATTGTAAAACCAATTCTTACACATCTACTTAAATTCTTAATTGACTTTCATTATTAACTCTTTTCACCACGTAATAAAACAGAAGAGTTAAACAGTAAATATAATAATGAGTCACTGAAACACTGTGAGTCAATTTTTCAAGAGTTATTTTGCATAATTTTACACTTACTACAGTGGCAATATCAGACATAAAGGCCATCTGCCAGTGTCCCATAATTTCCCCTGGTTTAGTTCCTTACAACTGACAATGCTCACCTCATGCTGAATGTCTGGTTTAGGATAAATTTGAGTATTTCAGCCAAAACAAGCTGTTTCCAAGAGCAGGGCCAAGAAAACAACAATTTTTTTAAAAAAATAAGTTATTTCTGCCTTAGCCATCTTACCTTTGGCAGTCTAGTGCCCATTCTCCAGGGCATGGATTTAACACGTGCCAGGGGAAATCTTATGACTAAAGGATTTTTGCTGTTTTTCTGAATACCTCCACAGGCATAAACCTCTCTGAGAAGCCTAGTTTACTTTTTTATTGAGATTTCAATTCCAAAAGACCCATTTTCAAAAATCTGTCCAACACTGGGCTTCCCCAGTTGAATATTAAAAATGAAATTGTTCTGTAAGTGCAGCACAGGATTGCTGCAATTTTCAGTGAGGCTAAATGCAGTTTGAGCACCTGGATATGAAAATTTGTGCACTCTTTAGATGACTGTTATTTGACTTCAGAAGTGAGAAGGAAGGAAGACAAATGCAAGTGGAGGAAGAGAGGTATTTTCAGGAAAGATAACAGACAGAATAACTTAGAACAAGAGGAAAGAAGGATAAGTAATGGGCTGGAAATCATGGCTGAGTTAAGTTGAGCAAGGAAAAAAGGCCAGAAAGCAAGAAAGTGGGGCAAGAACAGGATAAGAACTCAACAAGAAACCAACATGGTGATAATACAAGGTTGGCTGGGAAAAGAAACTGCAGAACATGGAGATTAATCAACTACTGGAGTCAGAAAGATTGAAACTGGAAAATGAGGGCAAGTGACTATAGGTAAGGGAGATAAAAGAAGTCAGGGCTGAGAGAACAGATGAGTTGGAGGAAGAAAAAAAAACAAACATGGTGGTGGTAGGGCAATTAGAGGGAAATTTAAAAGTCTGAGAGATGTCCTTTGTGTGAGGCTGATACAGAGGAAAGCAACATCATTAGAATCTAAAAAAGACAGTCAGGAAGCTTAATTTATGTCATAGCTCAAATGAAGTATGAATACTTGAGAATGCAAATACCTGGCCAAGTAACAAACTAATGACTAGTACAATAATGAAACAATTAACAAAGATCTAAGCAAAACACCTTCAGCACCCTAGGGAAAAACATGCAAACTGGGAAATATAAAACCAGTACCAGTTTTTAAGAATATTATAATATAGGAAAAAAAAAAAGTGTCTGTTCATGAACTAGAGCATGTAATTAAAGATACAGAGAAAATATAAGAACACCATGATAAGGTCTGTTAGGACACAGCCTGCCAGACCTACTTGATCCCAGGTACTGCTCCACTAGCTAGCTAGCTAATGCTTCCTCCTTGCCATACTGCCTAGTTACATATCCGAGTAAGACACCAATGCTTGAATCCAATTTATGTTTAAAAATAATTAAAAGAAGCTTGATCCACGATTGGTAGAAGCAGACCCTGCATAGCTAATAGTAATTATTAATCAGTCTAGTAATTACTGACTGGACACAGCAGGCAGTATCTGCTGCCCAGTTCTGGAAGAAACAAGAGTTGATCATGACACCTACAGAACAAAAGGCTACCACCAGGAGAGACAGATCTTGGAATGAAACAGTAACTAGTAAAAATATCTGTTTGGCAAACATTCCAAGACGATAAGGAGAGTTGGGCATGGAGAAGTGCAAAAAGTACAAAACAGACAAAAACATTGACACAAGTAGAACAGACAAAAGCTTAGGACACTAACAGCAGAACCCCTCTGAAAGAAAACCCTAAAGCTTTAAGCTATGCAATTCCTGCTATCAGCAAGTGCATGCTAAGCACAGAGAAATCAGGCTGCCCCCATCTTCTGCAAGCTGCTGAAGAGGATGACAATCTACTGTTGCTTTCATTTAACCCATCAGAAGCATGTTAGATACTTGAAGGTGTAGCTCAGTGATGATGATTCAGTCAGTACAGTCTGACCTCTTCTTCCAGTTTGTTCTTTAAAGAGTCTAAAAAACTATCCATCAAAATATATGCTCAGGAAACATTAAGGTTGCCATGTCAAACACTCAAAAAAATGCCACAACTAAGATAGGTTGTGCAAACTTAATACAGCTCACTGGGAACATATTTATGCATATATGTTTAAAAAAAAATCACTGTACAGTTTAACATGACATTTTATCACCTTGTACCTAGGGACAGGCTAGCTCTGGAATCAGAGAGCTGAGCACTGAAGGATATTTATCTGTAAAGAATCAGACTCAGTAACATAAAAAAATTAACCACCGAACAAGACAGGCAATTACAACAGGAAGGGAAAAGATGGTATCCTACTCAAAGACAGCTGCAGCTGCTCTATGGAAGTGGATTCTGCCCCATCACTGAGTTCCACAAAGACAGTGGGCAAAAATTACTTAACAGTACTGCTCAGCATGGCACTATACTTTCTGGCTGCTGATGCCTACTCAGCTTGAAATGTCAATGGGAGTGTTATTTTGAATGTACAAAATGCTATGTAATTGTAAGCACTCAAAAAATCTAGGCATCTCAAATCAACGTCCTAAATGTGGAGGTTATTTTTACCCAAATCTCTGTCTCAGCTGCCCTCTTCTGAACTGAGGGGTCTCCTCCCCTCTTCTCCAGTTCTGTATAAAGACTATTTGTGAAGAAAATCTCAAGATGTAGTTGCTAATCCCACATTCAAGATCAGTCTTGAGTATTCAGTTATAAAACAGGCCAAGGTTAAACACTGAACAACAATACAAACCAAAGCTGAGTCCCAGCTCATTCAGAAAGCACTATCCACACAGGTTTTCATGAATAAACCAAATGTATTTAAACAAAAAGTTTCATTTCATCAGTTGCAGTTACAAGCCATCAGGGATAGCAGCACAGTAAAAAGCACCTAAAAGTGAAAGATAAAAAGGACTTGGGAATTGAAAGTGCTCAAGAGTAATTTCCGCCAGAAATGAAGACGCAGAGAGCCTGAGGAAGTCTGAAAGCACACCAGACTAACACCAATATGAGAAGCCAGAGGCAATGGAGATGGTCTCCCTACTTTGTTAACGGCAAACTGGAACGGGTCCTACACTGACACAATGAAGTAATTCCTTCTACCCATTGATTTTAAAGAGGGTAACTCCAAGAAAGGTAGCTCAAATGCCTTTTAGCTGTCAGGGAGCACCATCCACTGAAAGCTACTCGGCAAGTACAGTATATTTTTGTGCTGGTGTGCTGTGTTTCCAGTCCTAGCACTAGCACATCTATTGCTAAGCTCAACACAGCAGAGAAGTGACATTCATAAAGATTTTACAGAGAGTTAGAAAGTCCTGGTAGGGATAGACCTCACCGTGCCCAAGGAAACAGCTGTTCCTGATTCTGAGGCGACTCCACTAGAACATAACCAAGTCTTTTCAAAGTTTTCAACTAGCAAACTTTCACATCCCTGAAGTAAAATACCACCAGGTAACAGGTTTGTGATGCTCAGGAAACCTAGTACAGCCTAGTCACCCAAAAAATATTGCATGCTTTTGTTTTGGCTGTCATCCTTACTGGAATCTCTTAGTTAGATTTTAGTGGCACTGTAAGATAACTTAGGCTTGCTGTTTAAAGACCATTAAAACTATATATAATTGCTTCTGTGATCATTAATTGCTATGTTATCATGCAGTTACCACTGAGTGGTCCTACTACACCAACCAACGTACATGGAAAGAAAAAAGTGAATTTTGACTTTTACAACAAGAATCTAAATAAAAACTACACTATATGAAGATAAGAAAACATCTCAAAGAATCCTAGGAACTTCATGCAATATTTAACAATTAATCTAAAAAACTGAGCACCTGAATTTCTGTGAATCAGCTGTAGAATTAATTTTATTACTGCAACTTCATTTTTAAAACATACAAAGTCTTAAAATTTTTGACTCACACCTCTTGCCATATTTAAACAAGTTTGCAAGAAAAATACCCAGATAGACCAATCAATCCCAGTTAAGTATGTGTTTCATAAATCCCTGGAAGAAGTGCCAGAAGAAAGCTTGTTAAATGCAAGTAAGGAAAAATAAATTTATTAAGATGTATACTCACCTGGTAAAAATACTAGCACACTTCCATGTTTTGATGTAACACTCGTGGGTTTTTTCTCCCTAACAAGAATACACAGTTTCACTAGTTTTACAACCTCAGACTATTTTATTACCCGTTATTTCACTCTGAAAGAACAAGCAGAACTGCACACTCTTTGTAACATGTATTATTTAAACTTCCTGAAAAAATGGAATTCAAAACACTATTTGCAAGTATGCTTTCTGAAAAACACGGTATATAAACGTGGGAACTATATCATTAGGTTTAGTTTTCTCTTCAAAATTATGTCAAAAGAGAAACATTCTTATTTAGCAATGAAAGCAATCAAAATTAGGTTACCAAAGATCTTAAAATGAAAACGTAGTGTACTACTGCAGAATTCTATGGAAGTTTATTCAATAGTTTTACAAGTTTATGTAATACTCTTGCATTCTAAAAATATCACCAGACACCTTTAACAAAAGCCTAGCATGTAAAAAAGCTAACCATTACCAAGAGCTACAGGTCATGACATAAACTTTGAGGGAGACATCTTCGATTAATCTGTTACAAGTCAGGAAGCTAAAATCACATTAACATAATACAGAACTCGTATTTTTTGTTGTAATCATTCCTGTTGTAATCAATGTGCACTCACACCCTAGAAAGCCAACCACATCCTGGGCTGCATCAAGAGAATCGTGACCAGCAAGTCGAGGGAGGTGATTCTCCCCCTCCACTCTGCCCTCATGAGACCCCACCTGGAGTACTGTGTCCAGCTCTGGGGCCTCCAGCATAAGAAACACATAGACCTGATCGAGCAGGTCCAGAGGAGGCCACGAGGATCATCAGGGGGCTGGAGCACCTCCCTTATGAGGACAGCCTGAGAGAGTTGGGGTTGTTCAGCCTAGAAAAGAGAAGGCTCACCTTATAGGGGCTTTCCAGTACTTAAAGGGGACTACAGGAAAGGTGGGGAGGGACTCTTTATCAGGGAGTGCAGTCATAGGACGAGGGGTAATGGTTTTAAACTGAGAGTGGAGATTTAAAGGAAGAAATTCTTTCCTGTGAGGGTGGTGAGACACTGGCACAGGTTGCCCAGAGAAGCTGTGGCTGCCCCCTCCCTGGCAGTGTTCAAGGCCAGGTTGGACGGGGCTTTGAGCACCCTGGTCTAGCGGAAGGTGTCCCTGCCCATGGCAGGGGGTTGGAACTGGATGATCTTTAAGGTCCCTTCCAACCCAAACCATTCTGTGATTCATAACAGCCCTTTTGGTATTTGAAAGCTGAAATGCTGATGTCTTCATGTTTGCTTATAGAAGGGAGCTTAGTAAAAGGTAGTTTAATTTGGCCATTCTAAACTACAGTAAAACAGCTTAATTGAAAAGATCAAAAGAAATCATCCAAAAAAAGCTCAGAAGTCACTACATAGTGTAACAAAGTTAGTGCCAAATTTTTATATACCTTCATCAATACTTTTACTTCAGTGTTTCACTTGATAGCTGCTCAGGTGAGCTTAACTAATGCTATCTTAAAATTTCAAAGTTTACATAATACTAAGTTTGAAATAAAATTAAGCTTACAAGACAAAATTATTTCTTCAGCACACATTTATAAATTATTAGAATATACGGGAACAAAAAACATTCCTAAACTAAATATGCACTCAGTGTATGACCAAAATTGTAGAAGCAACTTTACTATATTTTTGGATACTAAACATCAATTTACAAAACAGAGAGTAACAAATTAATATTTCTTTATTTCAAAAGACAGTAAGGCATTAGTTAAACAGCCAGTGAAAATTAATACCTTGTTTGCATTCTTTTTTTCATGGCATAACATGTTTTAGTTTGTAACATGAAATAGTAGTTCTGATTTTATTCTTCATATAAATAATATTCAGCTCTGGTCTGCAGCAAATATTCTAGTTTCCATATAACATGGCTGTCTTGAATGGTCACTTACACTCCAGGGCATGAAGTGTATTTCAAGAACACAGTGCATTCAGTAAGACCTACAAGCAGTCTTTGCATGACTACCGTGAGTAGAAATCACACAAATACAATAAAAGCAGAGATGCACAGAAAATTAACTTACCACTAATAAATGTAATACATGGGCTTCTGCTGTGCCTTAATTAAGTGTCATTTCCTCAAAGAACCACTGGTTCCAGATCCTGAACTGTATCTTACCTATTGCTCTTCATCTCCAACTCATCAAATGACTGAATCAAAGACACTGCTACTTCATACATTTCCGTTACTATCACTGGTTCCTCAATGCTTTGAGAAGGAAGCTGTGTGGAGAAGAAAGTATTGAGAGTAAGACAGTATAACAGGCAAAAGACTATAGATCCCATATATGTGTCAATTTGTCAAGTACCTTTTGATTAACCTTTTGATTGCACAGATGCCATGCAAGGAAGTACCTTAACCTGGAGCATTCATTACCTTCTAAATAGACATCCTCCTTCAAGCATCCTACCATTCTAATGCTAAAGAAATACTTCTGATATTTACCTAAGATAAGCACTAGCCACACTCCATTCCTTAACCTTTGCAGGACATACTCCTTATCCAGAAGCGTTAACCACAACCCATGGGAACAGGATGACAAGAAAGAGAGGTATTTGTATAACACTGGCACAATCCTTCTCACAGGTGCTATAATGCAGGTCTCTACCTGATTGCCAAATAAATCATGTACCTCTTTCTCATTTAAACTGTCTTTGCATTTAATGGATCTTGTGTTTTAGGTCATGCCCTCTCAAAGATCTATGGTTGTGTTGTACACAATGTAACCACTGAGAGAGCTTTAAACTAGATTTGAAGGGGGCAGAAGGCAAAACATCAGCCCATCTGAAGTGCATGTATACCAATGCACACAGCATGGGCAACAAACAGGAGGAGCTTGAAGCCATGATGAAACAGGAAAATGATGATGTAGTGGCTATTACAGAAACATGGTGGCATGTCTCCCATGACTGGAGTGTGCCAATTGATGGCTACAAGCTCTTCAGGAGGGATAGACAAGGAAGGAGAGGTGGTGGGGTGGCACTGTATGTTAGGGACTGTTATGATTGCTCTGAGAACAAGTGCAGTGAAGATAGGGTGGAGTGTCTTTGCGTTAGAACCAGGGGGAAGGCCAACAGGGCAGATGTTGTAGTAAGAGTCTACTATAGGCCATCCAACAAGGACAGAGAGGTGGATGAAATATTGTATAGGTATTTAGAAGAAATCTCACGATCGCTTGCTCTTGTTCTTGTGGGAGACTTTAACTTCCCAGACATCTGCTGGAAATACAACACAGCAGAGTGGGACCAGTCCCAGAGATTCCTGGAATGTGTGGCAGATAACTTCCTGACGCAGCTGGTGAGTGGACCAACCAGAGAAGGTGCCCTGCTGGACCTCCTCTTTGTGAACAGAGAAGGACTGGTGGAAGATGTGGCGGTTGGAGGCCGACTAGGGCTCAGTGATCACGAAATAATTGAGTTCTCTATTCTTAGAGAAGCCAGGAGAGGGGGCAGCAGAACTGACATCCTGGACTTCCAAAGGGCTGACTTTGTCTTGTTTAGGCACCTGCTTGACAGGATCCCTTGGGAGATGGTCCTGAAGGGTATAGGGGTCCAGGAAGGCTCGGCACTCTTCAAGAAGAAAGTCTTAATGGCACAGGACCAGGTTGTCCCCAGCTGCTGTAAGAGAAGCTGGTGACAGAGAAGATCACCCTAGCTAAACAGGGAGCTTTGGCTGCAACTCAGGGAGAAAATGAGAGTTTCCAGCTTTTGGAACAAGGGGCTAGCAACTCACAGTGATTACATAGATGCTGTGAGGCTATGCAGGGCGGAAATCAGGAGGTCTAAAGCCCAGATGGAAATTAATCTGGCTTCAGTAATCAAGGACAACAAGAAATGTTTCTATGTCAACAGCAAAAGAAAGACCAGGGAGAGCCTCCATCCCCTGCTAGACACAGAAGGAAACATGGTAACAAGCGACGAGGAAAAGGCTGAGGTGCTTAATGCCTTCTTTGCCTCAGTCTTTAATAACAAGACTAGTTGCACTGAGGCAATCCAGCCTCCTCAGCCAGAAGACAGAAACTGGGAGAATGACCCCTCTGCATTCCAGGAGGAGACAGTCAGTGACCTACTGCATCACATAAACATACACAAGTCTATGGGACCGGATGGGATACACCCGAGGGTGCTGAAGGAGCTGGCTGGGGTGCTCGCCAAGCCGCTTTCCATCATTTCCCAGCAGTCCTGGCTGACCGGGGAGGTCCCGACAGATTGGAAACTGGCCAATGTGACACCCATATATAAGAAGGGTCGGAAGGATGATCTGGGAAATTACAGGCCTGTCAGCTTGACGTCAGTCCCCGGGAAGATGATGGAGCAGCTCATCCTGAGTACCATCATAAACACGTGCGGGACAACCAGATGATCAGGCCCAGTCAGCATGGGTTTATGAAAGGGAGGTCCTGCTGACAAACCTGATCTCCTTCTACGACAGGGCGACCTGCTTATTGGATGAGGGAAAGGCTGTGGATGTTGTCTACCTTGACTTCAGTAAGGCCTTTGACACCATTTCCCACAGCATTCTCCTGGCAAAACTGGCTGCTCGAGGTGTGGATGATCGCACACTTTGCTGGGTAAAAAAAAGGCTGCTGGCCGGGCTCAAAGAGTTGTGGTGAACGGAGTTAAATCCAGTTGGCAGCCGGTCATGAGTGGTGTCCCCCAGGGCTTGGTTTTGGGGCCACTCCTGTTTAGCGTCTTTACTGATCTAGACAAGGGGATCGAGTGCACCCTCAGTAAGTCTGCAGATGACACCAAGTTGGGTGGGAGTGTTGATCTGCTCGAGGGTAGGGAGGCTCTGCAGAGAGACCTGGACAGGCTGGAGCGATGGGCTAAGGCCAACTGTAGGAGTTTCAATAAGGCCAAATGCCGGGTGCTGCACTTGGGCCACAACAACCCCCAGCAGTGCTACAGGCTTGGGGAGGAGTGGCTGGAGAGCTGCCAGTCAGAGAGGGACCCGGGGGTGTTGATTGACAGCCGGCTGAACATGAGCCAGCAGTGTGCCCAGGTGGCCAAGAACACCAATGGCATCCTGGTTTGTGTCAGAAATAGCGTGGCCAGCAGGGACAGGGAAGGGATCTTACCCCTGTACTCGGCACTGGTGAGGCCGCACCTCGATTACTGTGTTCAGTTTTGGGCCCCTCACTACAAAAAGGACACTGAATTACTCGAGCGTGTCCAGAGAAGGGCAACGAAGCTGGTGAAGGCTCTGGAGCACATGTCGTACGAGGAGCGGCTGAGGGAACTGGGGTTGTTTAGTCTGGAGAAGAGGAGGCTGAGGGGAGACCTCATCGCCCTCTACAACTACCTGAAAGGAGGCTGCAGAGAGCTGGGGATGAGTCTCTTTAACCAAGTAATGAGTGATAGGACAAGAGGGAATGGCCTCAAGTTGCGCCAGGGAAGGTTTACACTGGATATTAGGAAGTATTTCTTTACAGAAGGGGTTGTTAGGCCTTGGAGTGGGCTGCCCAGGGCAGTGGTGGAGTCCCCATCCCTGGAGGTGTTTAAGAGTCGGATTGACATAGCGCTGAGGGATATGGTGTAGTTGAGAACTGTCAATGTTAGGTTAATGGTTGGACTAGGTGATCTTCAAGGTCTTTTCCAACCTAGATGATTCTGTGATTCTATGATGATTCTGTCTACATTGTTTTCTAGCATTCTGTCACAAACTCACAGCTTTACTATTTAAGAACAGAAACCATCAAGTCTTCAGAGCAAAGACAGTAATTTAATCTTGTTTCAGTTTAAAAAGAAGTTTAATGAACTACACATGCTCTGGGAATGGTCTATCATATCACACGTCTTTCCCTTGTAGAGAAAATGGCTTTTGATCATTGCTCACCTTTCATTCTTAGGGTTTCTCCTCATTCTAGTGGAAACTCTACTGGATTAATCACTATCTGTAACTTTTCTAGACTTGTATTACAGTGTAATCTGCCCTCCACATACTTCACATGATTAGAAATCCTACAGGCAAATTGCATTTCTCTCCCTCCTATTATGTCTTTGAAGTTCTTTCCTCTTCCCTCCCTCTACTCTCAAGTGAAATATTTTATTTACTTCTATGCTGAAATCTAACAGTTCAAGTAATCCAAGATTTTCCCAAGAAAACCAACAGGTTCAAGTGATTGTGTGTGTGTGTATGCTTTAAGAGATCATGTATTTTTGCACTAGCTAGCAAACCTCCATTTTCACATTTATGCTCAAGGAAGTATTTCTCCTAGCCTACCAGTCACCTTCACCTGTTGCTTGATACGCTACAATAGTATTTTATTGTTCAAATACAGCTTTATTTAGGCTTGGAGTTCTAATTTTTACTTTTAAGGAATAGTACTATAATTGAAGCAACAGTGAGAACCAAGCATTTGTGCTTTAAGCATAACATTCTGTAAGAATTGGACTGCACGATAACAGTAAAAATGTAATAGTCAGTAGTAATTGGTAAATACATGCAGATAAATACCAACATAAGGTAAGACACAAGTGCAGCGAGGGACTTTTAACAAGGATATAAAGTGTATGGAAAAAGCCACCCCTGGAAAGAAATTCAAAATGCAAGCTGAATGGTCAAGAGTAATACTCAAGGTTTCTACACAGAGAACTAAGATATTCCAGGCTTCCCTGTGAAAGAAGCAGAAGGTATTTACCAACTGTCCACATTTTAGAGATTTTAATCAAGCACAAAATTAGGATTACACACCTACTCCAGTTATCATATAAGCAAAAGAGGATTCTGCACAAGGTTTCAATGAGCAAAAAAGAACTGAAAAAGATATACTGATAACATTGGAATGCATCGTATGTGTACTGATAAGAGTATCATTCATATAATGCATCCTCCCATTGTCTGGAGTGAGATGACATCCAGTAAGACAATGTGTAAACATATGCATCTGAGGATTGCAAACTCTGAATACAAGCAGATGGTGTATTGGTTGAAAATAAAGAAGCCCCTGAACCTGCTACTTTGATCATAAGAAAATAGCTATTTTCCAGTGTAATGCTACTGAAAGCAAACATGACCCTAGGTCAGGAAAGGTCATTCTAAGAGTGTGATGTGTTAGTGACACTGTACAGAACTGCCCCTCACTCTGAAGTGACTCAGGTCTTGTCAAAGCTTTCAGCCAGCGTACTTGCCAGCCTTTGAAGTAGAAGAACTATTGAAGCCAACAGATACTCAGTCTCTGATGCTGGGGAAATGGATGGGGACTGACAATACATCTGCAATTCCTACGAGATTTTAAGGGGATCAGCCGAAACTTGAACAGAAGCAAATTATGACTACTTTAATGACCAGAAGAACAAAGAGACTTTCTCGTAAAAGAAAAATAGTAATGACTTACCTTATCTAACAGAGCAAAATGAAAGCCAGGAAGAGGTATTACTGCTACCTATAAACCTATCCAAGCATAAATAAGAATGTGGGAAGAAGAGTTAATCTAAAAAAACCCAAACCAAAAAAAAAACCTAACAGTTTTGACTCTAATCTGTCACAGTCTCCCAAGGTGTTCTTGGGAGAAAAGGCAGAGAAAGCAGAACTGTCTTTTGAGTCTTTCCAGCTCCAGCACTGGGACTGCATGTTCAAGGTTCAGTGCCAAGACAGTTTAAACCTGATCCAAAATCTGGCCTGCAGCTGTACCCATCTGACCTAGTAGAGAGGTTTCAGAGCGCTAAAACTGTAGAAAACAGAACTGTCTAAACTAGAAAAATAATTAACTTTATTTTAATATCAGTTTCCCTTTCTGAAGGGGCTCATGACAGAATCACAAAAACACTACTGCCACCACCAATTTGGCAACACTGATTTAGATCAGCTTTTGTTACTGCAACCTCAGTCCCCAGCCTTCAAACCCTTACCAGAACAGCCAACTTATAACACTACATCATATCAAACCTAGGTCACCTTGGTGTCTGCAGAAAGACTCGTTTCTGAAAACCCCGAGAAAATTATCCCACTTTCTTCTGGTAGAAAATGGATTGAAGGATCAAAAAAAGCCATCTGTAAGAACTTGACAACATTCTTTCCACTTCTCTGACCCCCTCAAATGAAGCAGCCAGGTAGACTTTTCAGGTGTACAACTTGCCAGAGCTTCTAACTATATTTTACATCCACTATAGTAATACTTTTCCAATGAAGCGTGATTAATCCCTGAGAAACCACAGACAACATTCTAGTAGTTTTGAGAAGTAGCACTTTTCTTTGCCCAGTATGTGCGATAATCCAAGGAATTTATCTTTTCTGGGCTGCTTGAACCTAAGATTTTTGGGTTTAGATTATCCCTGCTTAAATAACTGTCAAATTTGTCTTTTCAATTTTATTACCAACTGTACCTCTACTATTCTGTAACATGACAAGGCTGCCACAGCACTCCTAATAAAAGGTAGCAACATGACAAGCAGCAAATCCAAAAGCCCAGTCAGAGCTGACTGCAATAACACAACATAACCAGAATAGCTTTTGACAGCAGTTCACTACCTTTCATCTGGACTCTGACTTCAGGTCCAGGGACATGAAGGAATTTTTACATCTGCAGGCCAAAACTGGGACTCTCCTTTTTTGCCTTAGGTAAGAAGTAGACATGGGATTTCACAGATTTACTGCCAGAGACTAACATCTAGACCCCCCAGTTGCTGCATTTTTAAAATCTGGTCACAGAATTAACTATACAATTAATTTGCATTTGATACCTCCAATAATATACTATAGCAACAGGTAACCATTTACACAACTACCTTTAAATTTGGCTATAGATACAACCTTCATGCATTTTTCATCACAACCTTTGTTTCACTGATTCCTTCGGGCTTAGAGGGTGCAGATATGACAAAATAACAATCCAGTTAAATATCCAGAACAATGTGCTTACAAAGGCCATTATGCCAAAAGAAAAAGAAACTACTTTTCACAAAGCTATACTCAAAAATTAAACAGTAGCACCTGTAAATGACCCAATATCTGGGCAAGGGTAAGCCAGTGCTACACTGAAGAGCGTTTCCTCCTTCCTTCCCTCTTACTTTCATTCTTTTCTACAAATGAAGCAATTCAAGTGGAAAGCGTTATCTTTGATTCAACTAGAGCAAAGGGTTTACTGCAAACAGGCATACGGAAGAAAAAATAATGACTGGCATTTCTATTTATCTTCCAAATCACAACTCGTATCAGTGAATTCCCAAATTATTCAAGTCAGAACTGCTCAAAGAAAATTTTTATTTTCAAGCATAGTTTTAAAACATTATCACCTACAGAAATGAGTGACATAAAGCCATGAGTTCTGCTGGATTCATAAAAAAATTCTACATTTGTACTGCAACATCCAATTATTTTGAGAAGGGAAAAAGGTTCATACCTCACCGCAAACAAGACAGTTACAAAGGACTAAACTGATTTCAATCAAGATACTTTAAAAGGAATGAGTTATGATTTATGTAATCTGATTTTATAGTTATTAATTTTAAAATCAAAAGGAAACTTGGCAAAATTCTGTTTATCTAAAAAGACTGTTTTTTCTTTTAGCTTCTGTATTCTTTTATGTGAATTTTATAGGCTTTTATAGACAAAAATAAAATATGAAGAACTAAAGCCTGAAGCCTGTACCTCAGGCAGTCATCTAACTGATTTTGATTTTAGCATGATGAAAGATGCGCCCCTGCTTCCATATAGCAATGTTAACTCATTAACTGCCTTAACACTCAGGCTCTGCTTTCATTTTTATTAGGATGTTACATAAATCTTAGTCCTTCCATGTTTTTATGTATTTTTAAAATAAAACTACAAGAGCACTTATGTGCTTCTATTGTTGCCCTAAGGTACTCTCCTCCTCCTACCGAACAAGAATGGCTATAAGCTAGGACAATACAACATAAAGAAACAGACGAATACTTTAAAAAAAAAAAAGCTAAATGCTCATGTACACAGAGAAAATAAAAAAATATAAAAAGCAGTTTCTTTTGTTCGCAATCTCTGAGGTGAAAGTGCTCAAAGTGCAGCTATGACAAATGCAACCTGACTGAAATAGACTTCTTACTGAATTTCTTAGTTATCTTTTTGTTGTCATCTATCACCAAATATCTTTTGCAAAACTCATATTATATAACCTCCTCCATATTATCTGAGCTGCCGTACTAATGTATAAAAAACTGATGGGCCAACTGCTATATGCATTTAGTTTATTTTTTTGACTGCATTAAAACTTCAGCAGTTGACAGCCTTTTATTTTAGCTTGCCTGTGTTGAGGCATAACCAATGCCTGTGCTGTGTACAGCATAAGCAATTGTTTTCTTCTGGGTTTCCCATAAACTACCTGTTTGTTTTACTTCTCTCGTTTAGTTTCTGCAGAATTGAGGGATTAAAGCCAAATAATAACAGTATGTTCACATACTGCTACTTTTTAAGTGTATCCCCTGTTTTCTTCATTGTATTAACATTATAACAGTGTTCTGAATTATCAAAATTGACCAATAATTACTCCCATGCCCCAGTTATTTTTAGAGTGATTGTCACTATTAAACCCTGAGTGCATTTGCTCTACTTTGCTTTAACCTGTTTATCTCTTGCCTTGGACCATAATACTGAGTTCAGTATTATGAGTTCAGAGTTCAGACACTCAAATAAATTCCTACAGAGCTGTTTTTCAACCGCAAAACAAACTCCTAGTGTAAAACCACAGATACCAGATTAATTCAAACTCAAATTTACTCCTTCATTATCTGTTGTCTATGCAGCTACATGCTATACAATAGCATGTCAAAAGCTCTACAAACAAATATATTTTATAAGCTAGAGACTGACACAGCAAATGAACCTTCAGCCATTGCTACCCTCCTTAGACTTTAGAGCAGCAACTCTCCAGTGCGGCCACATAGGCTGTGAAGTGGCCACCAGGAATTTGGTAAATATCTATTATTCTAACATATTTTCATTTCTCAAAATTACGTATTTGCCATGGTGGCCTACATGGCTACAACATAAATATGCTCAGAACTACTGCATAACAGCTGAGACTAATAAAAAAAAAAGGAAAAAATAGGAAGCGTGTAAGCCTCAGCTGATAAAGAGAAGCCAACTTGATAACGTCACACTTCTATTCATAAATGCTTCTTTTCTGATGACTCTCTTCATTTCCTAGCTCTTTCTGCCTTGGACACATAACAGCAATATGAACCAACCCAGGAAATACTCCCTGAGTTCATCAGCTGTATTCAAAGAGATCTATAAATCCCCTTGTTACTTTCCGCACAAACTTTTACATTGTTCATCTTGGATGCAAACTACCAAACAAAATGCCACATACTACTTAAAATTCCCAGCCCTTTACATTCCATTTCTGTACATGAAAGAAAAACTAGGCTGCTGGTAAGGAGACTCCTGTTTTATCATCACATATTAGTTCTTATCTAGAACTGCAATATAAAACTGGTTATTTGTGATTTTATTACACAGCTTTCAAATTGACTGTTCCAAGTTCTTTCTTACTATGTCCAAAGAAATAAAGTTGTATTTACAATACCTTGAAATGAACAGTGTGCTTCAAATCATCAAGATAATATTCTTCAATTGCATAAGGTTTGCCTTCCACCTTAAATATACAGGCTGGATTCAGACCGTCATAAACTGGAAGTGCAAAGTAATCAGCAAGTTCTTTACAGTCAATGGAAGCAGACATCAGTATTACCTGTTAAAAAAATTGCACAGCATATGTAAAATGTTAATTTTAACACAAAATGCCATGCTATGCTGGAATCTCCACTTCTTTCTTTATGCTAAAATGGTCTAATTTTGGTTACTACAGGTATTTAACCTAGGCACCTTTAAGATAATCAAGGCTAAGTGCTTAAGATTCCCAATGTGGAAAAAGGTAAGCGCTTGTAAGGGAATAGCTCAGGCTAGATGCCTAGGGCAGACAATGTGGAACACTTTTTCCTGTGGTAAAAGTTCAACCTAAAAACATATAGTACTGTTCCTTACGCTTATGATCTCTATATGGTCCTCAAAAGAAAAAAGTATACACTATTTTTAATTCCTGTTTTACTAAAACGCTTAGATTAGATATCAGTGCCTTCAACTCCATCAAAAGATGGGCTTACTCCTATAAAAGCAGTAACTGTATTATAACCCAGCCTTAAAAATGTTACTATAATGATTTTGGAAAATGTCAAGTAAGTTTTCTCTCAATTTCAATTAATTTATGCAACTTAAAGCTCCCAAGCATCACACCAAGCTCCTCACTCTGTTTGCTGACTCTGCCAAGATTCTTAACCCATATTCACCTGAACAGAAGAACAGAAATCACATTTGCTAAATCACAGGAATCACATATCACATTGGTGATACCTTTTCTTTCAATTATTATGAAATTCAGAATTTACAGCTTTGTTTTCTCCCTGGTTAGACAGCATGGTATGCACAGAATGGGGGAAGGGAGAAGAACGAAGTAACTTAGTGGCTATGGCTATTTACCCTCTAACCCCTCTATTTGGAATGTGCTCCCACTGCTCAGCACAACCAGCTGCAATAAACTAGACAATTGCAAAAAGGACAAAGAGCCAAGGAGTTATAATGAACTGTGTAGTGTTCAGCTTCTCTATCTTCAGGTCTCCTGAGCCACTCTAAGCAGTACTTGTAAACTGGGACACAGTCAGTCTTCGTTTGCTTTCCTGACACTTTGCATGAATTTAAAAATAGAATGAAATAAAGACATCAACATCCAAAACAAAAATGCAATGAAATACAAGAGCATCCCCCTCATGAAGTGACACGCAGGCAAGCTAATGAAGTGGGCACTGTACCACTGTGCTCAGCTCCAAAGCACCTGTAAAAGCACAAGGAATACATGGAGAGGGCAGACTAAGTCATGAAATCATTTAACATGATCCTGAAAGGGGGAGAAATCTGAAAGGACATAATTCTGCAAATACTATATGAAACTTGTCCCACTACAGTATGAACTGCCTCATGGCTCAATAGATAGTGGCTCACCTATGCTAGGAAAATAGGCTAAATGTAACCTTGTCTGAAGCCTATTGAAACAAAATCCAATCTAAATTATCCTAACTGCAGTTGCAGGCAAGGAATACTAACTTACCTTCTCTTCTAGACAATCTTTGACATCTGCACTCTGTAATCTGCGTGGAATCCTTCCAAACCGGAAGGAAAACCACAGGTTCCTAACAGAGTGCCTGAAGGATCACATTACTAAACAAGAGATTGATCTACTCCCAAAGCAGAATATCAACAAGCACGGATCACCAACATGGCAGAAGAACACACTGAAATAGAGGGTAATGTAGACGGTTCTTCAAAAATCAAGCAGTCCAAAACCACTTGTGCAGCGTGATTATGTCTAAAGCCCCACCAGATGATACCAAAAATATGCACAGTAACTCTCACTTCAGATTTCCTTGCATGGCAGTTTGTTAGAACCTGGAAATAGGACTATCATTACCCTGTTCTTACCTTCCTAAGCAGCTGTTACCCGGTACAACTAGTCACCACTGGGAACTGCACTGTTTGGTTTGACCCAATAGAGCCATTTTTAGAGTCATAGATATTCTTGCAGCAACCCCATCCCAACAAGATCAACCTTAGAACCAAATGTCTGCTGTGATCTAAAAGCAATAATCTGCACCAGCCATCTGTCAGAAAACTCAGCAGTTGGTAGGTGAACCACACCTAGATCTTGTCCTCCGTACGTCAGAATCACTCTTGCCATTCTGTTAGCTAACGCAATGTTGAATTACCAGCTACTTCTGAGGTCTGCACTGTCCAGATTAGGAGACAAACACCTCATATGTATTTCATATCACCCTGAAATATAAATACATTTGTTTCCCCTTAAACAGGCCTCCTTACACCCTTCTGAGTCATTAATCCAGGGGGGCTGGGAGGAGAATCTTGCACTTTCTAAAGGAATTTGCCACATGATCAGAGCTCCCTTCTTTCACAGTTTTTCAAAAGCAGCTGAAAAAGGATGAAGTAGGAGACACTGGGCTTAGTGTATAGAATCAAACTGAATTATCTGTTCCACTCTGCTAGAACCCAGTAATTGACATCAATTCTTCCCTCCCCACCATAAAAAAATTCAACAGGACCCACCCCCACCCCCCCACCCCCCCATAAATGTACGACTGTCTCAGATTTATACATGTAACTAATCTGAAGAAACAACTGCAGAAAAGGATATAAAGGAGATTGTCACTGGAAAACTATTTGGAGAGATTTAATCAGAATTTGGAATAGAGGGAAAAAAAATCTTTCAGGAACCTATAAAAGAAAAACATTCTCTAACAGGAAAGATGATAGGACCTGTACGGATTCCTGCCATTGACACCAACCAGATAATCAGCATCAAGGGGAAACTTCTGACAAACCAAGTATGATCAAATTATTTGCTATTCTCAGTAAGCAGAGCCAAGTGCTAAGAAAGACTGAATAGCTTCACACTACTGTCTCCGAATTTAAAAGACAAGTGAGTTTTCTTATTGGTAAGAAAAGGGATAAAAGATGTGAAGTGCACAGACATGCCCTATGCCAACTGGAGGAGCACTTTAGGTGAGAGCATGCTTCAGAGATCTAAAGACCAAGTTATCTGAGTTTGAATCAATGTAGTGGATTGTACAGAACACAGATTCCCTTCCAACAGCGTCAAAAACAGCCAGCGTAGACTCGAGTTATGTCTGCTTTGAACAGAACAGTTCACGTTAAGTGAACAATTATCTGAAGCACTTAAGGGACACATAAAATAAGGGTCTCAGAAAATTTCTGCGGTCCCAAACAGCTGCACTATCAAGTTAGCCTAACTCTATCACTTGTATTTAATTTCTTACAATTCAAGAGTTCATGACTTTGAGACCACAGAATAAATACGTCATGCTAAATCTCTGCAAACTCTGCTTTAGTACAAAGCAGTATTTCCTAATATGAAGAGAAAAATCTCAGCCACATTTTACTACCAGTTCTGCCTAGAAATTACAATACAGCATTTCTGGTTTTTTTGCTATTTTTCCAAATATGTTGTCCCATTTAAAAAAAAGTTCAGTATTTCAAAGAGCTAATGCTACCATATTTAACCAAGGATAAGCACTGCCCTCAATACCTAATACGTAATTCTAGTCAAATATCCATCTTGCATTTTTTAGCCTTAAGCAGTCTTTAGAAACTAATGCATTTTAACATGAGGAAA
Source organism: Strix aluco (assembly GCF_031877795.1). Classification (NCBI taxonomy): domain Eukaryota; kingdom Metazoa; phylum Chordata; class Aves; order Strigiformes; family Strigidae; genus Strix; species Strix aluco. The sequence continues at coordinate 120,756,896 of NC_133934.1, read as the reverse complement.
AGAAGTCTCTTGGAACACATTATAGCAGCCAGGAAAAGAATGCCCTTTAGCTTGCTTGCTTATGAAGAGTGTCAAACCAAATAATAATTTAGTAATAAATAATGACATATTTATGGTAAGTTTTTTAAAACATGCCCTTTATGGATCAAAAACATGTAAAAAATTATTCTTGCAAGAAAAAGTAGCAGAATATACTTGGAACATACCTTCACAGACTGTGAATTTGTGTGCAACAGTTTACGGATCACCAAGAGCATGAAATCCATTTCTTCTGTACGCTCATGCACCTGGAAGACATCCACAATTTAATTTTCCTTAATTCATGCTCTTTTTTTCGACAATCTCTTCCTTTGCTACTCATGTTTTATTTTTGTAACTTGGAACAACAATACGTTTTCACAGAAGAAAACACACCTTTTAAGACTATGCACGTTAGTCACCTTTTAAAATCCCAATACAGTTGCTCAGATGACTACAGCACCCTTTGTGAAAATCATATGCCACTACTAAGCCAGGACAATTGCAGAATAATGACCAGAAAACCAATCATGAGCTCTAGCCACTAGTTCTACTAGAGTTGACAATAACAGCTGAAGCGATACTGAAGTTGGGTAAGTCAACTGTACTAGTAAGATCACAAATGATCCAGGCAGGGACTATGTTGGCCTGTCTAAAAGCTAAAGTAAATGGAATAGACAACCCTTCTTCCCAATGGCTTCTAGCTATGATCAAAATACAAAACATTAATTCCTACCCAATTCTTTATATATCCTAGCACCTGTCTTTTCTCACTGCTCCGTGCAGTTCAATAAATACTTCTACTCAACATTGTCATTAAGTCATTAATTATTATATTAAGTGCAATAGCTTTTTCCGGAGCTCAACCTTCAAAGGTCAACATTTGTTGCCTGTAAGGTAATTAGCATATTCTAACATAATATAAAGATATACTTATTTCAATACTGCTCCATTACGAAAACAATTTAGCTAAGGCAGGTCTCAGGCTGACAGCAAGGTCTTGCTGTGAAAAGTCGTGATTTTCTGACCTAGGTTTCTTTAGGTATGTTCCTAAGTGTCTGCAGTACCCCAGGAGGGCTGGGACCTGCAGTTAAAAATGCAGTGGAGAACATCTGGTTGTTAAAATGGTTACTGTTGGGTAAAGATCACAACATGAGGTAGATGTGGGGGAAAAAATGGCATACAGGAAAGAGGAGGGACTAGAATTTCAGCTGGGGAAGCAAAACACACATACACTCTTGAAAGCTAGAAGCTGCTGAAAGAAGTGGTACAAGCTGATACCATCAGTTCGAATTACAGCACCAAGCAAACAAGGTCTGAAAAATCCCTGAATAATTCTGTTCGCCTGCGTAAGGGGCCAGAAAACTTCACTCATTAATTTTCATATCTAATTAATAATTTTTAAAGCTAAAGGAACAATCTAACACTTCTCTTATGTATGCATCTTCTATTGTTAAACTTTTGCATCATATATCTAATCTGCATTTCCTTATCTTTGGCTTAAAAATGCTAAGGTTTGCAAGACTCTGATAATATATTAGAGTGATCTCAAATCTTTCCCATGAAGATAACTAGTACAACTCTTTAGAATTTGGGTTTTTTTGGTTCTTCTGTCTGTTTGAATGAAGTCCTAAAGTTTCTTCATACAAAAGCGTAACAATTTGTTCAATCTCTTCCAGGTTTTCAACGTGCCATTTTAAGTGCACTCATGACAGCCTTCATTATTACTGTAAGCTTAATGGTATACCAAGTACTATCTCCCTGCTTCTCAAGTATCCAAGAATCAAAGTCACTCTCAGCTACAATACCATAACAGAATAAAACCAAAAAAACAGCATTAAAAAAAAAACCACCATAAAACCCCTGTACATCCTCTTGTGTCACCACATCCCAAGATTTAAGTCCTCCATCTTACATGTGATTTACATAGTTTGTGAAAGCACGATTTCACACCTGACTCTGTTTGAGTCAAATACTGCTTACCACAGAAAATAAGCATGAACATATGTAAAAATATACAAACTACAAAAAACCTACAAGTATATTTCCTTTAGCTTTTTAGTGAATAACAGCAATAATGATGAATAATGAGTGGACTGAAAATTCAGTGAGACAGAGAACCTTCAGAGAGCTGTTTTATTCTTCAGAACATCCCTGAAGAGTAAAGAGTCCTTCTAAGGGCAGTAATAATCAAGTGAGTAAATACTAGCTGCCCCTTCCTAGTAGGCCTAGCCGGACACATTCCTGAAATCCACACGGTGGATCACAGAAAACATTTCAAGGCATTCATATCACAAGCTAAGCACTCCCAAAAATCCTCTCCTCAGTTCTTAACTTTGCTGCTCAAAGGATCACAGAAACAAGGCCATTTCAAGAAGCGTTAGACAACTTATACAAAACATCTTTATAAATGATGGTCTGCATTTTTCTTTCTCTGGAATGGTAAGAGAAAAGAGAAGAACGTTTTTTTAATACGAAATTTAAACTTATTTTCACCAACTTACTTCATCAATGAAAATGTGCGTGAATTCAGCTAGGCTTCTGTCACAAACTATTTTCTCAAGAAGAACTCCAGTTGTCATGTACAGCAACCTTGTCTCCTTTGTGGAAACATTCTTTAAACTTACCTAACAGTGGAAAAAAATAATGCAGACAGGAACGGATATTTAATGCATTTACAGGAACATACAGCTGAAAGAACTCCAAAATGAAATATAGAGTAAACCCATCAAAATTATTGAAACTTGTAAAAGCCTCTGTAACAAATGTGTTCTTAAAGCCCAGAATCAGTTAACTGTAAACATTTTCTGTAGGACAAATTAAGAAATATTTTAAAACCCTGAACTTTATAAAGTAAAGGATCAAAATTCCTTGCTGGGGGCTCTAGCCTGAGAAGAATTCTTGAAAGGCTTTTAAAGGTACATACATGCATCTTTCCACCAATATACAGAGCAAGATTTTGTCAAAATACAGTTTGCTCACTGGACAGGAGAAAAGGAAAGAGGTATAACGTATCACCAAGACCAGGCAACTTATTCCTGAGAAGAAAGTTCTACAACCCAATGTTGAAAAGTGGATTTTTGATTTCTAAAATACTTCTGTAACTTTAGCAATCCCGGGTGCTACCTACCCAGGCAGGCAGAGCCATGACCACCTTTTTACTTTCAGCTTTTACAACAGTTTAGAGCAGACGAGTCTATGCTCACCTGTCCTACTTCCATTTCTGCTCAGCTCACACAAGTGCTTGTAAAACAAGCACGGCACACCCACATATACTGTCCTGAAGACTGTTTGGAAGCACACCACCATTTTATATCTTTAAGACTGATTAGCCTAATAAAACAATTTAGCAATTTTATGACAAATTAATTCAAGGTATCAAATCATATGAAAGACTTTATGTAGAAAGTGCTTTGGAAAAAACCCAACATACATAACCCCCAGTAATTCTAGAAAATGGTAACTGGAGGTTATTAATATTGGCTTAGTTAAAATTTGAGATACTGTCAGATCATAATTTTTATGGAATTATCTAGAGTGTTAACCTCAAACTTCAGAGTTGTGTAAAAAAAAGCAAATTTTTTTTTTACGGCAGTATTTGTTATAGATATATCAAAAGAAACCACTAAGATTTGATACTTAGACAAAGAACAGCATTCAGTAGGGATGACAATAAAGATCCTTTTGATAGGAAAATGAAGCTGATGTATCTGCACAGCTGTGTAATATGATACTGACATAACTAGAAACAGGCCATAAGCTTTGTACTGAGTTTGCAAGGCCTCAGGACTAAGGCATGTCAGGCCTGCTCTCTTTGAATTTTTCTTAATCCGCTTACACCTTCGCTTTACTTGGTCTCATTGTGACAGCAATTTAATGTGGTGTAGAAATACAAAGGCCTTGTACAGTAGCATAGACCTCGGGAAGTGGAGAATGAGGATGTGGCATAGAAGAAAGCAGAGGTGGGATAACAGATGAGGCAGAAGCTTCGCGCTGTAGACCCCATGCTATAAATAATTCTGCAATGGTCAGTTAAAAATAAAAACCCCTTAGACCTGGAACTGGACAAAATTGGTTTTATGGGTAACAAAGAGAAAACATCTAAGACTCATAAACAGCACCATATGTTGTACCTTTGGAAGTAACCTGGAGCTGCAGACCAATGAAGAAAAAGAAAGCTGTAAATGCATGTTAGAAAACATATATATACATGACCCTGAGTGGAAGAAAGAAAGGAAGAAACAACAAGAACGAAGAGAAGAAGAAACCAACATGTATTCCTCCCAGCAAAGGACTCCAGAAGCAAACAACTCTCTATGAACATCCTTCCACCACCAACACCAGCGTGAACCCACTGGCCTTAGGACCCAGAGAAGCTAGTCCGGAGACAGCTGTTGTCAAACTACCAGTGAAACAATGATCACAGCAGTTTCTTGTGGTTACTGACAAAGAGCTGCTTAAAGCACTAGTATCCGTATCACAAGATGAAAGCGGCGTCAAGTTTATAAATGGAAGACAGAACTGAGTTTGAAGCTGAGTTGGACAAAACAAAGGGAGGAGATAGATTCAAGAAGAAAAACTAGTTCAAATTTTTCATGTTAAGAAGAAATGAGAGGATGTTCACGAAACAATCTGGCCATAAATGTATGAAAGTCTTGACACAGCTGACAGGTAAATGTAGTAAAGTGAAACAAATCAAGTATGTTAAGGCATTTAAAGGAAAAATGACAGAATATAGCTCTCCTGCAACAATTTCAGTGATGTGTCCAATAATCAGAATGTAGACAATTAAATATTTCTGTTGGAGTCTCCCTAGCATTTATAGTTGTTCAACTTTAAAAGCTTAACCATTTAATTATGAATGTTTAACACAGGGATAGCTAGAAACCTGCAATTCCACTTTAAAAGCAGATTCTCTAACATTTTATCAGTATGCTAGATATGCTTAAAAGTAATCAAGAAAGAAGATACAGTACTTTTTAAATGTATTTTTAAATACAATTTGAAGTTTTCTCATACCTGGTATCCTACAAATCCTCCTAGTGTCAACGATCGTTCCTTGCTAATCCACCTGGCAATGCTGCTGGCACCAATTTTCCGAGGCTGGGTAACAGCAATCTTGCAGTAGATAGACTGCTGAATGCAATAATCCAAAATATATTGTGGAATCTGTGTGCTCTTACCACTGCCAGTTGCTCCTTGTACAATCACAACTGAATTGCTTTCTATCAGAGACACTATCTGAAACAATTTTTCAAGAAAACTCATAAGTCTACAAACAACTCAAAACACATTTCAAACAGATTTGAAATATCAGTAGCTTCCAGGCCACGTATCAGATCCCTATAAAACACTGTGCCATATTTTCTATCATCTTCTGGGCATCTCTAGATAACTGGACTCCTAAAACACATTAGAAGATCACAGAAAAAACATGGGCACGCACTCGCTTATATATTTTACATAAACACCTATAAACAGAAAGTATAAAAGCAATCAATGTTTCTTCCTCTAGGAACTTTTATACAGTGTTTTTGTACAACAAACAAAGGGTTTGTACAATCCTTAAAACAGAAACAGAGGTTTCCTTCTGGAAAAAAACAAACCAAAACAACAACAAAATAAAACATTATTTTCAGCTTTATTCCACAATGAAAGAAAATAAAATGAAATTACCTCTTCCCTGTGTTTGGCTACAGGCATATCCACATATTTATGATTAGTTTTCGGTACAGAAGTCCAATCACTTGATTCACACTGAGACAATGAAGTATCTAAGCATAAAAATAACCAAGAGTAAGTTATTTCAATAGAGAAAGGGAAAGACCAGCAAGGAATATGATAACAGTATTTGAAAACCTAACTTCTATCAAATTTGAATCACAGACTTTTGAATATAAATAGAATTAATAATTTCTAATATTAGTAGATTGAAGAGACTTTCTGTGTTTATGCAACTGCTGTTTTATTGGCAGCAGCTCTGCAAAACAATGCTTCTGTGTATGTCACTGTCAGTGTCAAGGATGTATAGAATTCTACAATTCTATATGGTTTTCTCTTAATTAGGAAAACAGTATTTTTGCAGTTTGCATTACAACTGCCAACTATACCCCTATTCCCAAGAACTTTTTTGACAATACTGAAAAAATATGCCTTATTTACGTACCCGTAGGTTGCTTCCCTTAAAGTCTATTGGATCCACAGTACAAAATAACCCATAATTTGATAGGAAGACCAATTAAAACAAGTCTGGTAGGAATCATGATGACCCTTCAACGTAGTACTACATTCTGCAGTCTCTTGGCAGGAGTTAGTCACCATTATCACTGGGTAATACAGAAATCTTACAGTGCTACCATGAGTTTCTGCTCAGCCGCCTGCTGTCAGTTCAACCATGAAAAACAAAAGAGCAATGAGACAGTTGTGGAGGCAGGTGTAGAATGGGAGAACGAGGACAAGACTTTGGTATGCAACAATTTCACAAGTTACAATTAAACAATTTGGCTAAAAAAACCCCACTATATGGACATAAAAAGCAGAAATGCTTTCTTTTTCAAATGGGCTTCACCAGGTATTATGGTGAAATTTACGTATTTGCATACAGATAATAAAAACTTAGACTTTGGGTTTTTTGTTATTTCTCTAAGAAATACACAGAGTACTGGGAAAGAAATCTAGTATTCTTTTTCCAAAGGTAATATTTACTGTAAAATAAAGTTTATAGCCTAAATATCTGACTGCACAGTTACAGTAACCTTTCCAAAGAAAGGAAGCTAAGAATCTCACAAAGCAGTGAAGCAAAAGCAGGCAGAACAACTTCCTTTGTCTCTGTACCATACCTGAATGTGCTCCAACCCACCAAATTGTCTTCAAGTGTCAAGGAATACAAAATGAGTTATTCCCACATCAAAACAAACCCCCCAAAGCTGGACAGTTCATTAAGACAGTTTCATAAAGGACTAAACCCCAGAGTTCTCCCAAAGCCACACTCTCCAACAAGAAAGGTTCTTCACCTAGATTCTGTGTAATGCCACAGTTAGAGGTGACCACTGCACAGTGAGTTACTTAGCACTACTAAACACACAGGAAACAGAATTTAATAGCAGCACCCTTTGAAAATACTAACTATTCTCTTTAAAATACTTTTGGTCAAGTTTCTAAATAAATTCCCCAGGAAAATTCATGTACAGTGTTCTGTCACAGCAAGGCTGTACAAAGGCTGATTGGCTTCCCTCTGGCACAAACATGCCACTACTGAACATCAGTAACCCTGCATGATTTGACCAATGCTGGAAGAAATCTCAAGCTGCTAGGGAAAAGATCCCAGTGTCAGCACATTCCTGCTAAAGCAACATAGCCTTCCCACCTCCATCAGGTTTTCCATGTAATAACTGCAATTTTGAAAAATGTGTCGGAAGTATACAACAGAAGACAGCAGCAATTCTATAACAGTGCTTATAAAAAAAGGGAGAGACAAAGAAATTTAAATAGTAAGACTCACATAAGCTTCTCTAACTCAGTAAAACCCAGTGTATTAATAAATTAACCTAAAATTCAATTAAGTAACAAACCAGAAACAAATAAACAACCACCAGTATTCTCGTAACTGCTAAATAATCAGATCGATTTAATCAATTTTGTGTATCTCATTTTTTTCAATCAACATAACTTTTTTTTTTATATTGCTTTTTATATGACAGCTCTAGGACAGCAATATCTTACCTTCTCCTAAGCATGTAAGTTTGGAAAAAAATTATACCAAAAGTAAATGGTCATCCAATGTGCAGAGTCTAAGAACTGGCAGCCATATAACCATTTAGTAGATGCTGCAAGTACTGAAGACTGTATTGTTTTTTTCTCTCCAAGACTTAAGACTCTGTGCTTAAACTGAAAGAAACATTACTGAGTTTGCCTGGGGAACTAATACCATGACAACTGTAAGACTTCTGTCTAGAGCAGACAGTAGTCTTGGGCCTCAGAGTAAACAGGAAACCAGATGAACACTGATGCCACCCAAGCAGCCATGAAAAGCAACTGTCGATACAAACTTTTTCTGAAATCCAGTATAATCATTCCTGAAAAAACAAAACTGGGGTTGGGAACATGAGTAACCATCTTACAAGACCTTAAACTTTCGCCTCCGTCTTTTTTTTTTTTTTTTTTAAAGAAAGGTATTCTGAGAAATTAAGACTCACTGCAGAATAGAAATACTTGAACATACACCCCTATGGAAGCTCCAAGGCTATTCTACTCATTTAAATAACCATTCAACTGTGGACTCTATACCACACAGTGTAATTATCTCCAACTGTTGTTGTATGGTTTGGGGTTTTGGTTTGGTTTTTTTGTTCATTTTGGTTTGGATTTTTTTACACCTGTATCTAATAAAGCCTCAAAATGAGAACTGATCTTTAGGAAAAACAGATCACTTCTGCAAATACAGAGGCATCTACAGATTCAAGGAGCTACAGGACTACAGACATCAGCAAGAAAGGCACTAAGTTTCACTTTTTCAATTGCATATACTTTCTGGAAAACGTTACTAAGACTAGGACAACAAACTCAACCCATGCACACCTTTGTAAGACATGTAGAGAATGCAGGACACTTCCAACCTGAAAACAGCAAATTGAGAAAGCGTGCAAGTGCCCACCATGCTGGTTTATGCCAAGCAAAATATTTCTGTGTATAAAAAGTATCAATGCCAATCCAGAATAACTAATATTAATTTCTCTATTCAGTCAGTGCAAAACCAAACTGAAAACTCAGTTATAGGAAAGATGAATTTGCCTGCTCACCTCCTTTTCAATTATTATTAAAGTTCTGTAGAGACATGTTGACTGCCATGACTAAAACAAGTCTATTGCCCATGGAAAGAGCCATTTTCCAATATATCACTTATTCCAGCCCATATAGCAGATGTATTCCTTCTAGTTCCTGTTTCCTGAATTTAATTTGAAGAGATCCTTTAACACAAGATTAGATTTTTGTGTTCACCAGTTCTGGGAGGAGAGATTGTACAGCCGAATCTTGGTACCCACCACTAAGCAAATAAAAATGAGATGCATTTAAAAAAAAAAAAAAAAAAACAACAACTTGAAAGTACTGGTTAGGTGAGTGAAAGGAGATGCTTACTACATCACTGATCATTCTTCTGTTGAGCTACAAACACACAAAGTGATTACTGCTAGCAGGCAACCTCATGGGAAAGGAAAGCCACAGGAAACAACTATGCTCCTACACTGAGCCACAAAGCATAAGGACTTCACAGTAAGTCAGCCTACTTCAGTCACAATGCAACGTACATAAAGTTGTTGCTGACTGAGCCCTGAAGAGCTTAATCAGAGCCTGGGCAAAGCAAATCTTTCCAGACTGGGGAAAACAGGCTAACAGTTTTCTGCGTCTTGAAGTGTTGACTGTTGAAGGACACCCCCAGGTAACATTAAAATTCCTAAGAAAATACCACAAATAATTAGTCTTTGCTCCTGAGACTTCTGTTGTCCGCTGCAATCCTCTCCAACTTGTACATATTTTGAATACAAAAGGTTTTGGGGTAAAGATCTGTGCTATGATTAATTTTCCTGGCATGTACCTGTTCTGAATCCAAAACATTTAAGGATCTCTATAACTTATGTCAGAAACCTGATCAGGAACAATGTTTAAATTGCTTCTTCTCTGTAAGCAATTACTTGACCTGGGACACAGAAGATCCCCAGAAGAGATCCATTTAATGGTGTAAAAATAATGAAGATAGAAGGGGAAAGAAACCTACCATCCACAAAGCTGCATGAAAATAATTATATCGGCAACCTTTAAAAGGGAATTTATTAAGGATTTTAGAAGCTTTCTTAAGAGTAAAACTCTTAATGCATGCAGTTTAGAATACCCAGATTTGAAAGAAAATTTTTTTTTTTTACCCCCCTAGGATCCTTAAAATAGGCAAGTGTCTCATATACATAGCTCTGGAAGGTTTCCCTGTGCACATCCTGTGACCTTGCTGTATCAAAGGTGTGTGTAAGTCTGACTGAAACAGCCAGTACCAACTGCAAAACTAGCCCGATGGGCCAGGCAGTAAGAACTTCTAATGTTCTACTTGTTTTGGCTAACAGTTGTGACAATTTATTTTCTTCTGCTTTTACTTAATCCCTTCAACTTCCTTTTCACAGCTGTATCATTTCTACCATGTTCCACAGAAGTCAGAACTCTAAATGCAGTTCCCTGACGATCTGTTTTCCCGACACAGAAGCCGATAGGCACTTTTATTTGTCCTCTCAGAATAAAAGCATATGCTCTTTCAAAGAAATTGGAAAGCACAAAACTTAAATTCAACAGAACTCCATAAAACACCAAAGCACAAGCAAACACAACAGTTTCAGTAACACTGCAAGATTTAAAATAGGCTGTCAATTTGTACAGAAGATATCATCTACAGTAAAAACAGCAATTCAGAAAGAAAGAAGCAACAGAAGGGGTACCAACGCTGAAACCTTCAGGGCAAATCAGCTTCTCATTTCCATGCTGTTCAGCTTATTTCTTGACTACATTTGTACTCAACACAGCTAGAGTGGTAGGGTCTGGTCTAGATAAATCCTTGATTGTTTATGACAATTTTCATATTCTTAAATAGAAGATGCACTTCCAGATTGGTATAGCTGGTAGTTACAAATGGGTCTTAGAGCTCTTCAAATCTGCATAATGAACATATTACTCTTAAGAGAATAGCAGTCTCATTAACAACAACATATTTATAATCCATAAAATTAACATTACAAATCTCATGCTCACTCACTGAGCTGCTTTATTATAGTATCCTAACATAATATTCCTGAATCTGTCTGTAAGTCAAAGTTGATAGCAATAAGAACCAGGATTTTCTTAAGTTTTTGTGTTATTCTACATCCAGGTGGGATTTTGCAGCTCAGTCTCAGAATGGCGTAGGAACCTTCCAGTCCATCACTATCCAGTCTGCTGAGAGTCCCCCACTGGGTTGCACACAGATGGGAGCAGAGCACTGACCAGAGGAGGGTGACACCAACACTGCATGGAACAGCTCCTGAAGCAACTGAGACTCCAGACCATGACACAGACAGAGTAGAAAAAGGAGGGAAAACAAGGACAGAGGAAAACATCTAATAAATAACAAGATAGCGTGTATATGCTAGTATTTTAGTAATTTTTAATGTTGTTTGCTAACTATATGTTGTTTAGTAAGTTGCAACTAGAAGACAGAAATAAATATCAGAAAGTATAAATTTCAAGGACAAACATTTTAGAGTAGACAAAACACGTACTTACAAAATAAAGTACTGGGATGACTATGCAGAAGTTATTTCCTAAAAAGCCTTACAACCCTGTTTCTTTTACAGGAGGAACATCATTGGCATCAGTTCAATTCAAAATTAAGCAGGCCACCAGTGCTGCTAAATTAAGTTGCTAGCCTACCTTCGGCAGAATGCTGATTTAATAGCTGAAGGACATTAAGTGATCTACTGTACTCCCTTGAATTAATCAATACCATTATACTTCTAAAGAAACATCTGAGGAACTTAGCTTAGTCAACTTGTTGCTGTCCTTGCTTTGCAGTAAACCACATGAAAAACTAGGGAACACCACATTCCATAACTACAACATTTGAAGCTTCTTCCAGTCCCTTTTCACCTTTCCCCATTTTCACTTTTCAAAACCTCCTCCTCTCCCCCGAATTTTATGTAATGCAAGTGAACAAGAGACAGTATTTTGTGGTTAGGACAGATGGTCAGATGCACTGCACATGCTGGACAGGCCAACTACACCTACTGCCTCTCAGCTGATGAGACCAAACAGCTTCATCACCTACCTAAGTTCCAGAGGTCATATAATTCGCAGAAGCATTAAAGGACGGTAATTTCTAGAAAATTTCTCAATTTGTCCAATTTTGGTATATCAGCAAAGGGATACAAAAAGTGTTACAGAGAATGACACACAGAACAGACAAAACATATAAATGTTCTTTTCTTGGGAAATCAGCTACATTAACAAATTTGGAAATTAAAGAGGCACAGTAAGAGTTTGAAGCTGAGCTGTCCTGACAAGTGAGTCAGCCTCATACTGCTTTTACCAGAGCTCCTAGGAAAGAAGTGCCATCAGATTTCTCTCTAAAGGCAGGTCAAAGCAACCATCAAGTATACACAGAAATAACATGGATAGAAAATGGGAAAACAGAATAAAGACGTGAATCCAAGGAGTAGCATCTTTTCACTGCAGATATATTTCAATCATATATCAACGTTTATCAATACAATAAACCGGATATATGCACATATATCTATGCAACAGCATTATACATTGTGGTTTCCAGAAAATAAGGTGTCTACTTTTTAATACCATGCCTTATACAAAACAAACAAATGCACATACAGCATTAAAAAATACACAGTAAGGTTTCATAGTTTTGTTTAGGGAAGGAAACAGGAGGAAAGACCACAGGGAGGAAAAGGACAGGTGTATCTGAGTTTATAATAGGAACCAAATATATATATTATTTTTTTTACCTGGTTTATAGACAAGCTGATCATTTCCAACCACATCTAGCTGTTGTGCCTCTGCTTGTCCATATTTTTCAGCATATTCAGTTCCAACACTTTCAGTGATAGGCAGCCTGAAGAGCAAAGAAATGACAAATCAATAAATGCTTCCTAATTAAGTCATGGATATCTCTGGGAATAACAGCATTATACAGTAAATTCAGAGTCTCCATGTCATGCAGGAACTACTTCAATGAACAAACTTCAGAAATAAATTTCATCTCTGCAGTTAGATGCTAGCTGGAGGAAAATGCCACATTAAATCTTTCTGTTTAGATTCCAAAAGATTGAGCTCCCAAAATATCATCCTTTAAGTTTTTAATACCTAGAAATTTCTCTCCTAATGAAACTTTATGATTTCTTCTGAACAAAGATGAAATAGCTCTGTTTCACAAATTCTTGACACAATACAATTAAGAAAATACATTTAATCCTTGCATGATTTCCCTGGAGACAGGGGAAGTAGACAGGAGTAAATACAGTCATCTGATTGCTTTAAGGAAAAAACTTATGCCTTTGAGCCAAGAGATGATGGCGGCCACGGGGGGAAAAAAAAAAAATTAACAGTCACCCAATCAGTGAATTTTACAGAAATTTATTACACACAAGACAAAGTCTATCCATGACATAAATAGAATGAAATGGGATTAAAAAAATTCTCTTGTACATTGTGTGAAAAAAACCCACATCGATTTCCCTAGCGAGTGAAGTAGCATATATACAATGATTGTATGCTTATTAAACCATCAACAAACTTAAATGTAGAAGAGTTTTGGACACATCAAAAGTACCCTTTTTTTAAAAAAAACAAACAAACAAAACCAAAACAAAAAACCAAACAGAAGTCAAAACTATGGTTTTGCACTTTAAATTAAACTGTGGTCCCAGTGCAACCTTTTGCTATTCAATAATTCACTAATGCACAGCAAATCTGTTTCGCTGTAGGTGTGTATTTGAGACATTTTATAAAAGGATACTGCTGCAGAAGTGTCTATTTCTTGACCCAAATAATAAACAACATGGACTCCAAAAATAATTAAGCTGAAAACAGGCGATTCTTAACATGACCCTATGTCACAGAGCTCTCATCACAGAGTAATGCACAGTACCTTGATGCCACAGAGCACCCACCTTCTATGACAAGGCAACTCTGTGCCAGCTTGGCTCTGCTACAGACTACTCAATCAGATCAGTCATTATTTCCTCCTACAGGAAACACCAAGTATTTATCAACTACTGCTGTCAACAAACAAGAAAAGGTTTATCCTATTTTAACACTATTTTAGGTATATAGATACAGTGATTTTCCCCTGGATCTCAAGTATCTCTTAAGGCAGGGTTCAACAAGATTACACACATCTGCACTCGTTACGTGAGCAACAGCTGCCTACTTCAACAAGCAGACACCACTTTTATCACTCTAGCCCTTCTGAAGCAGCTGGGACAGGGAACACTCCACAACAGGCCTGAATCCAAGGTACAGTTCAGAAAAGTTCATACACATCGTGTCAGACCACTTGTTAAGTAGGTTATTCCACTAAACGTATATTAAACACAAGTAAAACCCCAAAATACGATGAAGGTATCAAAGCCAAGCATTCAGTAGTTGAAGATAACATAATTAAGCTTGGCCACACAATCTCAATTTGGCAGCACTGTATGCACATACTATACAGATTTTAGGGATATAACCGATTATTTTTCATTTCCATAAGACTGCAACCTCACCGAGTGCACTGGAGACACATCTTCAGAGAAGAAAACCTGGTTATGCAGTAAATACAACTTGTCCTTCAGTCCTCCACAAGAAAAAAAAGCCATCTGACTAAGGAAATGCTGTCATGGAGGAGCAAGCACTACTCGAATGTCAAAGCCCTGAGCAATAGCAAGCAAATCACTTCAACAAAACACTTCCACTGCGGGGTAGAGGCTAAGGGTGAGAAAGGCAGGACTGTGTTCATCATTTGCTGTAAAGACCATGCAGAAGCATCAGTATTTAAGGAGCAGCTGAAATCAGCTAAGAAACAGTTTTAAGTAATACCAGATATATTCAACTAAATGCTCCTGGAGATGGAGTACTAGGCATTTCAAAATGGGCTCACAGAAGTATGTATGTGCTTTTCACCTTTGTCTGTACAGCTCCAGGAAAACGAGGACAGGATGACCTTGGTGATTTTTGAGAGTACATTAATTTTTTTTGTTTGGTTATGTGGATAATTTCTTTCAGAAATCAGGTTTTCTGTCTTCAGAAAACAGCATGCAGTAAATAAACCTCAGGCTACACAATGAATAGCGAAAATATTTAATAGTCAGTCATTAAGAATGAACATTGCTCACTCGATGCACTGAATCAGGCTACAGTCTTGGGGAAAATCATACGCAATTGGAAAACTGCATATAGGCATATGAAGTGAACAACCTTCATTATACCATTTTTCAATGTTTAAATGCTGAACTTTGCACCTTTAATAAAATTAAAAGCTTACAGAATAATGTTATTTTTTTAAGCAAAATGGAAAAAAAAAAATCATGATGAAGTCCCCTGGTGCTCTCCTAAGTCATCAGAACAATACAATCCTGCCAAGTAATCATTAATAAGCCATGAGTAGGAGGTATCATCCTATATATATCTGGACAAACAGAAAGGGATGGAACATTTTTCTAATGACTGTTTCAACAAACATTTGCTGACAGCTGAGGAATTACAAGACTCAGAAAATTCAAATCCATTCCAGGCTAGGAAAGGACAATACTAATAATGGGACTTTTCTCCATTCTACTTATGGAGCATGTGTCTGTCCAATACACCAGCTATCTCTTCCCCATTTCTATTTCCTCTGACACAGTGAAAATCCACATTTCAGTACCCCTGTCCTGTTATAGCATATATTTCTCAGGCTTTCTAGATTCCAGCCTTGGCACTCACCCACTTTTAGTCTCCTCCATGTCTTCTGATCCCCCAAATACATTATAACATTAGCAAACAGCAACTTTTCAGCTGCATATATGAAACACATTCAGAGTTTTATGAAATTAAGAGGCAGTAAAAAGCACTTTTGTGACTAACACAACTACTGAAAATTTAAAGTCATCAATTTAAGGAAATGCAGGGAACTTCAGATGTTCTGTTTCTCCTTCCTTCCTCATCATTTAAAAAAGGTGAGAGTTTGATCTCATTCAAATCAACGGCATGTTTCATCCTCAGAAGTGGTCAGATTTCTGTGGCTGAACCTACAAACCATATGACATTATGTCCACCCTAAGTGGACAAAGGCAGACAAAATTATAAAGCACTGAGAACAGGATCAATCAGTAGCATCACTCAACAACAAGTAACTTTTGATATGTCCTAGTATCTGTAAAACATAACACGTCAGCTACCTATGAAGGTGTACACATCTCAAGACCTACCATTTTGGAAAATACTTTCAAAAGTAGCCAACATAGGAAGTTTGAGTCTGACAAGCAGCGGCCAGCAAGAGGCCTTCTATCCAGGCAAAAAGGTAGTACACAGCATGCCTCTCTCTGAAAGAGAATTACCACTGTTTCTTACAAAGATAACGGTATACTTGCTTTATTCCTCACCATGTGGTTTAACTACTACAACAGTTCTCTGAAGCGTGACTGATCTTGGTACATATGACTACTTAAACTAATTTTGAGCATATGATTGGGACAAAAATCTTTTAAAATATTTCTTACTTGGATTTAAAGGAGAATTCAGTGTCATAATCATAAAATTAAATACAGCTGCCACTTCAGGGGAATTACTAGAAGGGAAACACAGTTTAACACCAGAAATTGTTGACACATCCAATTGTAAATGCTTTCAAATACACTGAGGGTGCCTGCCTTTCCTTAAATAAATTCAGCTAAAGGTCTTCCTTTTCTTCAAGCTATAGAATGACCTCTAATAAGTCAACAAGGCCATCATAACAGAGTACACTTGGTAAATTATATGTGAGCATTTGAAATATTAACCAAAGCATTTTTGCATACACTTAATTATCAAAAATAGAATCAATTGCCCGATCTCAACTATAACTGTGACAGATAATTTATTTGGCTCTTTTCAGCGACATGCACTACAATGCCAATGCATATACCGAACACAGTTAATGTCTTTTAAGCAATGCTTTAAAAAAGCCTTACTAAATGAACAGATACATACAGTCTTATTCCCTGAAAATAGTAACACTGCTTACTCAAACCTGATTGTATAAAAAAAAAATATTCAAGTATGTAATGAAATTCCAAGGATTAAGATGCTTTTCTATTTTCTATTCTATCTTAAGATACATTTCTATTAACTATTTAAATTTGTGGTAGAAGCTCCTATTCAAGGCCATATAACTTCAAGAACATTTCTGTCTTAGAGGCAAACAACTGAAAAATATAAGTGTTCTAGGGCTGTGTTTTTAAAAATTCTTATAGATATACTTTTTGCTTATTTATGTTCTGCCTCATTTGACACAAAAATCTCTGTTCACATGGGACTCGGAGTTAAACACAAAACTAGTGTCACTCATTTCACAGATGACAAGAGAAGGACCACCCTAAGTCATGGCTTCTATCACACACACAAGCTGTCCACCTACTAGAGATCTTTGGAGGGGGATTCACTTGAAAAAACACTTAGCCTTATAGCACACACAGCAATATTTTGCTGTACAATTTTAATACAATATATAAAGTAGACTGTTTCAAAGCATCTTTTCTGAAACTAAAATAATGTGACACTTTACATAACTGAACATTTGCCACGACAGTAAATAACCTTCCACCGGGTTTACTGAAGGACATACTAAAAATTACTTTGCTATTGACTGGCAGTTGGTGTTCCATACTTTTAGAAGACTGGTCTTACCTGCAGAAATACACTAACTGTAAAGAAATAATGTACTGTCATTCAAAAACCATAAGGCTTCAGTCACAAAAATAGAAGATTATTAGTAGAATTCAGAGTAAGTGAAATCTTTTAAATACTAGAGATTTTTACAAAGTGATTTACAGATTATTTTAAGAGTCTAAGAATCAATGAGGTGCATGCTTTTTTCCACTGAAGAGAGCTGTCCTAAAACATAGTTAACTAGATTTAATGATAAAGTCTTCGTATACAGGCATCTTAAAGGCTTGCACTGCTCTTCCTCACAGCAGTTATTCAGAGCTCTTGTTTTAAAACCTTAACCAACTGGGGAGAGGGAGCACACTAAAACAACTTCGGCAAAATCCTTAAAAACTCAAATGCAAACATTTGGATTTAGATAAACTATGTAAACGCTACATCTCAGAAATATTTCTTCTACGTGAAAGTAATAGCCCTGTAAGACCTTCCATCTTCCACCTTATGTACAGTTAAAATTCATGAAAAATAACAACCACAAATGCCAGGACAAAACAGCCCAAATCCTCAAATTTACACTCTACTGCTCTAGGATTTTTATGCCAGTGGGGGAGACTGGGATGAACTGCTGGACTTCAAAGAACTGGACTCTTCTTGGAGATGAGCTGTTAATGAGCTCCTATTTCTGTAGCCATAGCTCAAATTGGGATGTTTGGAAGGCAGCTGGTGATGAGCCACACAGGAACTACTGCTCTACCACAGTTAATTTTGTAAATTAACAGTTATAATTAGTTATGAATTAGAAGTTAGATGGGTGTTCATATTTATTAACTTAAACCAAAAGCACAGTTCCTCTATCAAGCATTGTTTCTGATCCTTTAGCAACATTCACAAAGCATCTACACTTCTTAAAACTTCAAGATTCATCCCTTCCCTCTAGCCACAAAGGCAAGGAATTTGGCCAAATACCGGAAAAAAAAAAAAACAACATTAAAAAAACCCCATAACAAGAAAATTAAAAGTATTTGGTTACCAACTTGACAAAATCCAGCTTAAATAAATCTCTGAATAAAATACAATGCATGTAAGACTGCACTGCATTAAAAAATGCCCATGCATTAAAAAACTCCCCTATTAGTGAAGTGTCACCAGCACCAGAGACATTAATGCTACAGAGTCCAACTGGAAGAATTCAGATTCAAACATGTCCTGATTTTGTTGATCACAGCAACAGAAGTACGATGATAGCTTACTCAACTTTCTGTCAGTTAACACTGTTAAAAGAGTATTATTACTGTTATCTGTCACAGCAAAAGACCAAACAAGGAGTCTTACCAAGAGGCCACTCATGTAGGCTCATGGTAAGTTTTCTTCATAGTTGTTAAAAAGCAAAAACAGTAGTCAAATGCTGTCTGAAGTGATCAGAGGAGGTAGACTCACCATCTGTCTGCAGCCCGAAACAGCTACAGCAAGTTGTTCTGTCAAATCAAAAGAAAAACGCACTGCAAAGTTGATCATTAAATCCAAAGAGTGAGGCTGCGTTTATAAATGGAAGCAAATCATCCGACCTGCCAGCTATGGATAGCTACAAAAACAAAATCACGCTTTTCTCAGATGACTGGTAGCATTGGTAACCTTTCTATGTAACCGCTCTAGGGCTGGCTGGGATAGAGTTAATTTTCTTCATAGCAGCTCTATGAGGCTGTGTTTTAGATTTGTGACCAGAATAACACTCCTAAACCAGGAATGTTTTAGTTACTGCTGAGCAGTGTTTGCACAGCATCAAGGCCTTCTCCGTTTCCCACATTGCGCCCCCCGGCCCCAAACAGACCAGGGAGTCTGCAACGTCTTGTCTCGACCCCAAGTCTTCTTGCTTTCACGCCTCCATTCCTCTTCCCCCATCTCACTGGGGGCGAGTGGGGAGTCAGCAAGAGGCTGTGGGGTGCTTAGATACCTACTAGGCTTAACCCACAATGCTGAAGCATCAGCCCTTCACACAAAATCCAAGGCGGCAAACCACAGTATGTGACTGTATTACCCACGGATGCTAAGAAATATGGAACACACACCACTGTGCCAGTGTGCTGAAATCTTAGCTAGCTAGCAATGTTTATGACCTGCTATCAACACTTTTGGGCAAATAAGAATTACGATGACAATTTCCTGGTGTGTCATCATCAGTCTCATTCATAGAGAGTGCCTCCTTCAATTGCAAGAGTCAGTAGCATCTCAGATGGTACAGATGCCATAAAAATCTTCGAAAGTAAAGAGTAAGAAGCTTCTCCTCCACCTGTTCTCACCATTTGTCACACCTCATTGCTCACATCAGCGCAGTATTTGGTTAAATGAAAGTGTTTTTGAAAGGTTTGTTTCATTTTTACCTAGAATCACTTCAGTGAGGCAGTTCAAAGGCACAGCCCCATGGCACAACAAAACAGGAGGGCTAACTGCTGTGCAGCACCAAAAACTTCTCAAACTGGCATTCTGTCAGAGGTGTGTTGTCCAACAGCACATTCAATCAGCACAAATAAGTACTGAATTTGTAGTTTTTGCAGACAGGCATATTAGTAGCCCCAGGTTTAACTAGACTGTTTTTTATTACAGGATCTGGTTGTCAGTTTAGGAAGTTCCTTTGTGCATGTGATGTTAAGACACACATTAAGACTAAAGTCTTCTTGCTGTACTCAGAGCTGACTTGAATTTGCAGCTTTTTTCTCCCAGAATACAGTTACAGAACAATACTTCTTCATAAGAAAACACTAGACTGGCAAAACAGCTGATCCTTAGAGAATTTTTATTCTTTGTGAGAATTCCAGATTTTCAAGAATAAGTCTGTTTCAAGAATATGCCTTCTGCATTACAGTGAATAATTTCTCACAGTAGCATTGAAAGGTCATAATCGGAATGTAAAACTTTAACTTTGTTTAACCACACATCATGCAAATATCTAAGTTTCCTGTGTTAAAGAGATTATTTTACTCAGCTTTTTAAAAAAGCTTTCAAGAGATTTCAGAAAGCATCAGACAGGATAAAATAAACATATTTTGTCACGTTTTTTTAGCTAAGAAATATTACCTTGCCATAAACAGTCCCATCTTCTAAAGTAGCTGATACTGAGGTTAGATAATAATTTTCAAGTAAGAATCCACTTTTCTCTAATGCTACAGCTTATACTAGAGGAAGTTTCCTGTAAACATCCACAAAACCACCTCACAGTTATTCTTCAAGTACTCCTTTGGAGTTATACTTTGCTATTGTATCAACAAAGATAAAATCCAGGCATATTCAGCACCCTCAAAACATGCATCCCACAGTGACTCATTCTGTTTCCCTGTGGTAAGTTTCAGCTATTTAAATCCCTATATTGACTGTTGTACTTACATCACAGGTGTACGTAAATATTCTTACTCTGTAGTTGTGCTATGCCTTCACCATAGAGCTGAGGGCTCCTAGTTGGTAAAATAAAAATCTGTAAGAGTATCAACAAGAAGAGATTCAGAAGTTTTAACCCTGAAGAACATTAAAAGCAAGCAATACTTCTACTTAAGTAAATGTGAAATCTTAGCAGCCTCATACCAGTTATTTTATTCCAGAATATCTTAACCATCAAGTTCCCCCCTCACAATCGTGATGTCAAACAGGATGAGGCAAAAGGGGAATTCCTAGTACAGATGACACATTCTGAGTACCAGATATTTTCAGATTAAAGACTAGAGCCATGAACTGAACTTCCATGCTTTCACACCAAGCCACACATGTGGCTGAACAAAACCACTTCGAAACTGAGGGTTCTCACAGCAAGTGCTGAGTTTAGATGCACCTCTTCAGTACAAAACACACCCAGAACACAACTGCCACCATGGATGCAGCACTGTCTTAAGAGGAATTCTTTACAGGTAACATGAACTAGTACCACACCAGATTGATGCTCCTTTCCCCTCAGTCAAGAAAGAACTAGTAACAGACTCCCTAAACATGCCTCCTACTAACCAGACTGAATCAAGCAGTAAATGGAACGGTGCCTCATATTTAATTTAATTTAAAGGTGAAAGAAAATAATAAACAGAGCACATGGTGCCAGTAGGAACTGTTCTGCCACATGCACCAGGGCATGCTTGTTATTCTGACTGGTGATCCATAAAGTCAGTCATTATGAAGATCACCTTCTAAATTAGAGGCTGTGTCTATGTTTACTGAAGCCAGTAGGGAAAACCCCCCACACCTTCCCATATTAATTTATTCTAGAGAAATTTCATGTAAATTATGCTTAATTTGTGTATTCATGTAACTATGGGAATGTAAATTAAGCTATTTCAATGATTCCTCACTTCTGTATTTCTAAGCCAAATGTCATGAAACCAGCATAGCTAAAAGTCATGGGGAAACCAAATATATCCACCACAACCCATAAGAATTCCTCACCACAACAAAGCACAATCACTATTGCAGAGATTAATTTAGATTGTTCCATCATTTCACGTGTGGTTGTCTTCATTCACCCATACTGATGCACAAATTTAACAACCTCCTTATACATGAGCCCTGCCATGCAAACCTCTGTTTTAGATTGCCTAGTTCGATTCAATCACTCTTAAGGTGAAGCATTTATTCTTCATATGGTCTGAAGGCACAGGAGACACAAACCAACACATCTAGCTGCATGGCCATGCAATCAGAGCTTCTCCACAGGACTCCATTTCTACTGTTGTTTCAATAAAAGTCTTCTGAGAAGTACATGAGTATTTTACTTACATAGCTAGAGTGATCTGCAGTGGAAACCATACACACAGTGCAATACAATCATTTAGTTATTGCTTATGGAATTGCTAGAAAAAGTATTTTGTACTCTCTTAAGAAAGAAGAAAAATGAGATTTCCTCTTTTCTCCTCCCCTCATCTAACATCTCCACAAACCAGGTTACACAGCCTCCTAGACAACTGATTGAGAAACATCTTTGTAAACTGGCAGAATTGACAACTAGTTCAAAAAGTTAGAACTGTTTGATTTGAACCTCCCATTTACTCCGGGTTAAGTGGAGAACAACAAGTATAGGAGAAAGAGGAAGACACTGACACTTCAGAAGACATTTTTTTTTTGGTACCAAGAAGTCCATGGAATAAAAATAAGCCATCACCAAGGTTTTAAAAATGTCTGTTCTGTACATAGCCCTTTTAAAATAGAAAGAAATAACCTGTGTCTTACACAGGGCTGCAAGGAAAGAAATCCCATTTTATCCACTGGCTGCCACCCTTATTTACCCAATCAATTTTCAATTACCATGTGCTCTTGTAAGGCTATTGTTTTAGAATAAGGCTCTTTGCTGATGAACCTGGACCTGCCATAGCAAGAAAGAAGAGACCACTACAACTGAATTGATTTACAAAAGCAAAACAAGCTTAAAACATGCTACAGAAAAAGGAGTGGTTATCTTAAGAGAAAGCATAAGAAATGCTGACATGAAAAGACATGCCTTCTGATTTACCTGTGTAAGAGGAGGTATCATTCACTGCAGGTCAAAGAACATTATTAAGTTATAGAAATAACAGATGCATTAGGAATTCATTACATTCCTTGCCTCAAAAACTAGGAAAACAAAGTAAAAGAAGGTTGAAGGAAAGTTTAAAAAATAGTTCAAAAAAATCTTCAATTTACATTCTACGTTACACACACAGCCAATTACAGTTAATTTACAGGAAAAATAAATCAATTAACAAACAACTGCTCTGCTGCAGTGGCAGAATAAATTATGGCTTATTAAAAAAGACAAAAATTACTTATTATATAACTGATGTTATGGTCTCACTTGAGTACTATGATGTGTTTCAGTCACTAATACCAGCAAAAAAAAATTCGTAAAAGGGAAATTGAAATGATAGAAATATTTCTTTCTTGCTGTAGCATACCAAAAGTGCTAGGACTGAAACTTTTAGAAAATTTACAGAAATGAGTAATGAGATGAAATGCCAAAGACAAGAGAGATTCAGAAGCTTAAGACCATAAATCACTTCTAAAAACACAGCATCTCTGAGTTATCTAAATTTACAAACTGTAGAAAAGCGCAAGTTTACTAGATGAATGTTAGGGAGACCAAAACATTTTTCCCAAATAATGATAGAGTCAAGGAACATTAAAAAAAAAAAAAGAAACCTAAAAGATAAGTATTAAAGACGTCACACCATTGTAATTTTATTGTTGTAATTTTAGGAACTGCCTAAAATTAATGAGAGGAAACAAAATATAGCCTTTCCTCCCCCAGGTGAAATCATAACAATAACTCTAGTTACAAATAAAGACAAACTCAGTAATGCCTTCAGGGAACAGACCCACTATCAGCTAAACTCAAGCTAAAACTTCCATCCTGACACAGCACTGCAGAACAATTTAGGGATAGTTGGAGGGAACTGTAACTCTCCAAAAAGCTTTCGGGATTAACCACTGGCTAGCAACTGCATAAAATACTGCTCTACTTTTAAGTTCAAGTTCCCAATGCCAGCCTCACTTGAGCAGTCATCTCTTCCTGAATAGAGATCTGAAATACATACAAAAGTAGAAGCAATATAAATGTTCAGCTTTAATGTTCTCCTACCAATGGAAAGGGAAATGTCATTCTGAGTATCCTGCCTCACAAAATTTGATGATACAATGAAAGATTAAGAAAAAAACCACAAGCCCACCCTTCCAAACAAACAAAAAAAACCTGGTTGTAGGTTTCTTGTTTTATTAATTTGCGCACCTCCCAGTATGCATCTCTAATTCGCAAAGACATTACACAATGGTTTTATACTGTACAGCAGTTTACTTTCAGATCTGATACAGTGGAAAAAAAAGTGGTGACGTTAACTGTGCTGTAAAGGAGGTGGCAAGGAGCATTTTAATTTCATCTGAAAATCTGTCAGGTCAGTTCTGTCATCTTAAACCTAGCTCCCTTCCTTTTTCATAGTACCACATACAATGTAATGTGAAAACCTTCCAGCTGAGGAGGATTAATACTGACATTTGAATTTTCCCAATGTATAGTAATATCAGCTTTAATAACCGCCATACACGTCATCCTTTATGTTGTATGACATCTAGAACAAATTTACAGAACCCCTGTTCTCCCAACAGTTCAATACACCAGTGGAGGCAAAAAAGTAGGAATGAAAAATACTTACAGGAGCAAAGACGGTCATTAGGACAAGAAAGAGCAGAAGAGGAGGCATTTTGTATACCATGCCTACTGTTTAGATTAATAGGAAGAGACCAGATAACTGGAACGGAAAATGGCTGCTTCAGCGACCTTTAGCGTGCACGATGCCATCCCTGAAAATGAACCTTAAAAATGGATATGCTCAAAATACTCATCAAGGAAAGAGGGAGCAGGCAACTGACAGCCAGTTGAGAAAGAAGCAAAGTCTATGGTAAGAGACTTACAATTCTGGGCTTTTTAGATCAGTCTGACCTCAATTTGCATGTCCTTATCATTCTATTCCTTTAATTAGATTAATGTGTTGTTCATGGCACACCATAGGTGTTACAGACTGGCTTCTTTAAATACATTTGAAATGTTAATTGAAAATGCTAGCAGCTATGCGCAGTAATGAAAAAGTGTAGTACCATGAGATCAATGAAATTCATCTGGAAGAAGTATTTAATATAGCAACAAAATCCTGAGCAACTGTCAAATAGCTCTTTTCTGTCAACACTCACTTAACAAAGGCTTTAGATGATCTTCACTAGAGAAAGACTATTCTTAGCTGTTTAAAAATGACAGTAGAACAGCCTGATCCCCCTCTAATGGGAGAAAAGTCTTGCAGCATCTCAATGGCCTGAAAGTTTAGTTTGATGATAAAAGCAACAGTTATTTTTAGCACTCTACAGGCATAAAAATACTGCTCTAAACTGTGACCTACAGCTATGCACAGCCAAGCATCACATCATACGACAGCCTTAACGTTAGCTAGAAGCACGTCTGTAGTTGCTTCAGACTATCATTATTCATCTCACTACCAACAGTACCTTTGGATGGATTTAGCAACAAGCATTTGAAATTGTTACCATCTTTTTTAAAATTGCTGCCATCGGCAGAACTCAATTCAAAAGGTAGGAGATCTTAATGGACTTTGTAGAAAGTATTTGAGAGACCGTGTTAGGTTAAATGGATTACTACTTCTCTCTGGTACAGAGGATGAAAAAGAACCTTAAAAGCAGAAAACCTTAAACTGTCATACTCAGTACATAAAGCCATTTTTCTAAGCACAGTTCGAGTAAATGAAGAGAAAAAAAGAAAAAAAGGAAAAACCTTGTTTTCTTCCAGCAGTAGTAACAGCCTGGAAACAGGATATGCTAGAATAAGAGACCTTCAAGCAAACCAACCTGAAACAACACTGTTCACAGACAACTGCAAAGGTAATTTATGTTATTTTACTCCAATTAGTATGCTTGTGTCTGCATGACTTGTAACAAACTGCAATTTAGAAGCGTATTCCACCAGATTTCAGTTTCCAGGTTATGTAAACAAGAATTTATTTAAAATAAAAACTGATGCAGAAGTTTTAAAAATGGATCATGCCGAGTTCCAGAACCTGACTTTTTTAATAACTTTTAAAATGTGCAGATAAACTCAAATTTTGGAGGTCTGTGGTTTTGTGTTTTGTTGGGGGGTTTTTTGTTCTTGTTTTGTTGGGTTTTTTTGGTGAAGTGGGGGGTGTTCTTGTTTGGTTTTGGGTTTTTTGGTGAAGGTTTTTGGTTTTGTGGCGTTTGCTTGTTTGTTTTTGGGGGGTTTGTTTTGCTTTGGTTTTTTTGTGTTTGTTGGTTGTGGGTTTGTTTTTCTTTTTTTAAACCCATATATACTACCAGGATAAAAAATGAAATATTTCCAAGATTATAGATATGCACTTTTAAATGCTATAAACTTCACATAGTTATGTTAACTCAGAAAACAAGTGGAAAATAGTGTAATATATAAGGCTTGTCAGATTTAGTTATGGCTTGGCAATTACTGTTATCACTACTTACATTGTTCTGCAAAATATTTTAGGATCATTAATAAAGTTTCCTTTAAACATTCAGTTGCTAAAAAGGAAGTCTACAAGTATAAATAACTATTGGTTGTACAGAAATAAGCAAAATTTTTTTTTCCTCCCCTCACAGCTTAAAAATGCCACTTTTTGGCTGGATGAAGTGGTCAAAAAATGACTCCTACAAACAAACAAGATATCCTGGATCAGAAGTAGTTACAAAAACCCTACTGAGGGAATTGAAATGGCACCTGAAAGAGCGTGAAAGATTAGTGCAAGAGATTGAAAATGAACAAAAAGTCCAGAAGACTGGCATGGATTACAACTGGCTGAAGAACTACCAAAACCCTCAAGCAACAATTCCAGCTACTGAGCAACGGCAGCTCGAAGTTCTGTGTTCACAAATCCAGCCTTGCCAAACAGGAACTGTTCTCAGCAGGTAATTGTTTCATATCTCTCTAACTTCGAGCACTCTATCGTAAGTAAGAAATTTCTTCTACCTAATCCAAGCTTATATTTGGTTCCAATCTTTCTTCCAAAGTAACAATGACCAACAACTGGAACACATTTTTACAGGTGTTTTAGATATTACACCTTTACTTTAATATGTTGTACTCGAAGGAAGTGTGTAGTCAGGATTTTCCTCGTCTAATTCAAAACATGGAAAGTCTCACATGCTTAAACATGTGACCTCTCAATGCATTCATTTTTTTCCTGTTATTTATCCCCAGTATTTATTAAATAGTAAGCTAATAACCAAAAATCAAATTATAGCACTATTGCAATGCACTGTTACGCAGAGACCCAGCTTCACTGTCCATAATATCTGAAAGCTTCTAAAGCTACCAAATCAGTGTAAAAAAAAAAATTTTTTAATTCCCATTTTTTAAAAACAAACACCCCCCCCCTATATTTTACAACGAAAAATTCTCCTATGCCTGTATTTTAAATACATTTTCTAGGGACATGTAGAAATGACAGAACAAGCCTATGTGCCTTTTAAAACCCAGAATATACCTAAGGGCAAAGTCAGTTTAAATCAAGTTACCCAGATGGGCCAAAAAAACAACAAAAAAAGCAAACCCAATAACAATAGCTTTCAATCCTCATAATAGCTGGACTGCATCCAGTGCATTGTTAAAGCTCTCTTCCTCTTACAATCTTTTGGGGGAGGTGTGTGGGGAAATGTGGCAGCAAGGAATAAATGACACCAGAATGCAGTCATTTCCTCCGCCTTTCCCTCCCCTCAAAAGACCAGAGAGGAAACAGAAGAGTTTCAACACTGATGATTAGATCTCAATTTTTGTTTGTTTCTAGATTTCGTGAAGTTTTGGCAGAAAATGATGTTTTACCCTGGGAAATAGTCTACATATTCAAGCAAGTTTTAAAAGATTTTCTTACTACCATTGAGAGAGAAAACCAACCAGACCAGCTGGTAGATGCATGGAATACAAATTGCTCTGAACATTTCAGCCTGCACAGACACAGTTCTAACAGATCAGACAAAGATGAAATCCCCACAGTTTCAAGTTATGTCGACAAAACCACACAAAGCATGTTTCCCACCTTCTCTCATAGAATCTGGAATCTGCCCTATTACTACCCGTCAAGTTAAGTTGCCTTGTGTTTCTTTCAAAAAGCTACGTAGCCATTTGCATTCCTTTCTTGTGACTGCCATTCACAAACATAGGAATAAGAAATGTGACATGCTCCCCTTTTTTCCAAGTTCAGAAATTAAAATCCTTGATTATAGCTAGTATGCAGTAAACAAACTTTAAATATAAACTCTCCTTTTATCTTTATAGTTACTTAAAGATGTTGTGTTTGAAAGCACCTTTTAACCAAAAATGTAGATGTTTCTGAAAAAAACTCTGAAGCATTTTTGAACCGTATACAGCTAGATGTATTTAAACAAGAAAAGACTGCTTTCCATATTTTGAAACACCATCAAATCCACAAAGTGTCAAGCAAAAACTTCTGTATTTGTCACACAGCTTTTAGGGGGTCTATAGGAACTTTATACTGTGTAAGATAAGTGATTTAATATAATATCAGTTATACTAAATAAACTGGTAAATACTTTTTGGATCTGACTAGTTATTTCTTCAAGAATAAGTTCTAAAATCAAAACAGTATCAGTGTTATAACACACACTGCATGTACTGTTTCTATATTTTTTCCAAACTGTACTCTGTGCATGCTTAAGTACTGTGAAGATAGATAACTAAACGAAAACATCCAATATTTAATGACATTTAACAACTAGTTCTCTATTCTTCAAGAAATTAATTATTTTATTTCAAAGAGTTTTACTTCATTTGACTTACTGAAAGCTGTCCAGAAACCCAGACTATAGTTTTGATCAAATCAAATAGTACTTTACTAAAACAGCAAAAGAACCAACAGATCATTTCCAGAGCAAGAGGTGGTCATTTTAAATTTAAGCACAACAAAATTTCATGGTTTTCAGTTGCCATCATCTATCACTCTGGGTTCATAAGAAAAGTTTTACAAGACCGATTGGATACGTAGCGGTTATGGTCACAGCGGACAATTAGAGCAGAAAATCAATGAAAACGTATGCCAGAATTCAGTTTGCTACTCCCATCCCTGTATGTAACAAATTTTTACATGTCTTTTATGTTAACCTCTTCATCTCCAGATTTCCTTTTAATCTGTCTGCCACATCATAAAAAAAATGGGCAAGACTCACTGAGCCCAATTCACAAAATGCACTATTTTGCAAACACCGAGGAAAACTTCTTCCTCTGATATTTTCTTCAAACATACTGAAGAAGACATTCAGGTTTCCTCAAGTTGGTAACATACAGCTGAAAGATATTGCCTTGTGCTCCACAGTCATATCCCCCACCCAAGAAAGAATTTACTAATAATGCAACATAAGTTGAGCAGAACAAATGTCACAATATTTTCACAAGAAGATAAAAATACTATTTAAAAAAAACCTTTGGAAAGCTTATAATCTAGAGAACGTTTCATGCAGAAGAGTGGAACATAATACACACAGAAGGTGAAAAACGAACTCTTGCATACACCTAACTCACAAAGCACTATAGCAAATCAGTTTCTGCAGGTTTAGAATAATAAAAAAATTGCAGCTCAATACAAAAAGTAACCAGTCCCTCCACTTTCCATAAACTACACAAAACTTCGCAAGCATGTGCAAACTCGTATCTGCACTGAGAGCTGGTAGAAACTCTTTCCCCCCCTCTTGTGCAGTTGTTAGTTTGTGGGTAAATAACAAAAGTGTTGATCTCAACTTACTCTGCCCTACTGATGCAGAATAAGGAGTACTGGATTCTTTTCATGCAGTTCTAAACAATGCAGACATGGATCCCTCCATGAGTGCAGGCATGGTTTGAAAGGTTTTTCCTTCAGTGATAAAGCTCCCCAAAGAGTTAAGTTTCAAGTACTTTTTCCATAGGAGAGAGGGTAACATGAATTGAGCATATAAAAGGCATTAGCAGAATTAATATTACATTCAGAATTAACATCCACGATGCTGGTTTCAGAAAACATTTTTTATTTGGTCAAAGGCACAAGATTCCTGCAATAGCAATTCACATAAATTAGTTTCTTAAAACAGTACCCTCGCTGCTTTCTACTGGAAAATAGTTCAAAAAATCCCTAAAAATGTAACTTCAAAATTCCAGTTTATGGAAAACGGTAGGCCAGTAACATGCAAGGTCCGCTTACCTCTATAATCATCAAAAACATGTAGGGGAAAATAAAACAAAGCCAAAAACCACCCCACAAGATGACTACAGATACAACTTGCCCATTCTTCATAAATTTCACTTCAGTTTCACTTTAATATAAGCAAATGCAGTCTTCTAAGTCCAGAAACAAGAACCATCAACTACAACATACACTAAAAGGCAGTCGCTGAATTATAGTTAAATATATCTAGGCATCATAGCCAATTCAATGTTAAATCCCAATGCATGCTAAGGAAATACACAAAAAAGTTCACCTACTTTTATATGTATGTTTTATTGATGAAACTGATACTAGGCTGCTGCATCCAGTTCTAGTGTCCACACTTGGGGGGAAAGGAGAGGGAGAAACCAGGCTGGGAACTGGAGAGGGTATAGGAAAAAAGTTATCCAAATGCTGAGAAAAATGCCATCCACCAAGACCTCCCCTGGTCCATTTTTTCAAATACAGAAATGAGAAGTAACTTTATGGAATACAAGCACCTTCATCTGATGACAGTATTATGTACTCTCTCTGTAGTTAAAAAGCAGAGAAAAGGCTAGAAAAAACAAAGGTGTAAGAGCAAGAAGACAAACTAAAAATGTTAAACATATTTTAAAGAAATATGCTAGGTTTACTGCAACATGCTACAAAGAGAATCTGTACCTCGGTCTGCCAGCTAAGACAAGCTATTTTCTGCAATTTAGCTTGCACTTACAGATAGTAGTAACATGGCTGTGGGCCAGTCAACGTTTCTCTGCTTAAGATTACTGAGAACTCAACTTTAAGCACTTTTTATTTATGGCCTTGTCCCGATCCAGTATCGGAGAGGGTCTTAAACAATCCCAAGAGTGGGATTAAGACGGTCAGATGCCGCACAAACCTTGTAAGCTTTATTTAACGAAATAACTGATAATAGCGATAGGGCAGAGGAAGAAGAAAGGAAAAGTCAGAACACCTAAGCAGGCAAACAAAAGAGATGCAGCAATACTAGTTACCACCACCACAAGTCTAGTGGCGTTCCGTTGATCCAGTTCCGGTGCAAGTGATGGGGAGAAAGCAAGCAAGCAAACAGCTGCGGCAGGCGAGAGCTTCGGGGAGCGATACAGCGAAGGCAAGCAAAAAACTACCACAGGCAAGAAGCTTCGACAGGCGATAGAGAAAAGGCAAACGAAAAACTACAGCAGAGACGAGCACGCAGCTCCTTTTATACCGTCTCCACCACTAGTTCGCTCGTTGCCACAGAGCTCATTTGCCCCATGTTCTCCCACGTGCGCATGCCCAGATGTCCACAGTGGTCGCACTGAGGTGGGGTCGGCCATTGACGCCTTCAGCTTCCGCACATCGCCCTCGTCCCCCGGCCCTGCACGCACATACAGCTTTTCCAGCTCCTGGCAGATTTTGTCCTCCCAGCAACAGGACATCGAGGCCCGGTCTATGAAATGGTGTGGTGCTGAGACAGACAGCTGCCATCTTACATGACCCTGCAGCTCGGAGCGGAGGTAATGGTGTAACAGCAATGTCGAGACAAAACGGCTAACACAGTCCCTTACAGACCTGCATGATTTGCACAAGGTGATCATGATTTGCACAAGGTGATCTGGCACTATACTTCCTTACACTAACCCAGCTGGTATTTCTGACATAGGCAGGCAGCTGACACAAACCACTCTAGTGACAGAAAGGTGAGTGGTAACAATTTCAAAGGGCAGCCATGTCTCCCACATGCACAGGTGTCAGGCAGAACAAACAGTGTGCAATGTTTTCAGCCAAATTAGCTGGTTATAAAAAAGGGCTAACTCCATGAAAGCTACACCTATGAAATGCAAGAAATCAAAGACAGAGAATAACCACCTTTTCCACGCTTCAGTGTTTTAATGTGAGCCACAACTGTTTTGATAACAAGGAAGGATTTAATGATCTAAATTTCTTTTCATTTGGTTAAACATAAACAGAGGAATTAAAAAGTTAATCAACGACCTATTTAAGGATCAGGATTCCAGCCACAATTTCTGAGAACTATTCTCTTTCCCTAACAAACTCAATTACTAATACGGCTATTCTAGAGGTAATTCAGATAACAAGATACTCTTAAAAGCCTTGGAAAATGAGGCATCATTGGTAAAGGAAGAGAACACATTCTACACCTCTTTTTAAGGGAGACATGATGCGTTTACATCCCATTAGACAATCTCAGTAACATTTTTGTAAAATATTAGTTATTACACACACTTGTGTGTAGTAACACACCTGTTATTACAGTTACTAATTTGGTAGTAATCTTACACATTCTTACATATAAACTTAGACAAAACAAGTAGGAAGACAGTCTCCATGAAAAAGCTTGAAATAAATATAAATAAAAATTTGAAATTATTTTGGTTTTGATTTTCCCAAGAAAGAAACTAAGAGTTTTGAAGGAAATAGTAATGGACTATTATGCTACAAGCAGTCTCAACAAAAGGAAATTCTTTTGTTTTCAGCTCTTCAAACTGTTTCTTAAGAAGACAGTGAATAAAATCTAATCATTTCCTACTTGAATCTAAGCCTTCTCAAGATTCACCTTTTGCAAAAACTCTCTAAATGTAAGCACATTCCCGTAACTGTGAAACAGAAGTGTATATGGAAACAAAACACAGCTAAGCAAACACACCTTCTTATACAGGTTTTCATTTTACAGCAGCATACACATGCACCTATCATCTATGCTTAAAGATTTTATACATGCTTAATGATGAGAAATTCTGTTCACACTTACATAAATGGCTTTTAGGATGTATATCCCCTCTCTCTTTTTTTCAGATGGGAAAGAAAAAAAGAAAAAACTGTAAAAGTAACTTCTCTCTGCCAACACAACTGTCAAATGCAACAATTATGTTATCTGCTAAGGCTTTTGACTGGAAAGGGATATCTGTCTAACCAAAGATAAAGATTTGCCCCTGCCTAGGCACGCAAGGTTTGATGAATCTTCCTAATTTCTCTTGTGTAGTAAATTTTGGTGGCTTAGTGCTCAGATGGGTTCAAGAGCCTCTTCTCAAACCCTTCCCTAGTACTACAGAAATGTTACTGGCACCTAAATAAACACTGAGAAGTCCCAGACATCTCGTACATACTGGGTTTAGAAATTACATTCACAGTAAATAACCTTAAAAAACTGTAAAATTCTGTCTGGTCACATCTGAAAAATTGTAACTACTTGCATAAAAACCAGGAGCTCTCAGTCAAGAGCTTGCTAATGGCAGCACTTTTACATTAAAGGATGAGAGGGGATAGATATTTTGATGTGCCGGTTTTGTCCTTTCCTTGAAGCAAAGACAGACTCTGCTGAACTGTCAGAATATATGCTGTTAAGATGTTAGGCAAGAGGTTCATTCTTTCTCAGAAAACAACGTGCACCCTTTAAGAGAGTTCCTGAAACACAGTGCCCCATACTGCTGTACATCATACAGGGAAATAAAAGACGCTCGCTCTAGACTGTACCTCCAGCTAATTTTGAAAAAGACTTTAGTATATGGAAGTGCATACAAAACACTTTTCTATAGTGACCACAGATACACTATCCAAACCTAATCTAATTACTAAGATTACTGTGCACTGCCTCAACACCTTCCAGTTTAGGCAGCATCCAGGGGAAAGTATTTTTTGTTTTCAATATCCAGACACTAGTGAAAAACAAATGTACCCAGCTGCTATGTAAATATACATACAGTTCTTTTCCTCAGCTGTAAACTCTGCCATCTGAGAATAAAGCAACAAGGTATACATGCCAGTATACCTTGAACTAGCTTTACCCTGTTAACTTAAATGCTTCAGATAAGTCACAAGAGCAACGAACATACATGGTTTAGTTATAAAACGCATAGGCAGTTGATTCTGGAAAACAGACTGTTAACTGCTGCTCAGAGAAAACAGAAGTTCCTACAGGGAAGCAAACAGAAAGATTCAGTTTGAAAATAACCAAGAACATCTGCTCTAAGTGAGATCACAGTATCTCAATAAGTATCTGGATAAGAAAATTAGAAGAAGAAAGAAGAAGAGATAAGAAATAAGTCAGTTTTTCACAAATTTGTAGCATAAGTAACAAATTAAACCTACCAAAGGTATAGGGTAAGTAACACCCACTTACTAAATTTATTTATTTACAAACTTTGGTATAAATGAAAAGCGCTTAGTTACAAATAACATATGAAACTACTGGTCAAATAATTTATGTACTGTAAAATAATTACTTGACATTCAAGGATCAGTCACTGAAAACAACATGAGAAAAACCAGCAATACTGTTAAGGGACTATGAGGGGAAAAAAAAGATCAGCCCAAATAATCAGTGTTGCTCATTGATTTAATAGTGAAATGGATAAAAAGATACTCTGTGAATTCCCTAACAAACAAGTAAATTGACTCCTGAATCCCATTTTATTTGCCACTTGCCACTGCCAGAATTCCTAAGCTACACACCTGAATTAGAATAAACCAGGTGTTTTCTAACACTGTTCCACAGTTTTTCCAACAGCACTTGCCACAACTGCACACCAACGCTAATGAACTTTATAGAAAGCAAATCCCACGGGCAGGATCTCTAGTGATGATCAAGACAATAGAGGTAAGTTACAAATCAGAAAATAACTGAAGTATTACACACACAATACCCACACCTATCCACACCTGGACTGCAGCCACAAGCATTTCGAGGGTGTTAGGCTGGAACCCAACAACCGCACCAGCACAGGCCCCCTCGAGCCTGAGGAGGCAGTCCAGACCCGGGGGAAACGCCCGGCACGCCCGGGCCATGGGCACCCACAGACACACAGGATGAGAAGCCACCGGTGCCTGCACTGACGGCTTCACCCCGGGCGCAAGGAGCGTCTCCCGGCCGCCAAGCGTAGAGGCAGAGTGTCCCCCACTCACCCCGCAGCTGCTAATGGTTCCCGTGCGGCAAGGGGGCGGGGGGGCGGACTTTGCAGGGCCCTGGCCTGCGGCTGCTCGCCCAAGACCTTGGCGGCGGTGACGGCTTTGCCGAAGGTGTGCCCGTCGCTGCTCCGCTCCGCTGTGAGCTGCCGCAGCATGATGGCGGCGCCTACCGCCACGCGGCTCGCGGCAATCGCCTCGGCTCCCGCCACGCGTCTCCTTCCCGGCCCCGCCCCCAGCACGTGACCCGGCGGGAAGGCGCCTCGTTCTGGCGTCCCGGCCGAGGGGGCTCCGGGGCGGCGAAGTGGGGCGCGCAGCCCGCCCCCTGCGTCCTGGGCTCCTCTCAGGATAAGGCGCTCTCCCCTCTCAGCCACGGGAGGCGTGGAGCAGCCGGTTTCCCCCTCACACCCGCAGAACAATGGCCAAGAGCTGCCCTGGAATCCCAGTCGCCCTGTCCTTCCCGTCCCCTGGAGGAAGTGGCCCACAGGCATGTAGATGCCTCAGCCCGCCTGAATCTGACCCAGCGGGTGCCCCCCGCTCCTCCAGGACAAGCTGTTCTTTAAGTGACGCGCTACATAAAGACTCAGGACGAGCCCTTCCCGGCATTGTCCTTGCACAGGACACTTGCTGTGCTCCCTTCTCAGAAAGCAGGAGTGAGGCGGAGAGCAGGCAAAAACACTGTTGGTGAGAGGGAGCCTGGGACTGCGTGTGGATTTCTACAGCGACATGACCTCTGTGAGGGCCAGGCAAAGCCCTGGAGCGGCCGGGGGAGCGCAGGGACGTGACGGGACTGACAGGCTGAGGAGGCTGCTTGCCCCGCGCACAGAGGGCACGAGGAGCGGCAGCGAGGCGCGGAGCTCGGCCTGGCCGGTCGCAGCCGGGGCGCGCAGGGCGCGCTCATCCTCCGCAGCCGTAGGGGGCGCTGCGCGGTGGCGGCGCCTCTCTTGGTCCGACGACTTCGCTCGTTGGCGCGTCCTTTCCCAGCATCCCCCGCGGCGGTAGCGGAGGCCGTCCCCGCTCGGTGACCTTCGCTCGCAGCTCGCGCGCTCCCAGCTCTAACGGTGGGTTTCGGCCCAGGCGAGGCCTTGTCTGTTGTTGTTGGGACTCGCTGAGGGCTGTCTCAGGGAGGCAGCTGTGGTTCAGCCTGGGAAAGGAGCGGGGGTGAGGAGGCGCGGCCAGCGGCGCTCGAACTCTGCCGTTACGCGTTCCCCCCGTCCCCGTGCGGAAGGGCCGGTGGGGCAGGTCCTGGGCGGGCGGCAAGTTCCCGGGACTGCCGTGGGGTCATGGCGGGGAGATCAATGAGAAAACAGATTCTGTTGTTCCGGATAGGTTTCAGAAAAATGGCCTGAACGACGTCGCACCCACCGAGGCCTTGGGGAAAGGTCTCTGCGCCTTTTAGCAGGGTGTTTGAAATAGCATTGCTTGATCTCTGTGTCTTCTAGTGGTGGGAAAATCCTTTCCTTTCTATTCATTCTCGTTGTTAATATGTCTTGATATTTTGCTATAGCAGAATGATTATTATTATGGCACTGTTCCTCGGGAACTACAAATAGTGGAAATTTTGGGGGAGGTGCAGTGTTCTTAATATTATTGGTGAAAGCACAATAGTTTCAGGAAATTTTCCACAATAATTTGATTGAAATGTCTGTCCATAAAGATAAGTGTGGGTTTGTCTACAATTATACATTAATTACCATAAAAACGCTTTCATTCTTTAAGCAGCACCTAGATTTTTCCAGTTTTGACATTGGCTACCCTTGCATCTCTTTCCCTTTGATTCTTGCCAAAGGGTGCTTTACATTTAGTAATGGCAAATAAGTAAGTAAGCATTACCTCATAGAAGTTTAAATCTGCTTTTCTTTCCTGGGACTCTGGTTTGCCATATACTGTCCAGATGTGTAAATAGCTGACTTTATTGGGTTGTAGTAAGTAGTGACTTTACTGGGGTGAAGTGCTGAATCTAAGACAGTAGAATATGTAGTATTGCAGTGCAGTGTAGTGCAAATGCGTACTAACGTGTTGTGTGGGAGTTAGGGTAAGCTTTATTTTAAAACATCTTACAGTTTTCTGTTTGTTTAACAAAGCTGCAAAGAAAGGAAAAAAGCACTGATACGCTTCTTGCTCTTGGGGCATATTTTGGAATTAAAATATTCATGACATTAATTCAGTAGCTTAACATCATTTATTTTGCTATTTAGAGTAGAAATTACCATGTTGGGAGAGACGCCTTACCTTTGGGGGAGGGAGGGAAACTAACTTGGTAGTGCAAGGAAGGAGCTTCTCTAGCTTGTCTGGAACAAGGCTTTCCTCCTGAGACAATCTGAAAACATTAAAAAAAGCTGTCACTGATAGGGAGAGAGGAGCCTACCTATTGCTACTCTGTAAATGCTCTATTGAGTCATCTTTGGACCCTTTAATCAGCTGTAATTTATTATTGTTTATTGTCTTAGCCCACAAATTGTAACCTTAACTCTGAATTTTCATTGTTTTGCTTCGGAATGAGTACTTTTGCATGTTTGGGGATTTTTTTCTAACCTGTAAACTGCTGTTGATATATATTAGGAGTATGTATATACATAAATATATATATGTGCATATATAGTAAGAATACAGTTGCAAAACTCACCATGGCAAAACTTATTATAATTTTCAGATGGTGCAGACCATGCTTCCAAAGTCATTGAGAGCCATGAAATTATACTTCACTACCGTGTATCAAGAAATATGGGTTGGTGTAGCAATAACAGCTTATGTCTACTACAAAATTTCATATGGTGGTAAGTTACACATTATAGTCTTCATTAGCTGTTACTTGATAAGGTCTATAGGTGCAAATATCCTTAACAACTAGAAATCAGTCATTGAAAATATCCAACAAATAAGAAATTAACACTCTTACTTAAGGCCAGTTTTAACATTCTCAGTGTAGACGGTTGCACTAACAAAAATACTCAAATACCAGTGTAACTGTGCCTATATTATGAAGATTAGGTAACACAGGAATTGGTTTTAAAAACACACATCTAACTTGCAAGTATAGACAGAGGCTTCTCCTGTAGATTTGTCCTGAAGAGGAATGTAAGACTGTTCTGAACCAGAACTTACTTTGATTAGAAGTTTTTTAAGAATCCTTATGTTTTTGAGTTTTTGCACAAGATGTGCAAAAAAAATACAGTTCTTAAAAGGTTTTCCCATGTGAACTTGTGGAAGTTAAAGCACTTAGTTTATTTTGGGCTGATACACCTCAAAATGTGAGGTACATCACTGAACATTAAAATGTGTGTTACTTGGTGATATTGGATCACTTTCTCAGAGGAAGAAAGAGAACATCTAATGTAAAAATAATAGTGGGCCGGGTCCCTCAAAGCAGAACAGTGCAACAGATTATGGTGTCCTAAAGGTCCTGTTCTTCAATTTAGACTATGCTGAAAAAACTCCAAGTCAAACCCTTTATGAGCTGTCACGAACAACGAAATGTTACAAACTGTAGACAGAGTTGACAGGGAAAGGAACCCCTTGCTGTGGGAACAGCTAAATGATGTTACCCCAACATCTCTCTAGCTTTGTCAGATAACTTGTTGCATGTCCAAAACTGTTACACTACACTTACAAGCTTAAGTAAATATAAGTAGTTGAACAGACAGAGAGAAAACAAATAGTTAACTTTTGCTTTAACTTCTATAATTTCAAGGACAATTCAAAATTCGCAGACTGCTTCAAGTTTGTGTCATGCTACTTTTATTTTCATTTATAATTTAGATAATAGATGTGGTGGTGTAAGGTTTTGAGGGCCAAAACCTTGATATGGGGCAACTGTATGCTAAGCATTATTTTAAAGTGAAAATAGCTTTTAATAGCTGTAGCCCTTTCCACAGTTTGGGGAACAGTTTTGCAAATAATACATATGTTTATAGAAGAGCATGTTGTAGAATAACTTAGATTGGAAGGGACCTCTTGAGCTCACCTGGTCCAAACCGTTGCTTAAAAGTAGTTAGATCAAAGTTAGATCAGGTTGCTCATGGCCTTATTCATAATTCAAATGAATATTTCCAAGGGTGGAGATTGCACAACCTCTTATGACAGTCTTATGAAGAATTTTTTCCATGTATTTTTGTCTGATCACTGTGAATCAGTATTTTAGGAGAATAATTACAGTGGGAATGTAAAATAAGCTATTTACAAAAGAAAATTTTAAAGCAAACTATATTCTTAACACTTCAGTTTACTTGCATATGGTGTGTGTATATATAGCCATATATTATGTAAAATACTACCATTCTGTATAAGTTTCTTTTGAATTACAGTAGGAGTCTTCATGGCTACAATTTCTAAATGCATGGAGTCTTGGTTAATTAAAAGCAAACAACTTTTAAAAAATCAATGTAGTAGCATTTACTGACATGTACATGTTGTACACTTTTTAAATCTTGTTCAAGCTAAATTGGCAAATCATAAGTAGTATAATCTAATTGAAGTTTATCTGCAAAAAATAAAGAGGAAATATTTTTTTAAACTGTCATTGTTCAGCTTGTTTTTTTCTTTTTTTCCAGGCAAAAAAGCAGTGGCAGATAGTAAGTATTAAATATCTAATACCCTGTTGTATTTTTTAAAAGAATGCAGTAAAAATCAGCTCAGCATGTTTTACTTAAGTGTGGGGTTTACATTATGGATTTAGAAAATGTTTAAAGACCACTTCAAAACGTGTAGTTTTGGTTATATTGATGGTTAGAAACATCTGTGAATCTGCACAGATGCTACCTTGGTCTTAAATTGTCCTTTGCATAGGCTTTTGGAGTAGAATGGAAGTTGTATGCCTTGATTGGGCAGGGAGGAATTCTTTTAAATAACAGTAACAACTACTTAATGGAATTACTTAAATCAGCATGATCTGAAGTGTAGCTGCTGTTGCAGCTGTCAAGAAACTTAAGAAGTTTAAACTTGTATTTTGAATTTGTATTTTTATATCTTCTATAAAGTAGTGTTTCGATATTTATGGACAGCTTCTGACATCACATTGGAATTTTAAATTTTCATGAGCTGCTCTATCTCAGTTAATTTTCTGCACTATGATAGATACCATTTGCTCCCAGTTGAATTTGTATATGCAAACACATTTTTAAATGTGTAATTAATGAAAATACTGTCCAGTAGACTTAAGGATAATAGCATATATAAACTTTAGACAGAACCGTACCAAAACCGAGGAAGAATGGATGCTTGCATGTAAGAGTGCTGTAAAACTTGCAAAAGAGGATTTTTACTATTGGCCAAGTTTATGTACATAGTTTGAGGATTTTGTTTTATTTGACAGAGCAGTTGAATCTGCCAGTTCTTGTGCTCAGGTGTGGATACAGTTGTCTGTTCTAGGTTCTGAACTACATTGCTGAATTGATTTGCTCTACTGTTTGAACAGTCTAAATCATGTTTTTGTTTCAGAGTCCTCTGGTGCTGGCCATCATTAAAGACCTCTTCTCTTCCTGGAGCATGCGCTTGGTGGTTCGTCATCTTTACTGTAAATGAAGCAAGTTACAACCATAGGGAATTGAATTCTAAAACTGTACTTGATCCATCTGCTGTAATTACAGGAAGAATAAATCCATTGAGTAACAAGGAATTAAACATGTTGGACAAAGTATGCTGGAGCATGTTAACCTAATTTTTAGAATAAGCATTTTTTGTTTTCTACAGTTCTTCCAAGATCCATGTTAAACTCGTTCAATAGTACTTTGAAAAAGACCAAATTTCTGTAACTAAACTTCTTAATAGAATTGGCCAACATTTGTTACAATAGTATTAAGCCTCTTTTCTAATACCTTTTTTGGCTAGAACTTCTGAAATACTCCATTTACTTTTAAAATGTCATTTAATAGTATGCCAAGTTTGAGAACTTAATTCTCAGCTTTTTGTCAAATTGTCGTGCAATAATTAAGGGTACAACAAGTTCTTTTTAAAACCTTACATTTTCTTTAAAGAGTTTTTAGTTCTGCAAGGTTTAAAAGCAAAAGCTGTACTGTTATTAAAACACCATGCAAAATGTTTACAGAGGTTTTTAAAAAGTACATTATTGGCAACTATTTTTTTTTTTGTCCTTCATATTCAGTAGAGCTAAGGAATTATTCTGAAAGGCTCTTCCTTTAGTCACAAATTTTGCAATGGAGTAAGTAATAACATGCCCAAATTGTATGAGAAAATTATTACTACATGGGCCCTCATCTTCTATTTGAGCTTATGAAAATCTCAGAATTTAAAGGGAATAATGAAATCATGCACTGTGGCAGCAGGTATTATGAGCATAGACAAACATTTAACTGACTTTAAAAGTTTTCCTTTTTCCTGAAAATTTAGATGTAATATATGTATTACTAGGATGGGTCATTACTGGGTTTTGCAGATAGCTGTTAAAGTAACTCCATAGCTAGTATTATTTTCTGGAGACTCTAGGAACCTACTCTATCTTAAAAAAAAAAAACAGTTTTCAGAACTGTACATGCTGAATTCTGTACCAAGGATACATAGTGTATAAAACCAAAATTGGACTTCATGTCATGTTTTGTTTAATTTTAGCCTAATCTGCTTTTGAGAAGATTAAGAGGCTTAGGTAATTTTAATGACTTAATGCTTAAGTACATCTTTTTAACTACTTCACTGAAACATCTTAAATCTTTCAGCTTGATTAAAATTTTGCTTTTCAATCTCTCTGACTACAGTATCTGGCCATAACTTAAATATTTTGTATTTGAGTACTGAGGAGCTTGATAACCTTACCTGCTGATGGCAAGCATTCCAAACAATGTGTTGCCTTTAATTTTTTCAAAATCTATACTTCTGGTTAAGCTTAATAGCTGTACCTACTGTAAGTAGAGTAATATTACCAGTCATATTTCTCTGAAAGCTTTTTTAAAAAAGGCAGGTATTGCATTACTCAATTTGAAATGGTGACATCTGTCTTTCATGCATTCTTGACATTTCTTCCACCTTCCAGAGTTTTCCTTGTTGTTGCATCTTCCTGTGATACCTTTTAGCTGGTTCTTTCATCACTTTCATTATCATTTTTGTATGGGTTTTTCAGTGTTTCCTCACTGCAGAAGAATGAGAAGTAGAAAGAACTCA
The DNA here is from genome assembly GCF_031877795.1 of Strix aluco. NCBI lineage: Eukaryota > Metazoa > Chordata > Aves > Strigiformes > Strigidae > Strix > Strix aluco. The sequence continues at coordinate 120,714,738 of NC_133934.1, read as the reverse complement.
CTATTTCTTTCTTTACATAAAACCAAAAGCATCCAGAAGAAGGGAACAGAGAATAAAAACTAGAAGAAAATGGAGCTTCAAATGAACAGATATTAGGCCAGTGGTGATTACAGGGTGAGTCAGTGTTGTGGTATAGTTAATAAGTGGTTCAGATTTAAAATTTATGCCAGGTGAAGAGCTATACATGCATTTGTAATGCAAATTTATGATCAGTAGTTTATAGTTCCTAAGATACTACACATACTTCAAATGACCTGGTTTAGCAATTTTCAATTACAGAGCTAAGGAAAACAAGTAGGGAAAAAACATTAATCACTGCAGGATTTGCTTCACCTTAGCTAGAACCTAGTACACTGGGACAGAGCTACATCAGCATGCTGTCTGATCTCCTAGATGTTAATTGAAAACAAGAGGAGCTTCTGCTAACCTGCCCTTGGAGCACTGTTAACTGCACTTTTAGGTAAACTTAACCTACTAAAACTCTTAATGCTTCTTGATATCTGACTTGCTTGATTTTCTAGTAGGGAAAGAAACTACATATGGGCAGCTATGTCTCAGTTATGAAAACTACACTTTCTACTGAAATAATGCTATCTGTAGCAACTGGTTCTTCCATTAGTGCATCTGTTGGAAATTTCTGTGAAGGTTGCAGAATATTCCTTCCTGTTTCTGATTCTTACTTAACACACAAATCTCTATAAAAGGCAAGTAAAACTGGTATTTACGTTTAATAGATTTTTTTTATTTCTTGAGTAGGATACAGAAGGAAGAAATTAACTTTTAGTCAGTGGCTTGACTCCAAAGCGGAAATCAACACACCCATAATGTGTAACACCTGTAGTACTATATATACTTTCTGCTTCTCTATGCTGAAGCATACCAGGTAGTATAAGCAACAATAGAGGAAAGTTAGCTAAGGTGTTGTAAGTGCCATTTCTTATTTACAGTGAGGTGTGGAAGGAATAACCAGTTTTCTTTGCAGCAGTGGCATCTGGTGTGTAACCCTAGGTAGAGAAGCATTGCAAAGGAGTACCCTTGAAGGGAATACTTATTTTAGAGTATGTGCCTTTTTTCCTAATTTAGGGAAGGTGATTTCTAAAGCTAACTTAAAAAGGTTTTCATGTTCCAGGTAAGCGTCTATATAGACAAGCCTCAGCTCCTGAACAAACCCATTTTCTATGCAAATGACTAAGATCAGGACTTTAATCCATGGAGGTAATATACATCATGATTCATAATTAAACACTGGTGGGGGAAATGTTTACTGCTCATTGATGGATCACGCTGTCTCCATTTAGCTGCTGCCTCTTTATATTGCTGACATTTCTAAAACAAGAGAATTACATTTAAACTTTTGTAGTAAAATAGTTCAGCAACTGCATTTTTCATTTCCTGCCTGTGATAAGGCATAGGCAACAATAAAGAGTGACCGTTTACTACCTTTGCAATGTTAATGGAACAACAAACTCCTATACAAACTCCTATTCAGTTACTGCAGTGCCATCTTGACCAAGTTTTGCTGTGGCATTGGTAATTCTCTTTTCAAATCAATACAGAACAGGAAAGCTCTGCAATAGGGAGCTGTATGAATAATGACAATGCTAATGCAAGATGTGGTCTTCTGAGATTACTTCTATTATTTGCCTCTCCATGCTGGGCCAGGATTTCTCATTGTGGAGCTCTGAGATTCTAGAACATTTTCAACTGCTGTCCTACAATTAGAAATCTCAGAGTATCCCCTGTATGCTAATCAAGTATTATGGAATAGTCCAGGGGAGCAGCAAAATACAGTCAGGGCTAAGGAAACATTAGTCACAGGGCCCAACCTAGTTAACCTCCTTAATGGTTAACTTGGACAAAACCCCAAATGTGTATTCATGTTAATTGGGAGGATGAGTAAAGTTGCAGGAAATTATCTAAAGTATCTAAAACAGCTGAACTAGTCTCATTTATCTGAATCATGATAGCAAACCAGTTTGTGGTACAAATAGATCCTGATACAGAGCTGGTATGTACGTGTGTATTGTACTCAGTCCTCAAGGAAGGAAAACTATCAGGTGCTTGTTAGACACAGGTGATTATATGTGACATCACCACCAGATGGCTGAAATGAAACTGAGGAAATCAGTGTGTGAAATCTCTATTGTTTCATTCATGGAAATCTGTAAAGCTACTAGAAATGAAAGAATAGTAAGATGGAGATCCCCTGAGGCATTAAATATGTTGGTTAACAATTCGGTAAATGGAGGAACAAGAAGTGACAAGATAGTGCTTGAACAGCAAGTGCTTCATACTATAATTCCATGACCTTTAGCAACTAACACTTAGCAGCTAATATTCTCTTTAAGAATATAAAGCCATGTGACTCTGATTTGGTAATTTATGAAGAACTTGTAAACAAGAAATTCCTGTAGTCTACTTCACTGCTGCAGGCAAGCTACTTGGAAACAATTACTGTAACTCAGAATGAACTGACCACCACAAGAATGGAGTATTTGGAAGTTTTAATTAAATTCTGCTAAGGATACTATGATGTCTTTGATTGTGGTTTAACAATATGAGTACTCTGGCAGCTACACCAGCTTGTGGAGTTTCCACCCTTATACCACAGCGCCTTACTTTTCATAGTTGCGCTGATACAACTATCTGTAAATCTGATCAGGCAATTTTTCATAATTTTAGGGTTTTTTCCCCTCTAAAAAAACAAGCACTCGGGGTTTTTTTTGGTTTTATTGTGGGTCCATCTTCTGATCTCGTTTACAGCAAAGCTGCTTTGTAACTTGCCTTACAGCACACTAGCATGAGGTTTTTTGCAGAAAAGGGGCAGAAGAATCAGAATTTCTAGCATCCCATTCCCTCACCGGGCTTTCCTAAGTCACTGTGTCCCTTACAATAATTTAATGCAAGTTTCCTCCTCATACCCAGCTACGCCCATAATCAAAGTACTGTCTCTCCTGTAAGAACTATCATCAACACTCACAGGAATACAAAGAATGCAGAACTCCACCCTGTATACAAATCAGAAGTGTCAGCTTGTGCTTCAGCAAAAAGGCAGAACCTTGCTTCCTTCCTGTGACAGCACATTGCTTTCTCAAGTTTATAGTATCACTTAATTAATTGGGACAAACGAACAAACAAGTAGGGAACAGGGAGAACAACTGTACCACTATCCTAATGCTCAATACTTGCAGGAAGAATACTTTTAGTAATAAAGGATAAATTTGGTAGTGGTTCTTCAAGTCATATTGTCAGTTGTCAAATGAAAATGCACTTTTAATTACTATGAACTTCAGAAACCTAAAGTAACTTTTTTTAATTGACGTGACCTTTAACTGTTTTATATCTGTATCATAACAGTAACTTCAGCTATCTGCTGGAACAGACAATAGAGATTTCTTCAGAGCTAATGAAGTGTGTTTGCTAGGAAATGATAATAGGGATTATGTGGGTGGTAGAACTAACAGCCGTATACTGAATGAATCCCATCTGTGATGACTGCTTCTGCCTACACAGATTTTTCCTGCAGTATCAGTTGTAGTCTTCATTTCTTGTTTTAACCTGTTGTGTTTAGCATGCTTTTGATAATATTAAAAATTGCTGTAATTAATGGGGAATTTTTTAGGTATGAAGTAGAAACTATTGTGAGATACTTCATATGGAATTCTATATAAACAAGCAAAATGGCAACAACTAAACTTAATAGAGCCATAGTATTATGAGAGGAAAAAAAGAGGGATTAAGAAAATGGATTAGAATGTGAACAGGCATTTGATACTGGACAAGAATACATGGAAGGATACCCTTTTTTTCTGGGGTCTAACCAAAAGCTTTTCCACTATAATTAACTCCATTATTTATCTTGAGGATATATATATAGTAGTGTCAAGCTATACTTTTTTGCAGCACTATTATTGACTCTCTACTCTTGATGCTTCAGGTACACCTTTTAATTTAGTGTACTCGTACAGAAAAATAGCCTTATTTAAATTCTCTTATACCTGACATTACAGTTCTCTCCTTATACTCCTTAAGTTGTATTCCATGTACCATAGCACATACAGCTTGAAAATTGTTTTGAGCCCAGTTAGGACCTCAAGACACTTCTTTAAAATAATTAGCAAAAATTTAAAGCATTTCTTTCAGTAAGAATTGGAGTCATACCAGTTTTAACAAAGCATCTGACTCATTTCAGTAAACATAAATACTTTTCAGCATGCTTTGATTTAGTTAATTCTTTTGGAGTAACGCAACTGGAAAAGGAATCTTGCCAAAAATATCTTTACTTTCAAATTATGTATTCTTATTAATGCCAACTATCACACCTCTTTTTAAATTAAGGCTAGTAAGTGAAACATGTACTCAGGCCTGTCTAGGACAGAAACAGAAGCAAGAAAAAAAATTGTGTAGAACTTTCACATAGCAATTAGAAGAAAAAGAGAAAAGATTGAAGTTACTTTACCTTGTGCTGTAGCTTGTCCATTTATAGAACAGAAATACTGGTTTTGAATGTGAGACATAAGCAATAGACAAACCTTTAAAGTAGCATCTAATCATCCCCAAGCAAGTAGGTTATTATTGTGTATACTCCTCCATGATGAACACACTCCTTGCCAGTCTTTCAAATCTTCTGAGGTTCAGCTGCCTATTATATCTTCTTTGAATAAATCAACCTAAAATAGATTCTAAACACATACCAGTGATACATTTTCTGCTGTCACTATTTCTAGGGCTTTTCACGGAATCATTTTCAATAGGGCTCCACCAATGCCCTGTACAATTCATCTCCCTTTACTGCTGACATTCTTCTGTTTATGCCACTAAGAATTGCCATAAACCTTGTCGTAGGGTCACAACAATAAAAATAAAAATTATTCAGAAATATGTTTCTGGAAGATTACAAACCAAGGCACTCAGAGGCTAAATCAACTTGTCTCATTAATGTTCCCAGGACTAGAACACCATTACTTTACGTGGAAAAGGAATATTTATACAAATAGTTAGAAAGGATGAACCTTAAGCATCAGTAAGGCAGAAAAACTGGTTTTGTTTATCACATGGAAAAAACATCATTGCAAATGTCTTAGATTACATCTGCTGGTCAGATTACCGGAGTGCAGCTGCTCTTCTATAAAAATGCACTGTTAAAAAAGTGTCTGTGATGGAAAAACTCTGATTCGCAATAAATTGTATACACCTGTATAGAAGACAGCCAAGCTCTGACAATTTTTGGTGATCAAGAAGCCCCAGAAGTGGTCACTTAAGGTGCTGGTGTTTTTATATATACACGTGTGAGATACATAGAGAGGGCAGAAATGTTTTCTGTAGAGGTGTATCTTAAATCATAACCATATCCTGTTTCACAACTGTAATGGTGTTTTATTTAAACACCAATACTTCAATACTCTCTATGGTATTTTTGGAGGAAACCTACCTTGTGTATTCTGATCTGTAAAATCTGTGATGAATACACACCAAAAAAGGTAAAGAATATTCTTTCCAGTAGCGTGGTCTTAATAACGTAGTTAAATACTATGTAAAAACAGATTACTATTTTTTAAAAAAATTCACATTTAATTTGGTTTATAATTTTCTCCTACTATATGTGAGTATTCTTCTGCTCAGAGACATGTTTTTCTCTACAAGCCTCCTTTGCACATCCCCTTGCCTTGGTAACTGCTGAAAAACAGCATCCAGTATGTCCCAGACCAGTCAGCAGAGGACTTTCCTATCTCCCCTTCCAAGCTGCAATTCCTCAAGTTCAGCCATTACCAGCTACAAAAGCAGGAAGCATGAGCTCCATTATATTACACCCTCTGCATATTTTTTCATATTAGATCTACTTACCTCAAGTAAGCTAACCAAGGAAAAAATACTTGAGATCATGACACACATTTCAAATTAGGAATTTCTGGGTTTGAATATGGAAACAATACAAATTTAACATGAAAACAAACCTGCATCTGAGCCAGCAGTAAACATAAGAAAGCAGACTGTTTTCAGTTACAGTAAATAAAGTAGTTGCCCATCTTAAACAAGAAAGTGATGGTTAATAGAAAAGTTGATGATTAGCTGCCCACCATTTTTGCAGCATGGGGTAAAAACTAATCATGTCTCACAGAATAGTGCATTAGGCCTTTAGCTGAGAGAGGAAGTATTTGAAATCACTTCATACAGATATTGTTAAAAACACTTGAGTACTTGACTCACTGAATCATGGCTAAGATACCTGAGAACAATTTTAGACTTACAGTAACAAATGAAATGGCTGGACTCAATCTTAAAACATGACCCATCATTTTTCCCCTCAAACTTCAGCCAAGTGGTACACCCAAAACAAAGTGGCATATAAAGAAAGGAATAAAGAGTGACGTATTAACTTGTTCCTCATTCCCCTCGTTAATTAATGTTTCAACTAATAACCCATCATCTTAACTGGTCACAGATACTTACACACATCATGGGCATATTGTAAATTTAAGAAAAAAAGATTTTTGTAAAGAAAAACCCTGAGAGCCCAAATGGTTATAAGCCTAAAGGTACAAGCAGAGAGAACCTCTGCCAGGACATTTAAGTTTTTGTTTTCTTCACCCCTTCAAATATAGTTAATGGTTTCATCATTATAAATTACAACAGAGCAGATAAAGATTTTCCATCTGTAAAAACGACATGTAATCTGTTTTATACAGGTATATCTTCTGTAGCTACCACATAAAAAGTTAACAATACCTCTTAGTGTAAGAAATTTGTGAGAGTGTATAGCAACACATTCCCGATGTGGCCACAGCATTCTCCACTAAGTATGCTCTTTTGCATCATGTGTATTGGATTAAGCCTACAATTTATGTTATTGTTTAAAGAAATTGCATCTCTCATCCACCAAATGCAAGGCTGAAGCACATGAGGTATCAGACACTCAAATCCCCAGGAAGTGCACACAGCTATGCTACATACAGATCATATAGCTTCACTCCTGCTTTAATTATTACACTCCTTTTCAGAATGATGCACTGAGTAGATTATGCTATGGAAACTTTAGAACATTAGTCATCTAGTCCAGCATACATTACTTTAGAATATTACAAGGTAGTGAGGAAAAAGTATCTTTCTCCTGTTCACGTGTCTCAAATACTGTATACAAAACAGACATCAAAGTGTTTCCTTTATATTATTATTTATAGTTTATCTCTGAACAGGTCTGGTGGGGTTTAAAATGCATTGGCTGTATATGAATTCAAACATGGCAGCATATGACTATTGTTCAGTATGAATTCCTTATTGTTGCAGCCTTAGGAAGTCAGCTTGATTCTGGAATGAGAGGTTACTTAAGGCCACAGTAACAAATTAAAATACTTTTCCTTTAAATATACACACTATTTCACTAAAGATTTTAGGCTTCCTGCTGTGAAACTCTCCTTGAAATACTGAAGTCTTTTTGTCTGTATCATCTGTTACACAGCACTGCACCTGCACAGTAACTGCCTGGCAAGTCAGAAGTACTTTGTGACTCAACTTCTAAAATTGCTTACTTACTCATGACCAGTTCCTCCTGCATTACAGCAAATGCAAAATGTAATTTTTGAGAGGAGACTTGTATTCTGTAATAAAGTAATCCACTCATTCATTTAGACAGGATACATTTTTTTTTGGTAACACACATACACAAAAAAAACCAACACTCATACTCACTTTTTAGAGATTTTATTCTGCCAGTTGTGAGGAAACCCATCCTAACTGTCGCCATCCAAAAGTCTGCTCTTTAATCTGAGCTAGTCATCCAGGCTCCATCTTAAACCAATAGAGAGATAGGCACCTTCAAAGACCAAGAGATTTAGATAGTGGGATGAGTATCTCAGCAAGGAATGAATTGCCTGCAGAACTGCCTCTCTCCTCCCCCCAATTCCAATTTATCTGTAGAAAGAGTTTAGATGACTGACTGAGACTACGTGTCTAACTTCTAGATTACTAAAGTTGGATAAGATAGATCCCACCCTAAATGTTTGACCTCTGAGACTGTTTCTGGATATAAACAGGAGTACCTGTTAGTTAAAATAATACCCCATGAAAAGAAAAAGTGTTAAATTAATTAAAAATAAACACTTACTTTCCTGTGACATCTCCAAAGCCTGAAAACATTTTCCTATGCTCCAGAAAAGCATCTTAACAGTTAATACAAAACTGAAGAAAACTTGTATTTGAGAAAGTAGGAAAGCTCATTTTCCTCCTTTTGTCTATGCATAAAGAAGTAGGAGAGATTCAGACCTGGTAGTTTTAAAAACTTTGAAAAACATCTACATATTAAAATCTTGCTAGAAGATACTTAAGTAGACATTGGAACTTTATCAGGAGTGTTTCTGAAAATCTCATTAGTCTTCCACCTCTATCTTTGAGAATCTCTGCTTGTCCTAAAAATAACGTTTTGCATGATCAAGTAAGAGGCCTGCCAATTTCTCAGCTGCAGTTAATATCCCTTTTTTTAAATAAATCTAGGTTAAATACAAAACATATTTTGGTTTTTTTTTTCCTCTATGTGCCCATGAATTTTAAGTATTTCATCAAAACACTAAAATGATAGTTTATACATTTCAAATTTCAATTTTTAGCTAAACACGAGCTCAGCACAAATCTCAAAAACTATCCATACCATAACTAATAAACAGTAATTATTTTTTATGTTGTAAGTTGAATAAATGTCTGTTAAGCTACAGTGACTTCAATTTGTGAAGTTAAATAGTATTGCTGTTTTTTTTAAGAACCAAGAGGAACATAAAAAGTATTGAACATTCTAATACTTATACCAACAAGTAAGTACACCCTTTCCTTTAGAAAAAGGCCAACAAAATTAGAGCACCTCTCACAGAGACAATGTATTTGGAAGAAAGTAATTTGGGTTGTGTATCTCTGGCTTTATCTGCTTCCATAACCAAATTCTCTTACCTTATCTTCTTAGGCATTCCCCAAATCATGACTGCTTTCACACAACCTCACTTAGATAAGACAGGCAACTAACTTGTAAGTATCACTGGCCCCTTTGGCCAAGCAACATAATTTCTACAAAGCTGGACCAGTCATTTGGTTTGGAAATGCATAGGCAACGGGGAAAAAAATTTCTACATTATTACAAGTGACCATTCTGCTCACAGTAAACAGAACATTTATAGTTATAAGTTGGAATCAGAGGATTTTATAGTGACTGTTCTGTCCCTTGACTGCTAAAAGAATGGTTCCCAAAAAGATTCTTCTGTGGGATAGAAGATGCTAATTAATTTATTACACTGCAGGTTGAGTTTTAAGTCTTATGTTTTGTAAATACTGGGGTTTTTTTCTTTGGGAAATCTTTTTTTTCTATGGGAAAATGAAGGTGGGAAGGGATGAGGCAAGTGGTTTTTTTCAAGGGAAGCAGAAATAGGAGTAGGAACAGACTTACATATAAAGTACGTACTCTACCTTTGGAAGATATTTCCTCTTGGACCACAGTATCCAGTCTGCCTGGTTGCTGCATTGGCTGAACCTGCATCTGCCAAAAGCAACACAAGGTCGACAAACTTTTATATTAGAGGCCATTATTCCAACAGAGGCATTGCACAGAGGAGTGCCTTCCTTCCCAGTAGCAACTATCTACACTATGTTCTCCCACTTTTCCTTTTGTCAGCATTCCTGCTGTTGCAATGGAAAAGTAACAGGTAATATTTATAGTATTTTAGTTTTTACTATTAATCACTGAAAACAGAGAAGGCAGCTATAAGGTGTACCTGCAAAGAAATGTTAGACTATCATTTAAGATCACTGGCAAAAAAAAATGTAACCTGGTTAATGGGAGACTGTAATTTTCAAAGAACAAGCATGACAAAAGGTGCACAATTTGCTTGTTAAAATTTTACCACAAATAGTAAGAGGACGAGTAAATTTCTATTCACTTCTTTTGTTCACTAAAGTTCAGTATGAATTTGATGATGACAAATTCCTTTTTTTTGAAGATACGTAACTATGAGCACGTTACAGCATTTCATTTCAGATCAGCCTAGTTGCAGGGTTAAGACTATTATTCTGAGTAGATCTTGGAGTTCTCTACTGGGTCTGAAGTAGTCTTACCTATTTCCAAAGCTGTGTGTGTGAGGTAGAATCACAGTTCACAAGAAACCGAGTATAAGTGTTATTGTCAGCAAGTAGCACTCCAAATAGTACTTGCAAAATAATTTTAAACTGACAATTATCTTATGATGCTAATAGATTTTTCCTGTAGGACCAATTTATTGAAAGAAGCAGCTTTGACCAGTATCACAAAGCTGACACCAGAGCCTGCAAATACACTGACAATGATATGCAATGAAATCTTAGGCATGTATATATTAATTTACACAATTACCTGTTATAGAATCTTGCATTAATGGGTTACATTTAACATGTAAGTTGGTATTTGAGATTAATATGCTATTATCACTTACCCTCAAAGATTTACACTAACAGTATCTAAGCTCCTCTCCAAAACTTGCAAAGTTACTTTTTTTTTACTCCTAGCTGAGATCAGTCATTCTACAAATAAAGTAACGAAGTAACGAAGACTGGAACCCAGCTATTTCCAGACACAGTTGAAGCACTGGGTAGGTCCATGTATTTTGTAGATTAGGATTTAAGACTCACAGCAATATGAAATTTGTCTACATTGCATGTGTTGCAGCAGTAACATATGGCGATGTTTTGACTTATAGTTGAGCTTGACTTCTTCCAAGCTGTTAACTTTCATCTTGCTGTTGTAGCTCTACAGAATGAGACACCAGAACACGAAGAAACCAAACCTTCCTTTCAAACACCAGACCGAATCTCATAGACTCTGGCATCAGGGTCCTGGCAGAAAGACCTTCTCTCCTAATACTAAGCGGAGTTTTGTGTATCAGACAGATTTCACAAGTAACGCGCAGGTGAAGGGACGGTAAAACGAGGGTGACGCCAGACATGATGTTATTCTTGCCCCAAAACCAGCGCTGCACCGAGGCGTGTTTCGGGAGACCACGCCAAGCTGTGGGAAGGGCCCTCCCCTGCGCACCGCCGGCCTCACCTCCCGGGCCGGGGCTTCCCGCGGGAGACCAACAACCCCCGTGTCACCTCCCGGCCCCCACCCGCCAGGTCCCCGCACGCCCGGCGGGTCGCCCCTCGCTCCCCCGCGCCCCAGCGCGCAGCTACAGCGACCGCGCTCCCGCGCAGCGGCGGAACCGGGCCGAGCCGGGCCGAGCCGCCTCTGCCCGCCCTGCGTTCCGGGGGCAGAAAGCGCCCGGGGCCGCTACCGTTTCCTCCGCGCCGGGGCCCGCGGGCAAGCGGCCCGGGGCAGCCTGCCCAGAGGCCACAGCGCCCGCCGGGGGCCCAGCCCGGCCCAGGGCAGCGCAACACTGGGAGGACGAGGAGGAGGAAAATGGGCGCGGAGCGGGGCCGCGAGAAAAACCAGCGAGACGGGGCCCACGCGAACCACGGAACTGGGGACAGGGGAGCGGGGGGCGAGGCGGCCGCGGCCCCGCACCGCGGTCACGTGCAGCGCCGAGGCGCGCCCCCGCGCAGCCCCGCCCCCCTCCCCGTGCGGGCCGTGCGCGCGCCCCGCACCGCCCCCGGTTCTTCCCGCCTCGGCCAATGAGGCGGCGGCGGTGGTTAACCCCTGGCTGCGCGGCGCGGCGCGGGCGGAGCGGAGCAGGAAGCGCCGAGGGAAGGAGGCCGGGAAGGCTGGGCGGGCTGGGAGGCCGCCGTCGCGCTGAGGAGGAGGAGAAGGAAGAGGAGGAGGAGGAGGAGGAGGAGGAGGGGGACGGCTGGGAGCCCGGCCGCCGCTGCCGTCGCCTCTTCCTTCCGCCCGCTGTGGGGAGCGAGGCGCGCGGGAGGCACCTGTCACAGACGCCAGGGCGAGCGCGGCGTCCTCCCCGGTGAGAGGCGGCGGCGGCGGCAGGAGAGGCCCGGCACGGCGCGGCGGCAGCCTCGGCGGGGCTGGCTGGGGGACGGCTGCGGAGATGATGCCGGTGAGTGGAAAGGGGTTGAGTTCGCGGCGTCGCCTTCCCGGCCCGGCGCCGCTCTGCCGGGCGGTGGGACGCCTTGCCTTTTCCTGCGGGGCTGACGGCGGCGGATGGAGTGCGCGGCGCCGCCGTCATCCCCACCCGTGCCCCTGCCAGCCGGGGCAGAGGGCGACGGTGCTTGCGGAGACGCCGTCGGGCTCCGCGCCGGGGGTGGGGCTGCCGGTCCCCACCGTCCCTGGCTTCCCGGGGGGCACACGGTCTCCTGCCGCTGCCCTCCTCAGCGCGGGGCTGCCGTCCCCCTCCGGCCGTGACAGGTCGAGGGCCGCGTCCCGCCGGGCTTTGCCCTCGCCTCCGCCTGACGGGGCTCCTTCCCCGGCCCCCGGCGCCCTCTCGCGCCCGCGGCAGTTTCGGCGGGGGGCAGCGGACAGCGCGGGTTTCACCGCCGTCCGGGTATCGGCCGGCGAGGCCCGGTGTGGTGCGTGGGGGGGGGTTTCTGTGGTTGCGTGAGTGGGTGTGCGGGGTGTGTGTGTGTTTGTTTGTTTGTTTGGGTTTTTCCCTGCCAAGCGCGGATTTTTCGTCGCCCGGGTGTGGGGAAGGGTTAAGCAGTCCCGGGGCAGGCGGCTCCGGCCCTTCGGCCGGTTGTGGGGCGAGTGCAGGCGGCAGCTTCATTCCGGCCTCGCCACCTCTGAGGGGAAGGCGGTCTGGTCTCCCTCCTCGGTTTCTGCCACCTCTTTTGTGCAACCGTCGCTTATTTATCGAAGATAAAACCTTTCATTTCCCTGCAAACAACCTTGATTGTCTTCTGTGACAGAATCTCTCTCCGTTTCCTTCCCCGCTCTTTCCCTCCCCCTTTCTCTGGGGGCTGATGCAGTGGTCAGAAGAGAGTTGTTCTTGATGACTGTTCGTTTTATGACAGGATCCTCCGAGACTGAGTAATAAACAATTACATTCTTTTTGTTCATGTCTTTTGAACTCTATTTGATCTCAAATGTGGGTTTATGAGATGCTCCATATAGGGGAGTATCTCCCATGTTTTCTCTAATTCCTGTAGAAATGAGCTTTTTATTTACGGTTCCTTTGCAGTGTTTGCAACCGAAGCGCTGCAGCAGAATGCTTCTTGGAGAGAATATTAAAGACATCTTTTACACAATTTTATTGCTCTAACTTTGTTTCATGACTGACAGGAGGAAATAAATAGATCAAACTAGATGTAAAATTTCAGAATGAAGAGTACAGGTAGCGTTTAAAAACCAGGTATTGTAACAAGCTTTTTAACATGATGTGCTCTTTAACTTCCAACTGCTAGGTACCAAAATGTTCTGTTGATACTGTATAAGAATTTCACTGTACTAGGCATACTAGAAACCAGCAACAGAGTTCACTGAGTTACAGACTTACTCCATAAACATACGGATGTTAGCTTGTAAAAACAAAACCAAGGTGACTGTCCGCTTTTTCAGCTTCCGTCGCAACATAGGTTATGCTTTACATTCATGAAATTCTTATTGAAAACCCAGTATGCCAATGACAGGCTAAGTCAGAACAAATGTATTTACTTCCCATTACTAACCCACATGTGGGTTTCAGGCTAATGTCATAACTTCCGTAGTGCAGTGATTGACTTTTTATAAAAATGGGGTTTTTACCTATTTGAATGTTTCTGCCAGTGTGTTACCTTCATGCTTGTTTAAATGTAGCAGTTGTTTGTGCTTATTGGAAGGTGTTACAAGATTCAGAGTTTTTATTACGTTTTTGAAACACACTTCAAAGCATTTTTAATACTGATGGCTGAATTTTAATAAAAAGAAATTATCTTGCTACAGTGGTAGTAATGCTGCAGCTTAGAGTTTACTGAGTCTGAATCCTAAATTAATAAATATTTTACTTTTCTGAAGAGCTTTTAGATGCTGTTATGGACAGTCTAACATAAGGTACTCAGAAATACATATATTTAAATGGACACTGTGACAGTGCCTTTAGTCTTCTGGTTTCTCATTCCAGCTATTTTATTTCTGGACTGTAAGGATGAAAAAAAAGACCCCATTTACTGGAATAATCAACATATAATATCAAAAAAATGTGAACATATGGTTGTCGAACAGGACCAAATGTTTTGGGTTTTTTACTTGTGATTTTGTATTCTGAAAAGGGAAAAGCTAGTGATCTAACTTGTTATTTGATGGAATTCCTTGAATTCATATTCATAGAAGCTTTTTTCCTCCCTGATCCTGTTTTGTTTTGTTTTTATAATTAACAAAATATATAATGGCGAGAGGAGACACTTTAATACTACTAGACTTGAACTGTTCTAACAAGTGGGTATCACTACAGTTTTGTGTCAACAAATTAGAAAGTTTGATAACATTTCATTTTAGTTTCTTATGACTTGTATTTATTGGACTTGATGTAATTGATTGAAGCCATTTTTGGATTGGTAATTTTTTTACATTCTGTACAACCATTTTTAAGAATGAAGTTATATCTGAAGCATAGAAAATGGAATGATCTGTCTTCCTCTTTTCCTGTGTTTTGCCAGTGGTGTTCCCCCCCCCAGGGAACAGGGTTACTTTGGAGAGGTTTTTATCCATTACCATTTCTTTTGTGATCTCCCTCTCTGTTCTTCAGCATCCTTTCCATAAAAGTTTATATTGCTTATTCTACTTTGTTTTTGAAAAATATAGAAATAACTATATTCTTGGTCCTGAACACAGTTGGGCTTTTGGAAATAATAATGATGTGGACTGCACTTTTCTCACCCATTGTTTTTTGCTTTGCTGACAAGGCACATCCATCATAAACTCTTTCATTGCCTTCAGGACATAAGGGCTATGTGTATGATGAGCTTATGATGCTACACTGAATATCACCTCTACTAAGGAACTTATAAGTATGCCTTGAATATAGTGATGGTTTTTTTCAGTGAAAAAAAAGGTTAGTGTTTATTGCATTCTTAGCATAAAACATGCAAAGCCAGAACTATGTGATAACCTTTCAAACATGAAATATTTTGGGTTAAAACAGTCACAGTTATATTTTTTTGCAAAAATATTGTGGATGTTGCTCCTCTTTCAGCCACATAATCCACCTGTTTGGAGGAGCCTAATTATCTTTTTTTTTTTCTCCGTTTTTTAAAAATTTTGTCCTGCCCCAGTAGGGTTTTTTTGGTGAGACTTCAGATTTTGTTTTTGGAAGAGTCTTGGAAATTTTTACTCATAGAATGCAATTAATGCTTTTTCTTCTTGGATGGTTCCAAAATTGTCTCTGCTGACAAATATTAGCCATATTCCTCAGACAGCAGAGTGCAGACAAGAAAAGCCACTTATGAGGAGCACTGTTTTCCTACTTAAGAAGAGAAACAGTGGAAGAAGGAACTGCTACAGTTGAGAAGTATATAACACTTCCTATTTTTTACCTAAATTTTGAGTATCATTCTTTTACAGCATGTGTGAGGTAACAGATCATGCCAAAGGCGTAGTGCTATGCAGAGTCTGTACACTATCAGTAAAGTGGTAAGAGAGGTGATGGTGGATGCTGTGTAAGAAATTGTGATGGACTGAATCTCTTAGGAGAAGTAGTTAGTATTGCATATTCTCCTAGCACATATTGGTGCAGAGCTTTTCTGGTTTTGCCTTTAACTTGATTGGGAGAAATTAATATAATTGAGGTTGCAGCCAGCATTCACATTTTTGAGCACATCTAGGAGGAACCTTGCGGGACTTTGTGCGAGGCTTAGAGTCAAAGACTTGTTGGATGCATCTGTTTTTATGTGTAGGATCTGGTCATTGTGCTTGTTGTTTTAATAGAAGTGAGAGTGAAAAGTTTGGAGAGTGTTTATTGATTATTTTTTTTTTTTGTCTAGTTAATTTTGTATTTTGTGTGATGCTGCAATTCTTCTCCAAAGATGACCATGACTGATGCATATTTTATGTTAGACTAGACAATACACAAGTGGATCTCGAGTATTACAGTGTGCATTAATATCTTAATTGCTACATGTGTTCCTGACCTATTGAAGACAGATAACGTGATTGATAAAACACAAAGCAAAGATAGGTATCTGCAGTAGTTATTTTTGAATTAAGCTATCTGCCAGGTGAATTAAGGAAAAGAGTTTTTTTGTTGGGTTTACCTTTCCTAAAAAGTCCAAAGTGGGCACTGCTTATTCCTAATTTAAAACCAAAAGATTTTCAAATCAGTGTACACTGTTCTCTTCCCTTAAGTCTAAAGGAAGACGTGTCACTTTAATACACTTAAATCAATGTTAGGAATTTTCAGTGATGTTGAGATAAAATATATTGCAGTTAATTCAGAGCTGTATGGTTATCAGCAATACTGATATCATCCTTGTTTGCTGAATAAATCTGAACTGACTGTAGAGAATAATTTGCAAGTTTATCAGCCATTATTAATGGAGTTATTTATTGCAACAAAGCTTAAAGGCCATTTTGTGGTTTTTTGGATCATGTCACTATTTTTTAGGATGACAGAATATGGCCTATTCTGTGGTAAAAATAAGTTCTTCAGCTTCACCATGTCAACAAAAAGTACTATTCATAGGCTACTCTGATAACAGAATATTTAAATATATTTAATAGATACATGTGGATTTTAATGAAACGTATCAGAAAATTTTGAGGGAAAGGATATTAGTTTCTCTTCATATATTAATATAGATGAGATTGTTGCCCGTTGCAGACTTAAGAGAGAATAGGTATTTGACAACAAAATTCCATTCCACCTGATGGAGTTATGTTAGGCTAACAAATTCAAGTCTGATGTGAAATATATTGTAAAAAAAAAAAAAGTATTATTTTATTTATATTAAGATCGCATACAGCTGTGGAACAGCCCCCATTATGCAAAGAGTTGTCCATGCATAAAGATAGTGCCTTTTTTGAAGTATTTGTAGTCTAATGCTTGGTATTAAAGTGAAAGCTCACATTTGTTATCTTTTTAAACATTCAGGGGTTTTTAGATCTAATTATTTTGTCCTTATGAGCTGGACACATCTTCAAACCTCTATTCTCAACAATTATTTTTTATTTTTGAAGAAGCAAATTATTGGCTAATTGGGGGGTGGGGGTAGGGTGCCTTGCTCCCTTTCCACCATGACTCACTGTTTGAATTTACAAGTCTTATGTGTTTGTCTAAATTAAAAGCTTAGTATTACCATACATTAATTACTAGCACAGGATAGCTCAAAATACTTCAACTCTAACTGAATATGCTAGCCTGGGATATAGGAGATTCATTCCTGGGCTTGTGTTAGACCCCAAGAAAGTGAGATAATTTTTTTTATTAAATTGGAAAATGATATTATTGGGTGATTTCAAATGTCTTTAAAATATTTCTTCACTTATGAACAGCTTTTCTGCCAGTCTTGAATCCTTTGTCTCACTGATTCTTAAATTATAAGACTTTGAAGTAAATAAATATTGCAAAATAGTAATTTTAACACTTCAGGTTGGTACATTTTTCTGGTAGTTTGGAAATCTGCCGTTAGAATCAATTAAACTTAGAAGCATGTAATAATCTCTAATGTATTAGACAATATATCCATAGAATGTACTCAGTGTTTTGAGCTTCTGAAAGCATTTTTTTTATGACAATAATAGAATTATATTGTGCAATAATAGATACCATCCTTCAGAAGTAGATTTGTGCATCAAAAGCAACAATGCTACCAGGAGGACAAAGCATAAATTCTATAATAACTCTAAGGGCAAGCAAGAATATGAACTGCTTAGTGGAGAATTGTTTTGAACATCAATTTTCAGTCACTTTACCTATATTTTAGGTCACTTCATTTTCTTAAATCTTACTTAGAAACAAGTACGTGTAATCTTGCTTTATTGTAGAGTGCAGGTTTATCACTGTGGTGCAGTAGGATGTTGGAGCAACTGAATTCCTTTCAGGGCTGAGGTTTCACAATAGAGATGAGCTGGGTTAACCATTTCCTGTGGCCGGTGGAAGAGGCTGTTTCCTCTTCCTTGCTGCTCATTCCCACCATTTGCTTTGAATGGAATGTGCTGCTTGTCTCTGTAAACGGATCCAGGTCACTAAAAATGTAAAAAATAGTTGTATCCAAAGAATGCTGAAAAAGATCTATGTACACACACATTTATTTATATATAGGTGTATTTTGCCAGGCTAGTGCATTGTATCAGCTTACATTGTGACTATTGCATTGTCCGTGTTGGTACAGGAGGAAGCAGACTGCTTGGCTGAGACTGGTAACAGAGAAGGGGATAGGGAAGTGGAATCTTTCCCTTTCAGTATTTTTGTTTATTCAGTTTAGTTCACTGTGGAGCTGTACGCCAGGCGACGTATTTTGAATTTTGTTCTCTGGCTGTTCAGCAGGTGAGTAGGCCAGTGAAATGAAACTAAAGATCTCTGCAGTGCAGTAACATTGCTACTTCAGCGATAAGTTACGGTTTCACTGGTTTTCACATCTTTATTGGGTATCCAGTAACACTTTACATTTTTCCTGAAACAGGAGAAAGTAAGGAATACTGGTTTTTTGGTAAAACATGAGGTCTTTGAGGAAATACTGAGAAACAAATATGAAGTTGTGACCAAAAAAAAAAGGAAAACCAATAAAACTTAGGTGGCAGTTGCTAGTCTGCTGTCATTTTTTCCCCCCCACTTTGCAGTATTGCATTCCTTCTGATTTCTGCCCATTATTTCCTTATCCTCTTAAGATTCACAGTGTAGTTTAGCCTAGTTCTTCAGTAGTGGAAGTACAATTAAGATTTTTTAGTTTCCAATTCATTGCTTTGCTTAGCAGCAGAGTTCTATTTATGTGAGGAGACTATAGCTATAAAATTATTTTATTTAAGGAATTCTAACTTCAGCAGGAAGCAATCTAATCTGAATTTGCGTATGTTGCAAACACTGTGTTTATGTATCCTTATGTCTAAATTTGACAAAAGGATTTCAGCTTTCACATGACTAAACTATTGTTTATAAATTGAGAATGGGGGAAACTGAGGCTTCAGTTTTGTGTAGGTGAGATTGATATAACTGCAGGGGCTGCTGTAGTCCTGCCTCCCTCTCTTGTATTGGCTCTGGTATTTATTTGATTCTGTGCTGAGCTGTTTCAGTATGCGAACTCAGCAGGAAGTTGTTTGCTTTTTTTTTTTTGCCTTTTTTTTTTTTTTTTTTTTTTTTCCCTCCAGGATACTTTTCTGCCAGCTGAGCACACTGAAACCAACTCGGTGCAGGGTCAGATAAGCACTGGAACCAGCACAAGAAAGGGCAGAAATGCGTAGATTGCAGGAAGAATGTAATCAGTTTTATCAGTTTAGGTTGTTCAGATTTTTCAGCCTGAAACAACTCCATGGTGGTGAACAAATACAGTGAGATATACCCAGATGACTTCAGTATGTAATCCATGTCCCAAGTGGCAAAGAAGAGTAACATCCCTGCTCTCTGAAATCAAAACAAGAAAACAGTGCAGTGCTCAAGGTCTCTGCTGGGCTAATCTAGGAGAATTTCCCCAGTCCCAAATCCCATGGGTTGACCCCATGCACATAAGCACGGTGCATTCCTTGACTAGCATCTGAATTAATTCTGTGTTCTGCTCTCCTGGGAGCCAATTTTTAATGCTTCAAGACCAGCAAACCTCACTCTTCGAAAAACCAGAAGGTATCTGTCCAGACCTACTAAAGTGAATAGCTGAGAATTGTTGAGAGTTACAGTATTAGATGAAAAAAGCAGTAGACAGGGCTGCATTATTAATATATGGAGAAAAGTATTGCCTGCATTGCTCTCTGATGTTTAAAGGGAAAGAAATACATTGGTTTGAGACGAGCAAAGTTTACCATAGCCATTAAGTACAGGCTTAACTGCATATAAATATTTTTTTTTAATTTCTCATAGAAGCTAGGTTAAGTCTTAGTTTAGAGTAACAGGTACAGCTTAAGTTGTGGAGACGTACATTGAATGCATGTTTGCATGAGAAAATCCTTTTCTAATCCTGTTTCCTAATGCAATTTGTCTAATTTATGATTCAAGACAGTGCTGCACCTGTTGGCATTCGTACTCCTGTTCTGAAGGTGATACTTTCAACATACTTCTGCTACTTTCAGCATAGTTCAACCTCTTTTTTTATATCTCCTCCTCCCATGCTTACTACTACAGGCTTCAGAAAGTGTATCTGGCTATCTTGTAAAATCTTAACCAGTGTGTTGGTCAAAACCTGACCCAAATCTATCCCATCTAGCCAAAGATAGGGGTTTTCAAATTACTTAAATTCAGAACATGGTCATAATGTGTCTTTAATAAATCTCAATCACTTCCTTGGAAAAGATATAGAATAGGGAGAGGATATTTTTACATCGTTATGATATAATTGATGTCTGTAAAATGGTTGGCAGGCTGTTAGCATTTTGTAGAGAACAGGATGTGATAGCCAGAGCGTACTGTGTGATGATGTGGGCAGCATAGGAAACTAGTATCTCTAAGTTTAAACAGTTCAACTAGTGGTTACTTGCCTGAAACTCTTAAGTTACATGCTGACAGCTTAGCTAACTTATTATTTGGGCATCTGAGAAAGTACTAGCATCTATGATCCGACAGCCATTTCTTACAAATCCTGTAAGATAATTTAAGATAACATGGGTGTGTTAGATACTTAGCTTAGTCAAATATATGCTTAGAAATAGTCAAACAGGGTTCTTAGTGTTTGAAGTTGCTATTCTGATACATCAACAGGGAGGTGGTTAGATTGTCCTGCTGTGTATTTAAAACCAGCAAATTCTTGGAATTGAAATTTTGGATAATTCTGCAGGCTAACAAATGGGTTAATTACTATTCAGGCTCCGAACAATTGGATTGCATGTACACTTTGGGAGATCACTGAATTCTTGAAAGTGTCTTATAAAAATAAACTATGAAACTCATCTCTGTATGCAGCTTCATCTCTGCGTGCAGCTCTGAATGTCTCAGCATGCCTGATGCTTAATTTCCTTACGTACTGCTTTATTGTCCCAGATTATCTAAATTTCAGAAGATTTTAGCTGCAAGTCTCTGAATCATGTAGTTCTAATAGTGGAAAAAAAATTTGTAATGGTTGACCTCCTTTACCTTTTAAATCATGTCAGTATCAATGCAATTATTTTAAAACCGTATCACATGGATTGGTGTCTATTCTAGCCCATGTCAGTTGGAAATCTTTTCAGTTCTTTTTCTGAACAGCTTCTTGGTGTATTAACAGTGCAGTGCATTTACCATTTTATTGTCATTTATCACCACTTCAGCAAAAGCTTGTTGGATATGGGAATATGCTATAAAAATCCAAGCTTTACATTGAAACAAATCTGTTTCAAGTCTCCTACTTGCAATCTTCCCCCCTGCCAAATTCCTGACTGCACCTTTTTTTTTTTTTTTTTTGCCAGAGGGTGGAGAGCTGTAGTATTTGTTTTTTGTAGCACTGATAGGAGGTAAGATGGTGAAGGAGGTTTAAATCAGTTTAAACTCTGAATTATAAACTGCTCTGTTTACCCTAGTGTGATTTTGAATTCAACTCACACTAGAATAATTTAATTTATGTATCAACTACTGTGCTTTTGCTTATTTTTAGCTAAACATAAAGAACTTTCAAATTTGATTCACTTGCACATTTACCAACCTTTAAACTACTTTGATGTCCTTCTTATAGTGGATTTTTTTTGTATTTATGGTACAAAATTATAGTCTGAAGAAACACTTTAAGGGACATAAAAGACATGATAAATCAGAGGATTTACTATACAGTGTTTCTGATATGGTATTTTTGTGTTTCTGGGTGTTTTATAAATTCAGCCTAACAAATCTTTGTGATCTGAGTCTTCAGCACATTACTGGATTAGCCCCATTTACTGCTGTTCCCTTCCCCCCGTCATCTGAAGCTACCAAAAATGCTCAGTTTGGTCTCTGAGTTCTGAAGAACTGAGAAGGCTTGGCACAAAATTACAAGAAAGCTTGTTCTGGAGTGTGCATGTACTTGCCTGTAGCTTTTCAGAAGCAGGAAAAAGCTTTTGGTCAGCTTTTTCTTACTGTCTCACAGATGATATAGAGATTTTTCAAGCAGTGACGTCTCGACAGCCTCTTTTCTTCCAGTGCTCAGGGATGAGAGCGTTCTGATTGTGTCTGAATTTCTTCATAAACCTTTTGTCTTCCTTTCCCCACCTGAAGTGGTGACCAGTCATTCAGTCATCCTTCTTAAGTACTGCAGTTTTCCTGTGAGAAAAGATGTCTTCAAATATGTGAAAGAACGCAAAAATGTGGATGTTGTTGTGTAGCTGTGTATGTTTTTGATTATTAGCATCTGTAGTCATACTGGAATAAACAGTCTGATATGCTGGGGACTTAGGGATGCTACTGTGTTTCTAACATTATTTGGACAGCAGTTGGTAAAATCCCTTCTGTACATCCCAGCCCCGCCCCCCACACCCCTGCAAAAGAGCATGCTAAACACAATTTCTGTTTTGAATGTGTGTATTTGACATGTTAAAATCTTTTTCACTTTTATTTTCTTTATCCTTTGATTGGAAAAAGGAAACACGGTCACCACGAATCATACTCTACGTAGGTTACTGAGCGTACAGTTGTTACAGTTTAATGGAGCATCACTTTTTTACCTCAATAAAATAGATTTAAGAAAACTTAGTTGTCAGTGGACCATTAAGGTGGAAGTGATAAGTAAACCTAGGTATCTGTCTCATTAAGTATTATTAATTTACAGTGACCTGTGAAAAATTTGATGGGTGGTTTTTTGTTTTCACTTTTCCCAGTATGATCCATGGATTTTTGATTGATCCTACTGGAGAAACTGAAAGAGAATGTACAGAAAGCAAACAAGCTGGTTTTTTGTACTCCATTTGGTATGCAAATTATAACAAGTTAATTTTCATCTGGAAGTAATCTTAAGGTGTCCATTTAAATTAATTTTCCACGAATGTGGAAAAGCTTATCTTAGAGGGCCTCTGTGCAATGGTGCACATTTGTACTTCAGCATGTTCAAAATAAATAAATTATACATTTGCATGTTAGTCATTTACAACATAACATACAGCAGGAGGAAAGAAGTGAAAATAGTGACAGGGCAAGATAGGGTGGCAAAGTGGAACAAAAGTTATTAAAACAAATAAGCCTTAATTTAAAGTTAGTGATATCCTGCATGCAGTGTTGTATTTTATTCCTTCTGAACTCTTGCTTTTCTTTATACTTGTCCATTACTTCTCTGTGTATTCTTAGTTGCTCACATCCACCTATTTTAATCTGTAGCTTTATGTTAAGTAATTTTTCCATTTTGTGTAGATATTTGATGTAAAGTTATGTACATTTTAGGGAATTACACTTTCATTTTTACTTCACATTTTTTCCTACATCATTCCGTGTGGTTTTCAGAGGTCATGAGTGTCTTTATGTTAAAATGCTTTAGTAGAATCGTAGACTGCATTTACTTTCCTACTGAGTTATTTACATAGTCTGCAGATCTATAGGTTTGCTGAATGTGAGCTTTGTCACACAGGGCAAGCCCTCTTTGATCTTAAATGGTTTTTACATTTAATATAGGATCATAACTTATGTCTATGAAATACTGCATGTACCTTACCTCTTTCATTTAGAACATTCAAAACCTCTTTATGTTTTTGGGAGGAAAATCCCCTTGTTTCTTTAATTTAGGATTTTGAGGCTGGTAATATATTAAGCAACCAGAGGTTGTGGTATCCTTTATCTCTTTATGTATATCCTAGATTTATATTTACCCACCTAACAGTAACAGTTATAAATCAGGCAGCCAAATAACTGCACTGAATCAGATACTCAATATGGAGACAATACATCTATGGACTATATGCAAGAAAGTAAGGGGCTACACTGTGCTTGTATTGGTTTTATTATTTATCTGATTTAACAAACTACACACAGGTGTTTTCAGTTATTTCAGAAGGGAGGATGACAGGATAAAAGGGAAGTTCAGTGACATGTATGTTTATTCTAGTTCATATTCTTCTCTTGAAAGGACCCAATTATCCAGTAGGGATGGCAGGCTTTAGTTTTGGACCCTCCTGCATACTCCTGGTCTGAATGTGTATGTCATGCCTTTCTATTGCGAGTAAGGCTTTTATAAGTTTTAGGGGTTTGTTTAGAAGAATTCAGCCAGTAGCCATAGTTCAAAGAGTGGCACAAGATGTGTTAATATAAGCCCAGCTTTTCCTATCAAATATTTATTCATGTGATACAGTTTGTTTTTCTGGCAGATAAAGATACAATCTGGTTTTGGAGAACAACCAGATTAGATTTTTTCCATCCTTTCAAAAGCAAAACAACCCTTCCCTTTTAAGAAATATCCTCCAGTTTCTCATTTATTTAAAATGTTCTCAGTTGCTAATAGGTTAATCTTTTTAAATTGCAGCATTTTATGAGCCTGAAATGATTCTACCAATTATATTTTCCATAAACCTCTCAATGTGATACATGCTTGCTGAGGAGGAAGGAATACTGCATGGGATCAGAATGTTTTTGTTACTGACAAAATGCATTAAGGGAGGACAGTACTATTTCTGAATGTTGAAGCAGGCTTAATACGGTATCTTAGTAGCTCTTCCTTCTCTGCTGCTGCTTTTAGGGAAGGGTAATGTAACAATTCTGCAGCTTGTAAATTAAGTTGAGAACCCCCTACTTTTCCCTTCCTGCAGAGTTAACATGTAAGGTGCTACACAGAAAATGTAGCTCATAGCTCTGTTTTAAGAAAGATGGGTTCTGTTGATCTTTCATAGTATGGTTTGGATTTTTTTTGTTTGTTTTTCTTTTTTCTTTCTTTTTACCTGTACCTTTGGTCACTTGCTCACTCTTTCTCTCCATTTTCTCTATTAAGGGAATGGATCAGGCTGGAGGATAGGCTTTGCTCCTGCAAGCGTAGAGTTTAAGAGCTAAATGCACTGTTGGTGCCATCTCTCTGTTCCCCACTCTGGATCCTGTATCATGTTGACAGGAATGATGATAAACATTCGCTGTCCCTTGACATGAAGAGGCAATCAGAAACATAGTTTACCGTTTTATATTCTCTGCTGCTTGAATTACATCCAGCAAGAAGACAGACTTTGCCAAGAATGGAGTAGTGCCTCAACTATAGTATTTTTAAGCATAAATACATGGTGGATTTGTTGTTGCTGGTTTTTTTGTTTTTAAGCTGGTTGGTCTTTTTCAAACATCTTCTTGATTTAAGAAAATATGTCATGGAAATGTCTTTTGATAGTTGTTAGGATCATTTGCTCTTGAAACTTCTGCTCATGTCACTGCCCCCTTCAACAGGAAAATCACTTCTGTCTCTTTTGAGACAGTCAGAGCCTTATCTGTAAATTTATTTAAGATGGATACTTACTGTTTGTCATTATTATAGTAGCAAACAAAGATTGCTATTGCACAATGAAAGGGTAGCAGAACTCCCTTACTGCAACCTTGCCTAATTAGGTGAAACTTGATCTAGCCTATCTTGTTCCTGTCAGAACTGTGGCCTGTCTTGTTTCTTTAGAACATCTTATCACTGCTCGTCATTACTGCTTGAATTCATATGCCAGTAGACCAAAAATACTCCATTTAAGTAGTTTTTTCACTGTAGTTGTTGCACAGAAACTGTTCTTAGGTTTTAGCTCTACACAATATTTTTATATTCACTGCTATCTACAACTGTCCACATGAAGAATATTTTAAGGATGGTTCTTCAGAATATTATAAAAACATCAAAAGAGAAATCTTGGCTACCAGAAAAGGCTGGACTTAACTCTAAAAACTGGACAAGGGACAGAATTATAAAAAAGAAGGTGGGATTACATTGCTTTTTGTTTATTTGCTGTAAAATTAAGCATTTTGGGATTTCTTTTTGTAAAACCAAACGGTGTATCCTTATGATGGGTTAGAGTCCGCATGTACGGGATTTTCACTTGAAGATCAGAGATTATTGCCTTATATGGGTTTCTTCTGTATACAAATGTCTGAAATTTTTAATTTTTTAAATTATTATTTGTTGTTGGTTTTGATTTGGCAAGGTGGAGATCTGAGAGTAAAACAGAACAGCTTTTAATTTTAAAATCTGCCATTTAAAAACTAAAGAAATGCACTGGAAAGAGTTATTTTCTATTATGTGCAATTTCCTCTCAGATGGAAGGAAAACCCTGCAGACTGCCTGTTGAATCCCAAAGGATGTATTCACTTTTTACTTTCTATATTTTTGCCAAGCCAGATAACATTACATCTAAGATTGAAGCAATGCACTAAACAATCAGTACTTTGTTAATACTTTCCGCTCAGTGGGAGAAAGCTGTGGCAGTCCCGTCTTCTTTCACTCTATTGAAAATGAAAGAGTAGTTCTGATTCCAGTTGCAACATTACATACGGGTGTGTGTCCAGTAGATTTCATAAAAGTTGTTCCTTGTTTGTAAAATGAAAAGGTGATGTTCAGTGCTGCAAATCACCTTTATTAATTGACAAAAAGCACAATGTCTTTAGTAAAAATATTATGTTAATTGGTTGTTTTTGTTTTGTGGGTTTGCCTTTTTGTTGTTTTTTGTGTTTTGTTGAGAAGTTGTAAATGAAAAGACACAAATATCTGTGTTTGTATTCTGTACTTTTTTGATGAGGTTATTTTCAGTGCAGTAGGTAGGTCAGGCTTTTCTGGAATTCAGTGGATGTTGGATGACTTTGCTGTAGCTGTTGACAAGGTCGAACACAAGACTGTAGAAACATCAGCACCTCCCTTTCCTTAGCCTTGGCCAAAATATTTTTAATAATTTGAGAACACTCAGTTCTGTGATACAGATTTTGTGGGACATTTTTGTTGCATGTGGATTCTGCAGATTAAGTTGTCTTTCAGGAAAATTAACACAAAACCTCATGCTTAACCCTGCTCCTCAGCTTTGCCTTGTGTTATCAGAATGAGCTTTCTTTCAAAGTAAATTACAGTATTGCTAATCCCAATACGCAAAAACCTTGAGCAGGACTTCTCCCCATATCCCCCACTCAAAAGAAGTGAAATACTCAATTTTTTTGTTATCTGTCATCTGGTTTTCGAGGTTTTTTGGGAGTATCCTGTTTTGTAAGGTTTGGGGTTTTAGAGGGTTTTGTGTGTGTATGGTGTGTGGTTTTCTTGGTTTGGTGGTTTGTTTGGGGTTTTTTAAGCCTTTACTTTTGGTGAATGTGACTTATTTTTTTTCTATGACTGGAAAGCTGAGATTGTTATGTAATAAAATGGTCTCTGAAGCTGAGTCATCTTAGATTCATTTAGTTTTGTTTTTAATTTACTGTTAGTTCACCTGAGTTTACTGCAAATTTTGCAGCACTACAGTTGCATTGTTCTTCAGCAACATGTCTTCTGTAATGATTTGGAAAGTAAAATATTTAATAGTATTTTTTAACATATTATTCATATCTCATCAGCTGTTGAAATGAAATGGGCAGTTAATGTTTTAGGACTGTTGTTTCAAGCTTGTCATGCATTTGATGTATGACATGCTGGTTACCTTGACAGATATTTAGACCTCTGAACGTTAGCACAAAGCTCTGTTTGTGATCTTGTATGATCAGATGTGGTTGTAATGCCACAGTGATTCCTCCCTTCTTTTCCTTGGGGGCTATGGGGCCTCATCTGACCCTTGTCTGGAGTTCCCCACTTAACTTTGAACCATTTGGCTTGGAGGGCCCTGGGTTGAAAATGTGAATAATAGCAGAAATGTGGACATCATGTTTATATTTTATCAAAATAGAGCTGTCAGACTTTATGGACAAAAGGACTTCAGGAAAGATGACGGCACAAATGTAGCTATTATTTTGATCTGGAATCTTTCTGTCCCCTGAACTTTTGACTTTTCCCATGTATTATGAGTGTTCCATGCATTTGGAAATGCAGTGTCTGCTTCAGTTTTCTAAAAAGAGTTTCTCAAGAATCTATTGTTTAAGGAATTATCATATTAATAGGGTTAAACAGCTACTAAAATATTTAGTTATAGCAGGGGTATTTGCTAGTTTCTTAAATAGATTAGCAATTTCTTTTCCTTCTTTCATTAAATAATAACACAAAATTGTGCCTGCTGATTTTTATTGTTTTTCAAGGTGCTTTAGATAAATCTCATTGAATTTAGGCAGGCAGTACTAGATGAAGTTTGTCATCCTAAGATTCACTGAAAAAATATTCTAAAAGATAAAAAAGGGTATCCTTAATGAAGCCAGCAAGTGTCAGAAGACTGACTTCTTCAGAGCTGCTTGAAGATCAGTCTTCTGTTCTTGATAGACAGCAAAGACTCATTTGCAATAGTCCTATAACAAATCAGAATACTAATTTGAAAGGTGAGAATGCTTAACTGTTAGGTACTGAGTTGTCATGAACCTTGTAAGGAGGTTAGGAAATCCGGCATCGACTGATTAGAGCAGAGAGTCTTTCAAGAAGAGTCTCCAACTTCCACCTTTTAATAATAGTTGTGTATATCATCAAAGATAATGTGTATGGCTGACAGTCTTTTAAACAGTGTAACAAAACAAAATTTCAAAGCTTATTCTGGAAAGGATAAAAATCTCTCCATTTGTAATGTCTGTCATCTAATGGAGAAACATGTTCCGCAAGAACTTGTCGGTGTACCTAGAATTATCCCTGCGTTCTAAACTCTCTTACATGGTAACTAGTGTCTTGACAGCCCTTTGGTAGAAATATTTGCATCAAGGAGCAACAACAAGATCTCTTGCTGTTTCTCCAGATGTAGCAATTTAGGAATCAAGCCAACAGATATTACGATGCAGGGATGTTGAACTCATTCTGTAGCAAGTGCCAAATTACATTTTCCACTAGAAAACATCACAAGAGGCATGTTTTACAGATTTCTCTAACTTCAGGCTGTGTTGCTTTAGCTAATGACGTTAAATATTGCACTTGGACAGATTTCCGTTTAAATTAATAGTTTTATTTGTAATGCAACCTCTTTTATTCTTTTAACTTGTCCCTTCTCAGCTATACCCATTTTCCCTTCTGTAGCCACAAGTTTACCTCCCATCTTTTAAATTAATTTATCCAAATCTCAGCTCCTGCTTGCTTTTAACAGAACCATCTGAATCTGAAGGAAGGCATTCCAATGTTGTGACAAACAACAAACAGCTTCTATAAAGATAATGTCTGGAGAGCTGGCAGTGGTTTAGTACCATGGATTGACTGTGACTTCTAATATAACAAAGTGTAGTATAAAATCTGATAGAGGGTTATAACGTCTAAATGATTGTGTCGCTCTTCAGTCTTAGGCAGATGCTAGAAACTTAATGTTTGTTAGGACAGTTACTTTTTTGGCCCTACTCACATCTTGCTTCTCACAGCCTGTAGAACACCCATTCAAGTCTGTGGGTTGCTTGTGTTTACACAAGTGAACTTTTAGTTACTATTGTTTTCATTAGGTATTGTGTTCCTAGATTTCTGGAAGTCTTTCAATTAACTACTACAATACCTTTCATTTAATAATCTGTGGATCTGTGTTGCTCAATAGATATGTTGAACGTATTTAAATATGTGATGATAGTTGCAGTTTCCTTCCTGTAGCAAAAATACTGGCTTATTTCTCTGCCCTACAAAAAGCCTGCCACTGAAAGAGTAAGAGGCTACAAATTCCAGATCCACGATTAATGCTGTAGCTTTTTTTCTTCCAGTAACAAAGAGTAAGAAAGTGTCATATGTATCCCTTCAGTAAATAAATATCAAGTAAGTGTAGGTTTTTGAAATAGTTTGAATCCTGTTGAACACCTGCTGTAAATGAAAGCTCATTTACTGAGAGGGCAAAGGCAACAGTCCTGAAAGTCCTGAGAGGAAATGTCTGTGGTTTTTGTCTTTTCTTTGAGCCACTGCATACATGTAGGCCTTATAAAAATGTAGGGAAATCTTGTTTAAGAATTTCTTTTAATGCTGTGCTTCCTCATTTCTTTAAGAGGAGGGTGTTGGGTTTTTTTTATTAAAGTGATTCCGCTGCTCTAGCAAGAGAAGTCATTTTATACCCTGTCACTAAGTCTGTTAGTACAACTATTGTCTGACAAGACTGTTTGGTTGTTTTTTTTCTCCTGGTTATGTTTTCTGTAGCCAAGTTGTCTTGTGCAGAGCCTAATGAAGGTGGATCTCAAGATGGATCAATTTTTCTTTCAGTGATTGCAAAATGACAAATTAATGTGACTAGTCTACGAGTTTATGCAAAAAATGCTTTTGTGAGATTAGTATAAAGTACATTTAAGCAACATCAAATTTTCAGATTTGATCAAAATCACAAATGTTATCCAAGAATAATATTATCCTGTTTGTATTTTTGAGTAACCTTATAAATGCTTATCAATAGTGAAATTTATGGTTTTAATGTTTGTTTGTAGCCCATAGCTGAATGCTATATATTTTTAGTGTCTGAGACTTGCTCTCAATTTTGTGAATTCTTTTGCAGACCATATGGAGGCAGTTGGCTTCAAATTTGAAAGTGTAGTAGGAAACATGCTATTGGTTTCACAAGTCTGCATTTTAGCAGAAAACTTTACTCATTTTTGTATTCTTTGCAAACTGAAGTCTGTTGGTTGCACTATATTTGTGAATTGTACTAATACAGTCAAAAGGCATCATTGGGCTTTAAATTTTGGCCTGGACTCAAAGTTTGTACAGCTTGGATGTGGGGAGGATGTAAGGAAATGTGTTCAGAAATACGGAAATTGAACGCAGTTATTTCTCACCCGGTATATGGGGAAGGGGAAAAGACAGTAAAGGAAAGAAATCTTCTGATGAAAAACACAGTAATCAGTAATAATTTTGCTGTATGTCTTGATGCTCTTTAAGACTTGTAAACATACTGCAAGAAATTCTTCAACGGATCTATTTTTAAAATTAACAGCTTCATTGTGAAGGTAAATAATTATTGAAACAAGGCATGCTGGTGAATAACTTGTTTACTAGCTGGATTTTAAATGGTTTTTTACTATAGAGAAATGAAATGGTTTAATCTTATTACTGTTTTTCTGGGGTTTACACATAGTAATCAACATCAGAGATTTATTTTGGATGTTCTGAAATCTCAACAGAATAAAGAAATACTCATGACTTGAGTCAAGAACGTATCTTTAGATGGCTTTAATTAAAACAGTTTTGTGGCTATAATTTCATAGTCTGGTTTCTTTTAAAATGTAATTGCTTAAAGCTTCACCTAATTAAGTCTAAAAATCTTAAAAGGGTTAGTGTTCATACTGCAAATAAAGTTAAAATTCTGCTTTAGTGCTTGAAATACACAACTAGAATTTCTACAGCTGTAGCTGATGTAATATTTATGTCATGGCATGAATCCAGGCAAGCAAACTTACATGAGATCATTGATAATTTGTAACCTTTTTCTCTGACCATTCTACATGCAGAATTGTGCATATTAGTATGTGTCATCACCAAAGGGATGATTTTTCACCTCTTCACATTTTGCTTGCATCTCATTCTGTAACTCTTCTGGTAACTGAAAACATCGTTCTTAATCAAAGTTCATATTTGATTGATGGGGCTTTGACATTTCAGTAAGATACAGTTTTGGACATTTCAGTTAAAACTCTATTTTAGTAGCATCTTAAATATAACAAGCTCCTGGGACTCCCAAGTCAGCAAAATCAAGGATGAAAGTTGTTAAAACTTCTTGGGAGATGTCAAGCTCTCTACTGTGAAGAAGTCTTTTCTTTGCTGATTGTTCTGGACTTGAAGTTGTGGGCACCACTAAGTGCTCTGAAATGGCAAAGCACAAGATCATGAATGGATATGTTTTGGAACTCTTTATTAGGAGAAGATGCATGGTGAGAAGATAATGCCTTCCAGTTCCCGTGAAACAGAGGAACGAAGTTGGCATTTCTATCAGAAATGTGTTTTGTACTTTTAAGTTCATTGTGTGTCATCCTTCTAATAATTAACATTTCATATATTTGAAATGTCTGATCACTCTTCTGCTGGAAGACTCTTTTTGGTTTTTGTGGTTTCTTACCTTTACACAATGAAAATTCTAGGCTGGTTTAAAAAAACAAAAGGCGGCAGGGCAAAATCTAATAAGACTAAACATCAGTGTGTGAATTTAGCCATATTAAATACCCAGTATATTCTTAACTCACAATCATATGCTTGATAATTCTTAAATTGGCGGAAGTTATAAACACAAAAA
Source organism: Strix aluco (assembly GCF_031877795.1). Lineage (NCBI taxonomy): Eukaryota > Metazoa > Chordata > Aves > Strigiformes > Strigidae > Strix > Strix aluco. The sequence goes on along the minus strand of NC_133934.1, from coordinate 120,682,580 downwards.
GATCTATTATCCACTGTATCTTTAATATCAGTTAGGTATTCCTATATCTAGATTTGGGTAATGAGAGCAATGGATATCACAAAGGGAAAAAATCATGGTTTTCATTTTCTTGTGATGTGTTTTTTTCTTAACCTTTTGTTCACTGCTTGAATGATCTTGCTTCTAATCTTTCATGGATGTGATTTTTCTAAACTACTTTGTTGTTATGGACATAAAATAGGTTATATGCAGGAAAAGTAACGATCATCTGATCAGTTTTTGCCAGGAACCCTGGTTTTGAGTGGAAACATGGTGTTTAATTAAAAAACAGTTATAGGTAAAGTAAAAAGCCAGCTGAGTAATTTCCCATCTTCATCCCCAGAACTCACTATTTTTCTTTCTCTAGTTGAATATAATACTATAAGAAGATAATCTCGAACTTGTTTTAAATACTAGTGTTTCAGCATGTCCTGAAATACTGCTTGCCTGATTCCTTTCTGATAGCTTAAATAATTCAATTCTCTGCAAGTAGGGTGTCAGGAGATATGTGCTTATATGGACTGTGTTACTGTATTTACAATATTTATTGTATCAGCTGTCCGAGTTAGTAAATTAACTTGGTCATAAGGCAATGGAGGTGTAGGTGTACAATTTATTTCTTCTCAAGCCCAAGTGTTTCAGGTCTTGGTAGCATAAGATAATAGTTAAGTAAGATATATTTCTTGTCTCCACAAAAATTACTGTTAAAGAGTATCTAATTAAATGTATACCAGTTCTTTTTAATTCAGGATATTAGCTGAAGGTCAAAAAAGTTTTATTTTTTCAGTAAAGTTGTAGAAGAATGGTGAGGAAAAGACTTCATTTCAGCTGTTGGAAGTTTTAGCTTTCTAGGCTACTTCTTAACCAAGAAACAAGGTGCTACATTGGCTGCCATCTAATGTTTTTATGGCGGTGGTCTAGTTTTATTTCAATTATAAGTAATTGCATTGTAGTGGGGGAATGCAGCTGAAGTTGCAAAACTCAAGTAGGGAAGTCAAGGTGGTTTCTAGCACAGCCTGAACAAGCTCATATAGAAGGAAGGACATCAGACTCATTTGAAAGATTGTTTCTGTATAGTAGCATGTAAGGCATTTAGTTGTGGCCTTGTGGGATCTCTGTTGTGGTAGACAAGTTATGAATGCACCTCTGTTACACAGCTCTTGGAATTTTGGTTTGGGATGAAGTAAGAGATGAACTGGACAGTCAGAGAAGTCTAAGTAGACAAAACAATATTTATCAGCCTGATTGGCAACACTTTTCAGCATATTGACAGCTTACTTGTGTCTGATATGTTTTGTATCCAGAACAGCAAAGGAGGGTCTTCAAGGAAAATAAGGTGCATATAAGGCATGATCAACACAGAAGAAAGCATAAAAACACCTGTTTAGCGCATGGAGTGTAGAAACTGGTGTAAATTATGAGTTTGTCATCGATTTCTTGATACGGAGTGAAAAATGATAGAGAAGAAGATTCCACATCACAATGGGGAAGTGAAGACCAATGAATTGTGCTTATCAGGACCGATACAGAAAGGCAACATGGTCAAAGCCATAGGAATGAAGAATTATTTTTGCTGTGATAGGCGTCATGAGTAAAAAAGGCACACCAGTGAAAAGTTGGGAAACTGATAGGCAAGTTTCCAAACTCTGAGAGCATTAGCTGGACCAGCTGGTAGGAGGAAACCTATCTGTGCCTTACATATTATACAGGAAAACTAGCGATAGATCCGAGACGCAAGAGTGAGAAAATGATTGGTGTCAAAGATGCCTGTGTTACAGATCACAGTGGTAGGTACCCGTGTGTTATGATGACTATGAAATCTAGGGCATCATTGGAGAAACATGACTAAGGACTGTGTTACAGCCATATGGAACTTGAATTGATAGCTAGGCTTTCACAAAGAGGTGATTGAAGATTGTCAACATGTCAGCTTCCTTACCCTTCTAGACCTGATTTCTTGCTAAATGTTTCTTTGTATTTTGTCGCTATGAAATACCTCTGATTCTTATTCCATCCCCATCACAAATAGGGACAGCAATGACACTGACTTGAAAATCTAATTAATATTGCAATATATTCATAATGTTCGATATTTTGAGTCTTCTTGTGTATGTTTCAGGACATCTGCTTCACAGCAGAGTTTCAGTTCCTTTGGTATTACTCAGACAACCTTTTAAAAATAAACCCTTACTTAACCAAGTTTGCTTGAGGAGTAGTATGACAATAGTTGGCTACAGCACCTTGCCTCCTCATTAGTGAGATACCTTTCCCTGGGCTGTCTAGTACCAGCTTTGGAGGAGACAGTACTGGTGCAGTCAGAGCTGAGAGAAGAAAGTGGTGTGCTTGAGGTACAGCAAATTTTGGCCTGGTCTTGGAAAGGGGACTGTGAGTTTATATAGTGGTTGAGATCTGAATTTATGGAGAACTGAGATGTGTGGGAAAACTCACACCTCCAAGGCTTTTCTTTCTTTTTCAGCCTGTCTGCAGATGCAGACGGATAATTTTGAATACATGAAACAAGTTTTCTGGGCCAGTGTTATCTTTACAGCAATAAAAAATCAAAACTTTGAAACCGTGTAAAACCACATCATGTTAAGCTGTTCTATTTATCCTTTCATAACAAGGTAACAGGTCTTTCAGACAAATGGTAAAGAGTCAGAATGTGTCATATCATAAAGGGTCTCTTCTTGGCATTCTCATAACGTTTGTGAAGCTTGGGTTTTATTTTAAAATTACTATCAAGTGTTATGGGGAAACTGTATTTAGAATACTGGCATTAATAATTCTCTGTCAAACTGGTGTTGTTCAATTCAATTTACTTAATTTACTTACATATTCCTTAAATTTAACTGCATATAAAAAAAAAAAAAGAGAGGAAAGTGTTTTCTGTCACCCCTGTGGCTAGGAGAAGAAGTAGTGGGTTTAAATAGTGGCAAGGAAGGTTTTGACTAGACTTTAAGAAACTTCTTGCAACAGGAATCCTGGATTTCTGGGGTGGATGGTTCAGGGAAGTGCTGGAATTTCCATCATGAAAGGCTTTTCAGAACAGGTTAAACAAGCGTCTCTGCAGAATAATGTAGGTATACTTGAGCCTGCCTGAGGCCAAGAGACTGCATTAGATGACCTCTTAAGGTTTCTTCTAAGCCTATTGTTTATATTCATATATGACTCTTTCTTCTTAAATATGAGGTCAAATTCCACTAGACGATTCCAAATCAGATATTTATTCTGTAAAAGATTCCACAGTTACTGAATATTGAGACTAGGTCTGAATCTTCTACAGGGGAAAAAGAATGTTGTGGGGCATTTACAGTAGGTGGTTACATGCACTTTCATTATTATCTGTGGCTGCATCCTATAGCTTCCTCCTAGCTTCTACTATAGCTTTTACTATGGCTTCCTTCAATGCTGTTGTTGGAGAAACTCAGGAGTGTATTCTAGTATATTTACAGCCCTGGATGACTGCTTCTTGTGTTGAAGTGTAGTTACTTGAAGACTTCAGGATACAGTGTACAAACTTGGCAGGCTGAGGGAAACATGGACTTAAATAGCCTGGAGGACTGATGGGGAGACTGAGAGCTTGAAGCCTGGGCTTTCTTGGAATTTGTATTGTGTCTACTTCTAAAGTAGATAGACTGCTCTGGCTCAGTATCTAGCTGTAGTTAATGCAGATTTCCAGTCTGGTACATGTATATGTCCCACAGATAAAAGTTTTATAAACGTTTTAAAAATTGCCTATGCAAATTGAAGCACAACTCCATTTATGAGGTTTGATCTTTATGGTTCAGTACGTGATGACACATTTTATTTACTGAAAAGATCTGAAAGGACTTTCTTTGCAGACAAAATTACTAATTCTGTCACATTCTTTAGGGACATCTATTATTATGGTATCATTGTCTTTTAAATGTCACGTTATCTCTGTTCCATCCCCATGAGTTTGCAGAACAGTATTGTGACTACAGATGGGAAATTAAGGTGCAGAGAGAATGGTTAAAAGTATCTGTTTAATTTTAAGCAGGAGCTTAGGGTCAGGTATCTTTCAGAGGATTTAGTGTAACATAGGAATACTTGTCTTTGAATACAACCTTTATTGGTCCTCAACCAGTCTCACTCAGGAAAAAATTAATCACTTTAGCATCATTGTTTTAGGACTTTGTTTCTTGGTGGAATGTTTTTTATGTTTTCCTTCTTACAAGCCTCTCAGCTGTTAACTATATGCTTCCAGGTTTTGCAGTAAATTACATGAGGGCCTACAGAACAAATCCATTGAGAATAGTGTATGAGGCGGAGACCCTTAATAGGGGGAATGTAGCAAATCATATCATAAAACATATTGACCAAGGGGGTGAGGTGGGTTAGGTTAATGTGCACATTTTTCAAGTTTTCAAGTGTTTAACTCTGCAGCAAGTTACACCTGCTAACATGAAAAGGGATGGAAGTATCTCTGGAGATATATATATATATATATATATATATTTGTGCAGATATTTATTTAAGCTGAAGGATGGAATTTTAACAGAAGTTTACATTGACCCAGATTAGTAGTAGCTCTTAGTGTTAGGCTTTTTCCTTTTATAGATTTCATCCCACTCTTTCTTCTTTCTGTTTTCACTGATGTCAAGTCATCTTGAAGGTCGTTAAGGGGGAAGGGGAAGAAAAGATATTTTGTTTTGTGGCTGCTTTCCAACTGGAATAGCTGAGAGCAGTTACCAAACGGAAAGTAGTCTTTTGATGTTGTAACTTAAGAGTGAAGAGAGCAGGCTTAGTATTGCTGTGAGAAGGCTGCGTGTACAGTCTGATCAACATAGCAAGCTCGGGGGTGGGGCTAAAATAGTACAGAAAGAACAGACTTTTCAGAGGTTTTATACTCTAGCACGTATACTAAGCAAATGCAATCCCTTGCAAAGTGTGACTTTTTTCCTTTTTTTTTTTTTTAACTTACCATTTAACCAAAGGTTTACAATTCAACCAAATATAACTGTATCTTCAGGCAAACTGCAGAAATGAAGTCCATCATGCAAAGGGTTGCCCACCTGTGAAGCTTCAGGTTACTTTGCCAAAGTATGTATTTATTTGCAACATTTAAATGCTATGATTTCAAGCATCTAACATAGCCAAAACCTGTTCCTTCCCTCCCAGCCTTTTTTTCAGACAGAACTAAACCATTTCAACTGAAGCTCTTAAAAAAAATTGTTAATTCAATGCACTGTCAAAAAAAATCAACACAAAGGACTAAAGCTTTGGCAAAGTTACAAGAAACCAAAAACTACTTTGATGGATCATGGTAACCAACCATAAGCGTACATTTCCATTTACAGTGGGATTATAAATTTTACCCATAACATTATTCTCATCTTTTTTTTTAATACTCTGCTACCTTTCTTTTTTTCTTTCAGATGATATTAACTGTGTTTTTGAGCAACAATGAACAGATTTTGACAGAAGTCCCAATTACACCAGAAACAACCTGTCGCGATGTAGTAGAGTTCTGCAAAGAGCCTGGAGAAGGAAGCTGCCATCTGGCTGAAGTATGGCGTGGGAATGGTAAGTAAAATGTTCAGTGGAAATTGATTTAAATATATGCATCAATTATAAAAAAGGTAAGACTGACTTTTCAATATTAATGATTTCAAATTGTACTTTGTTTTTTTCTAGCAAACATTGATGCAAAGCATGGTAATTCCGTATCTGTAGAGAATAATGCAGTTCTTGCCTCTTTTCTTCCTTCTCTCTTTTCTTCTTCAGCATAGAGTATTTGATAAAATGCACGTGTAAGATATGTTAGTGTTCTGTATTTTAGTTTTTCAAATTACATAAAGGAAGTATTCAGTTTCCCCGCCTTAAAAGGAAAAAAAAGGGGGGGTGGTATCTTCACTTCTAGAATAGGCATGCAGCATCTATAGGATGGGGGCTATTGAAATGACTGAATATATTCTATGAATACATACTTAGTTCATGCTTGGTTAGAAAACTGTCTTTGAGGATAAAACTTACAAGAAGGTTAAAACTTTTCAAATTGGAAGTTTAGATTATGGAGAGTCTACGATGCTAAGTGCATTGCATAAATTTCTGTAATGGGTCTGCAGACTGTGTTTAACAGCACTCAAATATCCCTAATATTTTCCAATCACTTGTCTGTGAAAATGTAACATATATGGTATTACTTGTTCTTCTGCCTTCACAATACTTGGAGGGTGTACTTAAAAAATGCAGAGAATGTTGTCAACTAGCTTCAAAGGGTGACTGGAAACTGGAAAAGTGATCCACAACATCTTTCTGGGACACTTACACCTTGCAGCCCTGGCAAGTGCAAGCACACATTTTCTGTAATAAATTCTAAGATTGAGAAGGTATTTTATCTGTGGATGTAATACATTATTTCTCAAAGTGTTAGATATCTAAAGCTAAAAGTTTCTATAAAGCAGGAAATAAAACTTATCCAAGAATTGTGATGGAGAGACTAAGACTAAATTTTGGGTATCTACCCTGTGAATTATGCATCTTTGGTCCCATTATAGTCAGTGGAGATCTAGATACTACTGTGAGTAACGGAGATCACCGATTTCAGCCAGTCATATTTTGAACATCATAGCTCACCCAGTTTTCTGAAGTAGACATCTATATACAGACACCAAAGTTTAGGAGCAGGGTCCTCCCCAAAGCTTCTGCCTGTTGAAGGGGTCTGTCAGACTTCTCAAAATGTGCTTGTGGCTCCAAGTTTCTTATAAAACTTCCATGAGGGTGCCTTCACAAATCTAGCTTCACTTGCTAAATATCTAAGGTGATAACTGTATAGATCTATTCTATTGAAAGTGGAACATTCCAAGGAACCGAAAAGATAGAGAGAATGAAATTAAAAATATGTTTCTGGATCTCTCAAACAGGGCTGTACCACCAGCAAAAAAGATGTCCTGCACACTGATTTTGAATCTCTCTGACAAGAATTTCAGCACAAGCATTTTGTTTGTTGTTCTTAAATGTAGCATAGTGTTACAAAATCTGTGTGTTGGTGGCCTCAACTCCTTGCCCTAAAGTCTGGAGTACATAAATTTCTCAGTGAAACAACGTCAATTTTATTTTTTTTCTAACAGGGCATAAATATGATATTTCTTCCTTCAGCTACTCCTGAGACCTAAATTGAACTCTTTCTCCTGAAGTTTTTAAGAATAATTTTGCCTGGAGCAGAGATCTGATGTAGAAAACAAGAGTCTAAACAGTTAAATGCAACACTTACAACAACAAACAACTTAAACTAGGGTTCTGAGTGGGAAGTGTGAAGCAATTTGCAATGAAACTGCAGCAGGTTGTGCCAGTGGAAGAGTATTTTTTCCTCTTCTATTACACTGTCTCCAACCCCTCAGCCCTTACCTTCAAGAGAGGTCTACAAATGTTCTTTCAGAGGACATTCTGGAAAGTAAAAACCAAAACAACAGTTAATACAGAAAATCATGGGTTGAATAAACACATTAGGTTTTGTCACACATCAGAAGTGGTCTGTTTTCATGGTAATGTCCACGTTGCACAGATGACAAATCACAGCTTTCTCCCTAAGAGAGAGCTGTCATACCTCTGAATGTGCTTAACTCCTCTGTTCTACAGGTAGCCACAGCCTGTTTTAGGTAGCCCAAATGAATAATACATGTCTACTCAAACTCAAAACAGTGGGGCTTGTAGATTGTAGTTTTATTATCAGGTACAAAAAACATCTTGTGTGCCCAAAAGCTTGTCCATTTTCTAAACTGTATCGATCTAACAAAATAATCTTACTCTCCTGAATGCGTATGTACAAATAAATGAGAAATACTTCATTTTCTTTTTAGAGGGTGACAGAGACCATTTGTCTTCCACAAAAATATTTTTAAAATCCATGCAAGTTTGGCTCCAAAAATTTTGTAAGATTTCTGGAGTTCAGAGGAGGATTAGTGTAGTTTAGCTCTTGGAAAACATTCATGTATTTATTCTTTTAGCTTTTCTTTGTTTGCTGTTGTGTGGCAAAGAAATGGTTGAGGAGCTTCCCAAGAGTTGTAAAATAGTTTAGGTATTGTTTGTATTAGAGTTAAGAAACTGATTCTTCTCAGAGCTGCGCAGCATAAGCATTTGGTTTATTCGCATTTGAGTTTTGTATTTCGTTCTCTGTTCCTCCTTCTTTCCGGTTTCTTGAGACAAGTAATAGTTGAAAAAGTCAATAACATTCTTGCCTGATATATCAGTACATTTTGTACCACCTTGTGCTTTGTCAGTTTGAAGTTTCCTCTCTTTGCATGGATTTCTCATGCTATAACAGGAGAAAAAAACCACAGAATATTCTTCCTCATTCCCCAGCTATTGCAAATAGCAGTTGGCAGGGAGGTCAAAAGACAGGTGTGATGCCAGAAACTTGTAGTATGTTTCCAGAGAGAATGGATTTCAACCTTTAAATCCACCCAGTACTCAATTATTAACTTCATCTACATCTGGAATGCCCTTCAGCAGTTGATATTAATTGGTCTTCCTGAATTTAGTTGTAACATAGAGGCAAGTGACTGTGAAAGAAATAATCGTTTACTACAAGTGTACTGCAAACCTGAGGGGAGAAAGACTCCTTCCTGATCTTGCAGTGAACTCCTCCACTATGGAGATAATCCATTACTTTGTATTCTGGTATCCTGTATAGCAAGCATAAATGTGTTTATTACAAACAGTAGGATACTTGTAATCAGGTTAAAAACAGATTCTGAAGTCTGAAATTTATTGTGTTTTAAATAGAAGATATATAGTTCCACCAAAAAGATTTTTACAATTCGCTTCTAAAACATTGAAGCGGTATCTGTGTTTTGGTCTTTCAGGGCATTTCAATCATTTCAGAATACTTAAAAGTAGCCCATCCTCAAAACATTTGCTTAAAAGGAAAGGAGTCAAGCTTGGCTCTCAAAAGTCTTTCAGAATTTTCATCCAACTTAAAATCTAAGGCAGTTTTCACAAATAATTATGCATAAAGGCATATATTGTTTTTCTGCTTAATTATTCATGAAAAGAAACATTCTCTAGATAATATTTTTTAATGTGTTGTTAAAGTATAGGGATCCAACCTGTTTGTTATTACTCTACACCCATTCTCCTACTTCACCTTTTCTTCATTCTCTTCTATTTAAAATGTAAAAAATTAAAATTAAAGTTTGAAATACTATTGTGAAAACAATTATTGACAAATATGTCTGAAGATGTAACAACTGGGAAAAGTTTAACTGCAGGGGGTTTTTTTTGTTTTGGTTTTGATTCTTAAAGAACAGATGTTTCCAGAAAATATCCCTTTGTGGTATCCTAACTTACAGTAAATACAAGATCATGCTTTCTTCCTGCAATTTTTCTGTATTTAAAGGATTTAAACTGAAAGAAGGAATGGGGACTTCAGTTCTTATCTTGTCTTGTGTCAAGTGTTAATGTCTATTTCTTCTTCCTTTTTCTTTTCTGAATCTGTTTCATGTAGCTAAATTGCACAGAATGGTTAGTGCTCCTTCATTTTTCTTTTCCCTGTTTCAGTGATGATGTTGCTGCTATTATTTTATCCTGGTTTCTGTCTTGCAACATATCCCCTATTGTTTTTGTGAAGACTTGCGATAGTAATAGAAAATGTCTTTCCCATTTCTCTCCATGGTCATCTGAAAAATATTACCCTTGATTGTTCAAGGTACATTATATGAATGAAACCTTTTATTTTGAACAGATCCTAGGATTAGGGCCTTGCTTTTAATGGGAGACCAGCCTAACCAGGAGCAATGCTGCAGCCACTCCTCACCATTTCAGGACTAGCCCAGTTCAGACATCCAGTTTCTTGGTACTTTGTTATCAAGCTTCAGTTCTTGCTAGGTTTACCTAGCTTTTTTTTTTTTTTCCCCCCCAAAAAAAACATTTCTAAAGATTCTTATCGTATGTGTCCTAAAGTCTCTGAACTAAACCATTTAAATATTTTTACACTCTGTGATCTTTAGAAGACTCCTGCTGCAATTTTAGTGGATATGCTTCAAAGCACTTGAAATCTTACCTTACTTTAGGAGTTGAAAAACCTGAAAATCATGTTTTAAAATTCCTTTTCAAGAACTGAGTTGTAATAAGCCACTGACCTTATTCTTGTGTGCATAAACACTATTGACAATGTTTCTTGGAGTCCACTTGAGTGAAGAACAAGAAAAAGAAAAGAAAAGCATCTATTTTTTTTAAATCCAGGTCTTGTGATTTTTTTTTGGTGTGTGTTTTTGGGGGTTTTTTTAGTAAGATAGGTGACCTACACAGTCAGCTGATGAGTATAATCAGGTTGTGGTTTAAATGACCCTTCCTCGTTCAAAGCAGCTCGATCTAACTGTGGCTAAACTGTGTTAATCCCTATACCTATTTGATGTGTCAGATTTTGACAAGACACTTTATTGTATTAAATGCATTGTAAATCAAGTGATAAAAATGTATTGTTCTTTAAATACTACAATTAAGTATCCCAAGAGTATCAAGACATGTCTACATTTATACAGTTCATAATACATATAAATTTACGTAAATGTCATTATAAAAAGGTATATTTGTGATGTGGTTTTCCCAAGGTTTCCCCAAGATACCCGTTATATCTTTGAATCATTTTGTCTTCTTGTGTCCAATGGGTTAAGTATGAAATGGATAACAAATTGTTACCAGTGCTCTGCCTGGTAGGAGACACTGTGGTTTGGGTTTTGAGGGCAGAGACCATTTTGCTTTTAACAATGAAGAACACAGCTCCACCTTTTGGTTTTCATCCAAGCCTGATTTTCTGTAGTAATATTGGTTTGACATGGTAATGCATGTAGGAAAGCTAATTAAATCTCTTCTAGTATTGTTTTATTCTGCTTAGAAAATCTCTGCTAATACTATGCCTAGTGTAAGATCTTAAAAGGGAGATTTTCTTACCTTAATGAAAACATATAAAGATAAATACAGGTATAATTATGGAAACAGTGAAAACTTTGCTTTTAAAATGGATTTGCATTTTGAAATACTAAATATATAGTGTGCAGCCTCTTAGTAATAATATATTTGATTAATTTGAAAGAAATATCTACACTATGAGAATGTTTTACATTTCGTTGGGGGAAAACAAAGAGACTGCTGCATAGAACTTAGCCTTTATTTGTTCCAAGATTTGCTAGTAATTCCACATATACTGAAAGTTAATGTCTGGCATAGCGTATTGGAGTGGGAGCACTTGCTCAAGTTCTTAGATGAAATGTCAATGCAACCATAAGGCTTTTAGTCTGACTGGAAACCCAGAGGTTCAAATTGAATGAATAATTTTAATAATAGGACAAAATATCCATCCAGTGGTGATGGGGAGCAAGAGTGCAAAGATCAGCCTTGTGAAAAAGGTTGTGATAAAGAATTCCTACATTAGGATTTCTAAACACTGATATTTTTTTGTATGGTTTTGCAAACTGCTTATGTACTGCTGCTAAGCAGTGAGCTATGTTACAGTAACAGGCTAGCTTTTAATAGAGTGCAACTATTGTCTGTTGGTGCCTGTTTCTTTGACTTTGCATAAGACAAAATACATTGAATAGATTGAATAGCTACCAGAAAGGATGTTCTGATTCTTAATGAGAGTTCTATGAAACTTTGCTGAATTTAAAATAGTTATGATAAGTTTTTTTTTGTCTTGTACTTTTAGAACGTCCAATACCCTTTGATCACATGATGTATGACCACCTACAAAAATGGGGTCCCCGCAGGGAAGAGGTGAAGTTTTTTCTTCGTCATGAGGAGTCACCAGCTGAAAGTAATGAACAGAGTAAGTACACTTATCCTGTAGTTTTGTTGCCTAAACGTATTTAAAAGATTTCTGAAGTGAGTTTGATTACCAGTTCTTTCAGTGAACTTCAGTAGATATATGTAATACAACTTCCTTACAACAAAGCCATTTTGAACCTTCTTCGGTGGCACATTTATTCTTGTTCTCAAATTCCCTTTTCTAGAATAATTTCTACCAATCTGTTGAGTAATGTTTTTATAGTAAGATCAGCTTCTATTCTGCTTAATACTGATCCAAAAATGTTGGTGGGTATTAGAGGGTTAATGCTTTTTTTTTTCTTGTTGAGAGAAAGTCCCTACATTTTGAGAGGGTGGGATTGTTCTTTTTGACCTCCTGTTTTCTTTCCTTTGCCCTAGAAAAAAGACTCGGTAAACTACTTTGCCTCCTTTAGAAACTAAAATCTGTTTTACAGACATCATTGGCAGAGGTCTCGGTGGCTTTACTTTCTCAGTACTTCATGTAGATATATTTAAAATAGTGGTGATAATTCGCGACTTGAAAAATCACTCGTCTGCTTGGTTCTACAGGAAAAGTGTTTATATAAAACAGTGCTGTATTAAGTGGGGCTTTCTTAAAAGACTGGAATAAAAAAAATAGAAGGATTTCAGTTTTCTGATGTAACTAGTATAGACTACCTACCTTATGAGAAGACTTTTGAGGCTGTGCATTATATACTTAATGGCTGTCACACTGTCTGCAGGATAGGAAAGTTATCTTGAAGTAAGATGTATATTTGCATGCTCAGATTATCCTTACTTATTCAACTAATCTGACAACTGAATTTCAGGTCTTGGCTGAGTCCTTATTGCTTTGAGCTGGGGTTTATTTTTGTATTTCTAAGTGGTTCCTGGTTGCTTTGAACACCAGAAGTAGCAGGCCCAATAATGTGTGAGGGCTTTTTGTATTAATTAGGTACTTTGTAAAATACTCGGTCACCCTTTGAGCAATATAAATTTAAAGTGCATTAAGAAATTTAAGATACACCTGAAGCCACAGAGGACAAGGAAAATGTCGCTTCTGAACCATGCATGCAAGGTTTTTTAAACATTGACCTATGGATCAATTTGTAGATTAAAGTTGTTTGTAACGCATTAGAAACTCTTCCTCTACTATCTTAATTTATAATGTATTCAACTGAAGCTGCTGCTTCATGTAGACACAGAAATATGAAACTTCAGTAGTCATGCCCAGGACATTCGCTTTCATGACATTATTGCCTAAACACAAGTCAAAAAAGCAGAGCTGCATGTCTGTACTTTTAACAGAGGAAGCCCGAGAAGTAAATGCTTTATTTCTGCTGGCTCCACTGCTTACAAAGAATAAGCTAGTAAGAAAGAGTTGGAACTAGCAGAAAAAAAAATCACAGATAGAAGCTTTATATAAAAATTCTTGAACAGATTGAAGAGTGAAAGCTATTTGTGTTGAAAACTGAACTTTTCACTAAGAGTGATACTTTACTTTTAGGTGGACGTCAAGCCCAAAATCAAAGAAATGGCATAAATATACCTGTGGAGAAACGCACAGAGAATGGGGTATGTAATAAATCCTAAAGGGTTTGGATCAATTCCACTCAAATATCTGTGTTTTTATTTCTTGTTTTTCAAGATCTGTTATGGTGGGAACTGGTGGAAAATGTATAGATCTTGTTTTGTTTTGGTTGGTTGGTGGTTGTTATAAAGTGTTACGTAAAAAGGTGTCGTTATAAAGTGAATGGGAGAATATGGCTTTTTCATGAACTACTCTACATTTTCTGTCTAGAAAGAAATTCACTTATGTGATGTGAGAAGCCCCCAGAGTCTTATTAATTACTGCATTTTCTAATCTGTCTTCCTCTGTCTTGCTCATCCTGTTTGAAGAAAAAAACAGCTATGTTATTCTTTCATATTAGTAGTGCCTGTCCAGACATCTTTTCTTGTTTGATTTATCTCACTGGTATTGATTCATGACATAGCCTCATTTGTTAAAACATGAGAATGTATCTGTGGGTTGGGATGTTTTCAGATGCTGGTAGAAGAGGTTGTATACCCCTCAGAGCCACCGCTTTATACTGTTTGTTATGCACTTGGTTCATTTTTACAGCTTTTTTTTTTTTTCCACTAAAGCATTACTAGGTTTCTAATTGAAAATACATATTTCCTAGCATAGGCAACCTGTTTGGTGGCATTCAGTGAATCCTGGCCTGAACATTCTTTTGCAAGTAAAACGTAGTACATTTCTTTGAAAATGACCATGGCTTAGAAACCTATTTCTGAGCTGAAACTCACTTTACTTTCTTCTCTTCCTTCTCATCCTTAATACTCATGAAGACTCTACAGAGCATGTTCTGCTCATTTGCTCAGGGCCATTCTGCTGCCTTTACTAAGGCACTATAGCTATAGTTGAAAAAGTTTAAAAGCAATCAAATCAGGTTTTTCAAGCTGAGATATCTTAAAGAAAAAAAGAACTAAAATGTTAAAAATAGTTGTGCAGATTAAGCAATTCTGTGCTTGTATATTGCTGGATAATTGGCACCTAAAATTCACACACACACACACACAAATATGCAGCAACAAAGTTGTGCAGTTTGCAGCTCTGAGCAGCTTGTTTTGTGTATGGCATGTGAGCCTCATGGAAGGAATTTTTTTCCCTATTCAAAACAGTTAATCATGTATTGCTTTCTGCGTTCCTTTTCTGTAGAGAACACTAGCTGATATCCTCTGATGCACGGATCTGTTTATCCTGCTTCCATTGTCATATTGACAATGTAGTGAGATCATAGCGCTATAATGTGCTAGGGGAACATAACTCTTTCGTGACCTCCCCTAATCTATTCCTCTGTGTAAGTCATAGCACATATACTTCATTTGAGACATAATATCTTTGGAAATTAGGACTGGCCTGTGCAATACATGTGCCTTACAATCTCACTTCTTGGCAGCACTAAAGTTTATGGTAGTATGGCTTTGTATTTAGTTCAATTTGCTGTTAATTTTTATGGGCAAAGCTCAGACCTGGTAACTTGAGTAACACTGCTACCTTTGTGCCATTCAGTATATATTTTTTAAAAACCCTGAAAGTTTGGCCACAAAATTAAAATTTATTAGGGAACTCATCACTTTAAAATGGACTTTCACCAGGTTCAGGAAATTATTAAGACACAAGAACGACTAAAACCTGAAGGGGTTATATTAATGTAAATTGTGGTGGGTTTTATGCCAAAAATGGTACAAATTAGGTTTTGAAGGTGTATAAAACTAAGATTTTTTTTTCAATTTTGCCAAGTTTTAAAACAGAGGGGGAGGGGGAAAAAAGAGGTGGCTTCAGGATCAAGGATTTAATCAGCTTACACTTACGTAATGCATTAGGCTTATTCATTGTTACTGGCATGCTGCATGTTAGACCGGCCCTAAAATCAGTACAAACCAATGGAACATTGAAGACAGCTCAAATCTTACCAAATATTCTGCATTCAGGTATATTTTTATTATGTGTACTGCTTTAATGATGAAATAATTGATTTTTACTTAATATCTGGATAGAGCTGGAAGTGTGACATGCATAGAAAACTTTAAGATGAATGTTTGCTTTAATGATTGAATCAATAGTCTTGGAAAAATGATAGGCTATCTGTTTGGAATTCAATTTGGATAATTCTGTTAATTGGCATTTTATCATATGCAGTAGGATTTTTTTGTTCTTTGAAACTATATGTGCTTGATCAGCAATTATTTAAATAATGGTTAGCTTAAAATCACATTGTATAAATGCTTAAATTTCGTTAGATTATCTTCCAAATAAAGATTTAATGTTAAAAATAGAATAGGCTGGGTCTCTTCAAACAGTGAAACATGCATTGTTGTAAAAAGAATACTTATCTGGAAGTGCTCATCTGAGAGCTGTGCATTCTACATATCAAAGCCTAAAGGAAAAACTATAAGATTTTGTAAATTGACAAGTTCTTTTATTCCTGAGGTGACCTTTTGGGGGTTTGCTTTTGTTTATAACTTTCCTTATTGGAAGTGGAATTACACTGTAATCAGGGTCTGATCTCTTTCCGACACTACACAAAGGTATAGATATGTGGAGATAAGACTTGCATAACTAAGTATTTCCCTTTGCCAGGGAGATTGGACAGTGTCTCAAGAGAGATTCTCTTCTCTGAGAATAGCTGCCTCTTCCTCCTCTTCCTTTCTTTTGCATGTGTAACTGAGCCAATTGGATTTGAACACAAGTTATAACAAGGGAAATTCTAATTAAACATTAGGAAAAATGTTTTCTCAATGGCAATAACAGACATTGGAACAGACTGTCTAGAGTCTGTGGAATTTCTATCTAGCTGAATAAAGTCCTGAGCAGTCTGAACTGCTCTGAGCAGGGGTTATTGAACCGGGTGACTTCCAGAGGCTTGTTTCTACTTAAATTATTATTTGATTCTGTGATCAGTGGCCATGAAACGGTAGTCATACAGTACTGGGTCTCGTTTGCTTCCAGATGTCCTAGCATTGAGCCAAGCTTCATTCCACAGAAGTGGCAGCGCTCTAAAGACAGTGGGACAGAGCAAATAGAGTTGTAACCACTGGGGGTCAGTGGTAGACAGGAGAGGAACTGGGCTCGCCCGTCGGGGTGCAGCTACCAGGCATCAGTAGGAAAAGTGGATCACAAAGGCACTTAAAGGAAGTCCCAGAAAGAGGACTGACTGGATGATGACAGCTGTCCAGAAGAAAAGGTAATCAGGTAACCAAGCAATTTCTTGGAGATGAGAAAACAAGAAAGCAGATGCATCTCAGGAGGAAAAAAAGAATGGGGTACAGGAACATGATGGAGGTAAAGTGTATTGGACTGAATAGAACTAGATTAGTGTAATGAAATCTGTATGTGAAGACAATACTCGTTTGCTGTAGTTGCTTGGTTTAAATTATTTTTCTACTTGGTAATTTACTTGGGGAGAATAAAATATCAGTTTGTGGTCTTGTGTACCATTCTCTCTTTAACTTATTTTTGCAGTTTCTAATATTAAAATTGTTCCCCTGATTTATAGAGGCAGATATCAGTAAGCTTTTTCCTTGGTAGATACTGGCTGAAGCCTTTGCCAAGAAATACAAAGTGGAACCTGATTTTATCTCTCACTATGAAATTTGTGTTAGCTTTAGCGTAAAAGAAACTCAAATAGAGGAAGAAAGCTTCACCATCATCCCAAACTGGAGAATCATACTCCTGTAAATTTTCTTAGTCTTGAAGCTGTGACCAATAGATAAAGTTGAGAATTAAATTTTCTTGCTGATTAGATAACAGAACTGAGCTTCACTGTTTCTGTTAAAGTGGCTCAAATCAGGCTTTTAGCAAAAATTTTACAGCAGGTAGTCCAACTTTTAGCATCAGGAGGATCTTATACTTTCATGCTGGAAGAATTGCTCAGGGAAATTCCATTAATACGTAGGCTAAAACTTCTACATACATGTATACACAAAGCTGTTTTTAATAGTACTGATTTCAGTTAGGAGAGCATATGGTTGCTGATGGAGAGTAGATAGTCACCTGATGCAGTCAGTTTCTGTATCCCATTCCATCATGATAGTAGTAAAGCTACACTGCTTTTGAGTTCCTGTGGTATGGCTCGTCAAATTCTAGGCTTACTTTAGATAGATTTACATGCGATACCAAAATTATTGAGTAGAATTGTATTTTGTTCATTAGTTTTAACAATTTGATCCATACAGGTGCAACCAGATAAAAAGGCATTAAACATCTAATATACATTTTGTCATATATTTGTTATGATATGACAGTTAAAATTTTTAAAAGTGTTATAAAAACCATCTGATAAAGAAGTTTCAAAGATGGCTGAAGATGTTATATTTGCACAGGCAAAACACTTAGAGGTTTCCTTAGCCTGTCAGGCAAAGATATGACAAAATCTAATTGTAAGGAAAAAGGCAAACAAATTAAAGTTTTAACAAAAGTCGTAACCTCAAGAGACAAGAAATACATTATGTGTACTTGCTTGAAGTTTCTCATTTGAAATGTTGAAGGATAAAGAGCTTAGTCTGGAATAGAAGTTCTTCAAACCTGAGCTGCAAATTCAATTTAAGCTTGTAAGTATTAAGTACTTTGTTTGTAACGTTTAACAACGTACTTGGGAGAGGCTGCCATTCACATAAGACAGGTTTTAATCAAATTTGTTTAAAATGAACAAATAACTACGTTAGTCTTGAAGATCTAGATTCTTTCAGAGGTCTTGTAGCAAAGTCTAAGCAAATAATTCCATTAAAAGATGATAAAAATAAATCTAGGGACAAGGAATTCTAACAGTTTGCAGAGAAAAAAATTTTTCTGAAGAAATTTTCTTGTAGGCTTCCTGGAACATTTTGACCGTGTCTGGTAATTAAATCAGATCCAAGTTTTCCTAATTTTCTGCTGCGACTTTCTCTATAGCTTTTGTTAAGGAGACAAAAATGATTGTATCTGCTACTTTTACAGTCAGGTGTATTCCCTTGTCTAAACATACATTTCTAAAATTATTGTTACCTCTCAGAAAGGGGAGCCTTGCTGCACCTACAGCAGCCTTCTGCACAGTCAGATTTCTGGTTGAAGCCCTGGGTCAGCTTAATGGAGTTTGGATTTTCATCAGACTGATACAGTTCTTCGTTAAATGCTTCTGTCTGAAGCATTTTCCAGACAGCTGACAGTATCTTGCTCTTCAAAAAACAGAAAAACTAATCCAACTAAATGACTTAAGGGAAAAATAAATAAATTGGGAAGTAAAAAAAAATTACAGTCTAAAGCTAATTTTAATGCATACAAATAGCTTTTGATTTCCTGCTGGACTAGAAATCCAAGTCTCTTCACACCTCAGTAAAGGATATTTATGTAGGGTAACATCTCTACAAGACTAATAGGTTTCATCATGACTTATTCTATGATCATTTTCCTGTTATAGTTTTAATTATGATAACATTAGTTTATGACTAATACTAGCTCTTAATATCTGACTTCATTTGTTTTGAGGCATCTAAAGATTGTTTGACTAGTTTGGAACAGGAAACATTCTTGGAACCCACTTAGAACATTGTGAGGACTGTTTTCCTCCATGAATTTATGTAATTTTTAATTTCTGTCACTCTAGATACCAAATACCTATCTAGCTGGCTATGGATATGAGATACTCACAGTATACAGGCTTGTAGTATACAGACACTTAAACACGCTCACTTGCAATATACAGACTTTGTAGTTCTCCTGCTCTTCTGGACATCAAAGGTAGTTCTCTTCAACAAGTTACAGGGAACAAAGATGTGGTTTTCTAGTCCATAACAGCAACAGGTGGCTTCCCGTTTTGCAGAGGAGGAAAGACCCAAACTACACCATTTACTCAATCTACAACTTTAGTCCCACTTTTACAGGTCTGACTTTGCTTTTCCTCAGGTATGGCTTTGCAGTTTTACAGCAATACTTAGTTGCAGATGTCAGTGGAAGGGAAGGTATGAGAAGTCCTGTTCATTTGTTTGTTTAACCTCTAACTGTGGTACTTATTTTAACATATTTGTATTGTGAACATGGAGCAATACAATTTACTCTTTTCCCTAGATTTCTAACCAAGTGAAGCACGTGGAGAATTGCCTCCAGTTGTCACTGCGCATAGGGATCCTGAATTGCTTGGCCCTTAAATAAAGGTAGAGTAGTTTAGAATAAGTGAGTGCTTCAGCTGACGCATAACATTACACACATTAGCTCATAAAGTAAACGTTACTTAAAGAGTTCATTTGTTATTTTTCATGAAGTATTGCTGTGCTTTCACAGTCTTTACACCGGCACTGTAAACTTCAATGCCTTTTGTCACAGTTGTAGCAGCCACTTTAGTATCATTTTTAGTTAAGCCAAATATTAAATACTGTTATTCTAAGGAAGATGGGACTTGTCCTTTCCATTATTTCTGTACTTCCTTACAGGAGGCAGATTATGAAATTCACTGTGCCAGCACAGAGCTCTGAGAGCTTAATTGTGAAAGCTTGAGAGTTTAGACTGTGTCTCTCTCTCTGAGCAGCTTTCAGTTCTGAGTAGGAGACTCTTCTGGTATTTACAAGACCAACCATTCCTTTTCAGGCCACCTTTAGAGTTCTCTCTTTTATGTAGCTGTGTCATCTGCAGATTAGTGTTTCCTCTCATCTTTTCCACAGTCTCTGTGGCTTTTCTTGTGCAGTGCTTCTGTGGCCTCCTTTCTCTGACACACCTTTCCATGTTCACTGTCTTGTTCATTTAGTCTCCTGTCCATCTAGCCTTTGGACACCTAGCATACCTATTTCCCACCCGCATGTTTTTCCCAGGCAAGTGAACCTTTCCATTTCTCTATTGTCTCTGTAGCTGCCTCCAGATCCGATTGTTGTTAGGTTTATTTTCCCTGCAGTCTTCCTCAGATCAAAGCAGAGAAGATGAAAATCCCTCTGGCTAATTTTGGAGCAAGGGAGTTGAACTTGTTTTTCTTCTTATTCCTACTGGATGATCTTACTCTACAGCTCATACCTTTTCTTGCTTGCTAAAAATAAGCCTGTTCTTTATGCAGCTGGAATATTCACTGTATAGTGCCTGGACATACAGTTCTTCAGTGTCCTTATGGAGATCCATTTGCCTGGATCTCTTGTGTATGTGCACTAAATAATGCTTGAATTACTTTCTTGAAAGAACGAAGAGAGGGTGAACTTGCATGTCATTCGTGAGTTTGACAAGGTAAATTAACAGCTTTTTATGGTTTTTTATCTTCCACAATATCATAATTTTTAGATCCATAAGAAATTGTTAATGGGGTTTAGTATTTTCTTCAGGGTTTAACATTTAAAAATTCTTAAGTCTAGGTTTTGGCTTGCTGCAATCTTCTCTGACTTGCAGCTTCTTGATTTATACTATTACACATTGCTGGCTCATGTATTCATTGTGTATGCAAGATTTAAGAAAAAGATGAAGTATGTAGAGAAAAGCATATAGCAAACACTGGAAAGGTTATTTGCATAAGATTGTGGTATCTGTTCCGACTACTGTTTGCCTTTTATCTTAGGCAGTCTCTGTTAATAAAGAAACTTCATTAAATTTCAGGTGGTACAGTTTTCTGTTACTTTAAGCAGTAAAATGAAATACAAAAAGTAATGATTTTCCTGATCTTCTTGGCATTAACTTTTTGCACTCAGTTGGTAATACTACAAAAATACAAATTCAACAAATAATTCATGTGTTTTTAAAGCTAAATTGTCTGTATTCTTATATTTCCAGTTTAACCTGATAACCATGGAAGAACTGTGTATTGCTCAACATTTTCCACTGAATATGAAAAGTGCAATGAATCAAGCTGATTGTAGTTGACAGCTGGCTTGATCTTGCCGTGATTAGGTCTTTTACTGCTGGCAAAATCCACTAGCCTTTTCCGTTAGCTGATTGTTGATGAATGCAGATAGACAGCTTTTCATATTGATGAAGAATTTGGGGGAAACCTTTATTTCATATGGAATAGAATTAAAAAATATCCTACCTCCTACTGATTGCACTGAACCAAAAAGCCATGCAGGAACTTGTAAGATGTGTACAGCAGTTGGTTTGGCTTGTTCACAGTAAAGTTAATCAATTAGTGGAGATAGAACATAACAGAAACATGGAGTTGGAGCAACGCAGATGTTTACAGCTGATGGGCAGTGCTGCAAAATAAAGATGTGCTCTCTTACAATTAGATAGGAAAATAGTCTACAGTAGTTAATTACTTTTCAAAATTTGTTAGTTTCACACTTTAGTGGACATGTTATTTAAATACTGTGTAGCTTTTGCACTTCGGTTTAAAAGGATTGTGGGTCTCAGAGTCACATGATCAGAATGCAGACCAGTTTGGGTTTTGTAACGCCTTACCTCTGAATTGAAATTCTTAATTATCAGATTTTGTTAAATGCATTTGCTATCATTTTTAAGTTTTAAGACCTTACCAAAAGCTTGTTACATCAAAATGTCATAGTCAACTTTTGCTTTTAATAATTTAGGCTATATGGGAAGTAAAAGTTGTACGCTAAGTTTCACAAGGTATCTTTCAATTACAGGATACTTATTTTGAGTACTTTTGTGTTTTGGAAAATGTTTTATTTTAGTGTTCTCATATAAACAATATTATAACATCAGAGAAAAACACCATATTGAAACAATTACTTAAGGGAAGAATAAACACACATTTGTTGATAAATATGTTATTCAGGCTAATAAGCGCATCTTAACCATACTCAGTTATCCTATCAGAATAAGATGTTGCTTTTCTAAAAGGCCCAGAAAAATACAATTCCAAGGCTATTTTTAAAGGCACTTGGACATTGAGTTTTTAACATGTATTGTAACACATACATTACTCAAAATTACTCTGAGTAAAAGGATTGGTAAACAGGTCTGAAGTTTTGTGCACAACTGATCTGTTATTTACATAAGAATGCGTAATTTCTTTGAAGATAATTTACTTTTGTTAGGAGTATGAGGTTGATATTTTGATTCAAATCAGCTACTGGGTATTTTAGCCGATACTAAAGTTAATATAAACATGCTTAAGATTTCTGTGGCTGTTTAAAAGTATCTGCAACAAGGAGGAAAGTAGTATTGTAAATAAACGAGTTCCAGATACTACTTTCCTATATTGTAGAAGTTATTTATAAGCAGATTATTTCATATGTAGCAGATGTTCAATATATGCTTAAATCCATTTCTAATTTTGAAAAATCTATTTTAACATTGTTTGGATTTTTGTTAAGTTCAGCATTTTCTTAGCTGTTCTGTGCAAAATAGAGAGCAGCCTCACTTGTGAGATTTCTAAGAAAGCAATATGGAAGAACAGGAAATCTGGAGTCTGTGGCTTATGCTGAATAGACTTTAAATGTTTATTATATAGAGTGACAGCATCAGCAAGTTGGAGGAATTGCTAACAAGGTATAGTGTAGTCAATGAGAGATGTTGATATTTTATCAGAGAAAGATAATGTGAGATTTTTCAGCAAATTGTCATACAGTTGAAGCGTGTTTATTCTAAGAAACTGTTCATGTATCTGTTTGCACAAATAACATTTTTATTATAAATTTCTGAGTAAAGTTACCAGATTCTGTTTGTAATGTTAATTTCAAGATAATTTGATTATCAGGAGATAGCATATGCTAGGTATATTTTCCTTTAATTCCTAATATTCTGGTTCCATTTTCTGGGTTTAATTAGCTTGTTCATTTCCATTAAGCTAAAAAAGGCATGTGCTATTGTCATTGGATGCTTTAAAATGGATTTCTGCTATCGGCATATTTCTGACCCAATTAAAAAAACACAAGGCAGAGCTGTGGATAAAGCCATTAAACTGGAAATAACGACATCCATGTTGAGGTCAGCAAAAATGCTATTTTAGTTTAAATAAAACCAGATGTCGTCTTCTGTGGTTTTTTTTTTCAATAGTGTTATATTTCACACAATATTTTCAAGTTGTCTTTGTTGTGCATGGTACTAGGATCAAGTTTTATGGAAAATGTTGTCAAACTCTATTATAATTCTTAAATTTGGTGATATATATCATAGAATCATAGAATACCAGGTTGGAAGAGACCTCAAGGATCATCTGGTCCAGCCTTTCTTGGCAAATGCGTGATCTAGTCAAGATGGCCCAGCACCCTGTCCAGCTGAATCTTGAAAGTGTCCAATGTTGGGGAATCCACCGCTTCCCGGGGGAGATTATTCCAATGGCTGATTGTTCTCATAGTAAAAGTTTTTCTCTTGTGTCCAATCAGAATCTCCCCAGGAGTAACTTGTTTTTTCAATGTGACTCATTGTAAAAAGGGAGTTGCCGTCTTCTTTGTTGCCAGCCTTTATATACGGGAACATATAGGGTCAATATGTTTCAGAAATGTAAGGAGGTCAGAATTAGTAATCTTCAGGAGATGCTCTGTCCTGTGTTCTCTTCTCATAGTCCTTAGACAACACAAGAAGGCCACATCCATTTCATATGATGCAGAACTTTTTGTACTACCCTACATTTCTTTGATACAGAACTGGTGTAATAAACTCCTGTTTCTTCCATCTGTTTTCCCCATTGCTACTGTTGTGCTGAGGACAGGTGCCCAAAGCGTGTGCTGGCTATTCTTATCAGCAACCTTTAAAGCTTTGGTGCCAACTGGGCTAGTTAAAGCATCCCCTAAACTATGTTACTTTGAATGAGGCTTAAGGCAAAGAAGTTACTTGTGACTGATAGGCTTCTGCTGCTTGTGACCAAGTTAGCATGGGAGAGTCAGGAAGTCTTTTGCTAGATTCAGCAGGCAAAGCAAGCTGTTCCTTCCTTTCCTGCTCTGGCAATTTGGTAGTTGTGCAGCCATAGCTGTAGCTCTCCATTTGCTGTAAATGCCATGCAGAGGAGGAAGGTGCAGGGATGGCCCACTGCAGTGAGTGCTCCCTGCTTTGCAGAGGCTGAGAATTGTCAGAGCCCTGATCCCAGCTGGGTATTCACTGGCTGGGGGGTGCTCCGACCAACCCCATTTGTTTTACAGTCAGTCTGCTTTGTTCTGAGAAAATGCTCATTTATGTAATATACTTCGCTTCCTTTGTCCGCATACTCATATACCTAGTTCCAGACCTGTCAGTTCTATGTTTGTCGTGTGGCTATATAGATTTCTGGGGTTTGACAGCTCTACAAAGGTAAATTTCTAGTCTGGAGGTAGGTTTTGTATTCCCTCATTTGCCCTAGGAAGGAACAGTGACTTAAAACTGCTACAGATTATGGAAGACTGAGTCTTTCAGCATGTGCAGTAAAATCCAGGTATTTACTTTGCATTTCTATAGAGGCATTTTAAGCCTTCTCAAGGAGCAACTTGTAGTACCTTTCTGGCCTTTGCTGTCCTCCCTTATGAGGCTGGTGAAGATGATGTTTTCTTTTTGCCATGTCAAAGTTGTGTGCCTCATTAATGAATCCCACATGGAGGAGTGAATTCTTTAAATCATGAGCTTAAAGGAGTTGCTTCTTGGATTTCTCTCTCTATTGCAGTTTCTGCCTCTAGTTCAGTGCTGATCTTGTCTTTGGTCTGTGTTTTTTGGGAGGGTTGGAGTTTTGTTTTTGTGGTGTGTCCCTGCCCCACTGTCTCTAGCCTTTGATATGCTGGTGTTTTCCCAACCTTGATAAAGAGTGTTTTCTTTCACATTTATTATGGCAGAAGATATGGTTACCTTTACCATCACAAATGTTTTTGGGAGAGGGGGATGGTTGCAGGTGGGATATGTGCTGCATTATCTTTAGTAGCTGCTCTGTATTGGCTTGTCAATAAATTAATAGGTGGTTGACAGTAGTGGGATACAAGCAGAAAAACTTTCTGGGTAACCCTTTTGATGGCCAGAGTCAGAACCAGCCATTCTGCACTCCAAGGCAGAAGCTAAGAGACAGACTTTCTCACCTCCCTGCATGCTGGTTGATTACCTTTTATCTAGGTTATGTTGGACCTTGGCAGTTGGTGGTTTAACTGCAGAATTGTCTCTGACTGTGACAGAAGGGTGGACCAAAGTACTAAAAGAGAAATACTAAATGAGGGAGTAAGGATAGAGGTGGTGGAGGTGAGTGATAGGAAAAAAACCTAGAAAACATGTGAGAGAGAGTTCATTGTACATGATTTATTGTATAAGAATACACATAAGAGAAGGTGGAGCTTGGCCAGTTTCAGGAGGCTTGAGGTACTTGAACCTACACTTTCTAGTGCAGGGCATTGGGAGGGGAACTGAAGAATTGTGTGGGAGATGGGTGTGAACCATCTCTCTTAAAAAGAGGGAAGGAATAGATAAGGAAAGTTAATGACATAGTGGCTCTTGCAAACCTTAGGAAAGGATCTGAAGAGATAGCATGCAGGAAATGACTGGTAAATTCTTGTACTGCTCTGTTTTCTTTTTCAATTAATTGGTTACGTTATCCTTTACACTGGTTATTTGAGTGACTAGGCATTGCTGAACCTATACATGAGATTTCCAGTCGCTATGGTGACCAAAGCTTTTGAATATTTGTTGTTTTCCTTTAAAGCTCTGATGTCTGAAATCCTAACAGTCTCAGGTGTGGGTTTGGTATATGTTTCATTATTATTTTCAAAATAACTTTCTGTTCTTACTAATCCAAACTTAGAAAAGGATCCAAAATAAGTATCTTGATGGCTTAGACATGGAGGCAAAGAAATGCATAAAATCAAAACACATTCTAATTATCAGCTTTTAAAAAATAATGTATTTCAAAAGGTCAGTCTCATGAGTTTTCTATTTTAATATTGACATAATTCTTCTTAAAAGACAGTTTTCTGATGAGAGGAAAGGCAAAAAGCCACTGCAGGCTGTCCTTATTGCTTACATGTCTTGACCATGGTACACTCTGCTTGTCAAAGAAATATTTCAAGTTCAGGTGCAATTTTTCATTTGCTATTGTGGATTGTCCATGAGTAAGCCATTTCATAATAGCTCAGAAGCATGTAGACTGAGGAGTTTGTGATGATAGACAGAACAGCACAGTGTGAGGGTAGAAAGAAAGGAAGGAGGAACAAGAAAATGAATTTTCAGAGTGACAAGATTAATGTGTAGAATTAAATATTAAAGGAGGTTCCTTTTCTTAATTAAATGTCTACGGTATTACTTGTTTTGAGGCTGCTTGTAAACTGGTTTCTAAACTATTTAATTACTACTGTACCATTCATCTCTCCCGTCTCAAAAATATTAATTATCAAATGGTAAAATATTAACCTGTAGTAGGAGGGTAATGTCAGAAGCTGAAACTCCAGTTCATTACAAATTCTGTCTCTCATCATGACCTTTTAAAGTGCATGCTAAACAAAATAAATACACTTTTTTAAGATTCTTGTCAATATTAAGAAATTAGGGAATATAGGTGTAACATTCTTGTCTGTATGAGACATACATAATACTTCCTTAGTGCCTAATAATGCAGTGTTTGCTTTATAGCATTTTATTTAGGAGTTCATCTCTATGTGTAAATGCTTCTGTGAATCAGTGAAAAGAAATTTACAATTCAGCAAAACTGTCTGCTTTGATGTATCACTGTGTAGCAAATGAATCTGTGGAATCTGGAGGAGTAGAAATTTGTAGTGGCTTTGTAGTACCTCCTTCAGAAGGCAGTTCTGCAGGAGGTAGGTTTCTCATGCTGCAGGAGAAAGGAGGAGGTCTGGACCGTAAATGTGATTGGCTCATGTTTGTAGTGAGAGGTGAGTGACTTCATGGATGAAATTTGTAATAACTAGTATGAACAGCACAAACTTACGACTCTGAGAAACCAACAACCTCATTAAAGAACTGAGAAAATGCAGTGCTCTCTTTGCCGTGCATAACCTGAGGTTCTGAAGAAGGACGGAGACTTTTTTTTTGTGGTGACATTTGCATACAGATTATTACAAGCAGACTCAACTAATATGAAATGTTCTAAACAAACTGATTCAACTAGATCTCAGCAACTGAAAGATTCAGTGTTTTCCATGCTGTTTCAAAAACTATGCTGTCCTGTTCTGAAGACCTGAAATCAGCAACAGTATATCTGAAAATAATTGACGTGGTGTCGAAGAGGAATTCTGCTTGGTCCATTTACCGCTTTTGCCATGTGGATGAAAAAGAACAAACTGCGAGTGAAGTTACAGGTTTAAAACTTTGTTTCCTCAACTGCTTCTTCTTTTCTTTCCTAAGTATAGTGTAGTTATTTTAAGTGAAAGGGACATTTACTGGTATTCAGTGAGGTAAACATTAAAAGATTTCTCATAGAGCATTTATATTTAAATGCTTAATTATCACTGTTTCCCATGTTCTTGTGCTTTGCCATGTATAAAAGCTTTTTAGACATTATACTTTCTAAACGGAACATTTTACGATAGCTAATAGCTTCTTCAAGGAGAAGCTAATATTTGCATTCATCTTATAATTAATCTTCCGTATTTACATAATACAAAATAATGCAGTACTTTTTTTCAGGCATTATAAGATATACTTTCAAATGTGCTTATTTAAAGCAGTAAAAATTCTGAGCTTTTGGATCAAGCTGGTTTTTTTGTTTTTGGTACTTCTACAAACCAGTTTCTTACTGTCATTGTGCATTCCAGGTTACATTTTTCATTTAGAAGATCTGTAATTTTCACTCAGTGAAATGGCTTTTTTTACCTTGAAATATGCACAACCCCTGTACAGATAGCACTTTTTGAGTCTGGATATATTTTTAACAAGATTTCTTAGCAGAGTAAAATGTGTCTCTATTTCCTGGACAGTGTTATACTGAAAATTACTACTGGAAATAAAATGAGCTATCAATGTTAACTTAAATTGATGATCAAAGCAGAAAGGAGGGAAGTACTGGGAAGATGTTGCATAGTCTGATGCAAGTTACGTATTTTTGAAACAGAGCATATGTGTACTGAGAAAATACTATCAATTCACACCCCCCACCTTTTTTAGTTTTAAAATCAGTGATCCAGGGGAAAGCCTTCAGGCCATTCTGAGCACCTTTTAAGAATTACCTACAGAGTCCAGCAGAAGCAGGTGTGGAAAGGTTTAGGTTTTTCTGTCAAGAAGGTCATGGCAAAGGAAGTCAGCAGAGCCTGATCATGTTCTGGGAGCAGCCTCTGGTGTTTCCATGTTATTTTCTTGTCTCAAGTGAGCACATTTTGGTCTGTGGATGGCACTTGGAAAAGCTTCCTTACTTTCTTACCCAATTAGTGCCCCTCAGTGTATAATTAATAATAAAATGTCTCTCTTTGATTTATTAGCTGGTGGCCACAAGTGCATACAAGTTACTTGGCTTTAAAGAATATTGTGAAGGACTCTTGTGTGTCTTAAGTCGTACTAATAAAAAAAGTACACACTACTAAGTTCAGTCTTTTTTTTTAATTATTGTGTTCACTAACAAAGTGTTGAAAGAGAAAATTAGTGTTTTGGGTGGATTTTACCTTTTGTTCTCATTCCACTATTATATATAGCTATAACTGTAAATAAATACATAGGGGTTTTCTTTAATTCTCTAATATAAAGAGTTTTCATTATTGTTGACTAGATAGGGGAGCTTCAGGTGTAGTATCTAGTAAGAATTATAATTTTTCTCCATAACTTACTCGGTAGGAAATGCTCAAAGAGGGACAAAAACTTTCTTTAAAGCTTTTAATCCAACATGTCTATATCACACGTCTAAGACGCAGCAGCTGTAAAAGTTACTGTTCCAAATCTGGCTCATTTTAGTGACTGACCTTGAGGTGCATATCTTACCTGAATAATTGTATGCAGAAACATGAAATGTTAATTGGAGTTCAGGTAGCAAAAAAAAAAAAAAAAAAAAAAAAAAAAGAAATCAGTTATTTTAAAACAAATATTTTCCTTTCCTGAAGCTTAAAGAAACAGTTCTGTATTATGCATTTGTTGGAGAACTGATACTACTTAAGTAGGAATTTGATGTTAGGAATATGAAACAAGCCCTTCCAAGTGGCTGAGATACTTTGGTACCAACAAGATGTCAGCGGAGAATTTTACTTTTGTTAGACTGAAGTATTGCAGGGGACAGGTAGGACAGGATTGCTACAGGCAATTAGAAGTCAGTAGGGTGGGCCCAGAAAAGCAGAGCATCTGAATCAGCTTTCCTCTGGGATTGGGTTTGATCAGATCCACAATCTGATGCTTGATTGATTGGGGTGGGGAAGTGTTTCTAAGATTGTGGAGTTTGGTTTTCTGAGCAGCAAAGAGGTGTTTGTCAAGTGTCCGCTTCTGGAATTTGTCTTCTTACACTGCACACTTTCTTGTGATTGCACAGTGAAAAAAGTGGTTGGATTGAAGTAATTTAATGTATAGATTTAAATTATATTTGTTGATATAACTATGAGTATACTGAAACACTGCATTCATTTTTAAAAATACTTATTTGGTCTCACACAGTCACAGTATAAATTTTAAATATTTTTCAGTAATTGCCCCTCTACCCCAATTCTGCAAATGATTTGTTAATTTTGAAATGCAAAAGGAGTGATAAAGCCCCACTAATATCTTGTCTTTTCCTTCAAAGTTCACTCAGTAATAGCCACTTACTAATCCAAAGGGGATCAACTTTACTTTCTTCACTTTGTACAGACTGTTTTTCACAGATTCTTACCTTAAATGCTCCAATCTGCCAGGAAATGTCACCATCTTTGGATGTGAACTTAGTGACAGCCTTTATCTCTCATGTGGTCTTGTCCTGCAGTAGGTAAATAATGCATTATTTACCTACCGGTTAGAGCTGCCAAGGCAGTTACACTGAAAATGTTAGGAAAAGAAAGAAGCTTCAGATTCCAATTACTGCTTAAAATACCTGCTTGCACGTGTGTTACCACATCTTAACAGAGCAATGTTAAACGTAGTATAAGGGCCTTTTTCTCTTGTTCGTTTTGTCTCATCTGCTTTTTCACTTTTTGCTTTTTCTGTCCCTGGTATGTGCATGGTCTGTGTCCTTTATTTCTACTCTGAGGTTTCTTACTCCTTTCATAGGTGTCCATCATTACTCTTCCTCTGAGGACTGGGAAGAAGACTTTAGACTTCCTCTGAGGAGAGGGGATTTAGCTTCTGTTGTCAGAGCACTTAATATATGTCAATGCATTAATGTAACATTTTGTTTTCTGCAGGTTGGGAATCCACGCGTTGAGCTCACTCTTTCTGAACTTCAAGATATGGCTGCCCGACAACAGCAGCAGATTGAAAATCAACAGCAAATGTTGGTTGCTAAGGTAGTAATTGTGTACAGATCATAAAATTTCCTTCAACATACACAAGCATAAGTTTCATGGATACAGAAAAACATACTAATCCTTTCTAGATAAGCTCAAGAAATAGCTTGAGAAACCCATTGTTTTACCAAGTTAATTTTAACCTAGCCAATATACAACATTTCAGTGTAAATGATACTATTAACAATCTATGTCAAGCTAAGTCATGTGTCTTTATCAAAATACTGCTAGGTTTTATTTGGCTCTTTTGTGAGTCCCACTTCATGGTCTGTGGTTGACCAGGCTTGACTCTACGCTCATGATTAGAAGCTCAGTCACTCCAGTATAGTAATAGTGGTGTGAATGTGCCCACTTCATATGTAATCATGTATTACATTTCCAAAGTCTCTAAGATGTAGGAATCTAAGTATGTTTACAGAGTGGAGAGTAGGTTTAATGTTTTTGACGTTGTTGTAGGTGTTATAATGTACAGCATGCATTGGATGCTTGGAGTACCTAGGAATCAACCTGTCAATTCTGCTGTTCTTTCTTGATGGAAATAATGTAGAAAAAGAAACATTTTCCTTGTGTGCCAAGCAGAAAGACTGTTATTTAGAACTGGAACATTATCTTACAGTAGGTCAGCTTGTTTAAAATGGTCTGTTGGACATATTTTGTCGTCTTTGGGAAGCTGGATAACAGCATTGGAAGGTCATTTTGCAACAGCAGGAAAAGTGTTAATAGTGTCAGAAAACAAATGCTAGAGGAAGCTTCACAGATGACTTTGAGCGTTCAGGCTAGGGCTGTATTTGCACATATATGTAAATTTGATATCTGGTCTAAAAAATCATGAATCTCTGCTCTAAAACAGATTTGTTAACAATGTTAAGAGTTGTTCTAGGAGGACTGATACATATTTTAACTAGATAAACTTTTTCTGATTTCTGGAAATAAAGAACCCACTGATCATAGTGATGGGTTTTTCTAAGTTAACTTTTTTTAAAATAAATGGGTAACAGGCACCTCTTGTCTAAAACCTCATTTTGTCAGGAACAACGTTTGCGTTACCTGAAGCAGCAAGAACGGCGTCAGCAGCAGTCTGTTTCTGAGAGTGAAAAGCTTCAAAAACTTAAAGAACGTGTTGAAACCCAGGAGACAAAGTTGAAAAAAATCCGTGCCATGAGAGGACAAGTGGACTACAGCAAGATCATGAATGGCAATCTGTGTATGTGGAATTTTAAAGTAATTTATTTAACTTAATTTATTAGTCACTGCATGACTAGCGAATATTGACTAGCAAATACAGCATTGAAGCAGGATTTCAGATAGAATGTCTTTTGTCTTACAGAGGGTGCTGTGTTTCTATGAAATTCATATATGACATAAATTTTTGTTCGTTTTATATAGTCAGGCATGAAGTCAGAATAAGTCTATTCTCCATTAGGAAATACTATGACTGGTAGCAAATTCCCAACACATAAATATTTTATATGTGCATGCATATACTAGATGTAAAACTAATGTGTTGTATTTCTCAATACCCATAGAATTAAAAAATTAACAGCTGCTTTACTTCATTGTTTTTTGTTATTTTTATCTTGCTAATTTTAGCAACTGAAATTGAGCATATAAGTGCCATGTTCCAGGAAAAGCAGCAGGAGCTCCAGGCTGCAGTGTTAAAAGTGGATCAACTTACTCAGCAACTGGAGGATTTAAGGAAAGGGAAGCTTAATGGGTTTCAGTCTTACAATGGACAAATGACGGGACCTGCTGCAGTAGAATTAAAAAAGTTGTATCAAGAGCTACAGGTAAGCAACAGAGACATGCTGTTCGGATGATAGCTGTAGATTTTAAAGTTTTATTATTGCTCCTATGGGTGGCCATTTGGTTCTGTGACATCTCATAAAACTGGTGTATTAGAATGCTGTTAATACGTGAGATTGTAGTGAGTGTATAACCCTCCTGAAAACAGATTTTCATTAGCTTTTAAAAACTGGTTTTGTTGTTGCTCTTACAGATCATGATACAAAGTGTGCAAGTGTTCTGAAGGGCATTTCTCAGCCCCTAATACTTCAATACTGAATGTTGACATAATCTAGTATTTATCTGTCTCAAAAAAATTTTTTTTTAAATTCATTTCAGTAGTGTTCTATTTTGCAAAGAACTGGGTGTGGCAAGCTCACTTAGATGTCATCTTAAGTTGGAGACATGACTGGACAGTGACTGAAAGTAAATTTAAAATACATTGTGAAAATACAGCTATGTCTGATGTAAATGAACAAAATACATAAGAATTAACATTTTAACAGAATCATCGAAAATATAAGCTGCACTGTAGTCACTGCACTATAGTGCACTATAGCTGCAGTATATCACACAGTATTCTCTGTATCACTATCATATATTTTCCTTGAAGAAGATTGTTACATCTGAAGTGTAGTTCTTGAATGATTAATTAAATATTCAATTTACATTGAAATTTTGTCCAGCTTTCATGTTTAAAAGTTATGGAATACTTAATTGTGTGCCAGTGTATCAGGATTTGAGGGCTTTTTTAATTTACTCATGTAATTTATTGTGATCAAGGCAACAGCTCTAGTATATATTTACTATTTCAAAATTAGTCTCACTCATTTCTTTACATGAGCAAATACAACATACCAATTAATCCATCACATGTTTTCATGAATTAGGAATAAGGGCTGTTTTTCCCTCTTTTTACCCTTTCCCTATTTATACAAGGCATGTATGCCTTTTCGAGTATTTCTAAGTGCAAAGATGCTCAATAAATTAAGATTTCTCTCTTGTGCTTCACAATGATCCCATACATGTTTATCAAGACTTAAATTTGCCTCAGGTTTTTTTTGCATGTAACATTACCATGAAAATTGGAACACTGAGACAATACTGTCAGACTTTGAAGGTATGAAAAAATGCCAATGGGAAAGCAAGAGAAATTATTATAAAGACTGTCATGGTTGATTTAAACCATAAAGGTAATCAATCCCCTGATCTACTGGAAACCTGCTGTGAAGGCTTCGGTTTAATTCCCATGTAGAGAGGAAAATCAGTGCCCAGTCCTTGCACTAGCAGTTCAGTTAACCTCCCATCCAGACATCAAGAACTTTCATGTGGAACTGGAAACACATTCAACAGCGTAATTTTTGTTACAAGTTTTATATCACTTAGTTTTCATGATAGTCATACTGTCTTGTTTCAACATAACTTTCAACAAACATTTTCTATGACTTAATTTTTCACAGTGGAATTCAGTTTTGAAATGTCTTTATGCCTAATTCTTCAGTCCATTTGCTATAAATGGGATGCAGTCTACATGTATTTAATAGGTATCCGCTAGTTTATTAGGACATCCTTTTGCTGTTCTCTTTTAAGAGTTGTTCATGGTTGCAAATGCTAATTTGACAGGCTATGTGGAAGCCTAACATTAGAGACATCAGAGCAAGTTGCTGGTACAAATTGCTTTGGGTTTTTTAACACTGTATTAAAAAACAACTTGACGACAGAATGAAATAACTGTTCTAACAAGTGCGCTTTTTTTTTTTGCCCCCAAAGATTCGTAACAGGCTTAACCAGGAGCAGAACTCCAAGCTTCAGCAGCAGAAAGAACTCTTAAACAAACGCAATATGGAGGTGGCTATGATGGACAAACGAATCAATGAGCTGCGTGAACGACTATACAAGAAAAAAGTTGAGGCACGTCAAAAAGAAAACATTCCTGTAAGATAAACTGTTAAAAGGGCCACACTTCAGTTTATCAAGAGCCTATAAAAACCACATAGAACCTCACTTTTTCCCAGCTGAGTAATACAATTACGTCTAAAGAACCTATTTTAAAAGTAGCAGGCTTCTTAAAACTATTTTAAGGTTTTCCATAGATACCAGAAAACTGTTAGACAGAATGTGTTTCCTTTTATTTTTCTTTACGGCACAGACCATACTATATTAAAGATTGTAGTAGTTTATATTTCTAGGAAGGAATATGTGATCATGAGCTGTGTTTCAAAGCATGTAAGCATAAAAAGTTTGTTTTTATAAAATATTGATCTTCCAATATGGAAAATTGATACAAATATAAATGGTCTGGAAAGTTAGTCTTAATAGCTCTCTGGAACTTTGGAAAGAATTCAGTTGCACAGTAGACCATTTATCTAAGAACTAGAGAGTTCAATTCTGGATCTCCATATGTATTCCTGGCAGGAGGTATTGCTTTTTAAAAAAAGCCCATACATGTTTGATCATTTAAGAACTCATTTTAGTCTGTTTGCCTAAGAAAGGCACAGTGAAAGAGACCTTACACAGATAAAGGTTTCTACAACAAATGTATGTACTGTGGCTGAGAAATTTAATTTTTGAGGTGTTGATTTTAGGGAATCAAATTTGTACTTTCTACTACTTTTTATTTTTTGCAGAGGCATGGTGTATAATGACTTAATTATTAAGGTGACTTAGCTACAGTGCATGGTTCTAGATAATTAAATTTAGATCCTGTTCGTGCACAAATGCCTAGATTAAATGGAAGCTCACATTTCAATTCGTCTGATTTTTTTTAGTTGAATCGTATTAATGGAACTTCATCACCCCAGTCATCGTTGAGTGCTTCAGGAAGGGTGGCAGCAGTAGGACCTTACATCCAAGTTCCAAGTGCTGGCACTTACGCTGTACCAGTAGATCCAGTTAAACCACAGTCTCTCACCATTGCTTCTAGCTCAACACATGGAAGATCAAAATCTGGTAAGTACTTAAGTGTGGTGTTTATTAATACACATGATTTGGGAAAGACTAATAAAGAAAAAGAGTAATCTTAGGAGACAGTGTTGGCATAATCTCTGTAGTGGAAGGGGCAAGTTTTAGATGTCTTGATACTGTTCTGTGAATTACTCATTTGATATGAGGCATTTTTTGCCTCTTTCCATGACTTTTTTCTTAGGAGACTGAGTGTTTTCTTTGAAATTTCAATAGCTAGTACACTGCTAAAAGGAGCACATGTTCCTCCACAGATTCTAAGTTCTGTCTTTAATAGCTTTTCGCTTAGTTTGTGTGTTTGAATATAATAATGAAATCAACTTTGTGGCAAACTATGTTATAAACTACTTACAGTCTGTTGCTTTTTGACAAGTAAAACAAAGCTAGTGAACGAGTAAAAAGCATATTATTTCTCAGAAGGAGACTAAATAGGAAAATAGAATAAAACTATGGGAGAGTTTTGCTCCAACTGAGATATGAGAATTTGTGGTGCTTGAAGAATTTCTGAAATGGAATAACCTTAGCACTGATGCTGTTTACTTGTTTCTGCCTTCATCAGTGAAGGAGCTGGCCCTTCAGAGTAGTCCCCAGAAATTCTCCAAAATTGGCTCCCATGTCTCCCATAATTAATAATTCCATCTACATTATAAAATTTTTTTTTTTTTTTAACCTTATGTTGGAGACTGAAGGAAGCAGGTCGTGGTATTTGTGCCCTAAGTTCTTATTCTGGCAAAGCTCACCTCTCTGCTCACATCTTAGCAAAATCAGAATTCTTAAGAAGAGTTTAGCTACGAAAACACCCATAATATAAAAATGCCTGATCCCATTGGTTGAACCACAGGACTTAGTTTACCTGGTCTCCTAGGAGAGATCTAAAAATGAGATAAGCAGTGACCACTAAAGCAAAGCTTCTGCAGTATTTGCATATGTTCCAGTACTTAAAACTGAATACTCCAGCAAAGCTTGCAGCATGCTTCCAGGTGGGGAAGAAGAGATGGAGGGAAGACAATCTGAACCTCTGTGTAGGAAAGAATCATGGACCCCAAGGTCATGAAGTGAAGCTATCTAAACAGAACTTGAAAAAAAACCCCACCAGTCTTTTCCATTCATATTAGTGATTTAACAATACCTTTTTAATTCAAAGGCTGTACAAACCCCACCACTGTGGTTTTATGGAAAACTCTTAAGAATATGCAATGACTTAATCGTGGGGTGAAGTGACAGATATGCAAGAGTTTTGTTTTCAGACATGTGGATTCCTCTTCCACATATGGGAAAGGACAGTTCATAACTTCACCAACCAAAAATAATTCACTATTTTGTAAATATCAACCTCAGAAGATAGGCATACTCACTTCTACACCTCCCTCAGGAGGTTACAAGACTTCTGAATGATAACTTTGATTTTATAAAAGTAATTATTCTGTCGTAGGATTTTGTGTTTATTACTCTGGACGTACTTGAATAAAGTTTTGTAAGATAGATTTATGTAAGGAGAAGCTTATATGCTCTCAGGAAGAAAAGACATAGAGAATTTTTTTTCAACTGTCGTGCTTTTATTTCTCATTATCTGAGTGTTCCTGTTCTGATTTCGCCATTGTCATTGTTATAATTTTTCCACCACTTTTTTTTCTTTCTTTTTCTGTGTAACTGGATCTGCCTTGGTGTGTCCGGTAGAGACAGACTGTGGGTGTGTGAAAAAATCTCCAGACACCTGGAAGGTTTCTGATTTAGACATAATAGTGGATCCTATTCTGTCACCTCCCACTTCTCTTCAGTCTGCTGTTCACAATGTCATCCGCCTGGCACCTACTCTCTTTGACACCCAGCACTGTGAGTCCGTAGATCATCTCTGGCTAGCTAAGAACTCAGTTTTTAATATGGACATCTGAGCTCTTGCATACAGATGCATATTAAACAGCATCTTTAGAACTTGGGTTGTGGTCTGGCATGCAGAAGATGCTGTTGAAATGTAAAATTGTTGAGCAGTTGCTTTTCGTCTTTGAAGGAAACAGATTTGCAGCAAATTCATCCCTGGAATACTGGAGTAGTGTACTAGGGATGAGTTTTCTTCATTGAAAAACCTTGAAATTTTCTAATTGTTATTAGAAAATTCATGATAATCACCAAAGCTTGTTTTAGTATATCTCAGATTAGAGAGATGCATTACATACAGGTTTAGCTTGTGTTACTTTGTGGGAAACTTTGAGTTTCCACGTTGCACTGGCCCCAGAGTTGGGATAAAAGCTCACTCTGTTCAAGTCAATAGCAAGAATCTTGCTGACTTCCATTGGACAAAAACATTATACTTGGCTTGCGCTTCAATTGTTGTAGTAAGCATCCAGGATTCAGATCTACAAAACTTTTTAGGTAGTCAGAGAAAATGCACAAAACCTGTTGTGTCTGCATGTCACTGTCTTACTTATGTAAATGTACAATGGACTGGTGAGAGTTGAAATGCACTGCGTGTTAGGCAGTCTTACAAGCAGCAGACAGTGGGGTATGTTTGAAGGAGAAAGTGAAGCCAGTTGGCTGAAATGGCTTTGGGGTGGCTCGGGAGCAGGAGGTAGTGAGGGCTTGTGAGAAGGGTGTTGCCAATCAGATGGGCAAGAGTGTCTGGGTCCTGTTCAGTCTAACCAAAGATAGCAGAAGGCAGACGCTGTCTGGTTGCCTCCTCTTAGCACCTATCGTGCAGGCTCTGGTGCCGTACACTGCAGTTGCAGATTGCAACAGCAGCTTAGTTAAGTGCACGAGATTCAGTTTGGCTTGTAGGAGTGCGAGAGGTACTCTCATAAAAAATGCGTGGTAGTTGGCAAGTCTGACAGATTGTAATACGAAGGACACGAAGGTGGGAACAGTTACATTCTGATGTTTATAGAAGTAGAATTGAAACAGAGAACTTAGAGGAGAGAGAGTCTGAATTTACTTCCAGTCTGTTACCTCAGAATCTGGGGATGAACATGCTAATGTTTGGAATTCAAAGGATTACATGAAGTTTTTGTATAACTATCTTTCTAATAGAAGAGTATGGGCTTGTATTTGCAGGTAAGATAATTAAATTCTTCGGGACTTCTGTTTCTGTATGTACTTTCTTAATAGCTAAATTTACGGCTAAAGATGCTTTCATGTTTAGCATGAATCAGTTATAACACCTTTTACTGATCTTCAAAACAAAAGTTTTGCTGAACCATAAATGTTAATCCAGTGCCTACGTGGAAAATTTGCCATTATTTAGGGTCAGAGTGTTTAGACAGTCATCTTTGATGGTCTTGCTCTTGCTCTTGATAACCAGGTGATTAAGAATAAAAACAAACAGAAAACCCCACATGTCTAGTTCTTGGATGTTGCCAGTACTAAGGCTGGACCTCATTACTTCCTGGCAGTTTGCAAATGTTAAAAGTGATTTCTGGACTATATACTATATTCTCAGCGTAAAAATATGCAAGTGTTAGCCCTGTTTTAATGACCAACCACAAAAATACTCTTGCTCCAAAGAAATTCTTTCTCAGAATTCAAACACAGTTGATCTGAATTTGAAAGTTTAATACAATATAGTGTGTGTAATATTAAGGAATGGTTTGCACCAATCAAAAAATAACTAGTATGTTATCTTAAATGCAAGAAGTATAACTTTTCTTTTGCTCACTTCAAAGTGGTATTATTTTAACAAGCCTACAAATAGGTTTATGAGCTAATAGAGTGAATTTGCACTCATATAATGAAAACATTGAATGGTAATTGTCAAGAAATCTTCAGGCTGTCATTTCCATGGGTGCGAAGAAAACAGATACTCAATAAAGAGGGTAAGGCTCCTGGATAGAGAATACTGTGGTGATGTTAAATTCACTGTGATTAGAATGTTCCCATGCAGCTTATTCTTAGATTGTCTGCTATACTAGACAGAGGCTGGCAAAGAATTCTAGAAATAGCCTTGCTGATTCTGTTTTCTAGGGGCTTAAAACTGAAATGAAATGGGAAACTTTTCCATTAAACACCTGATTCATTTGATATTGTCTTACTATGGGATCCAAAAATCTCAGTAAGTCTCCACACACACACGAACCCCACTCCATTTTAGCTGTTATCGTCTAGTAAAGTTAGTTATGTGTTGCATGTCATCTTAACTGATCCTGAGTGCTCCACTGAGATAATTACAGGCAATAGGGAAGGAGAAATGATCTCTGGTCTCCCTTAGAGTAAGAGAAACCTGAAGTTTAATCTTTTAAAGGCAAATCAAAGCCTTAGGATCTAACCAGGGATCTATTTAGTTACTATAAACCCGATATAATTTTCAGGTTATTTAATATATATTATTTATTTATATATATTTTATAGATAACATTATATAATATTATATAATATATATTATATTTATATATAATATATATGTTTAAATATATATATTTAAACTCTCTTGCTTACTTAAGAGAACAGAAACTAAATAGTCTCACACAGTTAATAAAGCAACATATCAATGCATCTAGGACTTCGTTAAGGATTTGTTGCCTGAGTTTATGTGTAGCTATGTATGGTTTTTTTGCATATGAAGAAGATAAAAGCCCATGACTTGTATCTTGATGCTGGAAGTTGAAGTTGTCAGCTGACTTTATAAATTTTTTTAACATTAAATCAGTGGGGCAATTCTAGTTAGGTGAGTATGTTGAGGAAAAACAAAAGGTAAGTTAACTGCCACTTCCAGCAAAGGAATGTATGCTTTTGTTCCACCCCACTGTTGAAAGTTTTTACACCCTGTTATGAGTGAATGAATCTAGTAACCATAGTTTAAATTTGGAGTAAGTCCACTCAGAGCTTACATAGACTTAGCATTTAGCATAATTTGACAGTGTCTCTGATAGTACCAAAAGAAATATTTTGATGAAATGTTTCTATAAGGATTTTTGCTCTGAACTTGTTTGCCTTTTAATAGCAGAATATGCAATGCTCAAACCAAAATTTTAACCATCTCTCTTTCTATAGAAATTTTCAATGCAATTTGAATGTGTCAAAGGGTAACAAACAGCATATTATATGCAGTGATTGGACTTTCAGTATCAACTTCCGAATCAAACACTAATAGTGATTTATCTCATTTCTGAAATAAAATTAATCCTGTTGTAATTAAGTTATTCCATTTCACGTGTTGTTTTGCTTGTTTACAGTGGTGGTGTGGATTATCTTAAATATAGTATTTTTGTCTGTTTTCAAGCTAATGATGGAAATTGGCCAATGCTTAAACAGAGCACAACCCCTGTGGTAAAACCCCCTCAGATCTCCAACACAGACTGGAAAGAATCGAGCATGGATACTGCTTTAAAACAAGGAACTATATCCAGCCAGCCTTTGCCAACTTCAGTATTAGGAAGTACTGATAAGCTGGTGGGTTTCATGTGTGATATATTTATAGATTTGTTTTGCTGAAATTATGAACCTTTGGCTTCCATAAATGAATTCACTTCATTCCATTTCCCTGATGATGATTATTTAAAAAATCATAAAGAAAATTACCTTTGCATTCCTCCTGTTCCTTTGTGTTCTTACCACATTACAATTTATATATTTTTTTCAACTTCAGTAGTTCCTATTCCTTCCTGTTCTTTTACGTATCTGGTCTCCCCTTTTCCCTCCTTTTGCTTCTCCTAATCATCTCTTCCACCTTCCTATTTTTCTAATCAAAATCTTCATTACTCTTTTTCCTTGGTGTAGATGATCACTTTTTCAAGTGTGTGTTTAATGACAAAAATCGTCATTAAATCCATCCTTGAGTGAGTCCACTCATGTTGTCTGTCTGCACTGTTGTTCTAGTACTTTATAAATGCTTTAAGACTGTAATCTTGAAAAAATAAGGACTTGTCTTTAAATAGTTTTGGTAAACTCTGTTATCACACTATATATTATCAAGTACATTATCAACTAGATACTGACATCCAGAACCTAGAACAAGTTATTCAGGCTTTGAAAGTATGTAAATAGTTTGGATTCAAATTAATGTATTGTAGCTGAAGATGCTTTTAAACAGTGGCCTCTGTCTGATGTATGATGAGATGTTGTGAAACTCAGGTAGAATCATATCTAGTGATTAAGGAACACAAATTGTTTATATCGACTCCTTTGCTGTCACACAAGATTCTTAGTACATTGAATGAGGAATATTCTTGCTCACACGTATTTTATTTAATTAAATGGTATATACCATTTATTGTTCTTACATAGGGTCTTGACCTGGGGAAGGTGCCACCAACAGTTCCTGGTGTAAGCAAGCAGTTGCCTCAAAACTATGGGACATATCCAAGTCCAGTTCCCTTAGGAACAGGTTCTACAAATTCTCTAGAGAGAAGGAAGGATGGCAGCCTGCCCAGACCTGGCACCAGTATAACAAATCGGCAAAGACCTGTTCCACTTCCGCCGCCAAGCAATGTACATCAGCCCAGTTCTTCACAACAGATTCAGCAGAGAATTTCTGTACCTCCCAGCCCTACGTATCAACCTTCCGGTCCCCCCTTGTTTCCAGGAGGAGATGGCAGGCCAGAACTCCCTTTAACTGTGGCAATCAGACCTTTCCTAGCTGATAAAGGATCAAGACCTCAGTCTCCCAGAAAAGGGCCACAGACAGTGAACTCCAGTTCCATCTACTCAATGTACCTTCAGCAAGCAACACCACCAAAGAATTATCAACAAGCTGTATACAATACCTTAAATAAGTCAGTAAAAGCAGGTAGAATATATTTTGCTTTATTTTTTTTCCTTTGACTATTAAGATCTACTTGTTGGGCTTAGTTTACTTTCCATATCAATTTGAAAAAATTGTTTAAATCCATGAGAAGAGGAAGGATATTTTTACATATGCAGCATGGCAAAAAAATGATCCCATATATTTTTGGGGTGATAAGTATACATTTAATTACCTTTTATTTAAAATAAGATGCAATTAGAACAATACAGTCTGGATACTCTACCAATACTTTCAGAAAAACAAGTGTCTGGAGAGGAGAGTGTTTCTCCTCTTACGGTTTCCTCATGAAAGAGGCAAAACATGCCAGGTGTTACTTGTAGCTTATAATTGTAAGAAGCATCACCATCACCAACAGGTGAGTATTTCTGTTTTGATAGGTTCCAATATAATTAATTTGATTTTTTTTTTTCTTTCTGTATTACTGTCAAACAAGTAGCAACAGAGGCATATGCAGTTTATTTGCAAGTATTTTATTACATAATTTGAGAACAGTTCTTCACTGTTTTCCATCTTTCTTTTCTTCAGTGTATGGAAAACCTGTATTACAATCTGGTTCGACTTCTCCCTCACCCTTGCCATTCCTTCACGGTTCTTTGCCTGCCCAGACTTCCTCACAGCCACAATCTCAGCCTCAGACTGAAGTCTCTGAAAAAGATCAAGAGCTGGAAAATGCTCCCCCATCCAGTGAAAATAGCAATGTGGAAAACATTCCTCGTCCTCTCAGTCCTACTAAGCTCACACCAATTGTGCATTCACCCCTACGATATCAAAGCGACGCTGACCTTGAAGCTCTGCGAAGAAAATTGGCCAATGCTCCTAGGCCGTTAAAGAAGCGTAGTTCTATCACTGAACCAGAAGGCCCAAGT
Organism: Strix aluco; assembly: GCF_031877795.1. Lineage (NCBI taxonomy): Eukaryota > Metazoa > Chordata > Aves > Strigiformes > Strigidae > Strix > Strix aluco. The sequence continues at coordinate 120,639,698 of NC_133934.1, read as the reverse complement.
GGACCAAATATACAAAAATTATTGTATCAGCGCTTTAATACTCTTGCTGGAGGAATAGAAAGTGCTCCTTTTTATCAGCCAAGCAATCCACAGGACTTCATAGGCATCTTAGCTGATGTTGATAATGGTAACGCTAGTACCAATGGCAATATTGAAGAACCTATTTCTGTGCAACCTACAGTTCCTCTTCCTGATGAGCCACCCCCTTCGTCAGATGCCAATGATAATGAATTACCTTCTCCTGCTACTGAGGAACTGGTAAGCACTGAAACCACAAATCAAACATCTGAGACAACTGAAGATAACAACAACAATCCTGCTATAGTTCCTTCTACTGAACAGTCATCCAGTCCCACGCCTGAGGTCAGTTCTCCAGTAGAAGATGAAGCTCCTTTACCACCTGCTCTTCCTCCTCCAATTCCTCCAGTAAGTAACAAAGCAAAAAAACAGTTTTGTGAACTGTAGAATAAGCTGTGTGTTTAAGCATAACTGTGGTAAGCTTATGCTAAATTGTATGGTTTGCACTTCAAGTTTCATGATACTAGAAGAAAAGAAAACCCGGGGGGTCCAAGGAGAATTCTGATGGATTAGTTTCTTTACTGCTGTAGCTGTTAAATAAGGAAAATATGCATACAGGCAACAGGAGGTTCTGTATGTACTTTAGGTTGTAGAACTTTCTGGGGGGTATACTCTTGTTGTAGAACTAATTCTGGAATCTGAGATTCCATTAGAAAATATTTTTTCATTTCCTGGGGCCTACAAAGATAAATATTTGTATGAAACTAAGGGTAAGCTATGTCAGGGGGAAGCTTTTTATTTGCAAGCAAGCTGAAATAACTGTTCTGGGAGAAGCGCACTCCTTTTCCCCTCTCAGCAGAGAGATGCGAGACCAGGGCTAACACCAGTAGCAACACAGCTGACTTGCTTTAGCAGAAATGTTTTTCTAATGGGCTTATGACATAATTTGAATTGCTTTCAAAGTCCCTCCTCCAGCTGCACCAAAATCTTTTAAATATTTGTCATTACCAAAATCTACAGCATATGGAGAATTGAAAATAGGGAGAAAACTGTTTTGTGGGTTTTTTTCCCTTTTGTTGATGTGACTCACTTTAACATTGGTTTCAAAGAATATCTCCACTTTTTGAGTCATGCAGGGACCTTGCATTCCTCTGACAATCTGACGGCAGCGTGCACAGGGCCTTGTATGCATTTTCCATGAGCACCACTGGGCCAGGATACTTCTGGGAGAATGGAATATGCTAGGAACATATACAATGCATACTGTGAGAGGTTTATTTTCTGAACTGAAATAGCCACACTAAATAGGAGCATAGATGAAAATGGATCTTACAGTGCTAGAGACTAAAAGCATTCTATAAAAGCTGAAATTAGTAATAGAATTTTTTTTTCTGGAAAGTGTCAAGGGCACATGTGAATAACTCAGAATATTCTCAAAACACATGTAAATGGGTTTCAGATCTTGAGAATGCTTCTTCTGATAGTACCAGCTAGAATGTCACGTAAAATAGCTCCACGGTCTGTACTTTTCTTCCCACAGCAAAACTCTTGTCCATACTGACCTACAGCAGATACTATCACTAATTCAAGGCAAAGATTCCTCTGAGTAGAGACTCAGGCTTAATTGTGTCATGCTTTCTAGTCTAAGCAAAAGTTCTGACAGTGTCTCAGTCCACAGAAGCACATTCAGCTTATATTAGATACAATTAAGATAGTGGTGCTCACAAACCATTGACTTAAGTACTTTGTTCCTTGTACTACCTTTAATTAGAAACTTCTAAATTATATTAGCATGCTTTTTCATTTTTTTAACTGAGTAACATGCAGTAAGATAGCAGGCCTTTTATTTAGAGACGTTATAGTAGAAATATTTATAGTTCTAATTACCGTTTAAGGAGGATGGGATTCTTAATCTAGTCAAAGAATAACTGAATTGTTTGTAATACTTATGCAACCCGAAATGATGCCTTCCAACCTTCATCTCTACTCAGATAAAACGGACCAACTTGAAGAAACCTAATTCAGAAAGAACAGGCCATGGTTTGAGAGTGAAGTTCAATCCGCTGGCCCTCCTCCTAGATGCTTCTTTGGAGGGAGAATTTGATCTTGTACAACGAATCATATATGAGGTGAGCTTCTGAACAATGGCAGCCTCTTCAAATATTTAGGGGAAAAAAAAAAAGTGCTTAACTCTTTTATGTTTTCAATAGGTTGATGATCCCAGTAAACCAAATGATGAAGGAATTACACCTTTACATAACGCAGTGTGTGCTGGTCATCACCACATTGTGAAGTTCCTGCTTGATTTTGGTGTAAATGTAAACGCAGCAGATAGTGATGGGTGGTAAGTGTCAAGATTTTTAAGTTAGCGTCTGGGAGAAACACTACTTTGAGGCACATTCAAAATTCAGTCAAGATGTGTTTTGGGAACAATTTCCTTCCCCTTTACCCCCTGCAGACGAGCACTTTCTAACCTCTGGGTGGTGACGAACTCAAGTGTAAGGTTACACTGTGTTCAACGCACATGCAAGCACACTTAAATCACAAAGTTTTACTACATTTTGGTTTTACGTAGTGGTATAGTTGCATTTCTTGTTCAGATGCTGAAATGATTAAACTGTAAATAAGACATGACAAAAGTTAATGTTTAAGATTTTGGTGTTCTTGAATCTAGCCTTACAGGTAGATGTAGCACTTCTGAAGTGTTTGGAGGGGATGTGAAACCTTGCTGTGCTGATCTGTTTTGCCCTCACCTTTGTTGTACCTGTCAAGTTTCTTCATATTGGAAAATACGCTTTATACCCAGCAGCTTTGTAAGCTGTGAAAATCGACGTTTTTGCTAGTATCTAATTTATAATGTTACTGGAGTCAGGTAAATCCTGGGATCCACTCCAGTTACTTGACAGGTTTTGGACAATGCATACGTAAAGAACAATTTCCTTTAAAAATAGACAGGCTAAACTTTATATTGCAAGACAAAATAGTTAGGATTCATGGAAGTTTATTTTTTCGGTGTACATTTTTGCTTTATTTCAGGACACCCTTGCATTGTGCTGCTTCTTGCAATAGTGTTCATCTCTGTAAACTACTGGTTGAATCTGGGGCAGCTATTTTTGCTTCAACTATAAGTGATATAGAAACTGCTGCAGACAAGTGCGAAGAGATGGAAGAAGGTTATATTCAGTGTTCTCAGTTCTTGTACGGTAAGCTGTGACAATGCTTCACAAACTGTTTTAGCTTTTCTGAAATTCATTCCTTTTGTCTCTGATCTGCATGGAGCATCTGTTTAGGCCCCAGGCTTGATAGTACTGCCCATCACCTACCTGGTCTTTCAAAATGCTAAAAACAAAATAGTCTTTTCACTATGTTGCTCATAGTTCTTCTGTTCTTTGAGCTACTTCACAGAGTCCTTCTAATGTTACAGATTTTTAAAGTTTAATTTGGCTTAATTTCAAGGAAATGCTTCCATGGGGAGGTTTTGACAGTCAGTTGTCAAGTGTCTTGACAGAGATACTTTAACTTCCAGGTGCACAAATTTCTAGTAGATCACATGAAGAAACGCATATACTTTATGAATAATTAACTTACAGAAATGTATTTAGTTACTAAGGTACATTTTACAAGGAAAGTACCTTGATGGAGCAGACAAATTTTTACTTCACATCGGAGCATATAAGCTTCATTAAGGTTCTATATACCTGACACTGCAGATTTTCAAAAGCTTCAAATGTTACTGTGTGAGGCCTGCTGTAGAAAGCAGGCCTGTGTGAAATACAGCAGCAGTTCTAGAAGGCTGCTTTGCTCACACATTTGTAAAACTATTTTTATCCTCATGTGAGTAAGAGATTGTAAAGCTTCTATTGCATATATAATTAAAAAACCCCTCATGCTCTGACTTGGTTTAAAATATTCCGTAAAATTTGGTTTTATCATGCATTTAAATTTTAATCATGGAAGTGCTGAAAATTGTTCATGAAATTTTATTAGTAAGAGACTAATATTTGGGTCACAGTGTCCGTACTAGAAGTCATAGAGGGAAAACCAGGATATTTTACCATCTAGTGTGTTCTCTAATTTGTTGTTAACAGGAGTGCAAGAGAAGTTGGGTGTGATGAATAAAGGGGTGGTGTACGCTCTGTGGGATTATGAAGCCCAGAATAATGACGAGTTGTCATTCCACGAGGGCGATGCCATTACTATTCTAAGACGCAAGGATGACAATGAAACAGAGTGGTGGTGGGCCCGCCTCAATGACAAAGAAGGCTATGTGCCTAAAAATCTTCTTGGGGTAAGTTCTTAAGTTGCCTTCTCTTCTATTTTTCACTTCCTCCTGAAGTAAGAACACAAGATGGATCTTTGGTCAGAATCTCTCTGTGCATCATCTGGATACACTGCTATGAAGTGGTACAAAGCAGATTATCCTTATTCTCTCTGGCCTCTGTGGCATTGTAAACAAAAAGAAGAGGCTATTGTTAAATTAGTGCTGGGTTTCATTTGGCAAGTTAGTATATTTAGTACCATTTATGCTCTAATATTTTTTCCCCTTGGCTAAATATAGGGCCCCTCTGTAAAGTGCAGTGGCTCTATTGGGCAGCTTGAGGCTTTGGCCTGGGTAGTTCTTCGGGAAGGTTTTTAATACCTGGCACAAGATAAGCAGCATATAGGTATGTACAAATTTAAAACAGGAAAGAGCCTTGAAGCTGACAACTGTAGGCAAGTTGTTCATGCTGCTCTCAGTCAAATGAAATACTGCTATCACGAGGGACCAGGCATGTGAGGCTCCTAAGTAGAGAGATAGAGAGGACAAAATGTGTAAGAAAACCATATAGAGCAGGAAATATTCCCTCTCGACAGGGAATTCTTGTACTCATGTAAAAACATACTTTGGTCTGGTCTGGGATCTTGAGCTAAATGAACCAAGTCACTTTCAGAGCATCAGTTTTGCTGCTGTTGGCAGGAAGAAGTCAGCCCTTGGCCTCCTGCCGCTCCTGGTTTAATTTTTCCAGAAGCTACCTAAGAACAAGCTGTAGCTTACAAAAACCTCACCCCCCAAAACACTTCATCACTCAATACTTGTTAAAAAGTACCCCTTGGTTATAATTTAACTGATTTATATTTAACTTGGTATCAACCATGCAAAGCCTGATGTTTTTATTCTGTTTTTGCAGCTATATCCACGAATAAAACCTAGACAGCGAACCCTTGCTTGAATCCAGTTGTACAACAGTGCAATACCATGCTGGTAACTGGAAACAAAACATACACTGGAGCCATCACTTTTGATCATTTCACACAGAGAAATAAAACTATGATATTTAGTTTTAATGGTGCTTTCTCTTGTTAAACGGACAGCATCCAGAGTTTTCAAGATCTGCAGTTTGTAAATGAGGATTGTTTTTATGTGACCCACCACTGATGAGGAGAGCGGTACCTCCACTACCTGCAGTGTCACGCCAGCTATCGTCTAAAGCGGTGTTTTAAGTTCAAGTTCGGTGGTAGGAGCTTTCTTGTGTTCAATGTTCAGAGGTGTCATTTGCAGAGTGCAGATACACTGTCCAGTTTGCTCCAACCCCACAGTAACTGTCCCACGTCAGGATTTTGGGTATTTTATTCGATACCAGTGAATGTTGAGTTCTCATTACTGATCCACTCTTTGGGTTCTAGGACACAAGACCTTCACCTATTACATGCATAATTAAGTAGTCACCAAAGCTTGATGAAGGCTAGGATTTTAAGTGGTAACACACTGTACATTTAAATCCTAGACAACCCCAACAAAAGCTTTACACAGTCTAGCATCTAGTATTATTTGCGTTTAGAATTGAGCTAGAGAACTAACAAAACAACAGTATCTGTACACTTCTCAAAATCCCTACACATATTTCACTTGGTGTTTATTTTCTTATTATTCAGCCTACAGCACCAGTGTTACCTCTACTAATGTAAAGGTTCCCCTACTAACCACCCGACCTTGTCCATCCTGGGCAAAACAGTTAGTACTGAACTTGCAGCAGCTTAAGGGATTTGTATGTCTGCATGGATGAAAGTGCAATAGTTGAAAAGGGTAAGAGTCCGGTAAGGCTTATACAGTGTCTTTTGAAGTCTGCCTGAGTCAGTCTAGAAGAAAATATGAAGGACTGGATAGAAGTAGAAAGAGGGTTGTGTAGATGCTAAGGCAAGGAGAAGAAAGAAATGAGGTTTAGAGGAGGATTTAAGAAAGGCAATAGCTTATTTGAGGACAGTTTCTGTGTTCTTGGCAGCCTACATCTGTTGCCAAGGCAAGTTATGCAATAACCTATTCCACTACATTGTAGTTTCAAGCAAAAAAAAAAAAAAGGCACTTCACTGGAATTTTAATTGTACATGATTTTATATACCAAAAGTATATTTTGAATTTCCCATTTTAAGTTTTAGCCATATTTCTTGTAATTTTCTCCCATTTAACAGTATGCAACTTGATTAATTCTTCATGTACAAGTTCTGTGTATAATTTATATATCCATTTCTGCAGTGCTGTAACTTGCTTTTACCACAGGTTAGCATTAACTGTATATATTGTGGTGAAAAGTGAAAGGGTATTATTGTTGAAGAATTTGCTACATGAATGTGGTGATTTCAAGAGCCTATGATACACTAATTCAGAGAACATGTAAATGTGCACAATAAAGTACTGCTAAGGCATGGCTGCATTCTCCAGTATTTTTATATAGGTAGCCACAGTAGATGTGCCTTTGGTCACAGGCTACGTAAAAAGAATAATTCAAGCTTGCCCTGTTCTATCTGCCAAGTCAAGTTTCCTCATTGTTTTACTACCTGCACAGAAAATGACTTACCAAACAACTTTGAACCAGTATTCCAGCTGTGACAAATTAATACTTGTCTAGAAAAGCTCTCAAGGGTCCTTTACCTGCAGCTGAGAACTGAGCCCTGGGTGTGTGTTTACTCAATTTTTACCAGCATAGGGAGACAGAGGGCAGAAAGACACTTGGCTCAGCACATGGAGCCAGAGGATTCATCCCAATTATCAACACTTAGAGCTAAAATTAGGGTGCTGTTTATAGAAGTCAGAAGTTTCAAGAGACCACATCTCCCATTATATATTGTGAAATTGTCACCTCATTTTTTTAATAAGTGAATTAATTTATTCATATTTGTACATTAAGTTGTATACAATTTCAGATAGCATTACAGTTAGATTAACAAAAGCTAGTTACCAAAAAGAAAATACAAAACTAAAAATTATTCTGGAAGCTTATTTATTACAGAAGTTTCAAGGTCATGTTCATCTAAGTCAAATTTGGTGGCATTTGGTGAAATACTTAATGTTTAAAATGAAATGTTTAAAAAAAACCCAAGTGATTTCTATAAAATCATATCTAAGGCAGATTTTATTATACATTGATTTTAAACATTTGGAGAGAGGGAAAAACCTGAGATCTATACCCAAAAGCTATTCTCTGCAGAAGAGACATACACATTTGTTTGCTTTTTGTAGCAAACAGTATATATAATTGTTACTATAAAAGTTGTGCTGTACATTAGCTGTAGTGCAGGTCACTTTCATCTTAAGTGCCAATAAAGGCTTAACAAAATATACAAAGTCTTAAAAGGTGAGGCTGTTTAAAGCATTAATTGTATACATATTGCACACTATAGTGAATACTCATGGTTCAAAAAAATACTCACATTGCATTTGCCAGTTCTTACATAATGAACCACACTGGAATGAGAAAGGGTCAAGAACAGCAAATGTTACCAGCTGTCAAATTAGCAAGAAGTAAGAGGCAGGTCTGTGGAGGCTGGTGTCTTCCCTCAAGTGGCCAACAGTTTGCTGTTCTTACTGGTCCCGGGACTCATAAAGAAGTTTTGTTGCCTAATATGAAGGCAAAATGGCATTGTGTTAACTGAAGTTTCACTTGAAGCCACCTCATCTTCCTACCCTTCTAAAAATTTCCTTCAAAGCCAAGGCTTTAAATTCTTTCTCTATTATTTTCCTTACCCTAAGGCATGTAATACCATTCAGGTAGGCACTAGAGCCATTTTTGAGACTATTCAGGGTTACTTACATGCAAAACCTGAGGTCACTGAAGACTTCAGATCAACTTATTTGTTTCTTCATGGTCATTTCTGACCAATTCTCATCAAAACTGCCTTGGAAAAAGCTAGTAGTAGTATTTCTGAGACTGGTAATCTGTCTAAACATTACCAGTAAACAATGTTCTCCTGTTCTATATCCCTCCTACCCCTTCTACCGCTTCCTTGCACAGTTCTGCTGAGGTGTTCTGTATGTCTCAAACTATAGTATCAAGCAAGCCCCTGCGATGGGAACAGATGTGTGTTCTCTGGCTGCACATCCTTTTACCTGCTGTTAACTAGGGCCTCTGAACCTCTCACTGCACGCAGCGGTGACGCAAAACTGAGCTGAACTCCTGTCAAGGGAGACCAGTCACTGCGGGGGAGGCTGTTATACTTCCCATAAAATACTGGTGCTCACCACGTTTATGGGAGTTGTATAGCTTGTGAAAGATAAATTGGAACAGGTATGTGGAAGTGCTAAATTGTACTCACAGGGCAACACAAAGTTTGAGTGCGCTGTGCTGAGCACAGCGTTAAATGCTGGGCTTTGGGGTGGCCGGGGAGCTTAACAATGGTGACACACAAGCACCCAGCCACACACTTGCATTTGCAGCCAGCTTATAAATTACAGTTCTAATTAACGATTGATCAGATGAACAAAGTTCCAGAACTAGTTGGGGTGGTTTTGGTTTTTGTCTCCCATAACCTTGACTTGTGAAATATGAAACATCAGTTTCATTAGCCATACACTGCCTGGCAACAAAAGATGAAATAGTCTTCTACAGGGTCCTACCCCCAGCTCTGTTCCCGTTTTTAAAACACAATAACTTCTCTGAACCTTCATAAAGTAGTGAAACCAATTAGCTGAGTTTCGGTTCAAAAGAGTAATTACAATGCACATTCTTCAGTGACAAGACCTAAAGAACTTGAAAGTCTAATTCCTACTTCTTTTCACCTAACAATATACATAAGATCTTGGGAAACCCTCTGCCATGCCCATCTTCAGGCATCCGAGCATATAACTGAAGTCATGGTTGTAACAACCCTCCCTATCTCCTGTTAGCAACAAAGCCCTAAAATCCTGAAATTAATAATAAAAGGAAAAAAAAGACTCCTAGGGCTGCATACTGTCTTTAGCATTACTAAGCACCCTGTGTAAAGATTTTCTTCAGCCTTCTCTGAATTTTGCCTCCTTTGCTTACCTTATGCATAGCTGCCAGCCAGCTTGCTGACAGCTTCCTGTTACAGCTGAAGTCTTCACTGGCTGTAAATTTCATCTGCGTTAGCTCCTCTGATCCTGGTACCTTATACTGCAGAATCATACCTATGGCACGAGTGTTGCCTCCTGAAAAAAGAAATAAAATCTTGAACAGCAACAGGTTTTACCAACTAAGTAACACAACTTCTAGCTAATAAGCATGTTTGAAGAAAACGATCTCATCACTTAATTCAAAGCACTAGCAACTGCGGGTGCACTAACTGCTGCCGTGCCAGAGGCGGCAGTGACCACGGGTGTTAGTGCCAGGCAATGGCATGTGCAGACTCAACACTCTTTAATTCTTTCTGGCAATCACTGAGGCAGAACTTGTGTAAGCCCCCAGGTAAAGCCACTAGCTACACACACTAGGAGTAGCCTCATGGTTTAATGTTACCAAGTCTTCTCTTAAGTAGATGCCATAGTGTCACACTGTAGCCTGCAGTTTGTGAACTGAATTACTAGTGCTCAGTTAGACTGATACTAAAGGGGACCCTAGCTTGATACAAAGCCTGGCATAGCAGTCAGAAGTCCCTCCAAAACCAGCAAAGGTTGGGAAAGATGCTTACACAAGACTAGATAACGACTGGCAACATCATTTACTTCCTGAAGGAAATCCCCTACGAAAGACATTGCTCTAACAACAGTGTGATAGCAAGATGTTTGTATTTTTTACTCTAGCTGCACAGAGATTAAGATAAACCAAAGCAAAAATACAGAAATGAAACAAAAACTTTGTTTAGAATACCACATTTTATTGGCATTATTTCCTGAAGTAGTAGAGCATAAACTAAGCCTCAGGAAGAACACTGCCATACACAGACGGACGCTTTTCGCAAAGCACTTTTTAAAGAGAAGTGTCTGCATGAGAGGGCTCCTGGAGGCCTTTACTGTAATATCCAATAAGCCAAACAAAGACAATCTCAGTCTAAGCAACCCGCTCAAAAGCCCACAAGCAGTGTTTATAAAAGTAGCTATTTGCTCCTCTTCTAGCATAAATCTAAATACAACTTCATCATTCCCTCCCCTGCATCTACCTGGTCAGACTAACAGATTAAGAGGTCTTACTTCTTTTAAAGATGCATAAAAGCAAGCCATTAATTAACGGTTTATTTATTCAGTGCAAAGCCTTACTGGCCAGTACACAAGTAGTATATTATTCATTTCTGGTATACACAATTCAGCACACCTCTGCTGAAGGAGGTGATGCACAATACTGTGTACCGCTAAAGACACTTTCTCATCTTCCCTCTTCTAACACAGACAATAGCACATGTGGTCTAGAGGCGGCCTTGAGAGTTTTCGTTCTCCAAAAAGTTACAAAACATTCATTCTCAGTTTATTAAACAGGACAGACGGGAAGGAACAGACACGTGTCAGATTTGAACATAAGTTGAACAGCTACAGATCAAACAAAGCAAACAGCACTGCAGAGGAAGAAAGACAGAAGGGGGGCCGTGACAACATGCTCAGGTGAGTCATGCTCAGAGGTACTGGGGATACCTTCAGTAATATGCTGGCTCTCCAGAAGGCTGGTGTAAGTGTGAATATCTTTTTCTACCATCAAGAAGGCAGGCAGGCAGGCAAAAAGATAAAGCCGTCAGAGGAGTAGTGTACAAGGAATTAGAGGAGCATTAAGTAACTCAGCAACACATCTGGTTGATTTGAAGACCAAGACAAGTTATTGAAGTTAACATGCTGTACTGACTGACTATTGCACAGATAGGCTGTCCAATTAGACAACTCCAGCAGTGACAGAGGTGTTGCTAAAGAACAATTATTAAAATTCCTGACCTTGTTTGTTCTCATTTCAGTGAAATCATATTCAAGTTCATCCTGAAATACTCTAAAATCTGGTAAGAGATGAGGCAGTAAGTAGCTGCCCTCTGATTCAGATGTACCAGTTTCATTTGGTCACCCCTTCATCTTGATTGAAATTAAGAAAGCATAGTTTAATTATTTATATCCCCCCACCCCCCCGCCAGTTTCTCTCTTACTCTCCTCACAATTGTTTGTACCAGCAGAAAAGAAATCCCAGCTGGATTCTGAAAGGGAAGCTACCAAAGACTATCAGTTCCCTCTCCTATGAGCTTTTGAATCAATAGATGTTTATATTTAGCCAAGAGAAAGGGTCAGAACAGATGATGACCACCTTTACTCAAGTTTACTAAGAAGCTCCCCCATATTACAGCTGTAAGGTAATTTCTCAATTCTTAGGTTCTCCCCAACGTCCCAGTAGCCACACAGACATTCACACACTGCACTCTATTCTGAGAGCAGTTGTAACAAACAGTTACACCTAAGTTACCAATAACCTATATATGCACTAATGTGAACAGTAATTACAACTTCACATTTTTTTTCCTAATAGTTAATTTGTATTCAGTGAAAAAATTACCTCCAGGAGTAAATCCTTCTGTAAGTATCTGAACAGTTGAAATCTGTATAATTTCAATTTCATAGTGGCTGTCTCCATCCAAAACCAGGTATCTACATAACAGAAGAAAAACTTTTTTAAAAAAAAAAAGGTTTTTTTCTACAATATCAAGTCCAAATCAAAGGAACAAAATAAACATAATCTCTCAGTGACTAGCTGTTTATATGTTCTTTGGGGTGGGGAAGGAGAGAAATCAAGCAGGAAAAATTACTTTTCATTGAAGTTCTTCACTTAAAGGAAACCCACCCCCACCACCACCCGCCCCCCCCCAAAACCTGTAGTTCGGTTTGCCAAGAAACCCTTTCAACATATTAAAAGCATTCTTCCAAAGTTCTGGGAGAAGAAGAGAACACAGTCTAAAGTGTTCTAGCCAACCAAATTCTAGGGATGACCAAAGTAATGCTTTGGCTGTAACGTTAAACAATATGGTGCAGTGTTAGAATCATTCTGAAACAAGATTTTTTTTTTTTCAGGGGCTACAGATTCCGCCCCTCACCTTCCTATGATCCCCCTATTAGCTGGCAAAACCACTGTATTCCAGCAGCACCGAGTGGCATTATCAGTGAGTGGAGCTCCACCATTCCAAGGCATTCTGATCCACACATATTTTGTTTAGGTTATTAGATGATAATAATATAGCTCTAAGTGCAACAGTAATATAGTTTACAAGTGCAATTTCCACCAGTCTTTCTCACCTCTGATTGTTGGAAAGTCGACAAACCATGAGCTCAGATTTATCGGATGTTCCCAGAGTTACAAAGAATGTAGCACCTGGAAAGAAATGCTTTAGTATTCTAATGCAGAATTTAGGAAGGAACATTCAAGTATCAAAAAGGATAACTAATTTTTACTTACTGCACCTAATACACTGAATTGGGTGAATTAAGGGACTAATTGAAATGTTAAACTGATTAACATCAGCAGAACACTCAAGTACAAAAAGCTGATCTTTAATTACCATGTTCTGAATCACAGGACCTTTCACAACTGCTATGTAATTTTCCCGCATGATGATATCTAAGACAAATCTTTTAAAAATGAGAAGAGATTTGGAGATGGCAAAAACACGCAATTAAAGACCCTATCTTGTCACTGTAATACCAACTGTTGTTTTAGTATTCAAAAAAAAATAATCTGTCAGAAGAATCTAATAGCAGGGTGTGATCTTCAGCCCTATGCTTAGTAAAGACACCTCCTTTTCATTACTGAAGACTGGCTCAGTCTTACTTTGAGGTCAATGAACTTCAGCCTTCATGTTAGTTTCTTCCTGCTCAAACAGCTCCTTTGACATCGGGAAAGTCATCTTAGCTACATTAGTGGAGTGATTCATAACTTAAACTAAAGCAGACTACACGCCTAACCACTTTATTTCCTCCATGCCTCACGCTCCCTGTATTACCTAATCCCAATACTGTTGGTCTGGGAAATGAAAAAAGTAACAACATACAGCCCTGCCAAATGGTCTGCAATCCATGTCCACAATCTGAACGAAGCAGCCTCAGAGAGCTTCACCACACTACACAGTCACCCTGACCCCTCAGCATGGACCCCCAGGCTGCTGCTGAAGCGAGACAGAGAGACAACAGCAGCAAAACTGCAAAGGACATCACAGCCACCACCTCTCTGACTGCGATCTGTGGCTCTACGGTGTCAGGAACAACTTCAGACTTTAACTGCATAACCCGAAGACAAGCAGAACAAGCTTTAAAAGAAGTCTTCAGTTTAAAATACATTATTTAAAAACTCATCTACACCTTCATCTGCAAAGCAGCGTGAAGAACGATTTGTGTGTTACAAGGATGAACATACTCCTTTCTGAACCCAGAATCTGCCTAGGAACATTCACGCTAATCAGACGTGTGGTTTAGCTTACCAATTATACACGCTGGCATCACGCTGAGAGCGCCCATCAAAAGGCACTGAACAATCTCAGAGTATGTTAAAAACTGAAGACACAGCTTCCTTAATGTAAGTGGAACATGAATTACTGTAGTTTTAATGCTATGCAAAATTGACCACTCATGATGATCTGCCATCAACCACAGCTGTAGGCCATGGACAAGATTAAAGCTCACAGACGAAGCTTGAAACAAGCACTGTATCTTGTTAGAAAATATTAAAATATTCTCTGTTGTATTTTTCATCCTTATTTAATGTAACAGGAATATGGCCAAAAGATGCATGATTTTAAGAAAAATGCCAACTGCACACATCTGTTCTCAGAGGCATTAAAAATTCCTTTGTCTTTAATTAAATCACTCTTTGTAAACTTCTCTCTAAATAAACTGCTAACACAGAATTATTAACTGGCAAACAAGAAGCATGACAACAAAACAGCATTTAAAGGACAAAACTGCAGCTTGTTTGACAAGAGGCACCACTCTTGCTGTTTATCAGGTTTGTTTAACACAGCATTTGAATAAATATAAATGAGATCAAACCAGCATTTACATGCATTCAGTCCTTACCATTCATGAGTACTTTAAGCTGTTTGTCATAAAACTCTGTTTCTTTCTGAGAGATGAGAGCACATTCAGCACACTGGCGCACAGGGTCCACAAAGCACATGCGAGGCAGAGGCACTTTTTTACTGCAGCACTTGTCACAGAAACACTTTCCACATCTTCGGCAGTGGTGCTAAGGAGGAGAGAACATTTTGTTTATTTATTTACAAAGGAAACTATTAGGCAATAATTTGATAAAATTACTACATTAAATATCCTCCTCCCCAAAAACCAGAACACTTTCTCAGGTGTGAAATGTACAAGTTGAGGGACAGGTAAAGCAAATTTAACTGCTAGAGTGGTAGAAAGAAATCTCTGAAGACTGAACACAAAGGACTGAGTATAGAATGAACAACAGCACTATAATAAGCCTTTGCTGGCACTCTGTAAACAAACAGATTAGACACTGAAAGGGCTTCTCCAGTGCCCAGCAGATCCTTCACCTTACTGTCAGTAAGAACACAACAGAAGAATGGTTTCTAGGCCCCTTCCCACTTCCAAGCAAAGATCCTGGGAAACTTCAACTGAGGATCCTATTCCTCTGCCTTAAAACTTAGTCTCAAGTTTTTCCCATGGAAAAAGATAAAAATCTTCATACTCAAGATCTAAAGCTATTTCTCTATCGGAAATATCAGGCAGCATAGTACAAATCCAATGAAGTTGCAAAATCAGAACTAGTATTGCAATGTGTTTCACAGCAACTAAATCTGCAACAAGTGGCTTGTGCTCCAAATCCCTACCGGGGTGTGACAGTCCCAGCAGGTCTTCCTGGTGCAAGTTCTCATGTCAGGACAAGTATTCCCAGGCAAGCAGGAACTGATGTGTGGCTCAAAGCAAGTCTGAACAGTTTGATAGAAGGAACTGATCTGGTCAGTGTTAGGATTTCCTTCCAAATATCATGCAAAATTTTCTGGAGTACCTATTTCCCAGGACTACCTCCATTTATTTCCCAGAGCTAAAACAAATAAATCGCAGCAGTCTAATGAATTAGTGTTTCTCAACCAAAACACTCCAACCAACCAACCACCATGCTCTTAATTCATCCAACTAAAAGGTAAAACAAGAACTAGGAGAAAGTATGATCCAAGATTGAGGAGAAGTGGAGAGGGAGGTGCTGATCTCTTCTCCCTGGTATCCAGTGATGGGATGCATAGGAATGGTTTAAAGCTGTGCCAGGGGAGGTTCAGACTTGTCATTAGGAAGCATTTCTTTACCAAGAGGCTGATCGAACACTGCAACAGGCTTCCTTGAGAGGTGGTCGATGCCCCAAGCCTGTCAGTGTTTAAGAGGCATTTGGACAATGCCCTTAATAACATGCTTTAACTTGGTCAGCCCTGGAGTGGTCAGGCAGCTGTACTAGATGATCATTGTAGGTCCCTTCCAACTGAAATAGTCTATTCTATTTCTAGGATCATCAGCTGACATCCTAATGTTCTTCAGACCTCCTGAAAATTTATACCTATCTGGTACAATATACTAGTATGCCTGGTCTACAACTTCTCCTTCCCTCTCCCTCCAAACAATGAAATTAGAAAACACTGACTATGTCCATGCACTACAAGTCACATTTCCACATCCTTCTTCACTTTCACATGCACATGCTAAGAGAGCGTCAGTGTAGTTAGACAAAGGAATGATATTTCCCACTAAAAATCACTGTTGGCCTTTTTGTGGAGGCTGCTTACCTTCTCCATGCAGAAACCCCAATATCAGGAGAATGTTTTCCAACAGTAGTATTCTGCACACCAGCGTGCATTCCTGCTTACTTTTATGTAATTAACTTAATTTAATGCTATTTCTAGTGTTTTCTCTACATACAGTGAGCCTAATTATGGCTCACAGCAATCAAGGTGGTTTACACTTCCTACTTTAATCAGAAATTCCCTTTTCCAAACCTGAGATAAATCCTGTTTTACTTTTAGAACAGGAGAATCTGAGTTGTGGTTCTTTGCATTTTAAGAATACAGTTCTTTAATGTGAGATTGTAATTCGTTACTTCTGAAAACTTTTTTGTTTACATTTCCACAACTAATTTTATCTCCCAAAACACAGCTGAATTAGTTGCTTTGGTTTCCATGTCAGTACTGATGTTAGCAGCCCACTCCAGCATGAGTTCCTCTAACTCTTCTCTTGCATGTAAACTCTGTGGGTACCCAGTAATTTGGAAAAAACCTAACTATGTATTACACATTGAGCAACAAGAAGAATTTCAAAGAAGCAAAATTAAAGCAAAAAGGACCTCTAGTCAGAAAAGGCAGAACAGACGGAAAAACTGCTTTAAATTACATCAGACTTTGCATGCTATTCTACTGAAATCTTCTACATTTTACATCAAAATAAGTCAATACTAGTATTTTGCAACATGCTTTACATTTCACTGATTTCTCTTACCTTTCTAGTTATGAAGTCAAATTTTGTATCACACTGCATACATCTTGGGCACTAGAAAACAGTACAAATTAAGATTAATCTACAATATTTTTACACCTTTGATCCTACTACCATAAAGCTCACAAAGACTGAGCTTTATATTATGCCCTAAAAAGAAACACCTCCAAATTTCCATCCTTTATGTTTCCACCATGGACGGCTTTCATTTAATATTGATGTAGCAAAATAACGTCATCCCCATTTGTAAGACAAAAAAAGCTGCCAAACTCATTCGCCCTAAGGAATACTGCATCTTGCCAGCAGTCAAAACTACATTTCAGAACTACTTATGCTTAATTATGTTTGGCTATCCAGACGGCTATATATTCCAGAGTCAACTGATTTTATATAAATTGTCATCCTCACTGTATTATACTGTGATGCTCTGTTGACTCTCTAAAACATTTTTCCTGTATTTTAATGCTCTCAATACTTACACATCTTTGAAACATGCTAGGAGATATCTGGTTTTCTTCCAGGCCACTAGGACTTAATTTTTATTCCAGCTACAAAGTGTCATTTTCTGTAATACCTCTTTCCTGAATCAAGCTTACACCCACACTCCTCCCAAAAGAAAAGCCAGAAAAGATGGAAGAAGTTTCTCTTTTGCAACTAAGTAGAGTTTAAGGGGTGACAGTTTTGATTTTCTAAACTACTGGAAGTGATCAGTGACAATTAAAGTTTTCTGTATAGAAAGTAACCTACCAAAGGGCTGACACTCAGCCATTAGATCCCTGGATTTTCACCAAGATTTTACATATTCTTATTAACTGTATCAAAAAACACACACTCTCCAAGGCTTGTAATGCAATTATTGCTAGATTTATTTGCAAATATTAATGCAAATTATGCCTGACATCTGAATCAGAAGCACATGGTTAGATCTGTAGTAAGTTTTGTAACTCTAGAAACAAAAATTCCTCAAACCAGACTCTCTCAGACTACAGCAGAATGTGTCTTAAAAACTGAGTAGGTGCTATTTGCTAAGCACATAGTAATCACCCTTTGCCTTTAATTAACATATTTCAATACTTAACCCTTTATCTTCTATAAATTCCTTCAGGTTACAACAGCTTTTGTCATCTATTTCAGGGACTTTTGCTTCAGCAGATACCCAATCACTGTCACAAGTTCAACAACTAGAGCTAAGAAAGTATTACAGCAGATAAATTAAAAATTCTCTAGAAACTTTTCACGTTCTTTTGAAGTAGATTGTTAATAATTTGCAGTAGTTTATATGAAGTGTTCTGATGTCTAAACAGAAGTTTAACAAATTAGAGAGTAACAGTCACTGTAATGGAACATAAATAACTACTTGCAGTATTTGTTACAATAAGCTATGTTTCTAAATCCCACACAAAAGAGAACTAGAAGTGCTCCTGTATTGTTTCAAATAACGTACTGAATTAAGGCATCCAACCACCTCTTTTCACAATGGCTGTAGAAAAGCTTATTCTAACATTCCCTAATAAATAGCCTTCAGCATAAAGCAACTTCAGCATTCCCCAGGCTTCATCTCTGTAACAAGTAGTACTCTACAGCTAATACCACATTTTACTCTACATTCATCTTGATTTAGTGTTTTAATTTTTGGCATGTTTAACTTAACTTGTCTGGGAGCTGGACCTGGCAAGAATTTTGGTATACTTTGAATTTACCAGGAGTCTAACTAATTTTCTTAATGAAAACATGTTACAAACTAGGGGGAAAAAACACTCTTCTAAATACTGTCCTAAACAGATTTCATACACAATGGTACGCTAAACACACAGTTGCTTTTCAAGGAGGAACAAAGTTATCCATCCTCTTATTTAATACAAACTCTATAGAAAAATATTTCTGAATTCCAGACCTATCATGGTAACACAGCCTGATACATAGAGCAGTCATAAACCACAAGTCAAATGGCATATGGTAGCAGGCACTGCAGAATGGGATTTTCCTACAAAAATGTTCTAACACAAGTAGGGTCAAGACACTGTTCCTTCAAGGCACTTCTGCTTTAAGTAACCAGAATCAAGTGAACCATTTGCATAATATCAACTTCTACTTTGCCTGGGAAGGGATCTCTACTGAAGATCATCTTGAAAGGCAAATTCTGCCTATTCATCCATATGCCGACATAATTAGAGAGTGCAAGAGTATTGAATTAAGCTTTATTGCTTGAAGGGTTTTTATCACATTTACAGAGAAGGAAGCATGGTGTTTGAGTTACTTTTCATGTCTTCAAGATACAGGCTTTTTAAAACTAGTGCAAATCTAGGTTTTTTGTCAAGTGGAAACAAAAAGATATGAAGTAAGAAATTAAATAAAAATGCATGTCACAAGTATACTCCTTTCACAGACAATCAACATACCACTGATATCAGATTACTTCATATAGCAAGAGGAAAATGGAAGAGCACCCAACAGTTGTTGGATCTTGGTATTAATTTAAAAATTCTGAGAGCTAGTTCATTACAAATAGAGTGAAACTTCCCACGTTTGCTGAAGTGTGATAACAAATTTACATAATACCTTGGAGCCAGCCAGAGGTGAGAATACTGCAGATGGACAGGAAGCTATAGTTACACTTCGTATGCTTTATTTGCATATACAATAACAAAGTGATTCAAGAAGTGATGCAAGGTAACGCCTGGTTGAGCTGGTTAACACAGTGAACTTTTGCAAATGTGAAAGTTCACAAGCTCATCAAATCACAGCTTGTAACACCCTGACCAAAGCAGCTGCTAGCAGAGTGGAAAACACAAACATAGCGCA
Organism: Strix aluco; assembly: GCF_031877795.1. Taxonomy (NCBI): domain Eukaryota; kingdom Metazoa; phylum Chordata; class Aves; order Strigiformes; family Strigidae; genus Strix; species Strix aluco. Next base: position 120,620,218 of record NC_133934.1, on the reverse strand, counting down.
GATATGGCCTGTGATGCTTTCTGATACTACAACTGCACAGGGCCAACTCAATGCCTGAGCCACTCGAGTCTGCCAGGCGGGGCTCTGTCACCCAACTAGTGCCGACTCAGAGCCTGAGCCAACACAGGACCCAGCTACATAAAGCTCAGTTCCCCCCCACAGTGATCCAGGAGCCACAGGGAATCACTGCCACCACATCTGGAAGCTCCTCGCACATCCCAGCTCTGAGGCACACAGCGTTCCTTGGCCACATAAAGATCTGGTACACAGCTGGATGTCACAAGGTTTGGCCACCTCTGCATTCAAACAGACAAATTTTACTCAATTTTTAGTCCAAGATTTCCTTAATAGGAACATCAGCAGCTGAGCTCTGCTGGTGATTTACAAAGAAATTCCGGGTTAGACAAGGCACATGCAGTGACCAACAATTTAAGCTCTGTCTCAAGTTTAATGATGCTCAGCACAAATTTTCATAATATTATCCACCTCATTATTTGTATTATAAGACTAGTAAAAAGAAAGTTTTCTGTAGTCCTGCTTCAGTCTTACACTTCAAACTCCTCAAAATAACTGTTTTAAGACTATAATCTTGTGACATAAAATGAAAAAAAATGAAATATATTGCAAAACTACTAACTGCCATAATTTTTAGGTGGGTTTAGGTGGCTTTACTTTTAAAAAATAAGCCAGTAGACTCTTCCTGCATAAGAAAAATCAAGGTACTGGATTTGGGAGTGTTACTGGCTGCACAGCAGAAGCCATGATATTTGAAAAGCCAGATCAACATCCACTAAGAGTGGTCTCTTGTCTTGGACAAAGAACACTTTTTTTTTTAGTTACATCTGACATGGTAACAAGAACAAGTGTTCTTGCTGAATTCATTAACTAGATAACACTATCCCTTTAAATTTCATTTTATTAATAAAAACATGCGTTTTATAAGCTTCCCTGTATATTGCATACCTGCTTTATTTAAGGAAAAAGTTTGTAACATGCTTGGTAATCATTAACCAAAGGGATGGCAGCACTTCAATACACTAAGAAATCTACTAAAATAACTTCTTACAAAATAATAATGCAAAATTAAGAATATGAATTAACAAATGCATTTTAAATGTTTGCCTATAATACACTTCCAATAGCAATTATCACTGAGTCTGATGCAAAGGCAACATTCAGTCACAAATCAACACCACCAGCCTATCAACCAACAGACTACAGGGGAAAAGTTGTATTTTAAGGAGAATGAATACCTGCAGTACAACTGTAATATAAAATTCAAACTAACAATACACATCAGAGTGATGTATCTTAAAATATACGGACTTCAATCTTGAATATATTTAACTAGTTTAAATAAATCCTACCACAATCCTCAAACAACCTTTAGTTGAATTAAGATGGTACTATGCATAGACTGAGTTAGAAACACCTTGGGTTTTTTTTTAAATGAAACTAGTCTGCTACAATCGAGGACTACTGAAATGTGAAAGTACATTTCAGAAGGTCAGAGAGAAAACCAATTTCAGTTTAATTGTTACACAAATTATATCCACTGATGATGTCAGAAATCAGGTTTCCTGGCTGAGGAGAGTGCACACAGGGTACAGCAAGTCACCAACACAGCAAAAGCAGACTCCAGGCAATGCAAAAGGAAACCACTTACACAGTAACTGCTCAGACTTTGCTACAAGCTCACTGATAAATACACACCCCGTCTGCAACACAACCAGCGCACCACACCCCGTATGGCACTGGCGGGGTGGCAGCCCCAAGAGCTGAGCACCGATACCTTCAAACGTAAAATACCTCTGGTCACCAAAAAGTTTGTCTTACCTACGCTTCATACAAGACAGATAACCAGTTGCTGCTGATGACAAGGAGGATTTTAACTCTCCAAGTATGGAAAGTATGGAAGAGAATAACTTGAGAAAACTTGCACAAGGTATTTTAGCAGACTGCTTGTTGCAGTCATAAGTTGAAAAAGTCACTTTTCAAAAAAGGGTTGTTAGTTTGGACAAAACCAGCAACTGATTTACTAGTCATGCACCTTACGACAGTAGAGGTTAGAGCTGCAGCAGCTGTGCTAGCAGTGAGTCTCTAAAATTACTACTTTTACACAAAACTTCTTGTCTCAAGAGATACCAGGCAGGGGCAAAATTTTCTTCCTCATTCCTAACCAAGGAGGACATAGTGTCCCCATACAAAACAGACCAACCATGTCAGAATCTGGCAAAGAACGGCTTTGCTTAATGACTCTCTGCTTAAACTCAGATTGGCTCATCTAAAATAAATCTTAATGCCAGTCACACTTAAGTGCATTGGCATGCCTCCACACCACAGAATGCTGGCAATAAATAAACAAACAAACAATAGATTCTAAGTTGTATTAGCATCTAGCTGTAGGGACTGGTAACAAATAATGATATGATGTAAAATTTACTATAACATCATGATCGCGTAATTTACTTGAAAAGTATTTAAACACAAAGTTGACTGAAACAGTCCAAGTTATTCCATACTCGTTTAACACCATGAGCAGTCACACTGGGAGCCAGAAGGGCTGTTCTAACTTAGCCGTACTGCCTTAATACTTTCCATCTTTTTTTTAAAATCAAAATGGTCTTCAGAATTACCTTTATAAGCATTTAAAGAGAATGTCTCGCTAAACATTAATGCTGCATAACTCGCTACACTTTTAACTCATTCAGCTCCTCACTAATTTTTGTGACAGGGCCACACGTCCCTGAAGAACGAGTGACGGTCCTGCCCTTTTCAGTCCATTAATCTACGCGAAGTAAGAAAATTGTGGTTTACGACTGAAAAACCGCACCCGGGCGAGCCTGATCCGCTGCCCGGTCAGTTCGGGAGGCGAGGCGAGCCAACAGCCCGCCCGAGCCCCGCGGGCCGGAGAGCCGGGCCAGCTCCCCGAGGGCGCCGCTAGCCACCGGGCCGCCCGCCCGCCCGCCCCGCTGGCTAACGCTGCCCTCCGCGCGCGGCCCGAGCTGCGCAGGACCCCCGGCCGCTCCCGCCACCGCCGCGCCCCGGCTGGCACTGACGGCGAAGCGGGGGGCGGGAGAGAGGTGCCGGGAAACACGGGCGCGCGAAAAAGGGGAAGAACCGCGACCTCAGTCCTCGGTTCCCGGCCCCTCGGACCGGCCGCGGGGCAGCGGCCTCCGGGGCGGGGAGGCCCCCGCGGGCAAAGGGCCGCCGCGGGGAGCCGCTGGGGCGCTGAGCGGGGGTTGTCCCCGCGCGGGGGAGCGCCCCGGGGAAGGGAAGAGCGGCGCCCCCGCCCCTGCCGATACCTCCTTGTCTGGCACCCAGGGCGGCTCGTCCAGGCCGAAGGGGCTGCGGGCGGAGCGGTGCTCGGGCACCATGCGCAACCCGCTGGGCGAGCGCACCAGCTTCTTGGCGTCACGGGCCTCGCAGCCCGACATCTTCCCCCTCAAACTCCGCCACCGCTACTCTCCCCCTCGGGACTGGCAGCGCCGCTACCCAATGGCCGCCTGGGTCCTTCGGAACGGGCACGGCGCAAGGCCAATGGAAAGCAGCGAGACGCCAAGCCCCGCCCACCCGCCCCGGACGCCCAATAGAACACCGGCTCCAGACTTCCCAGCCAGTCACGTATCGCTTGAGGTTTAATGCTGGTATGTCGGTCCTTCCCCACCCCTTTAGGCGATCGAAGCGCATGCGCAATAGCAATTGCCAGCCCCTCAACCCGGAAATGAAGAGCCTGCGCCCCTCAATCACGCCCCTGTAAGCCGCGTTCGGGGAAGCCTGACAGCCGCTCGGCCTTTGAGGAGCGGCTCTGCTGAGCGTCCGTGGTTCTGGGGGTAGCGCCTGAGCTGAGGCGCTCGTGCTACCACCGGCCGGAGCGAACGCTCCGCTCCCCCAGCGGACACCGCGGAAGCGATTGTTACCGGAGCGAAAAGCGTCCCGCCCGCGCGTTGGGCAGCGCCCTGCCATTGGCTGTCCTGCCGGAGCGCTGGCTTGGAGGAGATTTGATTGGCCTGGGACTAGGCCCGTCGCAGGCAAACTGCTCGCCGATTGGCTACGGCCTCTTGCGGCGGCTCTGGCGGGGGTTTCGTAACGGGGCTGCGGACGGTGTGGCGGCTCCGCGCCCGGGGCCCCCTTCCCGGGGCGGGGAGTGTCGCTGAGGCGGTGTCCTTCCGCCGCCAGCCGCCCTCCGGGCCGCGCCGGAGGCCGCCGTGAGGGCGCCGGCTGGGGCGAGGCGGCTCGCGAAGCTTGTTGCCGCTCGCCTTCCTCTGTGCCCGGGCGGGCTGTGGTAGGCCCGGGCGGCCTCTGTCGCTGCCCTGTCCGTGGGACGCGCCCGGCTTTCCAGTAACCTGCTCCTGGTGACTTCCCTCTCTTCCCAGGGCCTCGGGCCGTGGCTGCGGTGGAGTGGAGAGTGCAGAATGGTTCGGAGTCCTCCTAGTCAAAGACCGTCGTAATCATGATTAATTTCTGTAAGTTTCGACTTCTAACTCTTGTCAAAATGTTGCCTTAAATAGGTGTCGCTTAAAAATGACTGTTTCTTCTGCATTTGTTCTGTTATCAGAATACATCGCAGCCTCTGCTCTCCCATGTTAGAAAAGGGATTGTTCATCAAGTTATGTATTCATATATAACTCTTCTGTGTCTGCTGCAATCCTTCAGATGATCTGAATAGTAACAAACCCCACAGCACTCATCTGGGCAGCTGGAGTGCTAAGCTATTGTGTTTTAGATCAAAGTATTAAAAAGTGTTTAATATTGTTATAAGAAACAAACTGATTTTAATGTTTTAATACTGAACTTGCTTTTAGCTAATCAAAATATATTTGACTATCCAATGTATAAATAATCGTGAATCATTCCAAATTGCACGTGCAATGTATTTGATAGGTTCAATCCAGAGCAAAACCACTGCACTGTTATTAGTTGAACCCTATTAAAACATATCTCTAAACAGCCATCTGAGAAGTCTTCTGCCAATGTGCTGAATCATTGTTATTTTTCTAAGAAGATAACTGAAAAATATGTTGTTAAAAAATAAAAAAGAATATTCCCACAAACTTTTCATGTTGAACAATGCTTATTTTATTGTTGCATGTATATCTGATAAAAGCTGCTTTAATAACAGATAATTCACCCCAGTGCTCTATCAGGAAATGGACTGGGACCAGTTTGACTTGAACCCTAAAGTAGTTGCTGCTCTTAAGAAAGGTAACTTAATTTACCAATGTCTCACTGATAGATCTGTCACCATAGTGTCTTCCTTTACATAACTGTGTTTGTGGGTGTAAGCATATAGATGTACAGTAACACTTTAGAACTGTAATTAAGTATTTCATAAGCAAGTTTTTTGAGTAATCAGAAGTGATGGCTTTTCCCCATGCTCCGGTAATAATTTTCCAAATGATTTTATAGCAAGTGTCGATACATTGAAAGTAAATGTTGCCTGCCTGGCTTACAAGAATGCAACATAGATAAACTTCATGTAAATGATTAGTAGAAAGTGGGAAAACTTTCTTTTGTGCATAAGACTGTAATCCAGCCAAAAATATTTATAAAGATTCTTCTAATTTCAGCTGACATAAAATCAGTAAAAGAGATTTTAAATCTTTCTGGAGCAGACTTGCAAAGATTGATGAAACTATCCAGTGCAGATATACAGTGCTTACTGAAAACAGTCTCTCACACGCTGAGGAGAAATAGTATGATTACAGGTAATACAGTCAATACCAAAAAAGTGTTCTATTTAAATCTTAAAATATTGTCACTGGGAGAAAATAAGGTTTTGGCTCCTTATTGACAGAGTAATGTGATTGTGAAAATGAAAAGGCAAGTGGTTTTGTTATGCTATAGTGAATTATTTAACTATCCTAAGGACAGCTCCTCTGAGACCTTGAAGGTAGATGGAAGACAATGGCTGTCATTCTTCGGGACATGCCAGCCTGAAACAGGACAAATGATTCTCCAGTCTCGAAAACTTGATTAGAGGAAAAAAAGATTCCCTCTCTCTTTTGGACTAAGACTAGTTAAAAAACTTACATGATATATTATAGACTATATAAACTGATTTGTTATAAACACCTCATTCCAAACCAAGCAGAACCTAATAGCTCCTCCTGTACAAATGCTTCATGGCTGCTGTGTACTTAGAATTTATTTTCTTGTGATTTGCCTATAGCTTCAGGTCTTGGCAGGATGCCTGGTACACTGTTTCATAGTCTGCTACAGCTTCCTATTTCCATAATTGCTGTGCTTGAACCTTGCTGGCAATATTTTCTCAGAGTGTAGCTTTCCACAGAAATTCCTTAGAGGCAGAGAAAGGAAAACAAGTTTGAGAAAAGGAAAAGGCTCAGTGTAAACTATCAATTTTTGAACAGGCATTCAATTAGTAGACCCTGTGGAGGTGGGGAAGACTAGGCTGAATTAGAAAAATTTCCCATCAGTAAAGAAAGCATCCCTTGCAGATATAAACCTAGTATACAGCCTCTGTTTTGTATCATTCTGTGTTAGAAAGATACTAAAAAAACCTCCTTCTTTTTTTTTTTCTTTTTAATCATTAAAAAATCCAAAACTCTGCAGCGCTTCAGCTCTACCAAGATAAAGACCATCTCACCTCCCAACACCAGAAGCTAAGCCTAGGATGTTCAGTACTAGATACCTTGTTAAAAGGTGGCATTCCTTTAGTGGGAATCACAGAACTTGCTGGGGAAAGTTCTGCTGGGAAGACTCAGATAAGTTTACAGCTGTGCCTTTGTGTGCAGTATCCTTACAGATATGGTGGATTAGAGTCTGGTAAGTACTGAAATGTAAATACTGATTAATTTGCTGTTTGGAGGAATATACTGTCTTTAAGAACCTCATCAGTGCATTGAAGTAGGTGCACATATTCCGTGCATGTCTTACCCTTCTGCAATAGCATTAGTAGTCAGCTAGTTAGTAAAGCATCTTGATAGAGAAAACAGCATGCTGTGCACATGTCCTGCATCACAACATAATTTAATACAAAATGACTATTGGCTGTTGTTTACCTGCCGGCCACTGTGGGTTAAACTAGACACATGCAAACAATATATGAAAAGCCTTGCTGTCATAAGTACTTGTTGACTCCTCAGGTAACAGCCACAGCAAAACAGCTTGTCAGATAATTTTCCACAGACATCTTGGATATATGGTATATATTCCTCAGTTGGAGGTTTCAAATGTCAAAGAACATGTAGTTTGGTAACAATAATTAAAGTGATTTACAGAGTAAAATTGATGGAAATCTAATTGAAGAAAGCTAGCATTGTTTCATACCTGTGATTTACCTCGTTTTGCTGAAGTAGGTTTATTCTTTGATTAGAGTGTGGTTTTTTTAACCATCTATCACATTAATCTAACTCCTAATATTTTTTTCTTTAAGTATCATATACTGTCTTGGAAAGGGAGTAAACTTGGGTCACTCCTGAGAATTGAGTCCTGGCAGCCTGCCTTAGGTGTGTTTTGGCTGTGATCTTGCTCTTCCTTCCATGCAGCACTGGGTTTAATTTGGCAGTTCAGTGGTTTGTTGTGGGGAAACTTAATTATTTTTTGTACTATATCTGCCCATGTGGAAAAATCATGGAATGTTCAGATGAAGATCTTGCTTAAAGGCCAGTAATGAGCTCGTGGCTTACGTAACTTTGCTTTAAGTTACGTCATTAATAGAGCAGAAGCAAATATATTTTGTTCGATTCCTTCATGTGTTGCTGCTAACTGCTGCAAATAGTTTGAATGCAAATACACTTTTATTCATGTCCCAGCATTCCTCCCTATTTACGTTGAAAGAAGGGAACAAACCAGAATGGAGTACAGAAGGAGGTGCCCAACATCCTAATGGCACTCTTGTCTCTTGTACCAGACTACAGTCTTCCTTGTAGGGCTACAAAATGGCAAGTCTTTGCATTATTTGTGTTTGAAGATGGTTCTTCTTGTTCCTTATGCACTTACCACTTGGTGCCATTACGATTGCTTTGTCGTGTCTGTGTCCCCCATCTGCTCCCTCCTAAGTGTTTCACAGAAGATAAGATAGAATGGCCATCATATTGGTGTTCCTGTGAGAGAACCAGAGTGTTTCGGAAGGGCTGAGAGGGCAGAACTTTTGAGGATCTTGAAGGTATAGAAGGTGGAAATACCCTGCTTGCAAGAGTTGGAGAGCTAAGGGAGCGGTGGAATCCTAATGCTCGCTGGTTTTAGCTCTGTGTGGTATCTTGCCATATGTTAGACTGCTTACAGTCATAGCAGCAGATACTGTTTGCATAGCACTTGGAAAATGAAATGATTTCTCTGCAGTCTATAAATAAGGCTTCTGTTGAGTCTCTTATGAGAAATACAGGAATGAAAAGCTTATGTTAAGTATGAGGAGTTTTATTCTTTAGGAAACTTGAGAACAACAGTGCTTAGTAACTGTCACAGAAGTCTAGCACTGCCAACAGGAGATTAATCTCCATGCTAAAACTTTGCTAATGATTTAAAATTATGGTGGGTTGGGGTTTCTTTTAGTGCTAGAAACTTTGCTTCTTTTAGGTGGTGATGTTGAAATACATTTATTTAGACAGTATTTTTTATTTTTGACTTGGTGCTAATCTTGTTTACAATTCTCAATGCTAGGAGGTTGGCAGCAAAGAAAGAAAATAGGACATCCTTTGCCTCCAGGTTATCGTTATGCCATTCTAAGAATGTCAGTTATGGTCAATCACATGTTGGCTGAATTTATTTTAGATGCCCATATTAATAATACATGAATATAATGTGACATTCTTTCTCATATTAGAATTCTGAATTAGAAAAAATTGCTACTGATTCCTGGTAACAAGCTGGTTTGGTGCATGACAGATTATGTTCACAGGACTCAAACTTTGAGGGTGGGGTTTTTTAATGGTTTTTTATTTTTGGTTGGTTTTGGGGTGGTTTTTGATCAACAACCAGCATAGGACTTTAATCAGCCTAAGTAACAGTAAAGCATTGAGATCTGATGAAATGGCTGATTTCTGTTTGGTTTTTTGTGGATCTGTGAGGAAAGATGCTTATCTGACCACTGAGGACAACTGACTTCTTAAGAGTGTCTCTCAGCTTCCTTCTCAAAACTGATAATACCCTGCCTCTTGACTTGTTTTCAGTGTTGACAGCTTCCTAATAAACTATAAATAGCATGATGCCATAGGCTTTTCTGTTTGTGTTGTACTAGTCTCCTCTCTTTATTTAGGTTATGAATATTTACGTATCTTTAAAGATAAGTGAATTGTAAGTACTTCTGCCTCATAATTAGGCATCAGTCTTTAATAGTGAGTTTAATTATTTGTCAATCTCTTCTAGGCCCTGTAACTTTGCTGTGAAGCACTTCCTGTATTTTTAATGTACTGGTGTGTGTTCTCCTGAAACAAATGTTCCGTTGCGGTTCAGACTGGAGGTCCTAAACAAAAGCTGAAGAGGCTTGATGATGGTCCAGTAGGAGAGAGTGCTGTTGTCATTCTACTGTGAAACTCGAATTTTAAACCAAGACAAAGCTCATCTGATATATTTTACGTGGCTTAACTCTCTTAAAGTTCAAGATGAGAATTACATAATTGTTTTGTGAAATGAGCAGCACGTAAAGAAAAAAAAAAAGTTGTCCCACAGTATATTTTGGAGACATCACAAATGGACCAATTACGTACTCAGACTACAGTATCTGCTGTAGTGGATTTAACTGGTGTCAAGGAAGTGTTACAGTGGAGTAGAAGATTGGCAGGTGACTGCTGGTATTTACAAAACTAAACTGAGGCAGGAAATAGTCTGTGAAGTAGAACTGTTCTTAAGAAGGAATTAATCTTCTTGATCTTTTCTTTACAAGTGTTTCACTAAAAAAAAACCCTGAATAAATGTGTTCACTCGAACTTTAAAATTGTCACGATTTTACAAAGAGGATAGTGTGTATCTATTGATCAGGAATTTTAAATCTAAGTTGCTGGACCAGTGGAGCAGAGAGGACCAGATTTTTGATTCTCCAGCTGTTCTTTTTTGCCTACAGGTATTACACCTGTAGGATTACCTTGTTTGCCTCAATTTACTTGTTCATCAGGTATAAATGTGAAACTGGACCACAACTGTATATATGTTTGTAATACAGTAAGATTGCTTGATCATGTTATACTCTTCTGCTTTTGCCTTGTGTTATCACTGTTCTTATTACTGTGCTGAAATTATCTGCAAGGAAAATCTTTAGGAGAATTTTACGTTTCTTTTTCTCCAGATAAACTAATTTTGGAAAAAAATGTATTTTTTTCAGCAAGTTTCTCAGGTTTTCTGTTTGGAAATGTCTTGAATATTGCAATAACTGGATCTAGATACAACTATCTAATCAATGGAGCACCAATCTATCTAGAAATACAAATCTGCATTTGAAAAAACAACCACCATGAAGTCTCAAGTAACGGACATTCCATCCTTTTTAAGTAAACCCAGGAGAGGACAAGGGACATACTGCTTAAGGCAGGTCTGATTTTTCAGGAAGTAGATGATTTCTCTGTAAGCCAGTATTCATGGTAAAGAAATCCCTGTCTTTCAGAATTAGGCAATGTTGTGCAAAAGGCAATCAGCTGTGAATAAGAATGGTAGTTGAGAAATCCAGAATGTTTTACTTCAGCAACTGTTAAGTTACTGTGCTACCACAAGTTAGCATAGCTTTTGTTAGTATGAAATTGAGAAACCACATGGGCTTAAGGAAGCTGCATATCACGGTTGGGTTTTCTTTATTTCTTGTTTGTTTACTTGGTTTTGAATTTGCACCATAATGATTTTTCAGTTTTGTGGTGTAAGTGTTGCAAGACATAATTGGCTTATCTGAATGAGTATTGGTGCTAGATATAAATAATGTCAAATTTGTGGTTAGACATTTTTTTGATTTACCAGCTTTTTTAGAAATTGTGAGACTGAAAATCTGATTAGGAATGCATGAACTGCCCATAGTAAAGATGCTCACCTGCCTATTTGATACTCAGCTGTCACTGTCAAATTGGAAAGTGGTATGAAAATTAGCCCAATTAGGAGAAATTAACCTAGGGAAATAGTCAAGAAAGTTATGGTTTGCCTAATTAACTGTTTAATAATTAGTTATTTAAAAAGCCTTGAGCAGTTAAGTGATATAACTAATAGTTTACTGTGCTTTCCTCACTTGAGCTTCATATAAGTTCAGATAGTATTCAAAAAGCTGCTGTCACTGTAAATTTAATGGATTCAAGTGACTGTGGATTTATTTTCTCTTTTTTTATTCTCATTCATTGCTGATGGAAATTTGCATATGTGCTCATCTGTGTCTACAGGTATTGTGTATGACATCAGTTGTTGTAATACAGCATTTATGCCCACAGTTTAAAATTCAGAATTTCAGCCACTCTAATGCTAGAGAGGTGTGAAAAGCACAGAAAATATTCATGGTTCCACTTTAGTTTTTTATATGTTTAGGAATCATGATCAGATCATTACTGCTCTGATCATTAATGCTTTATTGTAGTCCTTATTCACTGTCAGATGTTGTAAACTGCTAATAACCCTCAGTTCCCTCTGACATTAAGTATATACATAACGAAACTGGGAAATTAAGAATAGACACTGAATATTCTAGTGATAAATGCTATTGGCTGCCAGGGCCAAGGAAAGTAAAAAGGAGCTGAAGTATAATTTGAACCTGTTATTAGGTAGAATGGAAATAGAAATTGTGGAGACATTTCGGTACCTCCTATGGAAGGTGTGGATGATGATGAAGTATTTTTCCATGTGTTAATAATTGAGGAAAGTCTTTAATTCTCACCTGTCAAGGCAGTTTTTTTAATTAGTGGCCATTGGTAATTTTTTTAGCTTTATCTGATAGCTTTCTGAGTATTTAAAAATAAGACTGGGTATTGGAAAAGTAATTGTTTTAATGTTTTACATGTGAAGTAGGGTGATTTATGTAAGAATTTATAGTGCGGTTGGGGAGAGTTAAGGTGAAGATAGAAGTTTACTCCTAAAGAAAATTGGGCTTAGGCTCATCTTTGTTCTGTATAGAAGATTCTTAGAATTCAATACCCTGTGTTATACAGGTGTCCCTCAGCAAAATATTTTTATTGGTAAAGTAACCATTAATTTTCACTTCTGTTTCTGCTGTTGGGTACAGTTTCATATTTTTTTCAGTGGACTATATAGAGGAAGTTGCATCTGGAAATGGGACTTTCTGCTCCCTGGAGAGCCAGCGTAGGGATGGACCATTGGGGTAGACATGTTCAGGATTTCTCATATTGCCAAGCACATCACCTGCCAAGCTGTGTTAGCAGCTTCAATCACTTTAGTGAGTGGATGTAATCCTTAGGTGTAGCCTTATAAGTATTAGCTGATAATTCTGGCTAGTTCTGTGGTAACAGTAACAATTTTTAATAGAGAAAATTTTGCACATATTACTGTTTTCTTTCCCCAACATCTTTGATGTCTATGGTTAATTTTCTCTTCTATAAAGCATACTTATTAACCAGAAACCATGGTAAAAATAGATATCACTCACAGAAATGTGATTGAAGTATAATGGTTTTTATCTAATTTGCCATTCTCACAAAGAGTTAATTGGACTGAGGTTGGACGAGTGATCCTCTTTAAACTGGCTTACAAATTGTGGCAATAAGTACCCCTCCATATGTAAATTTAAAAACAAGAAACTTGAGAACAGTGAAGTGAAATTAATCAAAATACTAGTACTGGTTTTGGCTGGGATAGTTGTCTTCATAGTATAGTGCTGTGTTTTGGATTTCTGACCCAAACAGGCAAACTATGCACTGTTACTCTATTTATGATACTTGTAATCACCCAGGTTAGGTGGTCAGGTGTTCCACAGCTGTGCAAAATGAGTGTCACCTAGTGGAGAGTACAAAAATCCAACTGTGTCAGCAAACACCCAAAAAAGGAGCTGGCAACTACAGGAAAGTCATAGGAGTATTTTTTGTTGATTCAGTATGGCTGCAAAAAAAGTAACATGAATTTCCAGGTACATGTGTCTAGCATTTGAGTGTGGAATGTATTATTTTATTTTTGTGCTGTTAAGAAAAGTGTGTAAGAGCCCTGCTGTGATAACAGAGGTGGTTTCTTTGACTATAGGAGCTGTCTACATTTGTACAGAAGATGTATTCCCAAGTAAACGTTTGCAACAACTCATAGATCAACAACATAAGCTGCGTGCAGATGTTCCAGCTGACATCATACAGAAGATCAAATTTGGAAACAGCATTTTTGTTGAGCATGCAGCAGATCTAGTAAGTAGTAGCACAAATTAAGAATGCATAATTTTTACACTATAATCCAGTAACCACAGGGGGTTTTTTGATATAGGAGACCTTTCAAAAGGCTAAGAGTGAACTAAGATCTGTAATGAATACTACTTAATCTCTGCAATTTGCTGTTAGAGAACTGTATATACTGTGTTTTATTATGAAAGATATTAAAATATTAATATTTTTGAATTAATCATGTAGTGGACATTGGTAAGTCATTATGTTTATTAAAATGCAATAAAATGACTGCTTCTAGTTTTACTGCAGCTCCTAGGGTGATCTTCATTGAGTTTGGAGAGAGGATATAAATATATATTCAAAAGGTAGTGTGTATCCTGACTAACTTGTAGTATAACAGCAGAGTTATTAAACTGCAGATTAAGCAGGTGGGAGGACAGGGTACAAAAAATGAAGCCTGGAACAGGTAATGGCACAGCATAACCACAGCAGCGCAGCTCTCTTGCCCCTCTGCCTGTAAGACATCATTGTGGAACTGGAGGGGAAAAGATACAAACCTCAGTGCTGTATTCTTGCCTTGGAAACCCACATTTTTGTGTTTTTTCTTAAGTAGCCATGAATATGTTCTTTATTGATAGAATATCGTATGTTCTGTTTTCTCTAAGGCTTGAAAGTAGCACTTGTTAAATCATTCCAGTTGTTGGGGTTTTTAATTGTAGTTTGCAAGTAAAGAAGATTGTGTACCATTAGTATGCTTGCCACTTATGCACTGTGTGGTCCAGGCAGCAGCTAAACTGCCTCTTCCATGTCCCTTTCACTGGAAATATTAATTAAAGTTCTAATTGTGGTTTCTGGAAGCTACAGAGTATGTTATTGTAAAAAGGAGAGAATCACCGTATAGTGGTATGTACATCTCTCTAAAATACCCTTAAAAATGCACTCACTGGTAAGTCCAGCTGCTGCACAATAGATTATCACAATTCATATATTGCTATGTATAGATTCAGTCTGTGGGTGTGTCCATATACACAGACTGCATTGCTATATAGAGACAGGCAGATTATAGCAACTGAAGTAGAAACTCTAATCACAATTACATTCTCTATTTTCTTTCACATCAAAATTTTTTTTTCACTTGCTTCATTTGGAAGAATCCAGTTGTTTGTGTATTCACTTGAAAAGAGTGAGTCTTGTACCAACAGAAGGACTGCATACAAACATGGAAGTGTTTCGAGTGCAATGTAGTTTCCTGTAGATACACCAGTAAGTGGAAAAAAAAAAATTCTATTTTCCAGAATGGAAAGCAGGCATATATTTTTCAGAGTAATTTTTTCCCCCTCAGTTTAAAAAAAACCCCAAAAGCAAAAAAACAAACCCAATCCAAACAAACAAATTACAATATCAAAGGCTTTATTTTGTGAAAAGCAGCTCATTTAGCAGAATAGATCTTACTTTTTTTTTTTTTGTACATTACAACTTAGTTTTAAAAGTTGTGCCATGTTGGAGGATATTATATGTAATTCTGGACGCATGTAAGCTCTTAGCTGTGAACTTCTATTTAGATGTAGAGTGGCACCAATTAGAAGAACTGTGACTCTCGCATTATCGCTTTTTTTTGCTAACATTGAAATTTATGATGGCCACAGTCTGAGATTATCACTGTGAGCTTGTTCTCCTTTCTACTCAGCTGCTGTAGACTACACTGTTAAAGACAATATAAAGGGCTACAACAATCTTTCATGTGACTAAAGTGATTATTCTTATGTGATAGGAGTTGCACCCTACAAAATATTTGTTAGCTAAACTTCCTGCAATTGAAATGTTTGTTGACTTCAAAATACTGAATTAGTAAAACTTTTAATAGGGAGGGTATAAATTGCAGCTACTCATGTTTGTAAGACTCTTGATCAATATGAATTTGATGTAGGAATTATGTATTTTACTGTTAATGTGTCATTAGTGGCACAGCAGCACAGTCTCTAACTTCTGTTTTGTATATTTAATGCCAGTGTCGAGTCCTCAGTGTTTCATTGAGAACCACTCGTGCAGAATGGGAGCAGTTTAGGATTGTAGTATTGCATTCTTGAGACTTTGAAATGTCAGTAAATAACGGATTTAAGTCCAAGCTGCAGATAACTGGACATTGCAGTTTGGTCTCTTTATTTTTTTTTTTCTTAAGGTACAAGACATTTGTGAAAAATGGTTACTAGTGAGACTTAAAGATCCACAAACTCACTTCATGGTTAGGAACTCCATCAGCTTATATTTCAGCGATGATACCTGTAGTTACTGTCTTGATTTTACAGATAGAGCTATTTGAACTGGTTTAATGATGACTGTTTGTATTTTGTGGTAGGATACCTTTCACAACTGCATTACTAAAAGGATTTCCCTGCTGCTCACAAGAGGCATGGTGCGGTTGGTGGTCATAGACTCTATTGCTGCTTTGTTTCGATGCGAATTTGGAGTTTCAGATTCTGTTACAAAGGCTCGGTATTTGCAGACATTTGGAGCACAGCTTCACAGTTTAAGCACTAGATTCAGGACTCCAATAATGTGCATTAATCAGGTATGACATCAGAACTGCTTCTCATTTTATAAGGACCATTTATTAAATGGCTGGGGTGGGGAAAATCTGTGTATGCAGATTTCTTGGTGTATTTAACACTGTCAACTAAGTATTAATGACTGGTGGAAATTGAAGTTTCCTTAAACTGGTGTACTTTAAACTAGTGAATTTTAACTTTTCAAGGTTTAAGAATATCATTTAAGCTTTTATAGATTGTTAATGTTCTCAAAGGTTGTCCAGTAAAGCTAACGAAAATAGATATGTATAGCAACTGCATAAAGCATCAAACTAAAATAACAGAGTTCTTTCTTAACACTAGCTTCAAATGCCACCGCCAGCAGGTTTGCTCTGGGAACTCTGCACACATAGTTATATTCCACATATACAGGAGACAGAGAAACACCAGGGACTTTGCGTTTTTGTGAAGCTCAGCAGTTTTGTGTAACTGCTGAGATCACTAAAGCATTAGTATGCATTCAGGCTGGCTCGAGCTGAACCAAAAAGAAGGCCACAATGATGCTAGTAAAAAAGAATATTCTTTAGAGAAAACTAGACAAAACAACTTCTATCCTGTAGAAGCAGCCTGCCGCTGCTCTTAGCCTAATTGCAAATCAAAGGAGCATGTGAATGCTGGAGAGGAAGCATTCACACATGGAATGCGGCCTGAGAGAGGGGTGAGGAAACGTGCAGGTAGGCCACTGCTGGGAAACTTTCTTTCTGGAAGGCCCCTCCATCAAACGAGTAAGTACTCAGCCCTGAGGTTTCCTTCTCACAGCAGAAGAAAAGGGGTAGGAAGAAAAGTTGAACTTGAAGTCACAAACAAGAAGAATTCTGTATCAGGAAGAAAGAGATTCTAGAAACATCAAGTAACTGTTACGCGTTTGATTTGTTTCTGTTCTGGAGGGTTGAGTTCTGGAACTGCATAATGGACAGTGCATAAAATCTTACATTTACTACCACAACTGGAAGGGAGTGTATTGGAATTCATACACAGCAGTAGTTTGAACAGCTTGCACAGTGTTTTTATTTTCAGTAAGATTTGAATTTCAGCCTCAAGTTACTCCTGATTTTTTAACCAACTTTTTCTTGCATCACCTTTCACAGGATCAACTAGATTTTAAGGAAAACAGATTTCTGAATTTTGGTGTTAGTAGAGACAGTTTGTTCTCCTTGGGAAGCGTGGTTTGGATTTTGCTCTTTGTTAAGCAAAGGTTTGTGTGTTTCAGCACTTACACTATGAATCTAACCAATGGATTCAGGTTCCTTGGTTAGCTTCTGGGATACTCTGAGTATGGGCATTTGGAAAAGGCTGTCTGCCTTTTGCCTGGGGGCTTTGAGGACCCATCTAGCAGACAAAAGAAGGTCTGATTTAAGGGTAAAAGAGAAGTCTAGATGTATCCAATCTCTACCTTGGAATGGTTCAGCATGAGAGGGAAGAGAGTGATTTAAGAGAGCTTCTGCCTTCCCATGACAGGAGTTTTGGGTCGGTGCTGGCTCACAATAGATGAGGTCGCTGCCTGATGCTGAGTGACAACACTGACCATTTGCTAACAAAGGGTCCTGCAAGACTCTATTCTAATGGAAGGTGACTCAACTGTGAATATAACAGCATTGAAAAAGATTATGGCTGTAAAGGAATCTGTTCTGTACTTTATATTTAGAAAAGTACCTATAATTTAATTTGCTGTACGTTGTGAAGAACTTGTGTGGAAGAATCATGGCATTAAAAGACAACAGAGGGAGTCAAGAGGTGTGGATTTTTCTAGGCTGTAGTCAAAGACAAATGTTCAAAGGTAGTGAAATCACTTAGAGCAGGACACCTTTTGGAGATCTGGGCTTCAGTACCTCTTAGCTACAGATACAACATCCGAACAGTTCGGGGGGCAGGGGTTTGTTTGCCTTTTTTTTTTTTTTTTAACAAATTAAGCATCTAGTAGTAGTTAAATTCATATAAGCTGTAGCTAGGTAAAGACTTATAGCACTGTAAACTAAGATTATACTTCCGAACTCCCTTTTAGTGTGCCTTGAAAGAATAAGGGTTTTCTAACTTGGCTTAATATGTGATCCAATAACTTGGATTTTCTTGTCTTCATTCCCTTCCCTACCCTTCTGCTCGCTAAAAACAAACGTGTAACTACAGTTCAACTTCAAACATTGTTCTTCTGCTTTAGGTGACCGATGCAGTGAGTGAGTCAGAAGCAGCTCAGTGCAGTTGTAGGTAAGTCATCCGAAACAGAAATGTAACCACGTCCTACACAGCAGCATTTAACTACTGTATTTTTTAGAACTCCAGTATAAACTACCAGAGCCTATTAAGAGCAGTAGTACATTTACCCAGAAATGCTGCATTTGCTGGAGATTAGCAATAACTAATGTGCTGTAAAGTGGAAGAAACTCAGATACGCTCCTGTGGTAATCCCTAAGCAGCAAGTTGGGGGGAAAATTCCCTGGAGTTAATGGCTGGTGTACTTGCTTACACAAGAGCATTTTTGCATCTCTTCTTGTCTCTGATATAACTGAGTGCCTTTTCTGTCTGCTTAAAAAAATACAGCAACCAAACCTTATCGGTTGGTTTTGTTAGTTGCTTAAGGAAAAAAAAAAGGTATCTTTTGACACCAAGATATTAACAGGATTCAAACATACATATTTGTTGTTTCAATCCTAACTATAATCTTGAGTTACTAGATAAGCTATGTGCGTCATAAATGTGTTCTTGTGAGTACTTATGTCCTCCAGATGCAGAAACTGACACAGAACAAGGATAAGGTTTGATCTTTTTTTTTTTTTTCTCCCCCCCCCCCCCCCGGTTATATTGTAATTCTTTTACTGGAGAGAGATTGCACTTTTCCCAGGAAAAAAAAAATTGTTTTAAACTTTGAGTTGAAAGCAATACATATGCAGCATTATATCTACCCAACCTTTCTAAATATACATTCGAGTGGAATCCAGGGCCAACAGTTACACTTCAAATACTTGAAGTTCAACTGTTTTCCTATTGCTGTTTTCCTATCACAAGAGGGGACCTGACAAGACAGAGGCAGGTATTCACCATGGCTGTAGTTGTAAGAATGGCTGAATTATTCTGTGTAGAAGCACTGCTCCTCCAGTTGTTACCTTGCTACAGAGAGAACCTAGCATATAGTTTGTGCAAAGACCCTGTAATCTCTGTCTTCGAAGACCTACAGTTTAAATATAGCAAACAACAATAAATATAGGAACAGTAGATAGTTTCTTCCAGTGTAATTTTATTACAACAGAAGTGAAGATATTTCATATTAAATTCATACATGCAGAGATCTGTGATGCTTTCTTTGCAGTGTAGTGGGTAACAGAGTCTGTTCAGCACTTGGAATAACCTGGGCGAACCAACTGCTAATGAGACTGATGGTCAGCCGAGTACCACAACCTGCACCATCATCTGGAGCTGCGTCACACCCCACTGGAAGTGTGAGGACTTTAAGAGTAGTTTTTGCTCCTCATCTCCCTCCATCCTCTTGCTGCTATACAGTAAAATTGGAAGGTGTGAAAGGCATAAAATAAATCCTTTGCACAATAAAACATCCTGCTCCGAAAATATCAAAACTGCTTCAGGAAGAATTAGTAGTAAAATGAAATTCTCCCTAGATGAGAGAAGTGGATGCTGAAATACATAAGCAGTGATATGACTGTATCAAGCCATGTCTATATTGTGAAAGAACTTTTTATACCTGGATGTATGTTCACCAGCTTTTCCTCGTGAGATAAGAATTCCAAAGGAGAGTAAAGCTGTGGGCGGGTGGAGGCTGTACATGAAGTGTGATGTGTCTGATTGTGTTTGAATAGCACACTCACCTAGGAACAGTGTGTACTGCAGCTGTGTACCTTCTCTGTTTCCAGACCCAAAGGGACTCAAATTCAACAAGTTACTATTGCCTGCTGGTGTTCCTGGGCCTCATGATGCCACTATTCCACCTGTAGGCCCTCAGAAATAACAAAAAGCAGCTTTGTCCCAGAGCAGCCATCCTATGTTAAAACCACTTGTTATTAATATTAGGATGTTAAAAAAATACCAGAAAGATACTCAATTTTAGCATCTTACTGTAAGAATTAAAATTGTACCCATTTTGTACTGTATGGGCTTATCTACCTTCATAGACCTTCTACAGATTTTTTTGGAAATGGTTCTTTTCCTGCTTTCCAGTTCCCTCAGAAAAAGCCTCTGTGCCCTCTTCCATTTAAAAAGTAGCATCACCCACCATCCCCTTGCTCTGTTGCCCCTGTTGAAGCTGTGTAGCCAGGTGGTTTCAGAGCAAGGGCTCTTGTGTTCTTCCTGCTACTCTGCACAGCTCTGTGTTTTGTTGGCTTTGGATAGATTCTTCATCAGCTTCTGGATCCCTGCCTGGAGTATCTTCTGTCCTTACCACTGGGCTCTTTGCTAAATTGTGCTTCTGAAGGACGCTTCTAGTTGTTCTCAGCCATCCATGGAGCTGCCCATCATGTTACTCTGCTCAGGGTTTTTTTTTGTTCTTAGAGCTTTACATGTTTTTCTCTCCATCTGTAACACATCTTTCCTGTTGGCCTCAGACTCCTTCACTTGTGCTTTTTCTAGTCATTGCTGAATTCAGTGTGGGAGAACACTGGATGAAGTTACTCGTGCACATTTTCCAAAGGCCTTACACCTTATTTGGCCTGTGGTATGTGGGTGCCTGCTCACAGCTGTGTATAATGCACAGACTTGTTAAGCTTTCAGACTTCCCCCTCCTCCCTGCTTCCCCAGGTTGCCCAGACAAGAAGACTACCCTGTCCTGGGTTTTTCTGTGTGGTTACATTGCTCGGTTTGGCAAATGGGAACCTTTTGTTCTCCATAGGCTAAAACAATAAACTCTCAGCCACAAATACAAGTTCAGAGGAATGACTGTCCAGTGACTTGGTAAAAGGCAAGTCCAGGTGGATTCCTTTGTGTTCTTGAGGCACGCTGTGTTAGTGCTGCCACCTCTGCCTTTCCCCAGTAACTCTCTGTGAGGACAGAGCAGCCATCTGTTCGTGCGGAAGTGTGCAGCCGGGCAGCAGAAAGGAAGTTTTGTCTGGCTGTACAGGGCCTCAACTGGAACACTCTGGCAGGCGGCTTCTCAGAGGACAACCCGGTATGACGCAAGGAAGAGACCCAGGAAGACAGGGACTGTGTGACTGCCCGAGGGAAGTTCTGGAGGAGAACAGGCACAGTCACACCTTGAAGCTGATCAAAGGGATTTCTAAGCAAACAGAAAGAAGGACAAGTGGCTTTCAGTGCCTCTGAGCACCCTGCAGTGGTTGAAGGGGACCTTGTGCAAATAGCCTAGCAAAATGTCTTTAAATCTCTTTTCTAAAATGTCTTAATTCGCTGTACTTGAAAGTGACCAAGCTGGTTTTCTGTAATAAAATCCAACCATGATGCTTAGAAGTCTTTGTGTACTCAATCTAAGGAAAAAGTGAGAGGGCTATAGCTCAGAGATGTGGCTACCTCAGTCTTCACATCCTTATGTTCCACACCACCTTCACACAATTTTAATGAAGATAAACTCATGCAGCATATGTAACGCTCCAATTATTCTCTTCCATTCCTATTTATCTGGGACAGGGACTTTAGCCAATATATTGCTCATCCTATTGTACTAATTTGATTTAAAAAAAAGCCACAGATGGCTGTAACTGATTAATGGGAGTTAGTCAACCCTTACCCAGCATTCATTTACAAAAGAGCCTCGTCAAAGCCCAGGCTCCAAGCCCAGGAGCTTGCCTCACTGTCAACCATTTCAGAACAGTTTGATACGTGTCTTAAGGCTCAGTTTGGTAATGTTGTGGTGGCTCTTTTCACAATGTCACTGCTCACAGGAATGAGACAGAAGTGATGAAGTCACAGATGGGTCTGTTTACTTGATGAAAAACACTTTTACCAACAAATCTAACACCTTACCTGAGCAAGTCCTCCTGTCTTTGCCCAGGTTGGGTATTTAACTCCCCAGCTGGAGGCTTAAATCTGAGTCAGAGCACAGAATCACAGAATCACCTAGACCTTGAAGATCACCTAGTCCAACCATTAACCAAACACTGACCGTTCTCAACTCCACCCTATCCCTCAGTTCTATGTCAGCCCAACTCTTAAACACATTACAGTAGGTTTCGTAGCTCATCATCACACACAAACCCTGAACCTCTAAACTGCCACCAGCCCATCACTCACAGCTGCTGAATGTTCAGCAGCAGTTTCTATCCCTTTCTTCAGTGACTCACACCCACAGTCGGAAATCCAGGATGTTCAACCGGCAGTAGCAAAGCTCTGGGGGTGCAAACTCTTAAGACTGAACTAAGCACCTGCCCTCTCTGAAGCCTAGGGGCAAGAGTGTTAAAACATGCTTAAGTTTTAATAAATGCAATTTAAGAACCTTCCCTTTATACAGCTTTATTCATCTTTGGATTTCACAATTGAGAGTTGTTTCTATACAGGAAAATGCTGAAGTAATTTTTTACAAAGATTTACATTCTAGAATGTATTAAGTATATAATCTTTATCCTGTAAAACTACATTTAAATATTTTTCTACACTTTGAAGAGAAATGTTAAATGACAGTCAAGAAGCTTTTAAACAGTTTCCAATTAATCTACAGATCTGTGATGTATTTAAAGATGCCTTTTTCAGCAGAAAGATCATACAGGGTTCTGGAAACTTTGTTTTGGAAAAGCAGAACCAAATTGATTTGTGGTTGGTAAAGATAAAGGATTTACACAACTGACCTATTAAGAAAACATAATAAAGCACACTAACGCTCATTACAAGTTACTTGATGAAATCACAGTGAATTACTACTCCTTGTTACAAAGGGAGGCAAGACAAACAGGCAAAGTCCGAATAGGATTTCATCCATAGCTGTGACAAGCAGTAACTACACACGGAGATCAAAATGCAAAATCTTAAAGCCAACTGTGGAAGGTTTATTTTTTTTCTTTTTTAAAATCAAACATGAAATCCACATATGGGGGGGGGGGGGGGGGGGGGGGGATGTTTCTCCTCAAGAAGGATACACTGACATTACAAATGGTTTTCTGGTTTTGCTGTTGTTGGGTTCTGGTTTTGTTTTCTAAACCAGGTGCTAGAAAACAGAAAATACCATTCCTGACTGCACAGAACTCATCTGGCTTAATTATACTGTAACCTACCACCACTGCTGTATCATGCTTCTACTACATAATTTAAAACTAAAGACTTACTGACTTTCCATGCTTGAATTGGGACTTGAGTATAAATATAGGGAGCCTAAGGATAGATCTGGTTTTAAAAACTACTTCACTGTGCTTGTTCCATGCTGTATACAATTTTTAGGCTCTCTCACTTGTATGTGCCAGCACAAATGACAGAGCAGCTTTGAGCTTCCTGATGTAGCTGGAGCATTAAATGAGCTTCCAACTATATTCTCTAAATATTTCTTATTTAAAAGCAGCCATAACTAGCGAGCAGTTTTGCAGCTTCACTACGAACATAAGCATCTTCTCAGCAGCTTGTGTCCTTTGACCTCTATCAGATGGTGGCAGTGTGTTTTGCTTCTTGCTTTGTTGTTTCGGGCTTTTTTTTCAAAGAACTATTGACCTTGACTATTCCGTGTACTGAGACTATTATGAATGATTTGAGGAGGAAAAAAATAAATGTAGATGTTCAAGATTTCCCTCAATTCTAAACTAATTTTTTAAAAAAGCCAATGTTTATACTAATACTTCTATAAGTCTGTGACAATGTAAAGTTGCTACAATGAAACGGTAAACTTCACAGCGTGACATCTTTTAACATTTATTCTCTCAGTACAGGCTAACATTACCAAAAATGCAGTTCTCTTAGCAGCTTTCAGACGAAGTACATGACCTGCATAACAAAAACTAAAGTAACTTGAACTCATCAAGTATTGTAAACACTTCCAACGAAGCACTGCACACCCCTTTTACTATATATTTACAACAGAACCAAACCATTTTCAAAATTACTGGATTCAAATGGTACAATTTAAGCACAAATCCTTCTCAAGCTTAAAACCATTTTAATTTACCACCATTCAGGAGGGCTTGGGGGAAAGGGGAGGGCGTTGATTGTTTTAAGAAAAGGTACAAACTGTAGATAATGCGTCCAACTGTTTTTCTGCTAAGTGCTTTGTTCTATCACTGCAGTACTGCAAGCACAAACATCACAGCAATAGTTCAGTTATTCCTCTAAAAGAGGAGCAAATCATGAAACAGTTACATTTTACAATAATATTTAGTAAGATCTAAACTCAAGACCAAATATTGCCAATATTCCTAAAGACTAGTACACAACCAGACAGACAGAAGGGCAATAGGCACCTTTCCATCAGTTACAATTCGACGTACGATTCATCCTACGCACGACGTCGCTGACTGTACCCCAGAGCCAGCCACTGTTTGTAGGAGAATCTCGAGGAACTGGCCTAACCTGGAGTCCTCGTTACGTTTTTCATGACTTTCACCCTTACAGTTCTGGGCAAGGACAAACATGCTAGATTAAAAACACAACAGCACTACCAAGGTTGCAGTTTTCCTAAAGATGTCTGTCAATTTTGAAGGTCTTTTCTAGTTTTCAGTTTCATCAGAGCTGTTGATTTAGTTTGACCTCCAAGAATTATACAATTGCATATTCTGGTTTTATACTTTATGCAGACTCTTAGCTACAACTGGAACAGAAGAAATTCAGAAAAACTTAGATAAAAGCAAACTAAGAAGCCCACCTGAAATTTAAATGTATACAAACCATGTCCTGACAGTATTTAATTCACGATTCAAACACAAGGAAGGTGGGCCTTAACTTTGTTTTTGCACTTTGCAAGTTCCTCTCAAACTGCAAACAGCTAATTAACTCATAACTGTAAGGATTTGGCTATCATTCTTGGGGATTTATGGAATTTGTTTCTTCTCTGAAAAAAAAAAATAACCTTTTAAATGTAAGAATTGTTTAATAAGCAGTAGCTCAACAACTTAATCTTCTAGCACACTTTAAAGCACTATGTAAAGGTTTAAAACATTTAAAAGCACAGTACTAGTAATGCCACCAACAGTAAGATCCTGAACAAGAAAGTTCCCTCACTATCACCATCAACATACCATGGTCTTGCATTTTAAAAATTTAATGTACATCATAATCTGGTATGATTAAATATTTTATTGCTATGTACACAAGGGGTTTTTTTGAGAGGCTGTAAAAGTAATTTTCCTTCAAAGTTGAAAGATGAATGTAAAAAACACATTCTTCAATTTCTTTTAAGTAATTCCTTACTACCCAAATCAGCTCTGTGTCTAGAGAGTTTTGTGGGTTTTTTTGGAAGCTCTGAGTGCAGCACTGAGCTCTACAGCACCGTTACAAGGCCCGCCGAGAGCATGGCGCTGGCGGGACAGGGGCTGACTGCAAGGGGAGTTTGCAGCGGGAGTTTCTGATGGCTATGGCCGAAGGGAGGTGACACCTTCGCCGGCTGCTGGGCGAAGCGAGGGCTGCGGCAGGGTTCTCCTGCCGTCCTGCCACTTGGGCACGGGTACCCAGCCCGCCTGGAGCTCGGCGTACAGCTCCTCCTGCAGAGCCAGCTCAGTCTGGCCTCGTGCAGAAAACCAAATTCATCACTGGGTGCATACAACATGCTTTGCTTTGGGGGGGGGGGGGGAAATGTATATATATTATGTATTCTTTAATATAAAAAGCTCTTAACAAAAAGATTAAAACTCAAAAGTCTACATTATATGAGTATATATTGTTAAGATAACTGAGCAGCAATCTGCTCTCGCTCGAGTTCATTAATGAATTGCACTACTCTGTGCTAAAACATCTACATATTAGCAGCATCATATCTCACTGTTTCTAAACTGTCTTTATAGCAGGTATACCATACACAGCTTTCTTTAAAGAGATGCTAATAAGGTACCTCCTGGTAAACACAGTCAAGTGCATTACATATACAACTTTTTGCATCACGTATTGTAACACAACTTAAAACCAGATGCAAAGCCAGTCAAAATACTTCTATGAAGTACTAATTCTAATGACTCTTCACAGCCAGTTCAAATACTAAAACTTGCTTACGTCCCTCTGGTTTACCTCCTTCAGTTGGCACTAACCTTGAATGAATATTCCAGCTTTTCCCAAAGTTAATTTCATTCAGCATTTTCTAACTCACAACTGTGACCACAAATACATTTGTACACATGCTGGTTATTTTTCTTACTTTCTCATCCGACTTCACATGAATAAGGATTTTTACAAAAGATGAACAAAATTACAAGCTTTACAGAAAAGCAAAAGGAAATACTAGTGTCTATAAAATACTTAAAAACATACATACTTAGATCCAGCAGCAGTCCTATATACAGACAGCATATATATTAACTGTAAGTAGATTTAACACGGACATGTGGTCAAACGAGTTGCTTGCCACTTATGGCCATCTAGTGCCTCCACCAGGGCCCTTAGGATTTGAGTGGTCCTTTGCACAGCAGTTACTCCACAGTGTAACAGTTTGGAGTGCAGTTCCCTGCTTCTGCTGTCATCAGCTATTACGGAGAAAGGCAGGATTTGGGATCAGCATACGGAAATGCTGGAGCACTTTCAGCACACAGAGAATGGGATTGTGAATTCCAGTGGACAAGCAAGAAAGTCAACCTGAGGCTTGATGTTTCCCTAAGAGCAACAGCAGCTGCTCTGGGACAGCTGCAGTCCAAAACTTCTGTATTCTTCAACCACACAAGGTAAAGGTCAAAACATTTTCCGTTTCTTCTGATCAACATGAACTGTCCTGTCTCCATCAACTATTGTGCCCTAAGACTTATATCAACAAGTAGCAAAGTTACGGTCACAGGTATTGCTATTCATGCTAGCTGTATGTCGTGTAACCCCAACCATCTCTTCTGTAAAATTTAACAGCTCAATCTAGTGGTTAAGTAAGCCGTGTCTAAGTGCTGTTTTGCCAGCTAGGGTTTCTAACATGACAATAATCAGTGGTGCAAAGGGAAGCCCCACCAATACAGTATGCTCAATTTGACTTTATACAGTAATGCGCATAAATTTATCCTTTTCTCATTCCAGCACTGTATGTATTTATTGCTACACAATTTTGCCTGCATTTTCAAACAACTTTGCATTTTGGTATGCTTTAAATATGTTTGCATTTTTACATTTTTTTGGCTGCTGTAATACTCAGATCTATTAAAGAAATCAACATAAGTAGCATGAATGGGAGCAGTGCAATGAGCAATATATATCTATATAGTTTTCCTTTAGAAGAAAATACCCACTAATGCAGTGATTAAACTCATCCCTATTTAGAAAAGTAAAAACAGCAGTCCGTTGGAAAAAAAACAAATGAGAATCTACAAACTAGGTGTTCCTATACATAATGATGAGGAACCAAAGCTTTGAAGGTCTCAGTGCTTCTTTATTCACAAAGGAATATTAGCTAGCTTCTGTCCAAGAATCTCAATGCGCCAAATCAGTATGACTGACACTCAGAGCTCTCGAGTCTGTCAGACAATTATTTCGTTCCTGTGTGAAGGGGAAAAAAACAAACAAATAAATTAAGCAGATGTCCAGATAGTTCAAGCAAATAAACAAAACTACTAGCTTTAACAGGAACAAACAAGTATGAGGAACTACGGAGAACTGGCCTTGTTCGTGTTGGGTAGGGGGACTCTTTTCCCCATATTCTAATAAACATCTTTTTCTCCCAACTTTCAACTACCAATACTGATAAGATCTATTGATATGCACATATACCCTTTACAATCCTGATCCAAGTCTTACCAGAAATGCAAGTGCCCATCTATGGGAATTGCCAGGAGTGTCTATAGTGGGTGAACTAGAAAAGTTCACAAGAAGTGAGAACTAATTTTAATATCGCAGCATACACACCAACAATAATTTACTCTTCTGGAAGTCACATCAATTATATACTACAGATGCGGTTTAGGGGCACCTGGGGCATGGCATTTTGAAACCTTTGGCGCTATTGCTTCAAAGAATTACGCTTTACCCTGGACTTGGTTTTTGGCTGAACTTCACTCTAAGCAAAGTTTTGTACACATTTCACACCACAGAAAACTCTGCAGTACATTGATTAGAGGTAACATAGTTAAGACACCTTTATGCCACTCAACAGTAGATGAGAGCCATACAGTTTGGGCTTTCTTGCTACCGTAGGACAAATAGTGACGAAGATCCTCACGTACAGTTTTGTTAGTACAGAAGCAATTTTATCTTCCTAAAATTAGTTGGAGTTACTGTGTTAGTAAAATGCACAACAGTGTTTAGAACGCAGAACATTGCCAGCTTATTTGACAATATAAGAAACAGCGACTTATTAGGTAAAAACAGGAAATGGGAAGTGGCAATCGGGCACA
Organism: Strix aluco; assembly: GCF_031877795.1. NCBI lineage: Eukaryota > Metazoa > Chordata > Aves > Strigiformes > Strigidae > Strix > Strix aluco. Next base: position 120,592,012 of record NC_133934.1, on the reverse strand, counting down.
CCATATACAGTTAAGCAAAATAAGGAAGTTTCATATTAGCAGAAGCATAACATAGATCAGACAAACTTTCAGAGACTGCTCCTCTACAACCTCAGAAACAACTGAAGTTGCATTTAAGGGAATCTGAAAATGTACAGCAATCAAGATTATTGGGCCCTTTGCAATAACGGGGCTGAAGTAAAAATTACTTAGTAACTGGGCTTTAAAAGTTCCTGTATTTTTAAGTAGCATTTACAAGAACGCAAGATTCCAGAAGTTTCGTATCCACTGTAACAGTTAGACGATCCACAGCCAGAGACTGCTTGATATCATAAAAGCCAATGCTCTTCACTGGTCAGACTTAAGCACTTGCTTAAAATTAAGTATAATTCACAAAAGTGTTATGGAACAATGCCTTAAGCATATGCCTTAAACATCTTACAGAAGTAGGATCTTACCAATCGCTAGATGTTTGTTGTTTTATTATTTATCACACTCTTTTTATCTCAAACCCTACTAATGATATCTATTTTTGTAAGAGTATTGTAGGGCTTCTTACTTGAAAATGATCTTCAGTAGCCTTGCCACCCATGTTAAGAACATTCAGAGAACTGGCACGCTTCATGCTGCAACCAGGACAGTGAACATGCAAGGATAAACCAATCAGAATAGCTGAAAACTAACAGCTCTAAAAACATAAGTATAACAACGAGCAATGCACAGTTAAGGGAGTTTTAACAGTGCCCCAAAACTGATCTGAGGGATTCCCTTTAAGATAACTACATAACTTAGAATATGTTTATATTCAGTTCTAAATTACATACAAAACCAAAAAAATTACAAGCTCTTCAGAGCTTAAACATTTCAGGCAACTGATTTAATTTCAACTCAAAATCTCAATTTTTAAAGCATATCAAATTAATACACTGACTTAGCATTGATTTTTAATTAACTAATTCTCAGTTTCAACTTTGTGCAGCTTCTTATAAAAGCATCAAAACATTCAGACAGTTTAGGGAAAAAACGTGAAACATGAATAAGTTTATCGCATAGGCAGCATTTAACTTGGCAAAGCTACAACAAACATTAGTGTAGTACTTTCTGCCTCATCTAGGAAAGTCTCCAGAATCTATTTCAAAAAGCATTTCAAAATCTTTTATTTTAAACATTCCAAAGCGAAGGGAGATAAAATGGTTGGTGCTATGAACTCTGGTTATGATTTTGGCTTTACAATGCTCTGAGCAGTGGTAACAACAACCCTAGATTACCGTACTGAAAGAAACAGATGAGGAAAAACAAAATTAATCATCAACACAGGAGCTACTGACAGTCAAAATATCACTGTATTAACAGTAATATCTACTCCTGTTTGAGATGAGGATTAGTAGCTTATCTACATTTCTCAAACATATACAAAACTTAAGAAAAATATTTTAAAGCATGTGTAATAAAATTCAAGATTAGCCTTAAAATTCTTATCATCACGGTGAGAACAGGAATGTCTGATGTCCTTTATCCCAAAGTGTCTGTACATTACACAGAATGTTCTGTGTCAGCTTTGATTTTTCCCTAGATCTTTAACCACTTCCAAACTACTAAATGAGGGCTCTGTATACACATCTGATGCACTATTCACAAGACAATGAGGCCCTAAGCCTGCAGTACTACCTACAGCTTTAGAGACAACTGGCCGATGCAGAGTTTCCAATGCCTTCCAATACCATGGAAAGGTTTATCCATACAGATCACATCAGATTATTAACCAATTTTTCTTTCTACTGAAGCAAGACTACTAACAGTCAAAGTCAAGCATGAGCTTTAAACGCTTACATGAAGCAAGGGCTTAGCAGAATAATGAACCAAAACGCTAACACACACAGGCACCAGCTGCCACATAACACAGGCTTACTGGTTTTTCCTAGTATTAAATCTGAACGGTTCAACAAAAGCTAGAATGCACACAATTTGAAGTATTTGACATAAGTGTTAGCAACAACAAAGCAAGGACTCATGCATGGTATACACCTCTCATTTATTCAAGGAAACGTACAACAGAGGTTATATATGAAAGTCAAAGTAAGTTAATCTGTAAAACACAAACAAAACATTACATAAAACTCTCCAAAAGAGCATAAAGGTTTATGGAAAACCTTCCAGGGAAACAGAAAATCCACCAGTAAAAATTTACACACATTTCTAGGCTCTCGCTGAAGTGCCAATTAAAAAAAATTTTTAATCACACATGAGATACTAGTTTGTTTGTGGGTTGGTGGTTGTTTGGTTTTGCTTGTTTGTTTGTTTTCTTAAAAAACAACATACTTAGGAACTTTAATCTGGCAAATGTACTTTTAATCATTCCATGTTAGAAACTTGACTGCACAAATAGCATGCAGTTGTTTTTCTGGTGCATAAGTTATAGCAATAATGAAAGCTTTTTTTTAAGCTACAAATCTTAACTGTTCTGCTCTATGATCAAAATTTTAAAAGTGACAAAAATCAAACATAACACTAATTAAGGAAAGTTAAAATTATTACAGAACTGAATTCTGAAATATGATAAAGAAAGAACGAACTGATAACATGCTTCAGGTATTGTATGTTTCAATAAACAGTTCTTAAGAGATCTGCTCATTGTCAAAAAGGCTTTTGCATTATTTTAGAGAAACAATTTCCCTGATGAGTTTTCCACTTTATTCTCTTCAACCTTCTGTATCAAGCAACCACATGAAAACTAAGTCTGTCTTTCATGCTGTGCTATGAATGTACTTCTATTTGAGTATTTCTCACTCAGAATCACATCAGCACTGCCAATTACTATTTACAGAAGCACAGAATAAGCAACAGGTGTAAATCAATTTCAAAATAAAGCCTTCATAGAGACACAGGCAGGGAATGCAGAGGTGTACTGGTAAGGAGAGAGGCACACATGTCTTCCATCTAGAGTGGCTGACTTCACAGCAAAAATTATTTATATGTGTGCTATGTCAGTACTGTAATATTCAGCTATCAAGCACACTAAAAATGAAAGGTTTGCATAATCCAAACTGAATTTCCCTTTTATTAAACTCAGAAGTAGAAAAAAAATTATTTACTAAAAGTTTCTTCAGAAAATAAAATCAAAATGACTTATTGGAATATCAGTATGTACAGCTATGCTTCACAATCTACAAAGCTGGTGTTTAATACCAAAAATCTTTGCATTTGTTATTAAAACCAGCTAATATAAATTAGGATTAAAAAATGTCTCTCTCTTACAAGAACAGAAATTGTAATATTTCTTGTCTTAACACACTCAACATGCCTACCTCCTACATAAAAGCCTATCAATGCAATTGCAAATTTTAAGAATAAATTATTGAGAACTACAGTGACATCTGAAAAACAAGAATACTTCGTCAAAAAGGGAAAGCAAGAAAAATATTGCTTTGTCTTCAAATTTGTTTCACATTAACTTCTTTATTTGAGGAAATCTTATCTGGTGATACAGATCCCACAATACAATTGATGTTAATGTGGGTAGATTACTTCTGCATTGGTCAAAGAACACTACTGAAGTGCAGACAATAAAAAGGCACAGGAGTTCCTATAGGACACTGCAAAGCCAAATGTCTTCAGTTACATGCAAGCACAATTTCCTACACATTTAATTACGGAGTTACTTTACCTGCAGAAAAAGTTAGCTCTATTTACTACAGAGAACAAGGAATAAAACTCTTGGCTTTTAAGAAACTGAAAACCTTTCCATGTCTCACAAAAATTAGGAGAAAAATGCAAAATTAGCTATGAATATATGCATCTATTCATACAAGAATATACCTGAACTATGATGTATGAACTCTAGACAGAACTGAATAGAAACAGAAAACCAATGTTTAAAAATGCTGTATAAAAATGTATAAACGTATAAAAACTAAAGACAAAGTAGGACATCCCTTTTATTCTATTTTAGCTTGCATTTGCTTGTTTTTCCTAACGCATTTTACGTTTACATATTTCCTTCTAATCGTATGCTTTTCACAGTTTATTCCCAATCTATCATCTCGGAGGCAGTTCTCATTGATGTATCAATAAATGAAAAGGGATTTTTGAACTTGAATTTGAATCGCTGCCTTCAACATCAAGACTCTGGCAGCTGAGAGTGAGATTTTAATTAACTATTATAAAAATCAAATCAGGCTGAATTTGAAACAGATAAGTGAGGAAGCGAATTCTACATGTACCCAATGTTTTACGGCCTCATAAAAACACTAAAGCAAAGCTTCACTCCTGGAGCACTTAACAACACATTGAGACCCTGCCTCAAGATCACTGTCTCATCTACTATATTACTCATAGATCCAGTTGCTCCATCAGAAGTTACTCCAAGTTTTCCTTTTTAACTGTTCTAAAGCCTAGGTTCAAAATCCCACTGTCATACAGTTTCCTGTCAACTAAATGAGTTACTGTTTTCCACATCAAGGGGAAAAAACCCTACAAAACTGACTGCAATTAAGTTGGGGGCAAGAGGGAACACCCATGAGTGCTATTACAAAAAACAGTAGTACATTTTAATGTGTACTTCTCTGCAGCAGCCAATAAATGATTAATGTGTTTATGCATTTATCGGAAATATTACATAAACCCAAATCCATAATCACATGGTAAACAGGAAGGAGTGAGAAGTCAGATTCATTAAAATTTGAATTTTTACCACTGACTTCATGAAACCAAAACATTAACGAGCGGCACAATTAGGTTCAAGTTTTTCAACATTTTCCTCTGCTCTCTGAAATCTGGGTTTTTCAAAAATAGAAACTGAGAAGGGCTCAAGTCAGTAATTCTCTTTATACCCACAGTAATATATCAAGCTATACCAAAAACATACCAAGATATTAGGCAATATCAAGAATGTTAGCTGTGGGTTTTACTGTATTGAAGCTTTTCTTGTAAAAATCAGTAACATTTATTATTCTTCACTGCTGTGTGAAAAGGAGAATTTTGCTGGCAACTAACATCAATAATTCTATGAGGCCTTTCTATTCTTCAAGTGGCTAAAGCAGTAAAAAGGAAAGAAACACTATTAGAATTAACTCTTAAAAGCCAATATAATGATGTTACAAAACTTTAATTATAAATTTAATAAATTATTTCCTATTTTATTTTTAAGATATAGATCTATACGATATGCAGTTAGCTAAGCAGAGAAGAAAACACTATCCTAGGTACTACACTAGGCTACATGGGGGCACAGAACAAGGGCACACCAGCACAGCTAAGAGCAGATAATTACCCTGGATTCTTTGGTTCACTGTCCCGTGAACTTCCTCCCTTCAGCTTTCTAACCAGCTTCTCACTGCTGCGTCTAATGGAAGCACGAAGTTTGCTAAAGGAACCACTGCGTTTTAAAGATCCAGTGCCATCCTGAAAAAAATTGAACAAATGTGAAACTGCAAAAGTTTGTTGCCCTCCCCCAAACCTGGCTCAAAAACATTCCATTGATGAATATATTTTTTTTATTGCTATTAATATATACTTGGTACAATTACTTAAACACATAATACCATATAGCTACAACTTTACAAAGACAAAAGGGCTCCTTCCAAATTGTAACATAGGTTTCTAAAATGTGAAGACATGCTCAAGCCATGATTCGTAATAATTAATAAAAACCCATCACAGCAGTCAAACAATTCACCATCACCATGTCACCATTTCGTATGAGCGCACTGCGGTTAACAGAGTACAAGCCCCAAGCAAAAGCACTCCATCAGATCAGTCTAAGAAGAAAATGGTTTCATTCTTTCTAAGTATCTACATTACTTGCAAACATGTTTGATTAATCCTAAAATCAAACAAATTAAACAAAGATATTTCTGATCAGAAACATGTATGGTTAAATTCCTGTGCTTCATTTTAACTTTCACCAAAGAAAATGTAAAACATGATGAAATTAACTTTTTCATAGATTGCATTCATGTTTTACACTGCTGTGCTGATCCAAAGAAGCTTCCAACTGACCACAATTCTATTTTTAAATGTTTTACTCTTAAATAAAATGCAACTGTTTAGTAAGATTAGAAGTGACCACTTCCTACTTCATAGAAATCCTATATGATTATGAAGAATTGTAAAGGAATTGTAAAAGAAGAAAGTAAAGTACTACTAAGCAGACAAAGACAGACACCTGAGTTGGAGTGAGTTTATTAGAAGTTAGAAAGACAAATACACAAATCACTGAACACCAAGATTAGTAGAGAAAAGCATAATTGCCAAAATCTCACACAAAGACTAAACAGCAATGCTACTTTAGAATAATCATAAGTGAAGACATCCAGAGTTCCATATTGATGTTAACCATGTAATAGGTCTCTAAATACATTTTAAAGCACTTGAAGAACATGCCTTACTTTTACGGGTTTTGTTTTTCTCCTGTAAAGATCACCATCATGCCATTTCAATAATACCTTGTGTGATACTTTTAACTACCTTTTTTCCATAGTGAACAGCTACTTATAGAGTTCATTGTTACTTGGTTGTTTTTTGTGTTTTCTTACTAATGTATTACACAGCAAATGGTTGTAATAACATTTTGTATGACTAGATACATATCTGGCAAAGCTACACATGTACAGAAATAGAAAACCAAAAAAAAGACACCAGCACTGAAGGAATGGCCAGTTTACAGGGAAGTGTAGCTCTGACAAGAATCTTAAGGGGTTTGCTAAAACACAGCAGTCAGTACTGAAGAGAGAAGTTAAAGCTTGAAGATGGTGCACGCCCGTCATGCAGGAGACAGTATAAGAATCACAAAAGGCATCTAGGCCTGTCAGAAATGGAGAGAGAAAAACTGAATGAAACTGTTGGGAAAAATTCAACAGTTTTCAATTTTGAACAGTTATGTTAACAGTATTTCTAGGTCACATTCAAAATAATTTTTTCCAGAGTAAGTATTTGGACTGCCCTTAAGGACAAAGCGCAGGCCCTTGCAATTACCAGAACGTACATCTTCATACAGTTCCACCTACATCACTAATATGCGACTTACGAATGAGCACGAATGATGCTGTGCATTCCTTAAGTTAGAATTTGTATAAAATACAAAACACCTTCAAGAAGGAATAGCTTTAGTATTACGTTTTGTAAACAAAGAAAGGATTATTTTTTTTTTCAGCTGACATTAACACAAAAATAAAAATAAAGGAAAAAAACAACAGAAGAAAGGAACAGAGCAAGGTGCATTCATTTCAGCTTTAACTTCTGTCAGGAATTTTCCTTGAAACAAAATTGCAAGAAGAAAGAGGTCTTCCCCTAACCTCCAGACAAAATTCTGTTCATTCCTTTAAAGAACTAGAATCCAACTGACCTGTGTCAATTCAGTTTCACGAGTATTTTTTAGAACATATCTATGTGTGTATGTGTGTGTGTATATATATGTAATCCAAGCAGAAACTTCTCTACTTTCCCTAATACAATGAGGCAGCTGAAAGAATTTACCTTTAAAAATAAGCTGTGGTTCAATTTACACACTTTCCATTCTTTGTATAAGAACTGAGACCATTACTGATAGTCTTAATGTAAATGTTTTGAGAGCCTTTACCTATAGCAACTGGAACAAATGGTAATTAAAGTTATTCTTGAAAGTGGCAAAATGCCTTGCTACCAAGCGATTAGAAGATCAAAATCTAACCGAGTATTTATGTTTCAAACTAAATTGCATATATGGTTCATACTTAAAAACAGACTTCAGCTTTGCAGGATTGAATAAACTGAAGTCTAAATTCCAATTAGAACTATTACATCCGTGAAAAGGCTGTTCCTGTGGTCTTAAATCAGCGATGCTATAGTAATGATAATGATCCAAAGAACAAAGGCAAGACAAATTTGGTGGGTACAGAGTATAACTTTTATTATGCTAGCTAGCACAGTAGGAATAAGCAGACACGCTTTTCGATACTTCAAATCTGAAATAAAAACATCAAACTCCCAAGTTACATAGTGACTCCATGATTAACAAAACACCTTTAAAAATAAGCTTAGGATAAAAAAAAAATCCTAAATCCAGCATAAACAAACAAAAAATCACAAGAGATATCCGTTTCTATGGCAAAGTTTAATTGCCAACTTTTATGTCACTCAGAATGAGAGTCACCTTACTACTTTTTCTTACAGCTCCCCACTATCTCAATCTGTACTTTGTAGTTGTCTGCTACAATGCCCCTCTGACTGTCTGGCACTTACTAAACAAGAGCAATTCTTATCAGCTGGTCTATGACAGTGAAACTTACTGCTTTCATTTCACACCTGAAAGCAGACTTATGTGCCCAAAAGCTTGTGTTTTTGAAGCATTGGGTTCGAATAAGAAAAGATACTTCCCCACACTATGAACAATTACCTTAAATTAAGCACTATCATACCATGAAGATTTTCATCTGTCCTGCAACAGGCTGCAAGATGCATTTAGAAAAATGCCAATTACAGATACCCACTGTCATTTCTACCTTGAATTTTTAAGACCAAATATTTTTTTCCATTTTCAAGTATCTTCTGTTAACCTTAAGGGATGGACTTTATAAGAAAGATGTAAACATGCACTACACAACCTCACTTAACATGTCCATTTTAATAGTTAATGAGAGATTTACTTCAATAGATATTTCAGTTCTTTTTGTAAGAGTGTAAGACATTACATCAAAGCATCTAATGCTTTATATGGATTACATTACATATGGAGGTCACTTAACTACAACAGATCTTCCAACAAAAAATTTTCGTTGAAGTTTATTGCTTTACACACTTGACCTGTTCTCTCTGACAGCCAAGAACATGAGTCACCTTGACCACTTCAGAAGAATTTAAATGGAAAATACAGGCCTCTCTTCAGGCTCTGCACAGAGAAGTAGAAAATTCTACTGTATTTTATGAATCAGAATATTTTGTCTGGAGGGAACACAGGAGGGTAAAAACACCTACACAATATAAAGTAGAGGGAAGAACAGCACTGAGATAGAAACACTAGCAGGGTAGAGGGAGAGAGAGTTGCCCACTTTATGTAAAACATGTAATACAGAATACCTTCTCTTAAGAGGGGAAAAAAGAAATAACAGAGATGAGAATAAAGCAATGCCACTTCAGCACACTAAAAATTAAAAGTCTCTTTGCCCTGAGAGATCAAAACTTTATTTTTCAGATCAACAAATTTTATCAGTGAGTTCGATTCAAATATTGACCTAGAAATACTGTCTATTGCTTTTCCACAGAAGGCCCTTTCAATCCAAAACCTGCATGCTTGTTTAATTAATGTCAATAACAGAAAAAAGTTTAATCCATTTAGAAAATAATCATGCAAAGTACAGTGAAAATTAAGGGAGGAGTACAGTACACAGTTCTAATGCTGAATGGGCAAAATGAGAATTAAAAAAAGAGTTATCCAACCTTACTTTGGCTTTATTAATGATGCAGTATTATTCACAATAGATGCTGATTGACTGTCTTGGCACTGAGAACACCAATGCCAAGAAAACAATAAAAAAGAGAGACAAAAGCAAAGATGGAAAGAACATTCTCCTTTAAGACTAAAGAAGCAGTATGTGTTTTATCAAGGTTTCTCTGGAATGATAAACTTTGCCTCATGTGGCTAACAAAAAAAGATTGCTATTGTAAAAGAAATGAAACACGCAATACTGCAAAGTAGGCTACTTCCCCTCCCATACAGCAAAAGCAGGCAACACTACTTTTATAATCTAATGGAACATTTTCAGCAGAACTGCAGCTGGGAGTTAGTTAACAGTGCAATATATATCCCATTGCCAGCAATGGGATAAAGCATGGGAAAGTTGGTGACAGAAGCAAACTACTACATAAGGCAGATCAGTAACTGAAAGCTTGCACTGTCTTTCAAGTTAAAGGAAAACAATGGTTAGAAAAATGCATATGTAACCACATTACATATATGTTTTTACTTTATGACAATCAGTGTTATACAGTGAAGCCAATATAGGGGAAAAATACGAACAAGCCCTGACTCCAGTCAAATTCTAACACGGGAAGGTGATATTAATATTTCACTTAAGAAATGGGAAGTTACTATCATATTGTTATGTGGTGGCACTGCCTCTTAAAATGGATTGTATAGCAGCTTAAAAAGTTACATTCTTTCCTCTAACAAGTTGGGTAAGGAGGAGACTGAAATTATTTTAGTGTTAGACTGATCACTTTAATTTACTCAAACTGCTAACACTTAGTACATCTCCACAGCAAATGTTCTTTATGATTCCAACAGATGCAGTATTTCTAAAGAAACATTTAAAATATGGGCAAATATGACATCAAAAGGACAAAAGCAAAAGTAAGTTAATTGCCAGAACATTTCTACCAGTAAAAAGAAACCACTGACAAGCAATTGTACACCAGACCATAACCAGGACACTCAATCAGCATTAAACAACTTAAATACAACTGCTTGGGATTCTTGAAGAAATTTCACCATTCAAGACAACAACAGAAAGGATGTTTTAAAATATTACAATTTTTTTTACATTACATTATGATAAACAAAGTGTTATTCTTCATTTCTTAATTGATTCTGCAAAATTATGAAATACAAAGTAGATCAACCAAGAAACTACTGAAAACACAACAGGCTGGTGAATGGACAACCATATTTGTTACGGTGATAATTTCTCTAGGCTACTTTCTTAAACTGTGTACTGTACTTACCCCATTCCATTCTACGCTCATACTCACTTCCTCGCCTCCATCAGGACCACTCTCATACTTTACCACATCAACATTGAGGCTTTCTCGGCTTCGCCTTTTTTCTATGCTCTCAGGGTCATTCAGCACTTCAGCAACTCTCTGTTTATGAACATTATCAAGACCCTGAGAATTAGATAAAATGAGAAAAGGTTTTATTTTATTACAAGCTGTATTAATCCACAATTTACACACAATAACCATATCAAGAAAGAAGTCAAACCAACCCGTAACGCCATCACCCCTATTCTGCTTTCAAAGGGCAGTTAAAGATGAGCTGCCCTTTATACACTGCAGGAATCAACACAGCATGAAGTGAACACAGCTTGGTAGTTTCAGAATTCAGTGACTTGCCATCCTTTTCCTCCTATCCTACCACTCGTCAAAGACTCATGGTGTTCATGTCACTTACCTGAAGCCAGCTGGCTACCAGCTTAATATTTAAGCCATTTATAGATCATGAACAGACAATGCAATTCTCAATTTTCCACCTATCAAATGGTGCAGTATTAACCCACCTTTGGAAAGAATGTTGCAGGTGTCTGAATATCTAATATCTGAGACTCAGGTTGTGTTATTTAAGAATACCAACATATGGCACTTGGCACAGTAGTATAATTTATCCTTCAGAAAGAAATCAAATAGAAAATACGCTTATAATAAAACAGCCTATATATATGGTAAATTAAATATGTTTACTTTGTGTTAAAGAATGCACATCATCTACCAAATAATCCTTTAAGTATCTTAAAAGTGCTAAAATACCCTCTATGAAAGACCTGCACTAAAAATAAAGGTAACTAAAAAGTAACAAAGCCCAAATTATACTTATTTTCAGTTTTGTTTTCTTTATAATAAACCTACTCCACATCATAAATGGTATTTGCTGACAGGAAGAGATCCCAGATGAATGCCTTACACAAGAAAATATTTTGCATCTTTCACTGTGCAGCATTAGCAGCAAATGCAGCGGGGGATCTCTGCAACAAATCCATAAAGTTTACCACAATGCAGAAAGTGAAAATCATGCCAAAATTCTTCTGTAAAGTGCATGAATAAGAATGAAAGCTGTTTTAGTGCATGGAGAAATCAGGTTCTTGGTTCCCATATAGCTGCTCTCCACCAACTGAAGAGCAGAACAGCCCTTCCTAATGGAATTCTACACACAAGGAAGCATGAAACCAGCATATAATGATCACATATTTTCACTTCCTTGTGGCTGTATGGTGGAGAAAAGTGGCTTGAGCTTCAGACAGCAGAGAAACATAGGCTCAAAATGGCTTTTGCACCAATTCCTTCAGCGGCACAGAACACGAAAAGCATAAATCTTTAAAATCACCAAGGAGGTGATGTATCACATACAGACTCCAGGCTCTGCTCCAGAGCTGTCATGTCTCATTTACCTCGCATGTTTTTAAAAAAACAAAAAGTAAAATAATGAAGGGACAGGGACCTATAGAATTGAACAAACTGGGAATCTATCATGAAAGATAAAGGACAAAGAACTTCACTGGTCTTCAAAAATCTAGCATATGCATCCCAGCAGCTAAAGCAAACAAAGCATGTGTGAAGGAGAACCGAGCTGTGAAGTACTGATGCTTTTCCACAGCTGGGAACAAAAGAACCTCGTTGCTTTTAGATGCAAAGGGGAAATGCACTAACCCTGTCTGTCCTCCTTTACTTTAATGACCTAGAATAGAGAGGTAATGTTAAATACTGCTAGTAAGACAGCACTGTTTCCTGCATGTCCAAACCTAGTGCTTCATGCAATGTGATATATTATAGTATAATAGTATAGAGATGGTATATGATGCTTCAAGTTCAAATTTTTACTGGGAAAAGTTGGTGCTCTGTTTTGGCATTCTGGAAAAAGGAAACAAACATAACTACAAGCAAAGTTTTCTTCCAGTCTTCTTATTACTATTGTATCATGCCAAATTAACCTGGTTGTATCTGTTCACACTAAAAAATTGTCATGTGTAATGGCAACAGTAAAACTAAGAACCAAAGCAAGTATGTTAAGATGCAGTGCATGATCATTTCTTATTTTCAAATCATATCTGAGAGACACATCAAAAATGAACCTTCAGTAAAAGTATGTGGAAATCATCCTCAGTAAAAGAAAGTATCTGTATCAACTATTTCCCCGACTCCTGAATTTTCCTTGTTGAGTAACTCTTCTCCCAGATTCCTACTTTCCTCTTACCAGTTTCATTCCATTTATTTGGCAAACACTTGCAAGTTTTCCATCATTTTCTGTGGAAGAAAGAACTTATGACACCTTATATCAAAGGGAACTGTTGCTGAAATCACTAGAAGAGCATGAGGTTTGCCAGGAACTTTTTACTCTCTCCCTTTTCCAGAAATCTGCTTCTACATACATCAAACACTGCAGTATCATTCTTTAAAATACAACTTCAAAACAGTATAACCAATAAAATCCAGTATATTATTGATAAAGATATGGTCCATCACCTCAGTCAGTTTACTTGAATTTAGAATTTGACTTTAGAATTTTGCATGTAGATATAAGGGAAAAAACCAAACCAAACCACTTCTGAAAAAAAAAAATACAGATCTTATTTACTATTGCATAAAAGCAAAATTAAAATTGAACTTTCCAAAGTTTTTTTAATTCACTTATATGTTCTTATTTTGCTTTCCATTTTAACACTGACTGACAAGCCATATCTGCTTGTCCAGTCTTATGTACTTTTATAAAAGACATTGTATCAAATCATCCAAAAGGGAAAGGAAAAAACAGAAAGCAAATAAATCCCCAATAAAAAAAAAAATCAAACTGTCTCTCACCTTCTAAGACGGAGAAAGGGTTACTTGAACAGCAGATCTGAGAGCACAGAGGCAGCACAGAACTCCTCCACATTACAAGAATTACAGTCCCCCCCCTTAAACTGCAATATCCATCCCATCGGTTTGCAGAAGTAACAGAAACAGCAACTGATAAATTTATAATGGTCTTTTAAAGGTCTGCACCAGTCAGTCAGTTGTATGTAGAAACAGAACATTTGTAAGTTTGACAGCTCCATATTAAACATAGAACAGCATTGCTGGCAAAGGAGATTATCTACAGAAACTCTCCATTTCCCCTAGCTACAGTCTCTCTCCCAGGACATGTAGCCAACTGAAGACTGCTGGCTGACACAGTGTTTTCTGCTCTTCCATTTACCACATAATTTCACCCCCAATTTAAATCATGCCCCCAGCACACAGTGCCACTGCCCTAGCAATTAGCCAGTTTGCAAGTGTTAAGATGGTTATTGGTTTATCACCAGTTCAGACTGAAATTAGAGAGCAACACCAGGTACCAGACACTGAATAGCTGAAAGTTCGTATGTACCACATGTACGACAGATACTGAAGTTGAAAATCTGCATGACCACAAACCAGAAATATCATTAAGGCGAATTTTCATACTTGCCTGTTTACGAGACCTCATTGCTGCCTCTTCTAATGTTTCAGCAGCTTCAAATTTGCCCTGTCGTCTGTAAAGTGCCCCAAGGTTCTTTAAGGTAGTTGTTACTGTTGGGCTATTTAAAGAAAGAAAAAAAAAAAAAAAAAAAAAAGAAGTGTATATATATACACACACACACAGACTAAACTTCTCTTAATTCACAAACTAATAAAAACTTAAACTAATACAGTATTTATCTTTTTTGGTAATTATTTAGTGTCTCTTGAAATATATTATACTGTACTTCATGTACATGGAAAAACCTGTTAACCCCTTTCAAAGTGCATTAACAGCTCACACTATGATTAGTCAGCAGCCTTGAAAATCAAAGATAGTAACTAACCTCTAGATCTATCTGCTCAAGAGAAAACTGGAGTGCTATATCCTTGTGTTTCTCAGATGCATCTTGAGGTGAAAGTTTAGCTCAGTGTGTTCAACTGAATAATTGTGAAGCTTCCAGAAAATATGCCTACTCATGCATAGTGACCATTACTGTAGCATGTGTTAGTCACAAAACAAATTAACAGTTCCTTTCACCAGCTTTTACTTAATACCTACTAGCAGTTTTTATGCATTCAAACCACACTTGAACAATAAAGGAAAAAAATTCACACATTCCGTTAACAAGTCTCACACCCCAACAAGACATTTTGTTTCAAGGACACAATAAGAATTAGCTCAGTCACAGTATTGTTGTGTGAAGTTTTGCTCCAGTAACAGCAGAGAAAAGATTTCCTTGTGCATTAGAATGAACTAGTACATGAAAAACAAACCAACAAAATGTATTGCACTCAGAGAGGATGGAGAAAAAAGAGCAGATTTCAACAGTACAAAGGTTATGTTGCTTGTTAAATACATGAATTCAAACACTGAAGAAATTAAAAACCCTCACTGAGCATTATCAGTACCAGGTGCAGGTTTTTTTTCTTACACTGTAACACCTGCACACTAAAAAAAAAAACCACAGTAAAGGAACAAAATTAAAGCAAAATAAAATATTTCACAAAGCATAAACCAAACTGAAGTCCTTCTCTTCTGCCATTTTAAAGTACACATTTTCATTCACACAAAACTATATTCTTCAAGCTTTAGAAACAAATAATGCTTAATTGTGGCAGTGTAACTTTGTTTCCTTCTGCCAGCTAGAAAACTCTGAGCTCAGTTATTTGTACAGTCTCCTTTTTGCTTCTGGCCCTCTCTCAAAGTCTTGCTGGGGCAGGGAGAGCATGTATGTCAACCAATGGTATAAAAAGAAAGAAAGATGACCTCTGCTTCCACATGAAGGGCTGCCACAAACACAACTGGTGAATTTTTATGTCACTTATTACACCTAACCAGCCTAGATTAAAAAGCAGCCTTGAAAACTGCTACCATGTTCCTGAAACGCATTCTTGAGGCACGAATTTTTAATACTGTAGTTTATATAGTCCCAAGCAAGCAGCTGGTTTGGTTTCCTTTTTAAACATGCTTTAATTTGACATTTCTGGATACTGGGTATTGCCGCATTGTTTGTCCTGTAAAGAAATTACCAACCTGTCAACTTTGCAAGCCTTGTACCAGCCCCCATATTCTCCAAAAGATGTGCCATCTTTTTGCTTTCCCTAAAACAAAAGTAACATTGAAGAAAATTAACTGATTTTTAACTTAACTAAGTAAAAGTTTAAAAAAAGTTTTATGCCAATGGCCTTACTTTGCATTCTTCCCTCTCTTCTGCATGCATCCAAATAGGCTTATTTTCATCTGATGAAACAGAAGAAAGTATTTTATAGAAGCATAAAACTACAAAATATTCATTGTTTTGATTTTCACCCTTCTGAAATTAAGTTGTGAACCAGGGAATTATATTGTTACCACCACAAAAAAGCTTACTCTCCATACTACAAGCAGCAGATAAATAAAACATGCACCTCTTCCCTTTAGAAAGAGTCACTTCTGAGAAGCTTTGAAGTCAGTATATGCTGAAATCGATTTGTCATGTGCCTAGTTTTGTGCTAAAAACCACACAGTTATTTCTTTAATCATAACAACTGTTTTGACATCTACTAAGTGGTGCATATGCTACTGTCATGGAACGCAATGAAAATTCTTCACTGTGATTTACAGTTGATAAAATGCATTTGACTTCAATGTACAGTGTCATTCACAATTTAAGGGTATTTTCCCTGTTCTTTAAATGTATTAATGGAGGATTCACATTAACAATGTATTTATTAGATCATTAAAAATCCTGCACTGACTGGAAAGTGACATACATTTTTCTGCCTCTATAAAAATACCAAAATTGGGTTTGGTTGAACATAAGGTAAATTACACCAGAAATACAATCCATAAAACATAAACCTACCAAAGTCTATCTCACTTAAGAAAAACTCTTACTTTGCATCAAACACCAGTGCTGTATCTAAATACTTTCTTATGATGAATGTGCTTCAACACGTCTATAACCTCACTTTTTAAGTCTACCTCAAGCAGAAAACAATTTTAATCAGGATACAATTAACTTCCTGGAGATTTTATTTCATGATAACTACAAAAATGAAACATAGATTAAAATCTAGGGACTCAGTTTCTTACCATCTACAGAGCCAAATTCCCGTTCATGAGCACGAGTAAGAATCTCTTTGTACAAAGTTTCCGCTTGCTTAAATTTGCCCTGTTTTAGATAGCAGGAAGCCTAAAAACAAAACACCCCCCAAAAGGTATCAGCACGTTGTTTTATTTAGCTTGATAAATAATAAATACAATACATGCTGAACAAAGGTGCATTTCAATTCATCAGAAAATTTTACTTTCTTAGATTTACTTTATGAAAGACTTACCAGGTTATTCTTTGTTTTTGCAACATTTGGATCATCTGGTCCCAGCTTAGTTTGGTAAATTTCCAGTGCCCTCTGATAGTAGTATTCAACCTCCTCATATTTGCCCTGGTTCTGGCATAGTAAAGCCAAGTTATTTAGTTGTTTGGCAACATCAGGGTGATCCTTCCCCAGGACCTGAAAGTTAAATACCTTGTATTAAAACATTCTCCAGCCATCATATCAGGGTTTAGAAATGCATCATTCAGAAATATCCCATTAGTTCTTATTCATCATCAATTCAACACAAGGATGACAGAAGCAAAATTTGTATTTGAAAGATATGAAAATTATTCAATTTTATTACAAACTGAGAATGCTGCAGAACAATTCATAACAGGAATAATGTAAGTAGTATAAAAACAGTATAGGCAGCGTATTATACAAAGCCTGCAGGCACTGTCTCATAGACTAGAATAAATATCCACATAGTCATGGAATAACCAACTTTCAAATTTTAATGTTGTTTCATTTTTATTCCAATACCCTTGTCAAATCAAAGATTACTTAACTGTCGAAGGGGAAAGAAAAAGGTAAAGAAGGTTAATTACAAAATACAGAATTTAGAATATACCCAGAGTGCTCCAACAGCTCTGTAGGACTACTGGAATTTACTGCTGTTTTGAACTTCAGACACTGCTAACTACTAGTGCACTGCTAACTGTGGTTTATCTGGCAGATCTAGCCCACCAAAACATAAAAAAAGTTGCAGTGTTTAACTTTTCCCCCTCCCTCAGAAAACCCATTCAAAGATGCTGTATTTTTTTACTCATACCTTTTCTCTGATTTCCAGAGCCCGCTTACACAACGGTTCAGCTTCTTTGTACTTTCCCCGTTTACCGTAAAGTACTGCAAGATTGTTTAGAGTTGCTGCCACCTGTCAACAGGAGAGAAATACTGATTACACTGGAATTTGCCAGGGCAAAAATCTGACAAATGAACACATCTACAACGCACTGATGCTTTCAAATTTTCCATGCACATGGTAAACATCTTGAAATTTGTAAATGAATAAATTATTATTGAATGCGTACATACACAAACGAGGAAAGGAAAAAAACAAAATCATAAAATACTTTTGCTTCATTTGTGGAAATGTTATTTAGTGCATACGTTTTTCTTTGTATGTTCTTCTCTTACAAAGTTACCTCTGACATCTATACTCAGAGCTGCACTGCTTCACACAGGCTACATGAAGTGAGACATCACATTAATTTTAAACATTAAGTGCAAAAGCTTGATTTACATTTCATTTAAAAGCAGCAGTAAACTAAATCAGAAGTACCCCTTCAATGAGTTCAATAAAGTGATTTGAGTAAGCAAATTAAAATCTTTCTTCACAAATTAATTTCCCACAGAAAATCCATGCAATCCAAAATCAAGTATGTGCAAGTCATTTGTGGTGAAACAGCACTGAATATAATGCTCAAAAGGAACATTAAATATTTAAGAGAAAACGAAGAATGTTACATCGTGGCCTCCTACCTGTACTGTTTAGAGATAAGCCAGGTCTTAAAACTTTCCTGTTGAGTTTAATATTAGAATGAGTTGAAAAAACTTCAGTGAAAAACACAAATAAAAATATGATATTGCATGTATACAAACCGCTGGATGATCTTTGCCCAAAGTCTTTTCACGGATAGCCAAGGCATCATTCAGGAGATTTGCTGCATCTTTGTATTTGTTCTGGTCTCTAAATTTTAAAGAGCCATAATTAATACTGGGGATTCAGAAGAGAAAGTCAATAAAAATGAAGCTGACTTCAGTACTGGCCTAAAGACGCTTGTACAAAAGAAGAGCAATTGAGAATATATTCAGAAAAGAAGAAGGAAAAACCTGAAGCCTGTAACTGTAGCTTGCTGGCTGATGACTAGCATGTACTACTTCTACACTGCTGTCCAATTTATACTCTAGATTATCTGTAAGTGGGTAATCAAGACATGCCCCCTCAGCAGACAAAAAAAAAAAAAACAAACCACAACAAAAACACACCAGCTCCCAAAGCAAAGGCATAGGCAAAAATGCAGTAACTTGTCTGACATTTAAGTATAGGGAGACATATAAACATTGCAGGACCCCCTTGAGGGTTTTAATAAAAAACAGTGAATGGAAAATGAAACAGTCAAAAAAATGTTAATCTGAACATTAACAGGTTGTAGGTGAATAATAAATATTTAACTGGTATTTATCTATGACAGTATACAAACCTGTACACCAAAGCAAGTATGTTCAACATAGTGGCAACATCAGGATGATCATGACCTGAAGTCTTCTCCAGATCTTCAAGAGCTTGTTTACAGAGAGGTACAGCAACCTCGTATCTACCTTGGGAAGCATACTGAATAACAAGATTATGAAGGGTCCTTAATCTTGCTGGAATTTCATAGCCACCTTGCTGGGCAGCAGCTGCTGCACTGCTATGCTGCTGTTGAACTGAAAGAAATCGGGAAGATTTCAAGTTGCTTAAAAGATGACTAACTAAAACATCTAACATTACTGCAGAATGACACAAAATGAGACTCACTGAATTTTATTTCTTCAATACAAAGCATTAGTATTAGAACATACTTCACAGCAGTCACACTGTCTTGAACAGTGACAGTGAAAACAACCACATTATTCTTCATATTCCATCTAGTATTGTATTATTTTACACTTCAATTAGCTCAAAGGGCCAAGTGTAATAAATCAATCAATAAAGTAGGAAACTTTCAGCTCAGAATTCTCAAGAGTATATCATAATTTTGCACTTAAAGTATAGGTGTTTCCCTATGAAAAAGAATATTAACAAGCCAGACAGCTGCAGAAAAGCTCAAATGATTTGTCCTTTCTCCTTTATTCTTCTTCTCTAAACATACAATTTTTTGTTTCCCTTTGTTTGCTATACCAAGGAGTACTTAAGGTTGGCACAAAGGATTAAAACACCCTGGATGCCACAAATAACAGTTGCAAAAGAAAAGGCACCAAGCCAAAGCCAGTGTCAACCTTTAGGTTTTACTTACTAACCCTCAGGCTTAGCCGCTTATTTTCCAGTAGCTCCTAAGCTTTGGTTGTTACAACCCACACCATCCCATTCTCCCCAGAAATCTACTACCCCTTTTCTCTTCACCTGGAAGATTTCTGGGAAGATTGAGAAAATTCCCTCTTACTCATTTTCATTAAATTCTAGACACCACACAGCATAAGGGCTCCAGCCGTGAGACTGTTTTTAGCTTAACAGAAAGGAGAGAAGAAGGTCACTCTCACAGCAAGTGGGAGCCTTTTTATGTCAGTGGAATCATACAATTCCAAGCCTACACCCACAGTCACTGCCTACCAAAGCACTGAAGCATTACAGTATTTTTCCTAGAGGTCAAGGAAATTGCTGACATGTCAACTTTGTCTTTTGTGAAGCAAAGTAAGGTAGATGGACTATGCAGGTATATAGGCAGCTTTGTCATTCAACTTTCCTATTACGAAATTCTAGGGAGGCAAGGATGAGCTCAGGAGGGAGCTCATGATCAACACTAACCTATTCTAAACTCTTCAAGTCTTCCTCCCATTGCTGGCTATGGATAGCACTACCACACTATGAAGAACACAGCGTATCTTGTGTACATGCCCCTAAAGGAAATTCGAAACTCTGCTGATTACAGAGGTGCAACCCTTCAGACATTTCTTCTGAAGTAATTTGTCTACCAAGAACCATTATAATACTAGCACACTGCATATACACTACAATATCAATGTATTATATAGTATCAGGTTTACACCCATACAGAAAATGCAATATTTCACTAAGCAAAGCTTATCTATTAATGGCTTCTTTCAATCATGCTACCAAACCTCTACCCTCAAACTTCACTGCATATTCATCAGTGCTTCTGACCTGAAGACAATACTTCTGGAATGAGTTCTAAAACTAAGGAAAACAACCTTAGCAAAGGGCAAAAGATTATATGAGAAAGACTTCATACTGAAACCTGTCCCAAACTGCTAAATCAGACCATTAAAAAGGTCATTAACAGAATTCACCATCAGGACAGACCATCAAAAAGCTTCAGTGTTTCAGAATCTGCCTCAGTCACTTGGAACAAACCTCTTCCATTCTGAGGCCCACAAGAAAGACTGTGGGACAAATTCTGAAGTCAGTTCCAAGAATACAACATCTAGTAAACTCTCTTTAAAAACCTAGGCCCCAGTTCTGTACGTATCAATGTACAGAATGTGTATCAATGACAGGTTTCCTTATTCTAGCAGAGGTGTTCACCCTTCCCACTGTGTCCCAGAGGACCCCAAGCATGGATTCATTTTTATAAAGAGCATCTTTATATTCTGCACTGCAGAAATACACTAACATAGTAATCTGAAGTGCACTTACTTCCTTGTCCTTGGTCATCTTCATCATTGGGAAATAAGTCATCCAAAGGCTCTTTGGTGGAATCTGTATCTTTATCCTCCTATAGAACAACCCCAAACCCAAACAAATTGTTACACTTAAATCTAAAGGCATAAAGGGACAGTTCATTTAATCAGCAATGTTAAAGGAAAATCCCACATTCAGAACTTAGGAATTAACAACAATAACATTTCTCACAGAAGTTTTATGAAGGTCTTATGTTCAAATGTATTTACATACTCTGTCCCAAAACAATACAGGACACCTTCAGAAGAACCAGGAATAGAAATCAGGTCTCCTAGATTTCAGTCTCAATTTAAGCACACAAGAACACATTTGCTATTCTTACAGAGACCTAATGAAAGTACCCACTGAGGAGTGCTACTGAATACAGAATTGTCCACTGTACTTTTTTTAGTCGTAAACACAGTTACAGATGGTCAAGGAGAAGAATAAGGAGACCTCCATTTCTGAGTACTCAACTTCGCCACAAAATAAATTTTGCAACTGTGATCTGTAAGGTTCAAAAAGAAATGACACACTTGCAAGGAAGCTAATCTCCAATAGTCTCCATCTGGAACCATATTAATTTCTGCACAATCCATCAGTATATATTGATTTTAAACATAAAATCATTTCAAATTCCACAATCATGTAAAATTAAGAAACAGATCATCCTTCAGTCCTGTTTAAGTGTGAAGTCTACACAACATAAATAGTTGAAGTTCTCAGAAATGTTAATCTCAGTAAGGAGAAAACCCAGGAGCAGAACACAGTCCTATTTTTCTGGGTCTCCATCCAACACCTTTTTTCACAGATAAGAAAAAGACAACTGCTGCTGCTGGCATTCAAGTTCAATGGTGGCAAAGTGGGTGCTCAGCAATTGATGGGACTAGATCCGGGGAAGATTCCAACCTCCTACTGAGTATATAAAATTGACTATTTCCAAGGCTAACAACAGAGACTGTCCATATGGTTAGTGAAACTATAAAGATGCTTTGCCTACTTTGACCATATTTGCCAATATAACTTCAAATAACGGTGCTATTTAGGCCATCTGCAGATTACAGTTCAACAGTTAGCACATCAAAATCCCAGTATTCCCTCCTCCTGTGCCTTTTCTAAACAGGCTTCACTAGCAGTATTCAGCTACAAATACCAACTCATGAAATAGCATTGGAAAGTTCACATGCAACTGACCAAAACAACTCTCACTAATCACAATATGTTAAAAAGGATTTAGTCAAGCAGGCAGTTAAGCATGACTAAAACACATACATTTTCAACCATTATGTTACTGAAATAATTGTTTATGATAAACTGTTCTTTCCAAGACACAGGTGAGAAGGTCTGATAGCACAAAGTGAGCTCTTTCTCTATGGTGCCATCTAACTTAAGGAAACAAAAGGGTAACAAGAAGGGCAAATAACTCAGATGTCTTTTTAAGTGGTAAATTACTTCTGTAAATTAAAATTGTATCCATTTTCTCTCTAAATCTAAGAATATTTAACACAATAGGCTAGCTAAACACAACTGAAAATGTGCAGATGATCACAGCGTCTGGCAGAAAGTCCTGAAAAGGGGATTCAATAACATCTTATCTTAGTGTAAATTCTCAGATAGAAAAGCTATACACTGATTTCACTAGACAAAAACTAAGTATTTTTCTTGCAGTCAAAATAAGACAAGTCCCCTACCTACTTAGAATGTCTACATTCCCCACTTGTTTTAATTGCTGAATTTACAGAAGGAAATTTTTTGTTTGGTTGCATTTTTAATATTTTTTTAAAGCTAATATGATACTAAATAAGGATTTATGGATTTTAAGCATCACATTTTATTATCTACAGGCAGTAGATAATAAAGATAAAACAGATAAAATAAAACAAACTGAACTCTCAGAGTCTTTCTGCAAACTATGTGACACTGGTACAAGGTAAGCATTTAATGACAAGTTTATGTTAGAGACAAATAAAAAGCTTCTATCTGTCATTTCTTGGTAACTATGCAGATTACAACACATATGTAAATGTAAGGTGCTTTTTACTATGCAGCTACTTACTGATGGTGAAATATCATCGTCATATTTTTTTAATTGATTCATGAATTCTAGATGTTTCTTTTCTTCCTCCAGTTGAGCCACAGACTGCTCACTTTTCTGTAGTTTCTGTTGTGTATTGGCTAGTTCATCCCGTAGCCACTGATTTTCCTGGCATAGCCGGCGAACCTGAGCACGCAATTTCTGCTTCTCTGATTCCACTGCATTTAAGTGATTTGACAAGGCCATCATTACCTAAAAAGCAGGAGGTGTCACATGACATACTTCCTCTAGAATGCAGTCCTGTATTTAATAAAAAAGCCTTTTACTATTTAAAACCTATGTCAGCTGTGAAATCTGGTAACCATTCAGTTTTCCCTTCTTTACATACCTGGTTCTCACTTTTCCTCACACTTTTTTACCATTTGTTCAACCAGAATTAACCTAGAGGAACTCTTTACTAATGATTGTTTTCCATGATGATATCAGAAGTCAAATTGTTTTAGAATTCCCTGAAGGTTACATACCATCTTAAAATATATGAAAAATTTGAACTAGGATTTAGATTACTGAAATGGAAAACTTTGTTCCACTAACATGAAACGGAACAGTAATACTTTTAACTTGAAGAACCACAAAAATAACTGAAGAACTAAGAGTTCTAATTTAGCAGCTTTCAGACAGAAAGGATTCATATACATGCTTACAGTTCATAAGGATGAAAACCTCAGCATAACAGTAATACTTCAAAGGGACAATTACACTACTGAGATCTAAATGTGAAACTGAACACACAATTTATATAAGCACTTTATATATACGTATCATAAGCTTGAGTGTGCACACATTCAATGTGTTTGAACAGTCATATTAAGGACAAAAAAATAGAACAGCCATAAAAGCAGTCTACTTGGATTGGATTTCTGCTAGGCGAAGTTAAATGAAAAAAGAGCTCATTAAGTGAAAGCCAAACACTACGTACAGAAGATACTCTCCCTTCACTGCTTATGTAATCTCCCACTGATACACACAGAACAGCTGATAGCAATCCCAGGAAGCACACCTTGTAAGGATGGGCCACTGGTCACAATACAAATCTTCTTTCAGATGAGTTTTGACATTCCCAAGCTATATTTCATCTCCTCAATTTCATGTTTCTTTAAAACAAAGTTACTTTGAAGTGTTTTTAAATTAAATATTTCATGTGAAACAGATGGTCTCCTTAGCTGAAATTTCGGGTTTCAAAAAGATACATCAAGTCTGTAGAAACTACTTTTTCCTATGAAGGTAAGAAAAACTCCAGCTATAATTTCCTAATACCAGTCCAGATATTCAGATTTCAGCACCTACCTACTCATATACTCAAAATTGTTAATAATTTAAATTATTTGGCCTATTCAAACTGTGGCATTTGTAACATCAGAAGGTACATTTAGGAAAGTTGTGATAATAGGGTTAACATAATCAAACAACATTGTACATGCTACAATGGCAAAACAAAATCTTTTGTAATCTTACTCTCTAGAATTAACTGAAAGAAAAGTTTTATTACTTCTTCGAAGTCAGTTTCATTTTCATTGAAATAACACTTATGTCATCAGACCTACATCCATGTCACAAAAACATCTATAAAATATTTCCATATCTTAACTTAAATGCTGCAAATCATAAAAATTACTACATTGTTGCAACCTAAAGCAGGCAGGAAGAGTTGGCTCATCGGGTCTAAGAGTAGTAGTTTGAAGTGTCATTGCTTTCCTGACAAAGGCAGTAAATGCAGACTTCTTGGCTCCTTGCCACCACAGTCCACAAAACACTGTGTAGGGCAAACAAGGCAGTAACATCTGCAACTGAGGCTGCTGACTCCAACAGACACAAGAATCAGAAATAGCTTCTTGGAGTCCCAATACCATGTCAAAGTCAGAAGAGAGAAGTTACTCATTCACTCACAGATCTCCTACAAACACTCATTAACAGTAACTCAACTATTGCAATTTTATTCCGTATGTCTTCCAATATTTTCTTCTGATACAAAGGATCAAGCTTGTACAATATACTAAGGCCTGCCAATCGGTACCATAATGTCCAGGGGTTCTACAGTCCCATGTCTTGTAACCCGTATTTGTTCGTTCTCTCAGGCCTCAATTCACCATGATCCAATGCACAAAACTTCCAGATCACCAGACCCAGATCAGAAGACTGAGCCCAGTTACAGACGAGTATAAAGCCTATTAATATAGAGCTAACTCACTGGCATTTTCAAATCATTTGCAAACACTCTGCTATTTTATACTGATGACTGTGTCGCAGCACATCATTTCTGGTTTTTGATGTAGTACAAAAATATCCTAAGGTTGGACTGTAAATATAGTACTGACATCCTGACTAAACATGCATCTTTTCACTCACCTTCTGCAGACAATATCTTCATCAACTAAGATAGTTCACAGAAATTAGCTGAGACCTTTTTTTAATGCATCAGTGAAAGTTGTTCAGGTTCTGTACTCGATTCTCAATGTTTAAAATATTCAGTAAATGTTCAACAAAGATTAGAGATTCTTAAGCTTCAGGAGCATTGTGAGCTACTATAAAGAATCTCAGAATCAAGGGAATATAAACGTGAATTTAAGGTTACGGCAGAGCTCAAAGGTTAGAGCAAATTTGGGGCATAGGGTGGAGAGGGAGAGGCGCCTCCCTACGCAGTAATTTAGAGCTAAAATGCCAGTGCTCAGTTCTTGAGCAGCTCAAACATTACCTGCCTAACATTACATGCACAAGTTTAAACAGAAAATATAGCAACTGTCTCACTGCACTAAAGAGAAGCTCGGTTATGAGCTACAGTGCTTTAATACTGACTGCATAATGAATTCTGTAACATAGCAAGACAGACAGTATCTACCATTAATTACAGCAATGTTTCTCCATAACATACAATAACAACGTAAATGTCCCAGCACATTACTAATATTCAGTAAGGCAAAGTTAAGTCCTCAAAGTCTGAAATGCTTTATTTCTACGGCAATTTTACCTGTGCTTCACTAAGGCCAAGCTCCAGCATTTCCAGTGACTTTCGAATCATGTTTGATTTTTCTTCAACCAGATTAGTTTCATCATCTTTCTTCAAACACTTCAGTGTTTCAAGTAAGCTCTGTAAAATTGAATTGTGTTCATTCTTCAGTGCCTCTAGTCCATTAATCACTTGCTTAGTTTTGGCAATGATTTCATCTTGAGTAAGCTTCTCCAACTTCTCTTCCTTTAAATACACCATTGTGGACATGTTTTCATACATTCTGAAATGGAAAAGTACACTAGTTAATCCAAAAGTAAAAATAAAATAAGCATTTCTCTTATAACTGAATAAAGCTTTCCTTTAAGAAGTCATTAAAACATGAATTTGAACTGTATATTCAGAATGCACAACTTTTACAATGTTTTGAGTCCTGGGTTTGAACAGTGTTTCAAGTTTTCCAGTTTCTATTTCCAGATCTAATATTAACACTAATTCATAAGCCAAACAACAACAGAAAATAGAATATATACTACAACAGGGCAGAATAATTTCTAATGAGCATTGAAGAATAGGGTTGCATCTCCAGGATTCTGGTTTGTGCAAAAGCAAAGTAGCTCGTGTATAAAAGATCTACTATAATAAATATAGCTATCTGCAGATGCCACTGATCTACAACTATCTCTACAAATATCCACAAGTAGCACTGGAAGAATTTGAAGAAATACCATTCAGCCCTCAAAGGGTTGATCAATCAGTCAATCATGAGAAAAATCACCCTCTTCTAGTACGAAGGAAACACCTTTTCCCAGGACTACAAAAGCCGTTATCACTCCTTATTTTGAAAATAACAACTACTCCCTAAGATTACATTCATTATTGCAACTCTGCAGTTACATACAGATATTCAATTGCCTACAGGTCTAAACACAGATGTTTTGATGAAGTTGCAACAGCTGTCTCCTGCTAGAAAAAAAAGGTTTGTAGAACACAGCCCTTGCAAGAAACATTTCACTGTGTTATTCTGTCAGTATCTCATACACTACATTAAGGCTAGCAAATTTCTGGATATTTGTAAACACCTCTACCAAATCCAAATGAAGATCAAAAAAAGTTTAGAAACTCAGGTAACTTTACTATCACACATGCTGTTACTGAAGTGACAAACAAGTGTAACAACGTAAAAATACAAATAAGAAGACACAGAAATCACTTGATCCTTTTTTAAATGTCACCAGAAAAATCTTTTGTAACAAAAATAAAGAATTGAAGAATTGCTCCTTTATACTTAAGATATTTATACCTTCAAAAGAACCAGGAAGTATAAATTAGAACAAAGTAGGAGAGATTTTTCAAAAGCAATAAGTTATCATATCTATATGAAGACACTTGGAGAAGCTTTGATAAACTAATATTTAAAATTAATTAGCTAAACTGTATTAGAACTTTGTACAGAAACAAGTCCAGTTTTAGAAGAAAGCAAAAAAAATTACAGCCACTTAAATCTTGAATAAAAGTGCTATAAGGAACATACATATAAGCACCACTTCATGACAACAGCCAAAGAATGTGGTTATATACACTCAAATTACCCTGTTATCTCCTCCAATGCAATACCTAAAAGGCATAACCATTTGTCACAAAAGAGCTGTACACTACACTGATTTTTTCTGTAATAATCTATTGTCTGAAAAAAAAAGATAATTTGGGGAAGCAGTGAATTTGGTTTTACCACAGTTTAATACAAGAATTTCATGTTCACAGATATATGTAATACAGAGTGTATATACCTGTATAAAACATCTAATCTCGTGTGGCATAAGAAAGCCTGATGAGCAGAAGGATATTTACGCATTTTCCATTTATAACCTGAGAACTATTACCCAGAATGCTTGAATGACATTTTTACAAGTACATACTCTCTAAAATTGTGTATAAAAATGAACTGCAATTTAATGTGAGCCAAATTTGTAAATATATGCTTCTAACATGCAGAATCATATAAGAAATCGTTATGGATTATGCTTAACTTCAGCATACAACTTAACCCTAATTACCATCAGCATGCTTTCATGCCTGCAATTAACAATTTCCATCCTGAATGCAAAGACCTCAAACTGTGATCATAAAGAAATAAAAAAAGCACAGGCCTTCTAATGACTAGGGACTTCCATTTTGTATTAGAAAAGTTCTGAGAAATGATTTTTAAATACTTAGGGTTTTCTTACATCCCAAAATAAGTACATGATCATTCATCTGTCTTACGTGAATAGGGGTAGGAATTCCTTCTGTGTGCTTCAGTGTTCTGTAGTCATTCTACACCAAAGATGGAAGGCAGGTGGGTGCATGTACATATGTAACGCATGCACAGATACTGTTTTTAAAAAATTGCACATTTTAACCACCACAATAGATGTTAAATGAATTCTAGGTGATGAATACAGATAAATTAACAGCCTTTCACCATTACAAAAAGAAAACACGAAACCAAGAAAGTAATACCAAAAGCTACATTAAGCCTTGTAGTGGTTATGCCTTCATGCAAAAAAGAATAAAGGGGAGTACCTATCTGACATATGAAATCCAGTCAAAAGACACATCTGTGGGCACAATTACATTTAAGGTGTGAAATGGACACTGATTTGTTACCATAAGGAAAAAAGGCTGTCAGATCATAGATAGAATCTGGCATATAGCTCTAGCTAAAGATTAGCATGGGTCCTAAAGACAACTAAATAAACAAATAAAATAGTTCTAATTTTTATTTTTATTTCCTTATGTATTCCTAAGAATTCCCTTTCTCAGTATTGACATTTTCATTATTTAATAGCCAGGTTTCAAATACTAAAAGCTGGGAAGGTAGATTTTTAATGTATCTAGTATCTGATCATTATTGTTTTAAAATATAATTTAAAATACAATTAAAATCCCACACCAAAATCTGTAAACTGCTGTAACAAGTCAAGTTCTCCCTAAACTTTTTCATCTGAATATACAGATAGCAGGCAGGATAGCTGAAAACTATGGAATAATGCGTCTGCATACAAGAAAGTAAATCATCTTCCTAAGAGTAAAAGCTACTACAAGACTGGTTCAACCCATACCTACAGGCCCTATCATCTACAAGCACTGCAAATTCCACAAAGATACAGTATACACTAATTTGAGCTTTCTGCATCTCCAATATGTACCTACCAGTTCACTGTTTTGTGACAATAACCAGACTATTCAGGGCTTTTAACCCTAATTTCACTGTTAGTTCCTCCTTAATTAAATGGCAAGGTTCAAGTTCTACATCTGGCAGGTGCTTGTTTCATTTTGTGTTAGCTGCAAATTACAAGTAATTAATTCCCTGCTCAGACCAAGAACACATCTCATTACATCATGAAACGCACCATCTTGAAATACTATGAGCTGCTTTAACTGCTAATCTTCATAATGTGGAAAACTGCCTCAAAAACAATCCTCAAAAGATCACAGGCCTTCCAAGCACAAGAAGAAAATCACCAACAAAGGCAAGAGATGAAAAACAGTCTGCCGAGGGACATGAGTAGTATGTCAAACACTACATAACTGCACCCCTTCCTAACAAGGCAGCCCAGCAACACACACTAGGCAGAAATGGCAAGGATGAATCACCCATGGATGTTTTTCGTATACTTAGAAAGGTGTTTGTAGAAGGACTCGCATAAGAAACACTCTAGTTCGAATATACTGCTGTTAGGGTTTAGTCAGAAATCTCTGACTGAAAGAACAGTCTGAAAAAAAGTCTGAAAGAACACCGGTTACTTTTTTTTTTTAATCTGTTAATTTCTCTTTTTCTGTGAGGCTATTTCTGCTATCACAAGTCATATTCCCATACATAAGGAAATTTATAATCTCTTCTTGTTCGACTTGCCTTCCTTTTAACTAAAACAATCCCTTCCACTCAGGAATTTTATTCCAATACGTCCATCTTTAACCTCACAAAGGATATATATGTTCAGGACTGTAGCTGAACTGCCAGTGCTATCTATCACTCTTTTCATCATACTATATTTGAATCCACACATGAGCCTCTACAGAATAGAAAATCTTGAACTGCACCTGTAAACAGTGTCCTGTTGGAGGTCAGACTTAAGGTATGCTTGCTGACCCAGTTCTATAAATAAGAACACTGCTGCGCTTCAGTGCTGCCTCAGGTTTCCAACTACATGATCTCAGAAAGCCTCTTCACAATTTAGCACACATGTACATAAGCTACCTTAAAAATAATGCAGTAAAAACAATTAGTGGCACATACCAGAGGCTGTAAAAGCAGGTAGGAAGATGGAGCTGAAGGTGACTAGCAACCAACATTAAGCTATGCAGAGGTCTTTTAAAACACAGGTGTTTGAAAAAAGAATTAACCCCTTGGAGTCACTTATTCTATCAACTTCCAGCCAGTGAGCATCTGAATTTAAAAAAAAAAAAAAAAAAAAAAAAAATCTTACTGTGCTGCTTCTGCCAGCCTTCAACTCAGAGCTAATCCTGAATGCAGATGTCTGCCCTACCACTTGGTTTAAAATGAAGGTATGCAAGGTAAATACTATTAAAAGGACATTTGTAGTCTAACGTCAAGGGCACGTAGCCTAATAAAAGCTTAGAATCACGTTGGTAATTTGACCTACAATCTTAACACCACAAGACGTCTGTGTTGGTAAGCAAACGGGACAAACACTGATCATTTGTAAAGGTTTAGCATTTATAAAGGTAAAGCCACACATTTGTGAAGAAATGCACAATAAGCATAGGATAGCTTGACCAAAAAGTGTAAAACACCAAAAAACGTGAATACTGGCAGAGACTTTCACCAGACTAACATGGCTGTTGCTTTTCTAAAGACTGCCAGGTGCAGCCCACTCTCCACACCGTGTCGGTGGGAAGAGGCTGCACGGCCGTATGTTCTCCCCCTACATCACAACAGCACCCACCTCTGAAAACCACTGCGTCACAGACTCTAGGAAACCCCAATGGCTATCAGTAAGTCTATGTTTAAGTGAATAATATCAATGCCTATCAATAAACTATGTTCAAGTGAAGAGGATTATGTACTTGTTTAGCTGAAAAATAAAGCCACTGTACAATTGCCTTGATAAATCTTGGTATTTTTTAACATCTCAGTCTGCTATAAAAAAAGAATCATACCTTTCAGGGGAAATCTTTGGAAGATTAAAAGATTACTAAGAAGAAAAGCAAGCTAACAAATTATATTTGCTAACAAAAAATATGATGGCAAAAATAGCTCCTATAAAACCTGTAGCAAGGGTGATGCTGACAATTCTCTTTGAGAAAGCAGAAGCTAAGATTTGCACTGCTGTGCAAATCCTTTTATTTAGATTTCTATAGCACACTACATCAACACTGATGAAGCATATACTGTTTCTTAGCAATCATATCTGCATTCCTATAAGTATCAATCTTAACACTATTTTGAATTTGCACATTTCAAGGATAACTGCCAAAAAAGCCTTCAGTCATTTTAGCCTTCATCCTTCTGTAGCAAGTAAACTACTTTCATTAAAATTATGACTTCCTGCTGAAACCATTAATTCAGTAAAAAACCCTTATACAGTATAAAAGTATTCAGTGGCATAAGAGCATCCTGTAACTGCAGATTATTCTTCCTCTTAAAGAAAAGGTTATTACGGTGTCAATCCCCTGACAGTACTCTACTGAATAAACTACTAGCTAGTGTTTCAATAATCATGATACAGTCAAATCTTTATCTTTTTAAATGCAGACAATCCAGGTTACCTGTCAATCTATTTCCAAAATCTCTTTTAGATTCAATCATATCTGGAATTCCATAATGCTGCAGAGCATGGTCAAACCCCACCTTGCTCCTCCTGCTCACATACTGCAGCAGACAGATCCTCTGATGATATGGCTACCCCCATTATTTGGATAAAAGGAATCAAGGGAAAGTATCCTCTTTCTAGCATATCTAAGCCACTACATTTTACCTTTCTGAAGTACTAAAAATATACAGCGATTAAAACACAGAATAGTGACGTATCCTAAAATCACAGTGGATTATTCTTCCTCTGAGAAGTGGCATCTGTTTGGATCCTACCATCACTCTGCCTGTATCATAAGCATGTATGAGAAAAATCTATTCTCTGTATACATTCCCAAGCCCTTCTAACATCTCAGGTTTCAAATGAAGCTGGATGGAAATAAGATCCTTCGATGCATTTGTTATCACATCAAAGATTACTCTTCGTCAAAGCTGAAGCAAGTGCAAGAGAAATCTGACAGGCGTGCGTCTAACGCAGTTTACCAGACCCAGTCAGGAGTCTAGAGGAACTACACTAAAAGCCGTACTTTCAAGAAGGTACATGCTTATTAACTCTTTGTTAATCAAGGTTACTATCATCTGTTACAGGTTGGTGGTACATACCTTCCTTACTCTAAATCTAAAACAACATTCTTACTAACTATCCTCAGACCTGGGGCAAGACCAAAACCCCATTCTGTCCCAGAATAGTAAAACTGAATACAAATCTCTTCCACTGTTAGGCAGCCTTGGGCAAAGAGCTCTAATGCCAATTCGTTAATTTTGGTTATGTCCAGCAATTTCTGTGATTTGCAGTCTGTCTGTCTTCAGTCTCCTACCACTTGGAGCAAGGGAGTTGTCTCTTTTTTTTTTTTTTGTACTACTGCTGTGTCAACAGCAAACAGCGTCTGCTGATCTTCAAAGCTAGCACTTCCTCAGTTTCTTGTGAGCACTAATAAACACTTCCAAGCAGCCACCAATGGACCTCAAGAAAGCAGAGCATTTTGTCTGTTCGCTAAAACACTGACACGACATACCAGTCTGGGTCACACAGGATTTGCCTTGTGCTTATGACCAAAAGCCCATCTCAATGGATCATTTCAACAAAATGATCGTGACTCTATTAAGTGTGGTTACATAAAGACAGAACAAACACTTAAATGCATCAGAAGGCAGAAGCTGAATAATTTAAAAAGCCATTATATTTACCCTTAGTTATCAAAAATGGTTGTCACAATCACACATCAGGAAAAATCAAGGCTAATTATTCAAGACAATTGTAGTTTAGTATTTTGTTGTTACGAAGACATGCTTCATAAATTACCTACTTTAAGTGGACTGAAAGGAAACTTTGACTGTGTTTTTAAAGAAATACTGTCAAGACAGTTTGAGTTACAAATCCATCATCATTATCAAATTCCACAAATTTTACCCTCAGTGTTCCAAGGATCTGCATTTATTTCTGTGTGGAAATGGCATGTGGCTCTCCATGGACTTGCCAACTTGTGCAACCATGACTTCAGTGTATCTTGAGTCTCGGTAAGACATTTTTAACAGTGATTCTAGGTGGTAAGAGCATCTCAGACTGGAGTAGAGAGGTACAGTAACATTGAAGTATTTTGAAAGTTACTTGTCTTGCAATTTTAAGCTGTCAGTAGCATAGACAACATTTTTTGAGCTTGATTCCAGTTCTTTCATTTTGCACTGTTATTTTTGGACAAGAACTGCTTTATTGACTAATCAAAGTAAGCATCCATTTATATATCTATTTATCTTAACTCTAAATAGCACTTAGGTAAAAGCAAAGGAATGCTACCATCAATTCAGACTTCCATAATACATTAAAAACCCCATCAGCTTCCACTTACTAACATCAGAACTATAATCTTAACCAAATCTACTTTTTATGGCATACCTACAACTATTAAAAAAATGCATGCAGGAAGGGCAGAGAAGGCCACATCTTGATTCATATTATTGGATCTATGTGGGAAGCTTTGCTGACAATTTACTGTGAGCACAGATTATGATGCTTTTACACATGTTGCTTGAGGACACTGAAGAGAAGGGTTATTTAAACCAAAATGAGAAACCCAGCAATTTCTTCTGCAGACATAAAAGGAACATCCACTAATACTGCTTCAGCACACATTACCCTTTAGGTTTAACAAATCCTTCAAACTTGTTTTGAAGCTATCTAATAGTTTACATTAAGATGTACAAACCACAGGGTCTACCTTCAAGCTTTAGAGAAAATAGCCTTCCCCTGCTTATCCTTCCATTAAAAAAAGAAAAATTAAATACAAAACCAGTAACTTAATTCTTTCAAAATGACTACAGAAAAAGTTGCACAAATTGTTCAGGCATTGTCCTTAATATTGAGAAGGAATTAATTCCACCCCGTTAAATATTAAAATTGATACTTTTGATGGCAATCACCAATTATCAAACAGATGAATAGTTTTTTTTACACCTTACAAATTTCAGTTCACAGAAAGCACAGCAAATGATGCAATCATCTAGAAAAACAACCTCGTACCATTCACTGTTTCTTACCTACTACAGCAGAGAGCTGATTTTGCTGTAAGGTTGAAAATAATTTCCTTGTTAGGCATTCCATAATTTGCAGGGTTTACTCAGATGGTCTGAACTCTACTGGGCCAGGAGGTATGGAGCAGTACAGCCAAGCACTAACCCAGCATTTGACAAAGGCACCTTAACATTCTGTGAACTCACACCTGAGGATCAAGCCATAGTTTTAGCCCCCTTCTCCCGTGATCTTTTACATTCATGGGTTATCTTAGCTAGTGCTGGGCACTGGGTGCTCCTCTGGGACTCCTGAAATACTGGCTGTGGTTAACAACACCAGCATGACAGTTCCCACCATCCTGCTGCAGTACACCACTCTTCTGGTGCACTGACACAGAACAAGACCACACATTAACTGGAAAATAGACACCAAAAAAGTAAAAAATTACAGTTTTAGTACTATTTTTTAAACCATCTCTCTTGGATGAATTGTTTTGAAAGCATCCCCCTACTGAGGATGGCAGAACAGTCAATTCCTAAAACAACTGTGCCATTAAAAGCAACATGTCATGCACTTCCAAGTATTGCTCCATGTGCAGCCAGACTACAGGCCAAGAGAAAAAAAAGGAGAAGACAAAAACAAAAAGTCAGCAAGCATATTTCCAGGCCACTTGTTAACACAACAACTGGGTGGGGATCAAGATTCAGTGGCCACACAAACTACAAGCAGGCACTGTAATTCAAACCCCACTGACTGCTGCTTTCAAAAATATG
Organism: Strix aluco; assembly: GCF_031877795.1. Lineage (NCBI taxonomy): Eukaryota > Metazoa > Chordata > Aves > Strigiformes > Strigidae > Strix > Strix aluco. Next base: position 120,556,452 of record NC_133934.1, on the reverse strand, counting down.
CTGTGCATCTTTGCTCTCTACCTGCATTCCGCACAAACTTAGAAATTTTTTCTAAGTTAAACGATGTATTTTAACAGCAATAGTTGAAGTGTGCTCCAAAATCAACACACAGCACATATAATTTTAACTTAAAAGTACTGTGAGAGAAATTGATACCGAGTAAGGAAGACTTGAAAGCAGAGTAACTGAATCATTAATCTGCCTTTATCTCTTTTCTGAACAATTGAAAGGAGATGCAAGTCACAGCAAATTACTGGGACACTGAGTCAAAGTCACCCTATGGTGCAACTCTTGCCTTTTCAAAAGGTATAGGATGGGTAACAAATCTTTGAACAATGAGGGCATCTGGCTAAAACACCTATCAGTACCATAACAAAACAATACCTCTCATCTCTGCACGATTTCTTAAACCCCCAGGAATGCCCAGCAAGCACCAGCATTCTGTGTTCCACAATGCTCCCAGACAAGAACCCTACAGAGCAGTTTTATCACATCCTCTCTGTTAATTCTGCCTTAAAGTAGGATAGCAATCAGGTTCGCACACCAAACCTTCCCAACATATACCACTCCTCAAAATTAACATATCTTCCTGAGGAGTCATTCATTCATACCTCTAGTAAGACCTCTAGGTCACTATTATTTGTGCGAGCACACTGCCAAACATCATCATGACTCCTGCACTCCTCCATATTTCAATAGTAATATTCATTATACTGAATGCAACTGGGCTACAGCCAGGGAAATGGCAAATATAAACAATAGCGCATTCTTATATCTTCCACACATTATTGTCTTCTATGTACAGAGGAATTTGGAGACAGAAATGGCTGCTGAATTATCTGGTCTGGCTTCCTGCAAACACAGGACCAGGAGCATTCACTCACTAAGGCTATGTATGGTGGGAGATAGCAACCTGGCAATGCTCCTCATGCAGCCATACATTTCATTCACATCCTCCATCATTTCAGCACAAACACTCCCATCCATAATAAATCAAATCAAACATATGCACCTTTTACTGGATTATTTTTCAGTCACAGGTGAGGGAACAGAAAAAGAAAAGGTCCAGGACACAAACACAGCCAAAATACATTTATTTGCCAATGCTGCTGTGCAGCAAGCTGTGTTAACAGAATGAGGATATGGAACAAGATTCAGGAGTGTGGAACTACATAAACCAGCATTGACTCACAAAAAGTTCAACTATATCCTTAGAGATTGAGTATATATTCCTGTTCTGTCAGCAGAAACATTTTAGGAGGTTTTTGTCCTCCTAGCTCAAACCTGTAACCTCTCCTATATCCTCACGGATTACCATCCCACTAGCTGCATTATGCTGACTAGAGACAGCTACCCTCTACACTGAGGTGAGGGGGGGAGGAATCCCACTTTTTTAACCAATCCTCATCCCTCTAAACACACACTAAATATGGGAGGGGAGGGGCGAGCAGGGAGGAACATCCAGTTTAAGCACATGAACAAATGAAACGTTAAAGGTGAGGGTACAGTAAAATCTACTCATGGCAAAGACAAGAAGGATGAGGGAGTGACAGCAGTCTCTCCGAAATGGAAGCTGCCCAAGCTGGAAGAGAAACATACAGCTGTGACTTTCCTACACTATTCAGCCTGACGTTGTCTGATAAAGGAACATCCATAAAAGCACTCAATCTTAAACACAATATTCTATTCGGGGAAAAAAAAAAAAAAAAAAAAAAAAGGCAGAGCTACCCTCGACACAGAACCCCCCTCCTCTTCTAGTCCATAACCTGTATGACATGCTTTGCAAATCATTCAACTAATGTCAGCTGGAAGGAGCTAACTCAAGACATACTGCAGGAATGCAGTTACTGCAATCCCTTAAAAAGTTTGAAACCACCACCCTCTACACTGTGGAATGGCACACACACACACACAAATAATAGCACATGGCAAGTAATCTTAATTTTTTGTTAACATTCTACTTGTGCTGTCTCCAGACAAAGCACAATATTAGAACAGCATAAAATATTAGTAGTAATACACTGCCAAAAGGGATAGCAGCACAGGATTTAAGAAACAGTTTTTGAATATAACATCAGGTTTTGTATGTAATGCAAATAATTCCAAAAAAATGTAAGTAGTCCTTTAAAAAGACTGATTTTTCAATACAACTCTTTAAGCAGTACCAAAAAGTTCAGCTTCATGTCAGACATTTCTTGACCTTCTGAATATTAATTAGTGCAACATTAACTTTTTAAATGGTTTACTGGGGTACATCACATAATGAGTATAATTAAGGAAGCCAGTACTACTGACTAGGCTGGTTACACATCCTTTGCTCTATTCACTCCAAAATTTAATAAAATCAGCTCTAGTTCTGATATAACCCCAGAAACACAATCTTAATACGATGAATGGGTTTTATGGCAGATATTTACAAAAGAACCAAAATAGGAAACTGCTCACTTTTAAGTCTACCCGCAAAAGATATTTTACTACTTTTACCCATAAGCAAGACCTGATATTGAGAAACCATGTAAAAAATCTGTACATCTGAGTAGACAACAGAGGGAAAGCATATTTGGAATAGAAGATGGCATGATCCCATGCCCTCCCTAATTTTGAGCAAGAAAGATGACTAACAATAACTGACAACATACATTCAATTTAATTCCACATACATGTCAAAACACAGCTGTCAGAGTAAAGGTTGTTTCTGTGCACTAAAAAGAGTTAAATAGCAGAGTCCATGGGAGATAAACTGGATTCAAAGAAACAAACAGTAATTAAAATCAACACACAGATACTATTACTTGTATCTGGTTTCTTAGTTAACTGAATCTGAAGAAACTGTCAACTACCAGAGATTAATTTTCTTTATACATTATAAGAAATTAGCATATCTAGTGTTAACTGTGCTTTAGTGTTCATCCTCTGAGAATAACTCCTTTGTTCACGTTTCCAAATATATTATGGGCACTGGAAGCATACATTCTCAGTACTGGAAGCATACATTCCCAGACCTCATACTTGCCTATTCACTATGGCCTGTCATTATTAAATATATTAATTGTCTAGCACAAAAAAAAAACCCAAGTATAGTGTCATCTTAAGCCTGATGCCTGCAAAGCACCTCACACAAAACCCTATGGAAATAATTCCTCCATCACCGAAAGCATCTGTAATTCTGGCTCTGACCCTCTAACAAAGTGCTCAATTTAAATCCCATAAAATGAAGGCAACAAAAGCATCTCACCTTTTTCTGGTCAGACGTTTATCGATCAAGTAATTTTTCAAAGAAACCACACTTATTTCTACAACCTGCCTTCAGAAAGGAAAATGCACTAAAAAAATTACTGGGAAAGCCTTAATACCTCAAAAATATCTGAAGTGACTCAGGATATAACTATTATGATCAGTTCTATTTCGAAGTCAAAGAGGTTTCTTTTCAGAATGAACAATATGTCTTTGACTGATATTTGATTACCACGAAGTATCTATTGGGTATTATACATGTCATGCTTTTGTTTTAAGGAAAAGGGGACTTAACATTGAAAAGAAACCTTTTTTCTAAACTTTAGTCAAGATAAATATGATGTTATTATAAAACAATTAAAAAATACTTTGGAAACACAATGTATTATACAGGCTGGATTAAGAGAAACACCTGTGACCAGCCACTTCATTGCAACAATGATGGAATTGGCCCATTTTTACGATAGTTAGGTCATACTGAACAACACCCTGGAGGCAGACAGACAAGAGGTGTTTATTTAAGTAGACCTTGCATGCTTGTCCCCCATCACTATCTGCTACTATGCTCTTCAACATTAAATACAGAAGCATATTTAGCTTGTTATTAATTTACCCGAATTTCCTTACTTTCCACTCCCTCTTATAAAAAACATTCTTTTAACAAGTATTTGTACACTGAATTAAGTTTTAAAATAATCATGAGCTGTGCATCTGAAGAGATGTTATTAATCCCGGAATAAATCCAATTGCACGTCTGCCAGAGAAGCCAAACAGAGAAAGAGATGACAGAGTAACTGCACAAGCTCACATCTCAAGAGAAACAGAAGCTGCATTAAATGGACTCAGAACTGAGTATGATGCTACAATATTTCCCCAAACTCCCAATTAAATAAGGGGCATATGTAGGTGTGTATACACAAATAGATCTACATATATAGATATACAGAGAGATATACATACTGCATAGGAGTAGCACACAAGTAAGGGTTTTCTGCCATTATCATGGCAAGTTCTTCATAAACAGAGGAAGCAGCAATTGCTCTTATATGCTTTAAGTGTCTGTATTGATTCTTATATGTCCAAAACATTCAGAAGATTGTATTCTCAACTCCTATAAATTTAATTAATAATTTTGTATGCAATTCCTCTTTTGTCAAACACAAACCTTTTTAAAAATCAGTTTCCATTAATAAGGCACTGTTAGCACATCACAGTAATTTGACAAACAGTAAATGAGGCTATTTCATGAGACATTTGGAGGGTAACTTTATCCTCTTTTTAAATTACATATGATAGCATGTTTTCTTTGATTACAAAAGTGAAAGGAATCTAAGCTCAAATTGCTGTTAGAATTTCTGATTACTGGAATTGTCCAGTACCATCATCATCCTTTGGAAACGGAAAGGTTGCCAAACTTTAACTGCAACATGATGCAGAAATGATACTGCATTGTTGTGTGAGTTTCAGAACTGACAATTTGAATTCCCTGTATTTACCCACATGGTTCTGCATCATATAGAACGCATGTCTAAATGGAGCTACTGGGGGTCTCTGTTGTAATTTCACAAAAAGCTCCTCTTAAACCATGTGTTCACAAAAATAATCGTGCAAGTGACTTATAAAATACAAGGTCTTCTGCTCAGAATCACCAGATGGATCAGCTTTCTCTCTGCTGCCAGTAAATGCTGAATGTGTTACTTTCAATTGTATCTATAATCCTAGGGTTATAATATCCTCTATCGTGTTTCGCTGAAGCTTTGGAATTCATAATCAATTAAAATAAAGCTATTTTCCAAAACAGTTTGAAATCAATTGTGCATTCAAAAAGGTTGTTTTTAGCATTGTTGGGGGTTTTTTTGGTTGGTTTTGGTTTTTTGTTGGTTTTTTAATTAAAATGCTAAACTGTCTAAATCTCGAAGGTTCCTTTTTAGCTTCCAATGCACACCCTTTGGGCATAAGTTTCCTATTTAAGTGAAGTGCAAATACAAAAGTGGAAGTGAAAGAGACAATTACTTCCCAGAGTAATTGTTACTGAACCGTCTGCCAACTGCAAGAATGCTAAAATTACATTTTAATAGCCTTCATTTTATGTATTTTTTATGTATAACTGTGAAAGTATTTTATATCATGAATGACATTTACTCACCATTTTGCTTTTCAAAGCAAACTATGAAAACAAACTTTCACTTTTTTCTAGCTATTTTTATTTTCTGATTCCATGAGCAGTACTGAGTACTGCTGCTACATTTAGATCATATATACTAATGGAAATCATTAACGAGGAAAAAAAAAAAAAAAGAGTAAGAGCACCATCATTGATTGATTCAGTAGCCTTCAAAGAGCCAGGCGATAGCATTACACTGGGTGATGCTGCTTTGGTCAGTAAAATATTCTCCAATATGCTTAGAACACAGAATTCAATAAGAAGCCAAAAAGTTCCTTCTAGTGATTACAGACAACTGCTATGCAGATCTACAAATCAGGCATCTTGTTACCTAAAAATATTAGAAACACGAAGCCAGAATGAGTAAGATTTTAAAGTGTCTAATTAATCTCTGCCCTAAAGATACAGTTATCAATTAAGTCAGCTACGCGTTCATGTAATTTTGTTAGAATAACGTGCTCCTAATCAATGCTTTTCTGCATTTCTTATTTTAGAAGTGTAGAAATCTGGCCAAGACCTAGGTCTACGGATCGCCTCCGACGACAGCACGGTGGGTGACCTACAATACATAAATTCGGTCACTATTTACAAAACCCAAGAGAGAGCTGTCCTCGCCTCTCTCACCATTTCTGAATTAGCAACAGAATAAATCACCTAAGCTAAGTACGTGAAGTAAAAACAAAGCGCCGCACGCCCCACGGAGACGATCTGAGCCCGACGGAGGGGCGAGGCCGGCAGCCTCCCTCAGCCCCGGCTCTGCCCGGGGTCCCTCCCAGGGCGGCGCCCGGCCCGAGTCGCAGCACCGAAGGGAGCCAGGAGAGGAAAAGGGGACAAAGCCGAGGCTATCCCCATCCCCGCCGGGGGGGTCCCTGCTTCCCTCAGCCCAGCGGTGACCGTAACTGACAGAGCTGTACACAAAACACCGAAAAACAACCTCGCTCCCCACTCACTCCCCCCCAAAAAAGCCACCCCACCCCACCTCGCAGAGAAGGAGCTCGCTGTCAGCGGCGCTGCGGAGGGACCAGCCGGCCCGCGCAGCCTTTTGTTGTTTGCGTAACGGGAGATAAAAAGGCAAAAAAGATTAACCACCACCACCCCTCGGCTTCCCCCCCCTCGCCGCCCCCCGGCAGGGCCGCCCCCGGGCGCGGGCAGCTCCCTCGGCTCACCGCTCGGTGCTGCAGGCTCAGGCGATGTGCGCAGCGCTCGCAGAGGCGGCGGGGGCCGCGCAGCCCGAGGCGGGGGGGGGGGGGTGGGGGGGTGGGGAGGAGGCGACCGGAGGAGGATGTCAGCGATGGGCGGGCGGAAGGGAGGAAGGAAAAGGGTTTTTTGGGGGGTGGGGGAGGAGAGGACCGAAGAGAGGGAAGGAAGGAAGCGGGTCAGCACCACGGCGCCCTCAGTGCCTCCCCCGACGTGCGGACAGGCCCGGCCCGGCCCGCCCCGGCGGCCGCGGTGGTCGGCGCTCGGCCCAGCCCCGGAGGAGCGGGCGCTGACAGCTGCAAGCAGCCACCACCGCCCCGGCTGCTGCTGCTGCTGCCGCCACCGCCCCTGCGCCCGCCCCGCACTCCCTTCCCACCCGCCCGCCGCCCCGCCCAACATGGCGGCTCCCCCTTCTTCTCCCACAGGCCTCCGCGCGCCCTCCTTTCCCACCGCCCCCCCCCCACCCATGGCGTCATCCCGACCCTCGGAGGGGAGAGGGACGCGCGGGGTGGGGGTGAGCGCAACACCCCCTCCCCTCCCCTCCCCGGCCCGGCCTCCCTCCCTCCCTCAGCGCGCACCCGGCCGGCCCCGGGAGGGAGAGGAGGGAGGCTGGTGAAGGCCTTCGGGGGTTCAGGTGCGGGGCCCCACACTGGCATCCCCGAGGCTGCCGGGGGAGGCGGGCGGGGCCCTGCTAAACCTCGCTAAGGCCTTGTTTGCTTGAAGCGTGTGCCCGTGGAGGGCAAACCCCGGCGCTCCTCAAGGCGCCCTCCCTCCCCTCTCACGCAGGGGGTTTCGCTCCAAAGCGGGGTGCCGCCGCACCTGCTTTTCGTGTTGGTTGTTCGGAGTGTCCTGGGAGGAAGGTCAGCGTTTTGCTTCTGTGAAGCAGGCTGACAGCAGGCAGAGGTGATGCTCCCGTCTCAGCGGAACACCGCTGGGACAAACGCACACGAAGAGCTCTACAGTGTGCAGCTGGCTCATGGTGCAAGTCACATGGGGGAAACAGGCTGAAGAACAAATTCTGTGGTGGAAGCTGGGTCCCCCCCTTGAGGCTAATCATGTGCTAATATGTTTCAATGCCCTTGTCTTTGTTCCACCTTGCCCTAAGTGAAAGATCCCTACTCTTCTACAGGTTTACACATAAAAAGAAAGACTTCCATTGGAACTCGGGTGGCGCTTGTCGCAAGAACCATTTCTTTGCCGCTTCCAATTTCATTCCCACTTTTGCTAGAGAAGAATGAATGGTCACGGTATTTTCTTCATGTTGCTTTATGTTCCACTAGGTAGAAGCCCAGAAATGAAAGATGGAAGGAACTGAGGTTTGAGATGAAAAAAAACCAGTTAATATAGCAAAGCAGTAAAATGCTTTGGAAATCATCAGGGAACATTGACAGCCTAACTTTATGAAAGAATTATTAGTGTCTGGACAGAATATTATGGTGCATTATCATCTGAGCTCCATACTAGAATAGAATAGTTCAGTTGGAAGGGACCTACGAGGATCATCTAGCCCAACTGCCTGTGTAACTCCTGCAGTACATAGAGGGTATGAATCATAAGCTAATGGAAACATATGGAGGTATAGTGGTAAATCAAAATGTGCAGCCTCACCTAAATGCTGATATCTAAAATACACGAGGAAAGCTGAGCTTACATCTGTTTGCCCTCTCATACATCATTGAGAAAGTCTACAAAGTGGCACATATGAGAACAAGAGTCAGGTGAGAAAGCAAGACTCCCGAGTCAGGCGAAGCAGGAAGTCAGAAGAGGAATCAAAGCTAATGCTGTTGTCAAAGAGGCAGAACAGGAAAAGTCACAGAAGCACACAAGAAACAAAACAAAGTTAGGGGAACATGGATTGTCTGCAGACTGTAAATACAGAGAGTAACTGTTGGATTTGAAAAGCTGAGGGAACTGAAGTATACTTTCTGAATACCGCTCACTGATTGATATCTTACACAGGTCAAGCCATCCAACAAAAACCAGCTGTGATACCAGTATTTCAGAGCAGCAGCTCCTTGTGTTCTTCATCTCTAAAACATTTGTCTGGCAATTTTGTGTTAATGCTTTATCATCATATTGTAGTTTTGACAGGCAATACAGGCTAACGATGTATACTAATGTGAAATATGCGTTTGTACAGTAATATGAAAGGGGAAAAAAGATTGAAGGGCATTCCTTTATACAAACTACATTTTAAAAGTAAGAGTCATGCAAATTGGTCCACAGGTTCAGAGAATTTTCATGAATATGCAAGAGATTTAATTAAAAATAGAACATGCCCTAATTACATAATTATGCAAGAGAAATTATTCAAAGGAACCACTCCTGTCTTTTGAATAAACAATATTCATTGCTTTCTTCCTATCACACATTTGCTTTAAAAGATTTCCTGCAATTAGCTGCTTACCCGAGGGATCTGAGCATCTCCCAACAAAGCAACTACTCCAGCTATGACCCTGATTCATAATACGCTGGGTAATCAAGTCTGTGCGTGCTGGCAATTTCCCACATAAGCAGCACACACTGTAAGCTCCCTCCTGCAGGAAGGTTGCTTAGCTCAATGGAACTGAAGTGCAGTATTACTCCCCTCTGTTTATGGCACAGAGCAGAAGACAGACACAGAAGAGACTTGGGGAGCATGCTTCTTCCTCAAGCCTCTGCCTGACCTGAAATATCGTAGGACTTCCTCTCCCTTTGGATCTTGTTTTTCCTGTCTCATCTGCGTAAGAATTAGCCAAGTTCATCTAGCAGTAAAAACTACTTACTGCCCACATTTCCATCTTCTCTTAGGGAACTAGTTATGCTATATGCCCTGCTTTTAGGACGAAATTATCTAGACATGATGTCTCTAGAATATTCTTTGTCTGCCACCAACAAGGTCACTGTGGTTTTCTGCAAACATCTGAGTGGATATTAAAATAAAACCCCCAAACACATTTACAATGCTGGATTCTTTATTCTCAGTATACCCATTTCCCTCCTCTCCCAGAAGAGAGAGGGAAGTTTGTAATTCACAGTGGGAGAGAAAAAAGCAAACAGTTCAACTAATGCAGCACAAAGCTCTTAGGTTTTTGAGGTGCAACAGTGTGAGAAATACATGCAGCAAACTAAGATTCGGTTTAACTTACATCCACAAATAGAGCAAGCCTCTATAAAGAATTTCAGGTTCATCTCATTTAAGAAGTGTGGGTTGTTTTATTTTACCATTGTTATTAACAAGAATTATCCTCCTGGCTTAGAGGATCTTTCCTCCAAAAGAGACAAAAGTTTTTTTTAAATCTAATCCTACAGTCTATAAAATCTATGACTTCATTTTATAAATGTGGGCTACAATAGAGCACTACATTGGAATAATTTCAACTGCTGCTAAAGTGCTGTTTAAAAGCATCCTGGCAATAATAAATATTGAAAGGCCAGATTCAGCAACCTGTCTGGCTTTTCATCACAATCACTTGACAGTTGCATATGCTTTTAGTTTGTATTTCCTACAAGAATGTCCTTTATGCAAAAGAGGAAACATCAAAATCAGTGCTCAAGAGTCAAAAGCTCAAGTACACTGTCCCAGATGCAATTTCAGCCTAAATCCTTTGTACATATGTGCAATTACTGCATGCAGAGCTACCCTGTTATCAGGGAGTTCAGGCACTTTGGAATAAAAGGACTGGATTTTGTTTGCCTTGACTCACTGTCACGGTCAGGATGCCTGAACATACCATCGGGAACCCACTGTTGGCCACGGCATTGAAGTTCCAAGTAAAATAAACACTGATCATGATCCTGCTTCCCAAGTCAATAAGCTTTATTCACATGCAAGTGAATTCTCCTTTCCAGAGTCACAAGGATTTCTAGAAAGCTGTAACAAATGAAAGCCAGTGTGCTTTTCCCTGCCGTTTTCTATCCACAGAGAATTAACAAGCAAATAATGCATGCAGCATTAATTCAACTCTTAACAGGCCATTTCATTAGTTAATTTCTGTTACCTTTTTTAAACAGAGCAGGATGCTTGCACATTAACATTTTGCTAACCAGAATTCTTTTCGCCTGCCAGCTTCTACAGAGCTGTGCTATTGTTATAGCCCAAAAGATACTGACTGAAAGGTTTAAGAAACCCATTGAGTTAGCTTTAAAACAGTTCTATTATGAAAAACAGACTTAAACCCCTCAGGTAATAAAGTTAAAGTAACTGAAAGCTAGAAACTATTAGAAAATTTGCATGTTAATATTAATGTCAACATAAAGAAAAATACTAGACAATTTCAGCAACACAACTATATTTATATATCCCAATTTCCACTGTTATCTTCAAAGTAGTAAGTGACCAGGAGCTAAGAACTGCACCCTTTGACAAACTATAATACTCTATGCTACATGAATTTACGGACAGTGACAGTATTTTCCAAGATCCTACTTTCAAAGCATCAAAATTCCCAACATCTTAAGGGTGCACAGAGGAGAGTTTACGATGATTAGACTTGCATCTTTACTCCTTGCATTCAAGGAGCAGGTTCCCACCTCTGTGGGGGAATGCTCACACCCATACATACTCTGCTCAACCAGCAATATCTGTTCCTTCTTTATTTCTGACAAACCTCTCATTTCATTGAAAGATGAAGCAACTTTCTTCCTTACCTGCTTCCATGTTCTGTAGTCAGCTGATAGTTGACTACCAGCACCTTTCTAGCTTGGAAAGACTCTCTTCTCCATATTCACTCTGCATGACTTTCTGTGCTTACACATGAAGGATAGTGTTCCATTTACACTCCTCCTTTCCTTCCTCTATACTCTCACTTTTCAGTGAGTTTATTCTCTCTTGGAGTTTCAGTTGCTCATTCAAGGTTGTGAGAATTATTAATCACTGCATGCGAGTCACAGGAAGCTACATTTATTTCTGTATTCACCTACCTCAGTCACTGAACCATTGCAAAAGTGTATTAAGCCCTTCAGAGGAAATAAAAACCACTCTGTTGGTGGAATATCACAATCTTGGCCACTACTAGAGTAAGAACATTCAGTGTGTGGTACAGTACTTCTCTTCACCCTCCCATACCTTTACTTCCCAACTATGACTGTGGTCCCTTTCTTTACCTTTCTATTGGGATAAGGCCTAGTATTGATAGGAAAAAAGTTTATTCCACAAACACAACAAACAGACTCTTCCAAACACAAAGTCTTTGATAGTCTGTGTTCAAACCCAGGAACACTTAGCTAAAAGCAGAAAACCTCTACTGATTTCTAAGTGCCTGCTTTATTACTACTTACATTATCCTCTTCCCTTTCTGTGAACACCAGCTGTTTGTTACCTGTATGGTTTGTCAGCATTCCTTAATGGAGATTTGCTAACTCATCAGGCTTTGCTGCCAGATTACTTGCAATTAGATTAGGTGAGACTCTTACCTTGATAATCTTCGTAGTGATTGTAGGGTTTTTTTCCATGGTGAAGGAGACTTTCAGGTACCTTCTTCTCATTAAGTTCTCCAGAGTTTCATTATGAAAAGTGCTTCTTCCCTTAAAAAAAACCTTTGAGAGAGATTTTAATTTCAGCCACACACTGCAGTGTAAATCTGGGATAATTTCATTAACCAGTATGAGCTTTTTCTTTTTTTGAGAAGTGAATCCTTGAAAGCATAAGAAAGGCATTCCTTTTTCCAACCAAAATTAGGTAGAGGCACAGACTGAGCCATGAACTTGTCTCAGCACCAGGGAAACTGGTGCTTCCTCATGGAGATATGAAAGATGGATGCTCTTTATTCTCACTAAGATTCCTACATACATTTATAAAAGAAAGAAGCTGTGATTTTTCAGATGCTGCCTTTTATTAAAGCTCATGCATATGCTAATCACAAGAAATGCTAATGTCCATGTATGCCTGTATGTGACCTTTTCCAAGTAGAAATTTGCACCTACTGATGAAAGATAACTAAGTCTCAAAAGTCTAAAAGGCATTACCGATAACAATCTCATCTGGTCTTTTTCTAAATGTAATTATCAAACTCTATTGAAAACCAAGCAGGGATCTTGCCCTTCCTGCCCAAGAAGCTCATTCCTCCGGTGTTCAGTCTCAAGGGTAATATATACAAATAGATATTGTGCCAAATTGTGTCATTTCTTTCCAGCTCTTCTCCCTTGCTAGTGATCAGCCCCATTTCTCTATGTGTTTGCATTTCTAAGGAGGTCCTCAAATGTAACATTTCTCTTTTATATGTTTGATTAAATTATTGTAGAGAAAAAAGATTCTTCCCAAGGTAACCCCTCTTAGCTCCTTCTTCCTCCACTCACCCTGTCTAGGAGATTCTGCACTCCTTTCTCCCCTCCTGACCATCAATTTGCTTGGCTAAACAAACTGAACTCTTAATCTCTTTAAGAGAGATTCAACATCCCCCTGATTATTCAGTTCGCCCTTCATTGCTCCCATTTGCTTCACCTTTCTTGAGACTAATGTGCTGCAATTGTTTATGCCATGGTCACTATTCAAAGTGATTGTCCCTAAGCCTGATTTATCATTAACCTCTCTTACAATTGATGTATTCCTTTTCTGCACATGTAACTGCCAAACCCTTATCCCCCTTTGACTTCTGTTAAATGCTTTTCTCTCCTCCTCAACTAATACTCTATATGGAATTACACCAAATTCACTTGGCATCCAGGGTTGATTAGAATTTATCATTTTTTATGGGAGACCATTTTACATCCGCTTTCCATTGTTGGAGTTTGCCTTGGTTAAGAGGGTAGTCAAACCAAGGCAGTACTCAGCTGCACTGGGCTGGGGAATTAATGGTAATACATTTTGCCCCAAGGGAAAGGGAAATGTAAATATTTGTGCTGTGACAACTGTTTCTGTAGTTTCTGTGCCAGTGACCAATTATGCCTCTAAAGAAAATGGCTTCTGTGAATATGCCTGTGGCTAGATGGATGGTATACAGTATGTGGGGCTGAGAAGGGCAGAGTCACTTTAGAAATCAATAGCAAACAGAACTGCCTGTGCTAGGTATTTTGTTCCTCATCCTGTCTCCTGCAAAATACAGCAGATGCAGGAAAAGGAGAGATGATCTTATTCCCAGGGGTTTGGATTTGAATTCTCTCTCCTTGCTGCCTCCATCTTCCCACAGCAAGTATGTACTGTGAAATTTTTACTTCAGTTTCAGATGTTGTAATTCCTATGTTTTCTGTTGTAATTCTTTTTTATCTGCTTTAATGAAACATTTTCTTGACAGTTCACAGAGAAATCCATTGAAAAGTATTAAGTCCAAAGACATGCCATGGACACACTCATCTCTTCTTCCATATCTTCACAATGATACAGAAGAAAACAGGATATGTACATTGCTGCTATCAAGTCTTAGACTTGAAACATTAGTGAGATGATTGCATAATTTACTCCTACAGGATGGATGGTGTGTTTCATCTCTACAGGCTTGTCTGTCAGTTACCTGAGAGCAAATATTCTTGAAGAACTCAATCTATGGACATGCTCCAAAAGAACAGAGTCTGATACCCCAGATGAGAAGGGGTTGAGAGAATGGTTTTAAATCATCTTTGTGCCTTCCCAATCCTATGCTATTCCCTGCTCCCTGGCTTCCATGTGATAGTTTTGCCCAGGACCTCCACAAGGTCCATCTGTAACCTAGTCCATCCACACTTGTTATACCCTCTATAATTAGGGGATGTGAAAGGAGGCCTTAAGAAACTAGCCTTGTAGGTCTCAATTTCTGAAGAAAGGAATTCCTCATACATCTGTGTATAGGTGTTTTAGGGACCAGTATATAAAAACAAACAGTGAGGGGATGCTATTAATTTGTCAAGTTTTGGCAGATACTGCTGCATCACATCATGTTCTGAAGGTTTTCCTTGTGCCAAAAAGGCTAGACTCAATTTAGGTAAGTTGTAATTTATGCAGAAACTGGCTGAGAAGGCAATTACCTCATCAGTATGTACATCATCAAGATATTCCGAGGCTACAGTTTTGCTTCAGTGGACAAATAATTAAAGATAGGAATTTAAAGCAGGACTCCTTGACCTTTGACTTTGGTGGCCAGCTGGGCATAGTACAATTCACAGAAATCAGAGTAATTTCTTTCAAGGAAAAAATCTGTGCCACCCCAGTTATCTACAACACCAGCATTGTGTAAAATGCCTGGACCGTTTGAGGTGTTTTGATTACACGGAGGAGTTCACTCTGTCACATCAGCTAACAGTCTCCCAGGGAACTGCTGAAACATGCCAGGTGCAGTACTTCAGATTTTGAATCTGTGTGTTCTGACATAAAATTATTCCTTAATATTTAAAATAATAATTAAATTGTAATGAAAGCTGAAATACATTGAAATTGTTTCAAAGATATATATAGTGCAGTTTATCAAACCCTAGGTATTGAAAATAACATAACTGTAAACAGGAAATGAAACATACTTCAATAAACACTAGGAGAAAGCTGGGAACAATTAATATATATAAATTAGCCATGAAAGTGAAATGTACTGCCTACACAGTGTTTTTCACTTTTTATTACACGCTGAAGGGTCGCAGAGTACACCATCACCATATGTTTGAAAACTGTCATGACTCACACAGAATAGGCTGATGAATAATAGTATCTTCCTTCATCAGAGTATAACACTGACCAGAAATCTACCCAGTAAATGGTTCCGTTGTGGGCAGCAATTTAACATGCCCCATATCCTTATAATTAACTACATAACCATAAAAATGTTACTGCCAGGTTTATCATGCACCAGTGCAGAAAGCACTCTTAAATATCTTTACAGGAAGGTTCACACATTTGTCATTTCCCATCCCACTCATTTTGCAACCGAAGGAGGTTGGAATGCTGTGTTACTGGCATTCTCATTAACTTCACTTATCTTCTTTCTCTTTGAATTTTTGGTTGTGAACTCTGTTGGGTAGCATCCAAAACCAAAGTTCATATTGTAAATAAGTGAGATGCTTTTCTAATTTACATGTAAACATATAATAGAATTAAAGTTGAAATGATATTGTTAATTACGTATGAAATTAAACATCGACTGCTAAGTGGCTCTTAGATAATACCAATAAATTATAGACTCAAGCCAGTAAGTAATAAGCTGCTTTGCTGCTTTTAGAGAAAGTGTGAACCTCATGATTCAAAAGCCTGAGAAAAATCTTCCTAAAATGGAAACCTGCCCTGTCCGTGGCAACTCTTCAGCCACATTCTCCCAGCATCAGCCTATTTTACTCAGTCCTATGGCAATCAGATTTATGGCTGTGACACCGTGGTTACTGTTAAGCACACCCAGCAAGTCTCCAGGTGTCACTGAATAGACCCCTCTTTTTCCAACAGCAAAAGCTGCACCAGGGAAGAAGCAGCAGAGGAGCATAGCAAATGAATTGATTTTAAGCATCTCTTGTCAATTAAAATTGCTCTGCAATATTCTATGGCAGAGCTGATTTTTTCCTTTGAAGTGAGCTTGAATTCTCTGATGCAAATTAGCACCTGTGGCTATTTACTCATATGTCATCTTAGTATTTTGTTCTGTTTTTCATGGTGGAATTTTTCATGAGGCCTGAGGAAACTGGGAGTTTTCCAGACATGACATTAAAAGTGAAGTATTATTTTGGTAAATGTGAGAAGAAGATTGGTAAATCCAGAAGACATTTTCTTACATATTCATTGGAATTTAGTTTCCATTTTGTCTTTCAATCTCATACAATTTTGGACAAATAAAAGAGTTTTCTACCTAAGTATTTACAGTTTCTACAGCTACTAAGGTCAGAACTGTCTTGACTTGGTTTGTTACTGTATGCTGTGTCATACCATCTATTTTCCATATGACACTCCAGAATCAAAAATCACTTGGAAAGCAATCAAGGCAGTCAGTTAATCTCTTTTGAAATTTGCAATTCATGGCTTTTGTCTTCTAATATAGCCTTGACTACAAGATCTGTTTTGCAAAACAACCCCTACCCTCCCAAAGACTCTAGACTTCTAATTATTCAAATCATACTAGAAATTAAAATCTGTAACTTTTCTGGAACCCTTTAAAAACAGCCAATGTATGCTACACACTGATCATCATATGAAAACATTTCCACAGCAGGGATTTATTACAAAGATGGGGCTAAAATTTGTCAACAGAAGTTCTTTAATAATGAGATATAAATAGTGACCTGAATTTCTTAGGATTCTGAAACTTGGGTTTTGCCTGTTGATGTGTTTTGGCTCAGCTGTTGAAAGTTATCACAGCCAATCCTGCAGCTGAATCGTATCAGCAGGTTCTTTGGAGGCAGCGGTGTGAACAGACTACTGCTGAATGCCAGCAATTCCTGACTGGCACGGGGGCTGCTGGAAACTCATGCCAGTCATGGGCCACCAAAGTAGCTTCAGGGCCACTCCAGCTTAGGCTGCGTGCTAATTGCCTCCTGGCAGTCTCAGAAGATGCACAAAGTCATTCTTGCTGCCTCCTGACATCTCAGCCCACCCAGGTCACAACACACCTGGGACCACCCCTAAGGATGAGATCCTGCATTCACCAGAAAGCAAAATCACTGTACCTTTCCCTGCAAAATATAAGAAACTCGATTAAATGGGTATCTGGTTTGAACTAGTAAAACATAAGCAGCTGTATGAAACAGGAACCATGTCTTCAGAGCATTTACGGGGCTTCTAGAACTGATTTTGACTATGGGTAGTACTATAAAATATTTCTCCTGAGTAAGAGCACACTTAAAAAGGGATCATGTAATTTTTTTGTCTTTACTATTTTAGCCAAAAGTACTGATTTTGCACTTCCACAGCACCTGCTATTTGAATTTATCAGTCAGTTAAATCTTACAATACTCGAATAAATCTTAAGCCATTAATGAATGCAAAGTCAAGGCACAAAGAAGTTATTTATATAATAATTAATATTAATTAGTATATCAAGATGATTACATTCAATGTACTTATAAACTCTTTTTAAGAAATAAACTAATAAGAAATAAAGTTGTGTTTGTTTCCAGTACTATTTTTTTTTAAAAATGAATGTGAATATTCAATTATGGGGTTATTATTCTGTGAACCAGTTTACAGCAATCGGTGGATATAATTTTTAATATGAAAATTATTCATGCATGTTACAGTTCCAGACATATATTATCCTTTCCTGAAAACATTTCAATCTCCCAGTCTTTATGCAAAAAACTGGCCCATGGGCTCTGCACGGGATGTAAATTAAGTTCTTGTTTCTCCAAATCTGCTTACCCTGTAGGATACTAATCTTGCTTAATGATAGTTGAAGCTAAAAATTGCAAGCAGAACAGTCCCCTTAAAACGGAGCCAGAAAGGGTCAGCTTCTAAATAAGAAATCTGAGTATTGAACTGGATTTTAATTTTATCCCTAAGAATGTCCATTTAAACATAGAAGCTATCTTCTCAGTTGTTTCTACCATTACTTTTATACTCCTAATGAAATTGAGAAATGCATTTTATTAAGATGTACAGTTCTTTATTAATCATATATAAAGGTGCTACAATCACTTCAACCCAACCTTTAGTTGGTCTGCCTCTCAATCCTCATTTGACACTTCCTCTTAATCCCCCCGCGTTCTATTGAAATTAATGCTCCAGTAGAGAAATTCAGTGAATAGCAAAACCCCAAAAAGATTATCAGAACATAACCACCCCAAGTCAATACAAACTATCAAAAATTATTTGACTATTACCAAAATACTGTTGCTTTATTATGCACTTACTGAGTGCATGAGACAGATTAAAAAGGCACATGCTGACACTACTAAATATGAAATGCTGCTCTTCCTTCTGACAGGATTAGCTAAATACCTAAATGAGAACACTCCCCTGTATTTTTCCTATACTCAGAAGATGTGCACAAAGCCACTCTTTGATCTATTTACTAGTTTCAGTTACGGTAGCAGGCCTTTGTATACATAAAAAATTTATTTTTAGTAGTCTGTGGCAGCAACTTATTTTTCCTTTGATGTATAAAGGATTTATGATCAATAATATCTGAAAGCAGCTGGCATTATTACAACTGCTCTGAGTAAAGAAAAAAAATCAAAAGTAATGCAACACTGGCAAAAATGATATGGCTGTTCAGAAAATGTAATTATCTCAGTAAATGTATGTGGCTTTGGTAACAAGACTCAAAATTTCAGATGGATTATTTTTAATAACATCCTTTCATAGTGGCTTTATTAGATGTTCTAAATCTGACCTCAACACTTACCTAATAGATAAATACCTCACTCCATCAATAGGTTTTAGATGAAGGGACCCAGCACTCCACACAGAATCTTAATGAAGGCAATGCCATAAAGGCATGAACTTTAACTACAAGCAGCTCAGAGCAGAATCCCAGCATGATCCACTGTATACCGATTATATTATTTTGGGGTGACCAACACTAAAATTACATGTTCAGAAAAGTTTTAACTGTGAATTGACTGAAGCGCAATCCAAACCTTCCCCCCATGCCAACAGCAGAATACTTCTATCTGCATGATGAGGCATATTAATTCAACTGACATCTAACACTTTTTCCCTTGGATTAGTTCTAGTGGTGAATCAATTTCCTGATCTGGTTCAGCAGGCAGACACAAAAATGTCTGTGTTAATAAAAGTGAGCAGCTGAGAAGATGAAAATGCCTCTTCTGATTGACCTCTACCCACTTAAGCATATGTAAAACTACCTTACAGACCTTACGCGCAGGCTGTTGGAACATACAGCTATCAACCACCAGTCCACTGGGGTTCTGGCCTCTGCCTTTCAGAGATGTTTTCTTACATTATCCAATCATTCTTTTACACTGGAACTATTTACTAAAGTGTGCATTCACATGGTGGTCAAAGCTTATATACTGTAAGATAGGATTTACCATAAAGCCCTGAAGAATTACATTACATACCCACAGTATTCTATTTCAAAAGTTTATTTCCCCAAAGAAACATGGCATTTTGTAACTTTTTAATATATACCTTTTACAGTAGTGATGCAGTAAATAACATTCACAAATAATATTTTCCTAGTGTTATCACCTCAAACACTATTAATGACTGTTTTCATTTACTAATAACAGTTAAAGCCACAAATGTGACCATTTTAGCCCCAATGATGATATCATCATTGTATGAAAGTGTGATCCGCTACCGTATCATTAATATTTATTTCATTTTGCAAAGGAATTATTACATTGATACTGACAAAGCTCTTCTTGCTCCAGCTGAGAAAGCCCGCGAATAAATCCCATCATGTTTGGACATGAAAAACAGGTCAGTGGCTGCGGAGCTGTTTCCAAAAGCAGAACCTTCCCTACAGCATAGCTTCAGGAAAACACACTTCATTTGACAACACACATTCTTTTTAACAGAATCCTCTTAGGAGGTACTGTATCCAAAAAAATCATTTAACTGTATACAGGGACAGGGAGAACATTCCAAGGAATGGAACTTCTTTTAAATTAAAGATACATGACATAACATTTTAAGACTTCACTTAAACTAACTTCCTTCCAATTGATATTACATACCTGGAGGCTAGAAAAATCACCCTCAGGCAAGTTGTTGTGAGTGCCGCAGAGAAACTGGTGAGAATAGCACATCTTTTGAAAGAAACAATCCAGTAGAAAGCAGTACGTATTAGTACTAACATTGTTCTCCTCCATACAGCCAACTATCAGTTCCCCTTTCTACCAAGATTAAGTGACTGGCAATGCATCTGTTTTACTGCTCAGCAGCTAAAATCTTTAACCATAGTCTAGAGTAACTCTTGTCCAAGGGGAGCACATTTCTTTTAATTAAAACAAAATTACCAAAGAACATCGTATAGCATTAGTAATTTATATAATACCATAAATCTTTATTAAAAATAGGAAGTAATCACACTGAAAGGAGGATCACTCTAAATTGATTGTATATATACTCACAAATCATATTTGTTCCTTCAGCCATGTTGCATTACTTATGGACAGCTACCGCCCCAGAGACACAACTGCTGCAAAATGAAGCATTTTTGTCTTTATATACTGATACGGTTGGTGGAGACATCATTCTCTGACCCGAGTTCAGGTACACCATATGCAATCGCCCATTATTTAGGAGCTATGACTCTGTGGTAAAAATGTGACAGCTGTGATCCATTCCATTTAACGTAAACGAGGAACAGCTTTTAACAGTTCTCTCAGTTGTGTTTTGGCTGAGAAATATTTTAGATATTCTTGGAATAAAAGGTAAATGAAATCTACATAGTGATTATAAATTAATGGCAACTTTTATTTACATAGTTTAACAGATTCAAACAATTATTACATTAGTCATTCAGATTCTGAACATCACTATAAACCACAAGTTTATAGCAGGCCTAGCTAGAGTTGCATTCTTC
Source organism: Strix aluco (assembly GCF_031877795.1). Lineage (NCBI taxonomy): Eukaryota > Metazoa > Chordata > Aves > Strigiformes > Strigidae > Strix > Strix aluco. Next base: position 120,535,503 of record NC_133934.1, on the reverse strand, counting down.
ATGGAGCTGTGATTAATTTCCCACATTTTTCTTTTTCCAACGAAGCCACCTCAGAGCTCTTGCCAGTGCTACTTGTCCCATGAGGTATGTGATAGTAAAGTTACGCTTATACCAATCTCTAGGATTCCAAAGCCAGGAAAATCATCAGCATGCAGAACAAGAACAGGAAAAAGGTAGACAATTACATTAAAATATCCTTTGGCATTGACAAATGATAATTCAGTGTTGACCTGCATTTTCTGTGGCAACACTTTTCCTGCCCAATGAGAGTTAAATAATCTATGAAAAGTTCTGTGTGAATATCCATATCCATGAACAGATTACATGTGAACTATAGGGCTACAACCATTGAGAGCTTAACTGTAAAAAAAGTTAAGGGATGGGTAGTTTTATGACCTATTGTATTTGAAATCAGGTAAGCTAAAATAATTGTAACCGCATCTCATGTTTCAGAAGTAAAGCTGATCATCAAGCTACCTAGAAGAATTTTCTGCCAGTGCTGTGCTATGGGTAAGATTTGTTTGTGCATGTATGAAGATGCACGTGTTGGAAAGGGCATAGTTGGTCACCTGTAAGGGTGGGAAAAAATAAAATCACACTTCAAAGACTAATTGTATAACCTAACACAGAAAACATTATGTTTCTTATGCAGTACCTTTTAAAGATGATGCCTCCAATATTGCTAAAGTTAGCCTTTGTATCTTTAAATAGTTTTAACAAAGCATGCATGGCTTCTGGAGCTAATTTAAGATATAGATCGGATAGTCTGTATCAGCCCTTTTAACCTCCAAGAACTTGCTTCAAATTCTTGCTCCTGTTACAAACTAAAGTAACATCATAATTTCTTTCTAGATTCTAAGAAGGATCCATCCCCCATTTTGTAAAATGCTGCACATGAAGCAACAGAGCATGCTTACTGCAGAACTACCACGAAATATTAAAACATTGGGATTTAGGTCTTCTCTTGAGATCTCTGTGGGAAACCCTGCATGTACAGATCTAACATAAACCTGAGATACTAACCTCTGAGTAAGAATAGTAGCCAAAATTATGCTGACAAGCAGCACTGAGCTACCCCCTCAAATAGCATGTTTTGACTTAACATGACAACATTACAACTGTTTCTTTTCCCCTTTCATGTCTCATTTCCTATATCCTTCTCAATTTTTTCTGCCTAGACTGTATTTCCAGTCTTAAGTACCCTGAACTAAATATTCATGGCATCTATGCACAGTCATTGCTTCAATTTTAACTACATTTTAGAAGTTGCAACACTTCAGCAGCCACAGTTTTCAGGCCAGCTGGCAACACTGCAAAAGAACATACCACTGAATGCATAAACAGATTTTTATAAATATGACCCCTCAAAATCACAGTGCCTTTAAAAAGCTCCACTGCTTTCAGGGCTGTGAAGTTCCACTTTGAAACTACAATGATGCAGCTGACACTACCTGATTTTACAAGGCAGAAACAAGGAAGGTCACGTTTAGGCACAAAGCCTGAACTCTCTTGCCGTGGAGACAGCACACTATCCCAAGGTCACTACAACAGTGGCATCTGGTGACCAGTTCCAAGATAAACTATTTGCTTTCTCACTCATCAGATTTATGGGCAATTTGAACAACAAACCTCTTGTTAACAATAGTATTTTACTTTCCATTTTTTCATGCTGTTGTTAAGGTTTATGGTGAGGTTTTCCCATCTGACCCCTTCCCCCATGGACAAGATGCACATATTTGTTTTAAATACTTGTTACAGTAAAATTGTTCTTACAGTACATTACGGTATATGCACAATACGTACAAAGAACCCTAAACCACAATTTTTTATAGATCAGTTAAAGTGATGGTAGAATTCTCGCTAGCATTACACCATCAGGAACACAGTAACACCTGACACCTTTGAGCCCAATAATCTTTCAATCCAATACAGAGAAGAAACTGAAGTTGTGGTTTCATATTCAGTGGGCAGTGCTACTGTAAATGGATTAAACACTGTCCTTCTCCAGCTTCCCATTCCTTCCTCACTTCTAGCCCTCTACCAAGCGTGCACAGATACATGCAGGGTCATGTGTGTTTGCGAGTCGTTTTTCAGTTGTTTCAGATTCCCAATCCAGTTTATCAAGTTGTTGTACAAACAGTAACACTGAAACAATGCAGTAGATGTTGTGAAGAGGCAGTGTGGATGTGGGCTTACCCAGTTGTAGCTGAGGTTCTACACAGGATGAGTTCAGGTATCATTTTACTAATGCTTTGCCACACAAAACCCCCTCAAACTCAAGGCTAATCACTTTCATTTTTACTATGTGCTTGTGACTAATAAAAACAAGAATACTAAATACAACTCTCATGAAACAATTTTCCTTTAAGATGAATCACATTTACTAGTCCTTATTTAACAGTTAATTAGAATCTGTTATATAGAAATTTCAACTGTTTTATTCGCCTATTTATCAGTTTCAATTAGCAGCATGAAAACACCCATGCCATAAGAGAAAAAATTGAGTGCCTGATCTTGTCTCTCAATCTCAGCCATGAGATTCATCTCTCCACTAAATCAACAATAAACAGTAAAACTCAAATGATAATGAAAATTTCTGTCAAACGCTAATAATAGCATTTAAAAAAATCATTTTCTAAAATGATAGTTTTAGATGCTGTTTTACCAATTATGGAAAAAAAATGTTCAAATTTTCTATTTGATCTTATGCCTTTCACTCAGACTATAATGTATAATAGGCAACAGAAATATCTTCTACATACCTGTTATACTGCATATGCTTTCTAAAATTTTTACTTAGAAAGTCCTTGTAAAAGTCAGCCATTTCTTCTGCATTCAGTGTTGCTTTCTGACCTGAAAATAAGTTTTGGCATAACAATGTCAAGATAATTCTTTGGATTGAAACACTGGGTTCAGTTGCAAGAGAGCTAGGTCTGACTCCTTCCTCCTACAAACCCTGAACAAGTTAATATGCTTTTATCTTCCAACTTTTTGAAAACTACCTAGGGAGCACAGCAGATTAAAAATACTGATCATCTTGAATCTGTCATAACTCTTAAGCCCTTATTACTTATGAAAGTGACTATCAGGTCTTAGATTATTTAAGGAACTAGTGAACCCCTATGAAAAAGTTCACAGATCTGGGAGTACCTAATCCTCTGAGTAAAATTAATCTCTGTGGGGCTGAAATCTAAACAGCACCAGTAAGAGCACTTAGTAACCTAAATTTCCCCCCTGAAGCAAGTCAATAAATATAGAAAGAACACTATCCTTAACTGACACCTTTGCAGACGTACATTGTTTTCTGTTGTTGATAAATTTTAAGTAACTTATACCAAAGAGTGTATGTTCTGAGATGTCAGATTTATTAACAATACAGTAGGCAATTACTTTGTGAAGCAGCAAGTACAAAAGAGGATTGAATATGCCACTGCCATAAGCAGAACATAAGAAGAAATGGATTCTTTCCACAGGACGTGAAAGGAAAACCTGTGGCTACAGTACAGATGTCGAATCCTGAGAATGAGCTAATATTCTCAACTCTACCAGATAATTCCTGTACAAACTTTCTGGCACTTCCAATGTTTCTAACATGAGAGTCAAATCTGAATGTCCCAGGGGACATGGATATGATGAAGGAGACGGAATTGTGATATTCAACTTGCTACTGTTCCAAAATGCACTTCAAAGATCCTGAGACCAATCATAGAAATGTAAATTATTGATCAGTTCTATCTGTCATTATTTAGAAATCTAATGTATTACAAAAGATTAACACACTATGGGATAAAATTTAAGACTATTTGAAGGTTGCCTACTTAACACCTATAGTTAATTTGTTTCTTCATACTGTTATCAGTAGAACTGATAGTAGATTCACTTACATAAAAGTACATTTTGTTCCAACTGTTAGTGTATGTTATTAGTCTTATTTTTATATATGCACACAACTGTATTATAGAACAGAGTTAATCACCACATGCAGGCAATGTAATTTTATTTTTAAGGGATGTACATGCTTACTATTTTTTCTTTTATTTCTAGGGTATAAAAGCAAAACAAACAAAAACAAAACCAAAATGTCAATATAAAAGCAGCATTTTCTAAACAACACAAAACTTAATTAAAATTATTTCTCAACCACACACTGGTCACTGGGATACAAACAGAAGAGAAAAATAATGGTCTTGATAAACAGGACGTCAGAGCAGATGCTTTACTAAACTCAAACTGATCATTATTCTATGAACAAAATGTTCAACCTCATGCTACAATGGCCAATTCACTGTTATTAGGAAGGCATCTTGTTTTCAGTTTCACATAATGAATTAGAGGGGCAACTATTTTACAGCAACTGTGCTCAGGCAAAGACAGGCAGATAGCAGCTGCTGTCTCCTCAGAAGTTGCCTTATTCTGCCTCAAGGAAAAATATTGTATTCACTGAATACACTATGGACCCGAAGCCAAAGAGCGTGACTTTGTCCACCCAACCGTAAGATGCACTCGAGGCACATGCTCTATATGTTTAGCTCAGCCAGCTCACTGGGTTAGGAGGTGTGAAAGCAAAAAGCCCTTCCTCCTCAGACTACAGAATGATTACATTACTTGGCCAGGATTTCAGCACATTCCCTCCAGCTGTGGGGAAGGAATTAGGGAAAGAACAGTACAACGGATGATCTGACCCCCACATGCACATCTCTGAGGAGCTCCTCCCCTCTTTTTTTAATCATTCTCCTAAAAACACTTCTAAATCAAGATTTACTTGTGACAGGACACAAAGAGCATAAACTAACAAAATTCGAAGTTAAACAGAATTCAGAATGCATCCTAAACTATAAATAAAGATCTCACTAACCTGTTTCATCTCTCATTTCCAGACCCTTGGCTTTCAGTCGTGAATAAATAAATTCTTCTTTCTCCTAAAACACGTTTTTCCACATTAGAATCTGATGTACTCAGTCCTTGAAGTTAACCACTGTTTTTAATCACATAGCAGTGCAGTGCTTAATACCCTCTGAAATAACAAGCATACTCATTATACTTGGAAATGTAAACAATATATTTTCCTGAATCCAGTGAGTTAGTTAAACCAGTAACTTCATCACTTAGATCCTGCTACATGCAGGCATCAATTAATTCATGCAAGCGTTTTACTGGAGTAAAGTTGCAGCTGAGATTCAGTATTGTTTGACAGGATCTGAACCTTCAGTTTATAAAACAAACTATGAAGATGTGATGTATTGTATAACAGAACTTGAACACAGAGAAAAACATAGCCTTAAAAAAATGAAATTACTCAGAAACAGAATAATTATTTGTACGTAAGTTTTTCAGACTTAAAAAGCAGTTCTATGGAATTAAAAAACAAGCTTTGTTTTTTCTCTGAGATCTTTGCAAGTTTTGTGAGGATATGATGATCAAAGATCATCACAAATGACGGTGAATTACTGAACCTTTACTGTTTTTCCAACAAAATTCAGTGTCTCCTAAGCAATGCCGCAATCAGGAAAGGCAACATACCATGACTGAAAAGTCCCCACTTGTAGACTTACTGGGGTACGCTGCCAGTGAAACAGTCCCTCGTTTACCCCTGGTGATTATACCTATTTCTCCCATTTATGACAGAGCAAGAAGAGCTGCAGGATCATTTTCAACAGCTGCTCTAGTCACAGACAGGTCTTTCATGTACGGTGGCTAAAACTTTATATTTTCAGTGCCAGATAGGAAAAAGGCAAATATGCCACTAAACAGCAATAAAATATACAGGCTCTTTAGTTTTGTACTTATGTTTAAAGATATTAATGACAAAAAAGTAATTTCCACAAAGACACCGTGCATATTAAAAGAAACGGTATCAATTACCAGCCAGTAGTGGCGGGTTGACCTCATGGAGACCAAACCCCCTCCCCGATTTCGGGTGGGCGGGCAGGATCCGAGCGGCACCGGCCCTCCGGGCTCACCTGGCGGAAGGCGCGGTTGTGCCGCGCCCAGAAGCGCTGGTCGCAGGCCTGGGCCTCCTGCCGCGCCTCCCGCAGCCGCCGCTCCAGGGGGGACTCCTCGGGGGACACGTAGAAGATGACCGGCCGCAGGTTGGAGTGCTTGTCGGGGGGGCCGATCCAGTCGTTATGGGAGTGGGCGGGGGGGCTGAAACCCAGGCCCTTGAAAATACAGGCAGAATTCATCATGACCACTTGAGAAGAGTTTTTGAAAACCACCCCGATTTGAAATAAATTCCAAAACTCCACACGCTCTCCACATAAGAGAGCGTAACAAGTTCAGAAATTATGCACATTCATCTACCCTGATGGAAAACGATGTGACACATTTAACATTTATTTAGAAACTAAAGAGAAGATAGACTCTTTTCTAACAGACGTGAATAATGGTTGGTTTTTTTTTTTAAAGCAACTTTTTTTTTTTTACTTTTTGTATCACTGATGTTCCACTTCGTTAAAATATTTAACAGCAAGAACTAGCAAGTAGGTAAGCCTTCTTAAGCGCTGCTTTCTTCGTGCATCCTTGTGAACACGCACAAGCGCGCAGCTTTTCAGGCCGGGTTTAGGGAGACCTGGCTCTAACAGCCCACAACGTACCGTTCCGCTTAGAAAAGCGTTTGGCCTCCTCGGCGCCCCACCCGCACGGCGCGGGAGGGCCCGCGGGGTATTTACAAACACCGGGGGCGTTGGAAAATAAATAAATAACGAGAGGCCGCGGGAAACGCAGACTTTTATCGGGCCGCGCCCGCCCAGCGGCGCTGTGAGGTACCGCGGGGGCAGCCCGGCCGGCCCCCCCCGCTCCCCCCTCAGGGCTCCGCAGGGGCAGGAGACCCCGCGGCCCCCCCCCCCCCCCCGCGGCAGGCCAGCTCCGGGACGCAAGAGCTGCCCCCCCCCACCCTCCCGGCCGGATTTACCGCGCTCTCCTGCCGCTCCCCGCGCTGAGCCATGGGGCCGCCTCCGGCTGAGGAAGAGGAGAAGGAGAGGAGGAGGCGGTGGCGGTGGCAGCAGCCGCCACCCCTCGCCAGCAGCCGAACCGCCGCCATCACCCGCCTCCTGCCGGCGGCTGGCGCTTTACGGCAGTGTCGCAAAGGCGAGGCCGCCCGGAGCGGAGCGCGGCGCTGCGGTCGGGGGCGGCGCCGGGGATGGGGCCGCGTCCCTCGGCCCCGCCGTTCCCGCCTCCGCCGCCGCCCGGCCGCGGGGCGGGGCTCCTGGGCTTCGCTGCCGCTCGGCCCGTGGCGCAGCGCAGCGCCGGGCCGGGCAGCGGGTCCTTTGGCCGGGGCGGCCGGCGGGTGAGGCGGCCGGGGCCGGTGGGGAGCGTTGCGGGCGCTGAGGGCGTTTGCGGGGGGAGGCGGTCGGGGGCGAGCCTCTCCTCGGGTGCCTACGGGCTTCCCCGGAGCGGCCCGTTGTCATCTCCCCTCCCCGCTTCGTCGGGCCGCATCGCCGCGGGGAGGTTGCTGCCGTGCAGGGGCCTGGAGGGGCCGCCGGGGGTGGCGGGAACTGAGGGGGGAGCGTCGGCTGTGGGGCCTGTGCGGGGGAAGGCAGCCCTGCCCTGGGGTTGTGGCACCCCGGCGGCGGTCGGGTTTTGCCGCTGTTTTTCTTCTGACCCTCGGGGGTCCGGTTTGTTGTGCGATGCCTCCAGCTGCAGGGCAGGTGGGGAAGTGGGGGCTGAAGGTTGTGGGTAAACGCTAAGAGCCGGTCGAGCGGTAACTGAAGCTTCACCCTTGCAGCTTGGGTGAGAGAAGGAAGTATGAAACAATAGAGGAGTCGCTATGAAATGTCAGCCAAGTGGTTTATTCCTATTGCTAGCGATATTTAAAATAGCTGTAATGCTGAAGTGCTTCAGGGTGTTGTCAAAGTTGTGACATGTGGTTGCATAGCACTTTATTAATCGCAAGTCTTGTTCTCACTTTCCTTGTAGTTCATCTGAAACTGGCCGAAAGAAGAGAATGGATATGGGTAACCAACACCCATCCATAAAACGGTTGCACGAAATACAGAAAGAAGTCAAAGAGATCGAACAACAAGTGGTTGTCTTCAGTGGTCTGTCTACTGATCGAGATTACAAGAAATTAGAAAGAAGTCTTACGAAACAGCTTTTTGAAATAGATTCTGTAGACACTGAAGGAAAGGGAGATATTCAGCAAGCCAGAAAACGAGCTGCTCAGGAAACAGAGAGGCTGCTTAAGGAACTGGAACAAAATGCAAACCATCCGCGCAGACTGGAAATAGAGGCTATATTCAAGGAGGCGCAGTCACTTGTGGAACGTGAGATTACACCTTTTTACAAAGGAGGTAACTGTATAAGTGACGAATTTGAAGAAGGTATTCAGGACATTGTATTGAGGCTTACTCAGGTGAAAACCGGAGGGAAAGTTTCTCTACGCAAAGCAAGATATCGTACTCTGACAAAAGTGTGTGCTGTTCAGGAGATTATAGAAAGCTGTGTAAAGCAACAGCTGTCCCTGCCACTCTCTAATGATGCACATCCTTCTGTCTCCAAAATTAACTCTGTAATGTGTGATGTGAACAAAGCAAGAGGAACTCTTATTGCGCTTCTAATGGGAGTGAGTAGTAATGATACCTGCAGGCATCTGTCCTGTGTGCTTACAGGCCTCATTGCTGATTTGGATGCTTTAGATGTCTGTGGTCGCACAGAAATAAGAAATTACAGAAAGGAAGTAGTGGAAGAGATCAATAAATTGCAGAAATACCTGGACTTGGAAGAAGAAGCAAATTCTACTCACGCTTATGATTTGGCACAAAATCAGTCCATTCTAAAAATAGAAGAGATTCGCAAGAAAATGAAGGAAGTTAATTCTTTACTTTTAAAAACAGAGAATGCTTCTGATTTGTATTTGGGATCCAAAGCAGAATTACAGGGATTAATTGCCCACTTAGATGAGGTGAGTCCAGGCAAAAACCCCTGTATTAGAGAAGCCAGGAGAAGAGCAGTAATAGAAGTTCAAACTCTTATAACATATATTGATTTGAAGGAAGCCCTTGAAAAAAGGCAAATGTATTCTGAGCAAACTGCTGCCGAACATCAGTCTCATAAAGCAGTTTGGACTGTTCTTGGAAACTTGTCCCAAATTCAGCAGGAGGTGATTTCATTTGATGGAAACAGAACAGATAAAAATTATATGAGATTGGAAGAACTTCTTACAAAACAACTTCTAGCGCTTGATGCTGTAGATCCACAAGGTGACGAGCGGTGTAAGGCTGCCAGAAAGCAAGCAGTAAAGCTTGCACAGAATATTCTTTACTATCTGGACATGAAAACAGATGAATGGGAATACTGAAACAGCCATGGCCTAACACAGAACAACATTTTTTCCTTTGGCACTTTATGCAGATCATTGGCAGCACATAATAAAAGTGGTGTGTTCTGTGCTTGCTTAAATCACAGAGATTGCATAAGCAGTTGACTTGGCTATATGTCTGCTATCCCACGCAGTCACCCACTTGCCATGGCAACTGTCAGTACACCATCAGCAATTCTGGTCATTGCTATAAGCAAAGAAGTGCGATTCTCTGAAGGATTAGCTTAATACGTGATCAAATGGCTTCTTTTTTTTTCCTGTTTTTGTTTTAATAACCTTGTGTAATGTTCAGTGAATGCAGATTTTTCAAAGATGCAGAAACTTCCTCATGGTACAGTACTGGCAAAACTAGAGGAGACTGGACATGAAAATTAGTATTCAAGCATGAGGCTCCATCCAGCAACTTCACAGCAGTCTGAATATACTCTTAATGTGCTGTTAGAACAAAGTATTAAGGGCAAAAAACCTGCTGGCCTTTGGGTTGTACTGGATTTATTCCATCCATCACACCTTTCAGCATGTTTAGATTTCTCGGTTAATGGAGCTATAATGCCAACTGCAAATTAGCATTTGCATAGGCAAAACCAATTATGTCTATTTTTTGTAATACCTGAGCCCTTTGATTTGCAAAAACAGGTCTTTTGTTGGTGGAAACTTTCAAATTATTGCTTTAAGGTACTGAGACTTGGAGAGGAAAATCTGTACGTATATACTGGCCAGATAAATGGGATTTCAAGGATTTTACACTGCCATCTGTAAACCCCTGAAAACTGCACTGAACTTTAGTGGCTGCTTAGGTGTCTTTTTAAACTCTGTTGTTAGATCTGGTTTTGACTTGTCTTTTCACATTCAGTGAAAACAGAAACAGAATTCACTTTGACGTGAATGAGCATTTTGGAATTATTTTTGTAAAATCACATAGCTAGCTACAAAGATGTCCCTAATGATCTAAAAGCGTGTTATATATTTCATACTGGTCAGGTGTGGCTTCAAGCATGTCTTGGAAAAGACTTGTGGCAAATGTCTCTCCTTGCAACTCATCACTTAATTGTTTTAGTAACTTCTTAAATAAGCTTGCTTGTACTATTGTATGCACCTACCTTTTTATTTGTGGCTGCTAGTGCCAATTACATTTCTACTGTAGCATGTTTTTTTGGCATTTTTTTGAGAGCATGGCATTAAAATTAATTATAAAGATATATTTAAGTATGGATACTTTGCACTTAGCTCTTTCATGTTGAATTAATGAATTATTGTTCTATAGATGATAATTTGCACCACTTTAAGGAGTAAAAACCAGTTTGGATGTTAAAATAAATATTTTTAGATCTATTTTTGACTGATTAGAGAAGACAACACTGTCTGTGAAAGACAAGTGCCTTTATGACACCACTGACTTGCACCATCGTCATATGTAGATACAGGAACTGTTTACTGGCAGCTTGATACATTTGTAATCTTTGCAAACTGGATTTCTCACATATATATAATTCTACTATAATACATGTCAAATTAGTATAATATGATAGGTGATGATGCTTGTTCTATAGAGTCCTGAGAATGAGCATCAAATTTGGGAAATATGGATTCTGCTTAAAAACGAGTACATTGATGTGGAGATGGGGGAGTTTGGGCAGGTCTTCTGTGCCTATTGCTACAAGAAGGAGAGAATATGTTTGCTCCATAACATGCTTTGAGATGTTGATGAAAGGTTCTGTAACTTGAGTGTGAATATATTTTGTTTGTGATTATACAGGTGATTGCTTTGCAAATTTACTTGCCAATTGAATACGGTGCCTGAGGCACGATTTGGCAATGGCAGAATGTTGGAGGATTCTCTCTGCTCCTTCAGAGATATAACCCCATTGAATTTATCTCTTCTTACATCAAAAAAAATCATTTCCCTAGTTAAAATTCCAATCTATATTTATGTATTATGTGGCTAACACAGAATATTAGTAGTTATACACCTGAATTATTTTACTCATTTCAAGCTTTCTGCACATTTGAACTGCAACTTCTGATTTGCACTTACATTTTTAGGAAATATAAGCATAGTGATATTACTCATTTTTCTTTGGTATTACTGTCAGGTCTGCAGTGGTTGTAGTTTGTTTAACAATTTAGTGTCTGTGTTCTTTGGAGGTTATATGTAACTTTATAAATGTTTGAACCTCTTATGTAAAAATGAGTAAGGATAGTTTTCAGATCTGTTCTATTTTAGATTTGTATGTCTTTTAGCTTTTCTGAGTGAATTGTTATGCCTGTGTCTAAGAAGGCAAATGTGTAAAAGTTAGTGTGATTTTGACTGAGTAGGGTTCAGTAGCAAGATATTACGTGGATTAATTTTTTTTCCATTGTTCTATACTAAATTGACTATTTAAATTTCATGGTAAAATCCTCATCTGGAATGGGATTAATTCACAGCTTTTGCATGAATGAAAGTAATAAACTACATATGCTTAACCAAAAAAAAAAAAAAATGCACAGATTTCTCAAAATCTTGCTTTTGTGCTGAAGAATGTAATTTCTCTGTTTTTTTGTATCCAAAGATTGAGGGACACACAACTTTTCTTTCTGATATGGCAGGCTAAAGTAATAAGCAAAATGTAAATGGACCAAATTTCAAAAGCCTGCATTTTAGTACTATACTGAAATAATTAACTTTTCTGTGTGCTGTGTAATCTACCTTAGAGCAAAATAAATTATTCGATATTTGGGAGAGAGGTAATCCTACATCGTGATTCCTATTTGTTAATTGTATTTCTTTTTAAACTAGTTTTCTTTCGTTATTTCAGTGTTTATTTTTTTTTTGCTTACCACTCGAAGTGGTTTTTCTACGTTGTTTGGAGGAGATTTTGTTTAAATATAATTCCTACTTTTCAGTTTAACAGAAATTAGTGTATGTGCTCCTTATGGTGTATATGTCTTGATTTATTGCTGCGTAGGATATGGCATTTGTATATAAAAATTCAAGATTAAATATTGCAGTGTTATATTCTTGATTATTAATAAAGATACATTACTACCTTTTACCAGGTATTCATTTGAATGTTATGCCCTGCTGCCTTTCTCTATTTATTTTTGAATGTGAGTTATCAGAATGTAAATGATTTGTGTCTTAGAGAAAGTGGTTTTATTAAACATAGACATAAAGCTCTTTTGTTTTTCCCTCTTCTTTAAAAGTTTGCTTTTTCAATGCTGTATTTATGAAAATAAAGTTCTTTGTGTGGAAACCACTCCTACCTCTACTTGCCAAATCTGGTGCCTTTTGGTTTTCTCTGCGTTCAACCTGGCGTTACAGTCATTACATCAGTCACTGCTTGCGTTCTTTCTTCAGCGATTGCTTTGCGTGCTCCTGGGCTTCAGTTGGATGATCGCTGCAAAAATGCTTGTGGCTGTTTTAAGATCTTTCCACTTTTCTGTTGAAGGATGCTGCCTTAACAGATGACTTGCAAAACTGAGGGTATGAAGTCTCCTCATGTGCAAAGTCGATGTGGATGAAAGAACCTTTAGTGGGAGTTAAGCTAATCTGGTTTTAAACTGTGTAGATGAGGCATGTTCACATGATTGTTCTGATGGCTCAGTGTGTTTTCTCAAGATGCAGTGAGCCATGTTATCGGCTCATTGCTGATGGAAGTGGGGAATTCTGTTTCTGCCCAGAAAGCTGCTGGCTTTATGCAGTTTGTGCTGCTTGGCCAACTTCTATGAGCTGATTTAGCCCACTAAAACAGGAGAGAACAAACTTCACAAAAATGGAGGAGGTAGTTTTCTGTGGGATTAGTGAGTCAAACTGGCTTGTAGAAAGGCGTATGGGCCAGAGCTACTGTAAAATGAAGGGGCGGGTTTTGTGGCCCTGAGTTAGGGAGCAAATTTTAAGATTTTCAGTAGCAGTAAGTCGTTAGATCAACCTTCTGCATAGTTAAATCTCTGGAGAAGTAAGGAAAGAAGGTGACACTATCAACTCCTACAGACAAGTGGGAATTTGCTGCTTCAGTAATGGGATATGATGAAGGCAATACAAATGAATCATGTACAGAATTTCAATTGCTCTTCTGTGTTACAGAGTAAACGTTCCTGCAATAAAATGCACAAGTGATCATGTCCAAGTACTATACACGATCCTGAAAAATCTTACCCAGAACACATCAGATAAGAATAAGGTTTATAAAGGTTGAACGTTCCTATAGGTAACAAGTTCACTGTATCTTCTTTCTCTCCCTTTTAACAATATAGCTTATTTGAAGGAAATAACATTCTTCAAAGACCATTAAATCATCTGGGCAATGGCCCAGCTCAGCTAGCTGCTGACCTGTTTGTCTTGATCAGCTGTTTACTTGTCAAAGGAGAGAATTTGCCTTGCTAAGAATTTTTTGGTGTGTGTTTGGGACAGGCAGATTTTGGTGGCTGAAATGGTTTAACTGGAAAAACTCTGTATTTTATTTCCATATAGGCATATCCTCCCCTTTGGAGAATTCTCAGCTGAGAACTTGAAGGATTGGAAGGACTTTGGTACTGAACTCATGGATCGAAGGCCTGGGGGTTTAAACTGGCTGCTAGCAGGAGACATTTAAATGGCAGGATCCGGGAAAACATTCCTACTAGAGGAAAGTGCTAGTAGAGACACAACCAAATGTTCAGAGCTGATGTTTTGAGTGAGTTCTGTGCCTGTTCCCCTGGTGCTTATGAGCTTTCATTGAGAAAGTGGATTTTTGGGGGAATATTCCCTGAAATACTGTCAGGCTTTCTGTTTTAAATGAAGCTGAGAAATTAAAGCTTTTGCTGCGCCACAGTGGGGCATGTCCTAGTTGCTGGCTGGTCTGGATATCATTCTGTTTTGCTACATGAAACAGTAACATACATAATGCTTTCAGTTATATTAGTAGGCACATACATGTCAGCTGGAAACTGGTCATTAACTGAAGAAGCTGTAGATGAGGTATGCTTTTGTTGAAGGCTTTGCACAACACTTACCCTTTCTCTCTGCAGCATTTGGTTCTGGGGACTGCCAAACATGAAGGCATGAGTTGCAGTGCTTGTCAGTTCAAAAATAATGAGGATCTTTTCCAAGTCTGCAAACTCTTCCTACAGGACATAAATTGTAGCAGAGTTTGCCATTAGAAATGGAAAAGCACAATGAGTTTCTTAATTGGGCTATTTCTCCTCAATTAGTTTTGCCAGACAAAATTCTGTGCTACAGGAGTTCCTTGTGAAACCTGTATTTCAGGTAGCTAACCAAAAGCATCTCATGAGGGAAGAAACACAATGACACAGTGCAGTGTCCTTAATAAGGTCCTGTCTTATTTAGCTCCCCAATTGTATCGACTCTGGAACAGATACCCAAAACCAAATCTGTGATCATGACCACTGAGAGGTCTACAAGCCAAATCAAAAACCCAAGGAAGCCGAGAGACAAGAAAGGCTGAAGGAAAACAAGCTAAAAAACTAGTAAAGTTGTCAGGCTGTTGTTTGACTGGTCTGTTTTAGTTTTATGACAGAAGAAAAGCAAGCAAAGCAAAGCTCCCTTTTGCCTTGTTGCAGTTATACCTAGTCTACACCCTGCAGTTCAACATTGTTTTCCATCCTAAGTGCTCCTCCCAGGCACAGTCCAGCTTCTAGCTGATGGGGGTTAGCCTTGGTGTGCCCTTGGGCAAGACAGTGCCACCCATCTCTAGGGATGCCATAATTACCGTCATACTCTCCGAAATGTCTGGTCATGGCAACTCAGCGTGCCCTTGGAATATCAGTGTGGCTTGCAGAAGACAGTGTGTGACATGAAGGCTATCTCCTGTAATAAACTGGTAATTGGAAGGGATAGTGTAATAACTGGTAGCAAGTCTAAGGTATCATTCGTTTAATTGTTTATGCTGAATTTCTTATTTTTTTAAAAAGAGAATTCTTTATAAATTGTTTTATTCAAATCTATCTGTAGCCTGTGATTGAATGCCTACTTCCTACCTTCCAGGTGCCTCATGTTAATACCACATGAAAAGGATGTTAATGAATGGCCTCTGCTCACTTTCAGACATCTAGTAAAAGCCAGGTTTCCCAGAACACTCAGCATCCCGAAGTTCCCACTGTGACAAGTAAGGCCATGTTTTGAAAAGGAGCCCATCCATAGACCCACGCACCCTGTAATTTGTCACAGACAACCATGGGATCATCCTTGCAGCTAATCAAGCTGCAACTTAAAATGGCTTTGCCTCATTCCTCCAGTGAAAGGTTGTTCCAAAGCATCATTGCTGTGAGGATTGAGAAACCTTCTAATTTCCAGCATAAACATATTAATGAGAAGCTTTTCTTCTCCCCTAGCGTGTAGTCTAGAATATATTTATAGGCCACAGCTGAATTGCCTCTCAGCTCCTGTTTTGCTTGGCTAATGAGCAAATACACCCAAACAGGCTGAGCTCCTTTGAAAATCTCTACTCTCTGAATCCAAAGCAAATCCTTAATAGTATTTTTCAATTTTTTTCAGAAGTTTTTCCAGTTCTGAACATATCTAAGGCTAAAACTTCCAACCTGAAGTAGGAGTCAGTACAGGTACATTGTTTGATGCATTGTTTCAAAGGAAGTCTAAAAAACCGAGTATCATATCTGTATCAGTGCAGTTGCAAAAAACTGAACTGTATATTTTTAGTACTTTCTTCATTGCATTGTCTACATGCCCAGCCTGCTTTGCCGTTCGCATATTCTCGCAATCAATAATTTTGAGTGACCTGCAGAAAGGGAGTGGAAACATTTTCAACCTCTGCTAGGTTTTTTTGCATCAACAGTGCCGTGTTGTTGTTTGAAGGAACCATGTGTGAGTGTTTTAGATCAGAAGCTATCACTGATCATTTCACTTGGCTGAAGTATGAGTTTATTTAGGCAAGTGCAATAGTATTCAAACTAGATTAAAAGCTTTCCCAGGGAGAGTCCACCCCAATTCATGACAAAGATCTTTGAAATCATCCATTAAAACAGAAGACTGCTTATGAAGTGTGGCCTTAGTGTAGAAGGATGATTTACACTGCTATTATAGATGTGCTTTCAAATTTGAATTATGAGTACTAAACTCTTAAGAAAAAATATCTAATAACCTACAGAACAATCTTGCTGAACATATATACACAAGCAAACATTCATATGGTATGTGTGCCATGGTTTTCAACCTTTCTCAAATTATAAATTCAAAAAAAATACATAAGGCAAATTAAAATCTACTGACAACAATTGCCTTTTGGGAGCTTCTAAAAGTATGCCAGGGATCACTGGGAGTCTGCAGAATGCTAGTTGTGAGGTGGCTCCATGCAAGGTTTAAATAAGTTTACAGCAATGAGGGCAAATAATCTTTAAAAAAAAAAAAAAAGATTACTGAAATGCAGTAAAGCCAGCAGCTGCTTTGGGAAGCCTCAGAACAGCTTCATTCCAGCTCAGTGTTTTGGAACATTTCTCAGCATTCCTGTTTTCAGAGCAGAAGCCAATTTATTGTCTCTTTTATTTCTACAGAGCTATTGTGTTTCTGATATATTTTGTCCCTGTTTTTCATTATAACCCTTTATTTCAGTTTTGTGGCAGATTTCTTAATTTCTGTTTCTGGCCCATCTTGTTCTTCCCAAGCACAAGTTGCTTCCCAAGTTACTAATTCTTTTGTGGACACTGTTTCCACCACAATGGCTGAGTTCTTTCTCTGTCCTGGTGCAAACCTTACAGCTTACATTCAGGATGTATTTGTTAGTTGATGTCTCTGGCAAAGATCAGTTTTACTTGGTTGGACCTGGAGACCCTGAAAAAATACATGCATGCCACATGAGCTCCTCTGTCATGGATCTCTGGGACCAAGGCTCTGGTAATTGTGAAGAAACTGTTTAAACTAAGATACAAGACATCTGGGAGGGCTTTTATGAGCTTCATTACTGGTACAGAGAAAGAGGACATTAGGAAGTTGCAACAACAGATAAAAAAACATGAGAGGATAGAAGAATAGCCAACACAGTGACTAAAAAATGCTACTGCTGATATACTCAACTGATGGCAGGGGTTGGAGGACAAGATAGAGAATGGGATGGGGTGCCAGGAGCCAGCATGACAGCAGGACAGGACAGGTCCAGTGACAATATCCAGGCTCCAACAGGAGTCCGGATCACCAGACAAGTCTGGTGATGAGGCAGGTCTGAGGTTAAACCAGGAACTTGGCCAGCGAGCAGGTTGGGGTCAAGGGCCACAGTCAGTGAGTCCAAATAATCAAAGATGACAATAGTCAAAGATTACAATATTTTGGAGAGGTTTTGCTAAGCAGTTATAGCGTGACTGAAGAGTTGGTAATAGAAGATATTCAGGGATTGAGTCAGCATAAGGATAAACCATGGGAAATTTGTTTTTGATCTCAGCTCATACTGCTGCATTCCTATAAATTCAGAGAGCTGTTCAGCAAAGTCAGCTGCTGAATATCTGAAGGACCTGAGCATGGAAAATGTCTGGACTTTCAGTAACTATGCAATTTCTGATCATACAATGACAGCCACACATGAGCACATCCACCAGTTCATGATGCAATTGCATTCCCACTTGCTTACTATGGGATGACGCTATATAGGATGATGCTATATGACTGAAGACAAGCAGATGCAACATTTATAATTAATGCAGGGTCAGTTGACTTTGACTCACAGAAGCTGCCCAGAACTTCGTGTGGAAATTTGAGTGGACACTGCAATATCGCTTTCAGTTTTGGCACTAGCTCACGGAGAGCTTTCTGGAGTATTTCTACACAGGTATCCCTACAGTATGGCCACAAAGAAGATGAAGCTGTTCCTACAATGCACCAGAGATGGTATCTCCAGTACAGAAAGGGAAGCATTACTGTCATTGCACAGGGCAGTAGGGAAACCCCCTTTGAAATATATGCAGCAAAATGAAAGCTGAAAAAAACCCATGAGATTGCTCTCTCTAAATAGTAGGGTAAGTATCAAAGATGAAAAAGCAATTACTTAAGCTAATGGATGGTGTGGGCAGAAATACAAATGGATATGAATTAGCCAGACTGGAAATGAGAAGAGACAATTTCTGAAGGAAGCTATATGAGATGTTGCCTTGACCTGATTACCCCAAAGATACCTTTGAGTCCTTGTGTATCTTCATTCTTAAGTCTTCTGTGGATGTGCTAGTACATGTCATTATTTCTATTTAGTTTACTCTTCTTTGGAAATTAATGCACCATCCACTTTAGAGCAGCTGTAAGGGTCTGTTAAATTCTTACAGACAAGCAGCCATGCTATGATGGTAATGTGCCCAAGTAAAGCCCTCAAAGTGCCCTCAAAACTTAGGAAGTGTACTTTAACTTAGGATGTGCACTTTAATTCAGTTGCCCAATGCATGCAGGTTGTGATTGCCCCTTTTTTAACAATGAATGAAAAGTTATTCAATATTTCTTTTTAAGCTCCTTATTCGATATCTGGGTTCACATTTATATTATTTCCTGCAAATAATATAAATCCTGCTCTACCTATACCATTACTAATTTCATCACAGTCTCAGCAGATTTCACTGACATTGATGAATTCGATTTCAGAGTACCCCGAGAGCTCAGGTTGTGCTATTCCTTGTTCCTAACTGGCTTTGGAGACCAGTTGGTGTGAGAGTTTGCACTATACTTAGTACACAGAATGTTAAAATTTAGATGGGGACTTCTAACATGCCTTCATTGACTGTGTGGCAGCATACTTTTCAGGATCTCACAGCCATCAGATGAAGGCATTTTTAATAGGAAGCACAGAAAGCAGACATCTGGAAGGCACTAAGTCACAAAATCAGCTTGGGAGGGACCTAAGGAGATCATCTCATGAAAACGTTTGCATTATGAGAGGATTAATATCAACAGATATTAATATCAACAGATCACGAGTGACCAATATTTGTGTAACCTTCTCAGAGAATCCACATCCTCTGCAGGTAGCCTGTTCTAGGTCTTTACTACTTCTATAGTTAGCAAGTTTTTCCTATCAGCTTGACTCTTCTTTTCATCTAAAGATTTAAATAATACTGTTTTTTTTCTTCTTACTCTATCCCCATGAATCTGGAGAGTAATTAATTAATCACTAGTAATAAATAACTAATGCCTTATTATTCACAGAAAATAGCTGTTTCCTCAGCTCCCCTTTTAGCATTTGCTTTTATAGATTAAGCACCCAAACAGCTTCAGTATTCCATCACAGGATACATCACATGTTATTTCAATTTCTGTTGCTGAGGTGGCTCTCCCATAGATGCTCACCTATTTCTTGAAGTGCTGTTCCCATAATTGGACACAGGACTACAGCTGGGGAGTCATTAGCAATTAGTAGCATGGCATAATCACCTCTCATATTTTAGCTATTACAGTCCTATAAATATAGCCAAGGACACCTTCTTTGCAAGAGCATCACACACAGTTGACTCACGTTCAGCGTATGATCCTGCATAAGCCCGGGCCTGTCTGATCCTACACATCAAGTGCAGGACTCATGCCACTGGCTTCTGCCTCTGGCCTGCCTGCAGCTAGGGCGAGAGCATGTATTTACAGTGCTGGGCAGAGCCTCCTGCCTGCACCATGGCTTCGCATGCCAGCCACAGCTGGTTGCCACTGTCTGTGATTCACTGACCAAGGCTGTGCCAACTTCCAACCAGCCCCCCGAGAAGACAACTGCTCCTGTTGCATCCTGGAGCTGTGCCTGCTGCCCCTTCATGTGAATGGAGGTGCCAGATGGCTCCTGCCCAGCCAGGCATCTTGATGTGCTGCTAACTTACGTGGATGCTTGAAAACCCTGCAACCACCAGATCCTTTCCTGTTCCCCTTCTGATCCTGTGACCTTCTGAAAGTTCAACAGGCAGGAAGGACTCAGATGGAAACTTCCCTGAATTCTCAAGGTTGGCAACTGGAGAGAAGGTCTTTAGCTGGGGGAGGACGCATATTTCAGCTACTCAATCTGAAACCTCCCGAAGAGGCCTTATTCAGAGATGTTCCCAAACGTTTTCTGAAGACAAAGTACTGATTAGAGAGCTCTAATAGGGCACTTAAAAAGATCTCCATACTCACTAGAAACACATAAAAATCTTGGCTCTTTTCATGTTGCTGAGCCTTCTCCTGATTCCCACACCCTTCCTTAGTTTTACATGTTCAGTAGCTGAAAATAGGAGTGCTTTCTGCTTTATGGCATGCTAGTCTTCTCATGCAATAAAGAGCACCCTTTCCCTGGGGTTTTATAGGCTTGTGTAGCTCATTGACAATGAACACATTCTCTTCCACATAATCTGGATTAAAGTAGACAGTGCATTGCATCACTTTCATTAGTGATTGCCAGGCTGTGTTTTAAGGTGAAGCTTTCTCTGTGTACTCTGTATTTCTGATCTGTGTTCTAGCTTGGAAGGGAATAATATTTCAAAGTAAGAAGATAGATGTGGGTGGTGATCATTACCACAGGCCTGGGAAAATCTTGTTTTGATATCTGGCCCTTGAGTTGCTGGTTCCTGGGTTAGTGATTAGATTTTTCTATGTATTGGTTAAATACCCAGCACAGTGAGGAGTTAGACTGGTGACACTGGGAAGTAGCATAGATGGCTGTGCATGACTTGAGTAGCTGCCTCAGTCTGAACTCATGACCTGAACTGGAGTTTCCAGACTGACTTCAGTGGCCCACCTCGTCTCCAACCCTGGGTGCGTCTGGACGAAGGCACTGCGAAGATAAGCCACCACAACCAACAGCAGAGCAACCTTCCCCAGGAGTAAAGCAGTTCACAGATCACTGACTCTGTTATTAATATGATTTTAAAATGTAAATATTGAGATGTTAGCTTTGCTCTCTCCAAGGCCCTTCTGTGAGACACACACCCTCCCGTACAAACACCCACACCACAGTCCCTACTTGTGATTGCCAACCTTATCTTAAACTCAGCCTCTCCTTCAGATGAAGTCATCCTTTAGGGAGAAGCTCCTTCCCTGGCAGGTCCCCACCTCCCGTGGGGATGCAAGGCTGTCAGCCCACCTGAAGAAACCAGCTGACACATGAGTACAGGCAACCCCAGCTGTTGTGCAACTTGTATGGATGAAAGCTACCCCTTTCCTCGTATCAAAGGATTAAACACTTCATTTCTTTGCAGCACACACTTGCATACTTCCAGCCATTGTATGAGATGCTGGGTGTGTTGGGAGTGTCTATTGTCTGTGTGGACCACTGTTCTTTCCTTCAAGACAGCAGATCATTCTCTGCTGCAGGTTGTCTCATCTCTCCTCCTCCCTGTGGGTGGAAAAAACAGCTTTGGCAACACCTAGCAGTGTCTTGTGCCACTCCTCGATTTTCTTTCTGATTTGATACTTGCTGTGACTTTCTAATCTCACCAGGTTTGTTCTGCTTTGAAGCACAAAGCCACATGCTCCCTTAGTTGCGGTGTTATTGCAGTTTGATGGAAGTAGGTTTCATTTGGGAAGGAAGGGGGAGGGACGGTACCAGCTTTCTATTTCTGTATGCTGCTCCAGATCCTCTCTCTCCGCCATGCACGGTTGCTGCCTTGCAGAGTGTGAGAAATTCCATTTCTTCTGTTCTCTACTTACCCATTTTGTCTGACATCCTCCTGCACTTGGGCACCAGACTCGTGCCTGGTCCCCTAAATCTCATGAAGGTCTTGAAAGAAACAGGGCACAACCTAATCTGCTGTTTTCTATATATAACTGAGTGCATGACACACTTCCCAAAATATGCTGCAGTACTTGGTGGCTGCTGCCTTATCATGAGGTGCAGAGTTCCTCAGATTTTATGAGGGCTTTTATCGCTAACCTGACTTGTCACTTTTCTAACTGAAAGCAGCAGGGCTTTGCCTTCTTTGTTGTCTTCATCTTTTTACAAAACAGCTAGCAGAACAAATAAAATAAATGTAGTTTAATGGCATTTTGGCAGTGCAGGAAGTCAGAGGGATTATTGCCTGTGGATTTGTAGGGAGCACGATTCATCACTTAGCTACAGAACGCAGCTCTGACTTTCATCTCGCAACACATGTTTGCCCAAAGCTATCAGGGATGCAATCTTGTAAAACCTTCATCCCCTCCTCACTTCAGGTGGTCTGGCCTGTGCAGAGGGAAAGGACAGCCTGTCTGCTCACAGTTCCAAGAAAGCACTGTCAGATGTTTATAGGGTGCTAATATGTCTTCAGCCACTGGTGTTAAATTCCTGAAGATGTGAGGCTGTGAGGTGTCTGATAAACCTCTCAGACAGGACTCTGCTGCTGCTTTCACTGAGTGCCCAGTGAAGAAAAAGATCATGATTTTGCAAAAATGAAACCATAAAGTGGAAGCAGAGGAATGTGTCTGCATTTTTCAGACAGAGTAGCTTTCTTAAATACAACTCATCAACATAAATGTTGGCATGTAAGGTGTTTTTTAAAAGCCCTTCACAAATGTAAATAGTAGGAGAAGCTCAGTGAGCAAGGGGAGGTTTAGGTTAATAGAGTTCCTTTGAAAAAATATCATGAGACTAATGCTTAGCCAGCATTTTTTTTTTTGTCTCTAAGTTGTTTCCAGCTGCAGAAATGCAAACTCTATGACTTCAGCCAGCAAAGACATTTGTATGTGCAAACCCATGCACAGGAGACAGCATGAAAGGCAAGATGCTAACTGCATCACAACTTGCTTAGAAGAGCAAACACTGCCTGAAGACCCAACCTAAGCCAGCACTTAACAGCTGAGCACACCCCATACTGATGATAAAACAATTTAAGATTTACCTTTCAATGGCAACAAAAAAGAAATATAACCACAGCCAGAACAGCAATGGACCGTAGGAAGTCTTGGTGAAAAATTTGATCTGAGTGCACTTTGATGTGCACTTGTGAAGTCCAACATGCTGACCCAGGGGTTTCGTTCTTCTGGTCATGCTGGTTTAGCATATGGAGAAGGGCAGCACTTCCAGGAATTGCTTTCCATCTTGTTTTTATAGCAAGTTAAGCAAATGAAGGCAATTTCAGGCCCTGCGATAGGCAGTGGACCACACCCAGGGCACCCTTCCAGCTCCTCGTCTGCTCTATCGCTGGCAAACAGCTCCACACTGCCAGGCGTGAGTGCAGGCCCTTCAGATGAAACGATCTGGAGCGGAGCGAGGGCTCGTGCCCCAACACACCAATTAGCCACAGGGTAGGCACCATCTGGAGCCCACGCAAGGACCAGAGCGAACACCCAGCAGCATCGCACTGGCTGGCACTTTGTGGGTCACTGCCTGCTGAACCTGACTATTGCAAACACCACTTTGTACAAATCCCCTCCTTAAACTCATTAAGCCTCATCCCAAAATGGATTTTTTGCTCGCAGTGCCCCGTTCTCAAACCTCCCAGCTAGCTGCAGTCTCACAGTGTCCTGCCTAGGATTGCTGATGACCAGTTTATAACCATTTGTCCTTGTGCCAGCTTTGTCCTTTAGCTTCAAAAGCATGTCCTCCCCTGGGTAGGTTTGTGCTTACATGGCAGCCCTCCTCAGCATGGATTGTGCAGGGTTTCCTTGGGGCCTCTGTCTTCAGGCATGTGAGCAGCACATTTTGCCAGCCTGGATGTGCCAAGGCTGTTCCTCAATAAAGAACTTTCTTGCTGTTTCTCCAAAGGTGTCTCATGCATCCTCAGAAAGAGTTTTATCTGTGCATTAATTCGTTCCTGGCTGCTTTGCCTACTACAATCTCTGGTCTGTCTCTGTTAGTTCAAGCCACGTCACACCAGTCAACCGAAGCGCATTAGTCAACACTGGCATGGAGGTGTCCTTGCTCTCCTCTGCGTCCCTGCTGCTGCCCCATGGAAAGCCCAAGCCTTGCTTCCCGTTCAGCCCTCTGTGACACCGACCTGACTGCACACAGCTACTGATGCCCAGGGCACTGAGAAAAAAAAATCCTGTCTCTCCTTCACAGGAGGCTGGAAAACTGCCCGCTTTCTCTGGAGGTGCTGAATATAAGCTGGTAGGTGTGAGGGGTGCAGATGCTTTAACAGGAATGTTGTTTCACGAACCAACCCTGCTGTGTGGAGACAGCTCCAGTGTGTTGTGTTTGCTGTATTTGGGTCAGAGTGATAAAAATAGGGTTGTACAGGGCTTACCGCAGAGGATGTACTGCCATCACACATGTACCCGCTCACAGCACCATTCAACATTCATTTCCTCTTGTTGATATTGCACTCACTAATTTTTTACCCCACTGGTGCGCACCCTCCCTAGAGCAGTATTTAATGCATGAGGGCTGGATTTCTGTTCTGACCCTCTTTGCAGCACACCATGCAGGTACCTGGTACCCTTCTGATGAGGTAAATCCAAATTTAGGAGCATTTCCTTGTGAAGCAAATGACTTTTCCTTTGATAAAAAG
Organism: Strix aluco; assembly: GCF_031877795.1. Lineage (NCBI taxonomy): Eukaryota > Metazoa > Chordata > Aves > Strigiformes > Strigidae > Strix > Strix aluco. The sequence goes on along the minus strand of NC_133934.1, from coordinate 120,510,845 downwards.
CACCTGGCTGAATATATATGAGTGATGGTTTCTTTCTAGACCTTTCTCAGAAGCAAAAAGCAGCTGTTACCCTTGTGCTGAGTAGTCTTAAATGATATAAAAGTCTAGCAGCTATCGATCTCTTGTAGTTAACTCCACAAATTTTGCCAGTAAGCATTTTTTTTTTAACCTCCTTAAATAAAAGTGAAGAGGGGAGGCAGCAATTTTCCACCTCTCTGCCAATGCTGGTCTGCCTTGGGGACCAGGCAGGACAAGTGACAGCCAGGCCTGACAGTCCTCTGTCTTCAGAACAGCATGAGATGGTAGAAGGTCCCTTAGCACGTTCATTCCACCTGGAAGGGGAGAGGGGGGCATTCACGCTCCTGCTGCAGGCATCAGCATGGTTGTGGCTCAGGGCTCAAGAGGGAAATCCAAATTCCCTGCATAGCCACAGAGCTTTTTAGAGCTCTGGTCTTAGATGCTCAAAGCAGACTGGAAAAGGGCAGTCATGGTCTGGCAGATAACTGCTGGTCCACTTGTTTCCATGAATGTCCTCTGCAATGTCACAGTCTCTCTGCTCTGGGTTTTTCTTCTCTGAGTGATGACATTATTCATCATGCAAGCTGTGGCTCCAGCCATAACCATGCTGTGTATTTGCACCTTTGAGTGCCAGGTAAGGGAGACTGGATGAACGGAGAGAGAGCACAGCATCGTTTGTGTGGTTGGGATGGAGATGAAACAGATGAGGACTGGTGAATGTCAGAGGAGAATGGCTCATCTTCACCTTCTCCCTCTGGTGTGCAACCAGGTGACATTGGGAAGGAAAAACAGCCTTCCTGGATTTTTCTCCATGGCTGAAATCTGAAAGTATTTACATTTTTTTATGCACTTATTTTGAGGAATAAACTAAAGGATATCGGTGGTGCCTGTCCTCTGCTCTACGTGTATTATTCTTTGCAAATTCAACTGCTGACAAATCAGCAGGCTAAGTCTTGCGGCCCTGCCTCCCTTCCCGATGACAGCAGTGGTGGCAGCCATAGCAGTAAGCAGCTGCTAGCTTTCACTTGCACTTCTGCAGTCATGGATCTCAAAATGTTTCTGCGTGGGCACTGCCATCACCTTTCTTTTTCAAGGAGGAAATCACAATACAAGCAGAGAAAGTGATGGGTGCAATCCTCCATGGTGTGACCCCATGACCCTTTGGCCCGCAGGTGATGGAGGATGCTCCAGGGGACTGGGGCTTCCAGCGACCTGGGACACCAGGGCCCTGGCTCTCCTGGGGGTACTCTATCCATGCAGATGGCAGCCCCAGCAGATGGCCTTTTCTGTTGTTCTCTGCAATGAAAAGGGAACTCAGAAACACCAGCTCTGCACAAAGTAAAGCTTTACCCCCATGCCCTGAGCTGCACCAGTACATTCATGTTTCCCTGAATCCCACTACTGGCATTTTCTGCACTGTGCTTCACGTGAGGCAGTCCAGACTTATGCCTTACAGGTTAAGTCCACTTTTTATCCGCTGTATTTTCCACGCTAAGAGCTTTCTGTCTCCTAAGCCCCTGAGATAAAGGTTTGCAGCAATTCCTCAGTACTGCATACAACCAATGTAACGTTCCCTCTTGTTTTGAGACAATTCCCTGGAATGCTCAGGAGTCTTGAATTAAGCAGCGAAATCAGTGGCAGACACGACAGATGCTTTTCACCATTTAATCAAGGTATTTAGGTCCATGAGAATCACACCCAAGCAAGCCACCACTCTACTGAAACCCTGGGCCCCTCAGCCTTTGTCTGCTGCGATATTTCTAACTCCTCCCACAGCCCTTTCAGCCAGCCTGGGGCTGGGTGAGAAGAGCTGCTTGGGGAGTTAGCACATGCCCCAGCAGCCCCAAAGAGAGGGTCTGCATCCCAGACACCAGTCAAGCTCAACCTTGTGCTGGTGGCGTGATGGCTGCAGGGCTCTATGGGGCCCTTGGGATGCTTGAATAAGCACAAACTCTGTCCATGCCTCCTGCCCTTGTACACTTTGTACAGGTTATCGGCTCATCCACAGATTTTTCAGAACTGAGGATTAGCAGGAGAATTGCTAAAATAATTTATGAACTTGTTCTGTGAGCACATTCATACCCCTGCAGCCAGTGATTGCCTTTGCAGGCTACCTCAGCCACCACCAGCTTCCACACGCATCTTCCCCTGTTTCTGTTTCACCTCCAGTTAAGCCAGGGCTGTGGCTTTCAGAGACGCCTTGCGGCTGTTTGTGTGAGCTAATGGAAAGGAGTGAAGTCAGTTATAAAGTCAGTCCTCACATGGCTGGTACTTGCTTTGGCCTGCATGAAGGACACAGTATTTCAGCTGGCAGGTTTGTTTCTGATGTTGCTTTGATGAGGAGCAAACACAAGCCCTCAGCGAGTCTGTGTCTGAGTGAACATGCCTCCAGAAATGCCAGGGCACACCATGATGGGCTCATCTCCTCCCTTCCTTTGCCTCCAGGCACCTATTAAAACCTCAGGATTTTTGAAGAAGAACAAGGTGTCAGGTGGTAGCTCTGCTGGTCACGCTCTTCTCAGAGGCGACATGAAAGTGCTGATGCATTGCCAAATGTTTTGGTGACCTTGGTGAGGGAGGATGGTGACCAGTGATACTATGACACATTACTGGACATTGATGTCTCCCAGTACCTCCTGAAGATTTTTGCTAGCTGAGGAAGCTGGACTACTCAATACCCATTTAATTAATCTCTGAGCATGACACACAGCCCATTTATTTTTCTTGCTGGTAACTCTACGTGATGCAGCATGTCACGAGCTTGAGTCCCAGCAGATACATGTTCATGTAACAAGGGAAAAATAATTCTCCTCTGCTGCAGGGATTAGTGTCAGAGACTCTGGCTTGTGTTGTGCAGGAGTCACACCAGAGTGCTGCAACGTTCCCTCTGGTTTTCACAGTCTGTCAATCATGTCTGGCAGCGTGAGAGTAACTTAAGCAGGGTCAGGAGGGTAGGCAGTGGATGCTGTTAGCCTTGATCTACTCTGATCCTCGGGGACCTTGCTGAGGGGGACCCCCAGCAGCAGGAGAGTCAGGGAGCAGTTCAGCTGCCCTGTCTTCATCATGTGCCTGGCCACTGGCTGCATGCTGCAAGTGGTTGCTCACTCCCTCTTGCACCATCATGTTGAAATCTGTGAGGTTAACCATTGTCCCCATCGTAAGGGCACACTGAGTGTCCTTCCAGGCATGTCCCAGTGCCCCTTCACAGGCTGTCCCTGAAGTTTTCAGACCACAAAGGACACTACAGTGCGTAGCAGTTAACTCTGAGCGGCTGTAAAATCAGGCAAATATGAAGTGAAAATTGAGCAGAAAAAGGTATTAGGTCAGGAATTTTCCAATCAAAATTGGTCAAAACATGCAGCAGAAATGTACAAATGATCCACTGTGATCCACTGTGCAAATGTCATTGTATTCATAGGACCATGCATCCATAGGATGACAAAGCAGAAATAGCTTTGATAATAAATGCAACATTGTACCTGAAAAAAATCTTAGGAGTGTTTTCTGTAAGAAAATAGAAGGACGAGGTCTCCTGGAAGTTCATATTTTGTCTGTCTATCTCAGATGTGCTTTAGGGAAGCAACCGAAAAAAAAATGCTGTTTGAGTAGAGGAAAGGTCCATACAAGCTCAGTAAGAGCTGCAGCTTGACCCAGCTGGATGAACTGGCAGCTGCTGTTAATGAAGAAGCTTTGCTTTTGGATCATGAAAAGGGGATCAGCTCTGATGTACAGGTTGGAGGAAGGTTTTGCAGGACAGCTAGTGTGATGAGTAAGAAATGTGCCTACATTAATGGGGATTTTCAAAAGGAAAGGGTGTTCTATATGGTCCCCAAAGTTTGTTTTGTCAGCTGGATTTGAAATATTGTGTTCGCTTAAAGGTAATGGCCTCTGGGAGCTTACTGTAATGTGGGACAATACACACTCATGTTGGTCAGCCTCAGCTAGAGGAGCTTCCTAAGGGGTGATGCTGCAGGACTTGGCCTGACATGACTGCTGGGTGAATCAGTGACTCGTTAGCTCTAGGTTGGTGCAGAGAGGCAATGTTAAGTTCACTGGCTGCTGGTCAGAGTGGAAGGGTGAGATGATGTTCTCCTTGTCTGTATCACAGAGACAGGGAATAATCTAGGTTGGAAGGGACCTCTGGAGGTCATCTAGTCCAACTTCCGGCTCAAAACAGGCCTGACTTTGAACTCAGATTGAGTTGCTCAAGGCGTTTTCCAGTTGAGTTTTCAGTATCTCCAGGGATGGAGAGTCCACCTGTTTCTGGGCACCTGCTCCAGTATCTCACTACTGTCACAGTGAAATATTGGTTTGTTGTATATCAGCTTGGATATCTATCTTCCTCTGGTACACCTGGCTTGTAAGAATGCTGCCTCTTCTGTTTTTCTGTAGAGAGATTCTAGAGGGATTTGTGTTTTACCCCCCAAGGATCCTTAAATAAAGTGAGATTGTCCTTGATGTTGGTTTCCTACAAATGGTACCATAATGAATACTTATTCTGAATTCTTATCAGCTTCAAGTCCTAGTAGAGGAATGAGAGACACTGTTTTAAAGACTAAAAATAGTTATTTAAAAAATAATGGTGAACTTCTTTCTTGGTTCCTTCGGGAAAGATAAAACCATGACTGTATGTATGTAAGCATTGCCTGCAGTTTTTCCTGAGAACCAGAGATATGTAAGAACACAAAGCAATATTTCAATCATTCTTATTTTATATTCTGGCAGCTTGAGCAGCCTCTGCAGCTGTTCTGTGATCGCCTGTTCCAGCTAGAAAGCCAAACCTCAGGCTGCATTATGTCTTAGCAGGTACTGGCCAATGCAGGTGTCAAAGTGGAGCCTCTCTATATGAAAACCAGGTATCAAACAGAATGAGATCTTTTTCTTATAGAAGTCAGTTGAAATTGTGCCTCTGTCTAGAAGGGGACCTGGACAACCCCTCCCCAGAAAGCAAGTTCAAGCCTGCTGTCCTCAGTGAGGAAGAGCAAATGCTCTCCTTCCCCTCTGTCAAAACCTGCAGATGAGTGTGAGAGAAGGTGGGAGCATGGTTCTGTTTCCACCAGGGTGGATGAGGCATTCAAGGACGTGATCATGTCTGACTCCTACACGGAGTGCTGAAGGAAGAGGCTGCTTTTGCTGTCTGGCAGAGATCAGGCAGAAATCTCATGTTTTCTCTGCAGTATCTATAAAGAGGAATCAGATCCAGGCTGCTCCTCAGTGGATGTTACCTGGCTCATCCATCATATACTCCCAGAAGGAGTCATCCTCATTTCCAAACCTGGGGGAATTTTAGAAGGCAGAATGAAGTATTAACTGAAGGTGGCTTTATTTAATCCACAAAATGTGGATTTTGGGGTGTCTTGAAATCCATAGGCCCCTGGTTTTCTGAAGCTTGGAGCTGACTCCTTCCTATCTGGGCATGACCTGGAGCTGTTGATGATCTCCCAGGCTTATCCTCCCTAGACAGCATGGTGTCCCCCCATCTCAGGTCAATCCCTGACCCACTGAGTCCTCCTGAGTGCCATAGAGTGTCCCCCAAATACACCCACTGAAATGAAGATCCAGAGTAGACCAGTCTATTTTATTAGACTGACAATAGTCACTAGGAATGTAACAACAAAGGTTCCCCTTCCTGAGCAAATGAGCATTTGTAATTTAGGCAGAAGCTTCTTCTCATAGCTTAGGAAAACTGATGAGATCATGGATGGCCCTATTACAATTTGAAGGCAGCTGGGTGAGATGAAAGCAAGGCTTTAGCCATCAGGTGGCACTCTGAGCATGCTGTTCAGCAGAGATGTCACTCAGAATGCTCCTGGGCTGGAGGAAATTCCTTCAATTCAATAATATGACATAAACTTCATGAGCTGTGATTCATTTCAGGTTAACACCCTTTTTTTATTTCTGCAAAATTAATCATCCAGCTATATTTATTACATTGTTTTAAAACATGGGAGTCCTAGGAAGAGAAGTACAGCAACTCCATGTTTTATTAATGTTTCTTTATCTAAATATTTATGATGTGGCTTAATATTTTTGCTGAAGCAGAATAATTCCACTATTTGTTCTCTGCAGTAAACTAGCATATCTTGGCATCTGTTCTGTATTTGTTTCTGTCTTTGTCTTAATCTCCTACCATCAAGCTGATCTCAAAATAAGAACCTGAATTAATGGTCTCCAGGTTTTTTACATAAATCCCTTTTAACCTTTTCAGCCATTTAACGGTATTTGTAGTCTCCGCTATTGTTCTGCATGAGGTTTCACTTGGAAAGAATTTCACTTGAGAGCTGTTTTTTTAAGGATTACGCATCTAGATAAAAAAAAATATATTTAAAATGCCTTCTAGGTTAGTTCCTTGACATTTTTTGCAGTAGAGTGTCTTCTACTTTGATATACAAGCAGTAGTTTATTACTAGTGTGTTGGTTCTACATTACTGCTTCTTTAGGAAAAATTGTAGTTATGGTAATTGAAGGGTGAAATTAAAGGACTTGTATTTAGCACCGCAGAACAGCACTGCAGACTATAAAATCGCTGTTCTGCTGCTTGAAGCCAGAATTTTGTAACTGACATCAATGGGGGAGAGACCAGGCTCTGTATTTCATGGGCAAATACTACTCATCCGCAGAAGAGAGTGGGGCTGAACGATTTTTGCACAAAACTCTCCCCTACTGTCCACCATATTTGTAAAACCTATTTTTTAACCTTTCTAACCAACCCACCACTGAAAACAATTTAAGTTCTTACTGCGGTGTCATCTGACCCTGATAGTCAGTGTATTCCCTGCCATTCAGGGCTCCCATCCCCAGAGCCCTGAACAAAGCCATACTTGTTACAAGGAAAAGCATGAGCTCATCCATTGTAATCACCCCGCCGCTTTAGCTGCTGCTCCAAAGGAGGTTTTGTGGCAATTTCTGAATGCCTTCAGACAAGCCAGCGCTGGATAAACTTTGGTTGAATCTTCAGGGAGCAAAACTGAGTGGATTAAGTCCTCGTATCTGCTGTAAGAATAGGTTTTCTGAATGGAGGGAAGCCCTGGTTATTCAGATAATACAGCTGTGTTTCAGCTCCAAATACAAGACCTGGTAGAGGCTTGGGGAAGCAAGGGCCTAGTGTAGGCTTCAGGCACCCACACAGACGGGTAACCCAGATAATCCTTTGATCCTCTGACATTCAGGGCTTCAGGGAAACAAAGGTGAGAAAATGAGAAATGCAAATGAGTAATTTTGAAAGTGCGAAGAAAAGGACTTGTTGAAGCTTAAGCTTGCCAAAAATAGCAGTGAAACAACTGCATTTTATGCAGATGAGTTATAATCACATGTAAATTGCATTTTTTAAATTGGATTCACTGTAGCTTTCAATTTGGAGACCTACCTGAGGTCCCTGAAGGTCTGTAGTCTCTCCTACAGCTGTGGTTCCAAAGCACAAACCTTTGATAAAGTGATGCATGCTGCCTGCCTCCTGAAAATCAATCAGCCGATGCCTTTTGTGTATTAACTACCCGAAAGGACTTGAAAGATAAATGAAGGGCAGTGTCCTGTAGTCATTCACTACCAAGAACAAAATTAACCAGCCAGTAGGAGTTTTCCCACTGCTCACCTGGGTAAAATGAAGCAGCTGTAGCTCTGCCTCCATACTGTCTTTCCATTATCTCTTACGTTAAAGAACAGACTAACTTCTGAATTTTTAACATAAACTGTTTAAGTTACATAATCAAGTTAAGAAAGAAGTTCAGTGTTGAAGTTCAAGAAGAAGTTCAAGAAATCTTCACAGGTTTGCTTGTGATTTGCTGTGGAACCGTGGGGGACTTGCTTTGCTCCTCTCTACATCATTTTTTCCCAACCATTAAAAATTAATGTGTTGTTACATTCTTGGCACCACAGTCCGCTAGTGACAGAGGAAGGACTGCTATAGCTTGTTTGGGATTTCCTACATCTGACTTGTCTCAGTTAGCGGAAAGAAGTAAAAGGCATGCACACCATTTTTTCCCTTCTTTGTAATTAGTCTTTAAAACTTCCCTATAACTCAGATGAGCCTACAAATAAATGTCACAGATGCTAAGGTCTTCACACTTTTCTGATTTCAGTCTCATAACATGAGCATGAATTTGAATCTAAAAATTAGGAGCTCAGACTCTCCTCTTAATATTGTGAGGGCAGTAATCTCTTTATGTAACAGGGGGAAACAGCATAATTCTGCCAGACGGCCACAACCTCAGTGGGGAGCGAAGCATTCAGACCCTTATCTATTGTTTTCCTATCCTGACTCATCCCAAGTAACTTTTCTGTTTTTTTCTGATTTTTAAATATAATGTAATTCTGGATTATTTTTTTTTCTCCTGGGCACACAGCTGTCTTATTATAAGTAGAGGTTTTATTCAACCAATTCACTAATTCTCACTGCCTTGAGAGAAAGCAGCGCTGGAATTGTGGATGAAATGGAAAATAGAGCTACAGGAAAAAGTACAGCAGGTTAAACCTAACTCATGACCTTTTAAGACTTCTGCTCTGTGCTACTCACTGTGATAACGTGGAATTTCCTGGCTTTAGCAGAAATATACTCAGATCTCTTTGCTCCAATGCACAAAGCATTTTCCGCTGAAGAAATAGGAAAATCTTTCTTGTCATACACCAGGCTGATGAGCAGTTTGTATTTTTCCCAATAAGATGCACATGTACATATTTGAGTGTCTTTGCGTTAAATTACATATTGTATTAATAACATGCAGTCAACAACACCAAAATAATTAAAACTTGTAGTACCCAGGAAAGTAAATATTTGCTTGTAATATTACCAGCTTACAGGTGGCATGGAGGAACAGAAGCATGGAGGGATTTATGTGACTTGCCAGACGTCATGAAATGAAGCTCTGCCACAGTCCAGAGATATCCTGTCTCGCAGTCTCATGTTTTAATCCCTAGTCTTTATTTCTTTCCATTAAGATAAAATATGTTTCCCTAATCCACAGTATTTAAGTTTTTTTTCAGGTAAGCCTTGAATCACTGGTATTCTCTGAAGCTTCCACTGAAAAAAGCAGAGTGTGATCGAGTAGCGTCCACGAATATTTTAGCTAATGTCATTATTTTTTTAATACGGTAAATATTACAAAGAAGAGCTGAGAGACAGCATAATTTTGTGTTTTGCTGAGTTCAGAAATAATATAGTGCAGAGTCACAGAATTCGGGGCAAACAGCTCGTTGGTCCTGTCTGTTTACTGAAGCATCTCTTGGTGTGCGAAGACATCACAGTGTGTGTTTTTAAGTAAGTCGCTCACAACGCCTGGCTTGTGCAGAGAAATTTGCCATTCCCTTTGCATTGCTGCTGCCGCCCGCGGGTCCCTATGCAACGTCGCCTATACCCTCTTTATGTCACCAGCCACCGCTAGGTGATCTTCAAACACCTTCCTTGCCGTCCTGCTTCTGAACGGAGGATGTAAACAGCTAACAAAATTTTCCACAGAGATGCTATTCATGAAAATATTTTTGCACGCGCCGCTTTGCAGCCTGCAAGCTGCAGTTTTGAGTTTCCTGGGAAGAAAGCCTATTAAGCTGCCTTTCTGCGGGGATTGCCATAGCAACCCTCGCACAATGCCAATGGCCCAGATTTCCTTCAGCCCCTTCTTTCTGAACTGACAGCAGTGATTTTAATGCTCCTTGAACCAAATCTTTGCATGTGGAGACCGCTTTAGAAGAAAAAAAAAAAAAGCTTTTAATCAGTGCTGGTTGTTCTCTTTCCTTTCTTTCCGAGAAGTGAACGGGGAAGGCTTTTAGCATGGCGTCCCTCTCAGCCCCCTTGAAGGCGCAGCTGGATAATGACCACAAAGCGTTCCCGGGTTTGGCAATTTCAATATCATTCATAGCTCTAAGATACCGTGGAAATGATGCTTGCACAGGGGTTGCTTTTTTACAAATACTTGCATCTTTGGGCTGGGAGGTTGGGAGCACGACGTGGAAAGAGACATGAAGCTATCACAGAAGCAAGGCAAACTCACAGTTAAGCATGAGAGTGGGACTGGGACTCAGGGCAGCAGTACTGTGTGAAATGGGGCAAGCTGCTCTGTTCATTTTAAGCATTCCAAAGAGGCCAATGTCTGAATACTGCCAGGTCTGTAAGCTGTAGTAGGGTCCCCCAGTGACACTTGGTAGGGCTTAATGCCATAGTCAGGGCTGGCTTGTTGGTGAAAGCTGGTGACATGGGAGATGGGAAAGCAGAGCCAACACCTGAGGTTGCAGCTCAGAGCCAGCTCCCTGCATGGGTGAAGCCACCCGCCATCTGACCACAGGCACACTGCACCCCAGGTGCCCAGAGCTGCCAGCGAGCCAACATATGGGCAGGCAGTTAGACAGAGCTCAGGCAGGAAAAGAAATAAAAATCACCTGTGTCTGACAAATGTGACCCAACCTTTATGGCAAGCGATCCCTGTCCGGGGTTGGTGCTGGTGCGTGCAGAGCTGCCACAGCTCCCAGACACCCCCTTTCTCTTGCCACTGTCCCTCTCATCTCCCCTTTCGTCCTGCCTGCACTTGGAGGGGCTCCATGTCTCATTGCCCACAGAGCACAGAGAAGGTGGCAGGGTGAGGGTAGCCTCAGGAAGGTCCCTGGAGAGGGGACACCAGGTCAAATGCCTGATGCATTCACCTCCAGCATCCCAGGGTGCTGCACCTGCAGATGCTGAGGGCCCCTGGGGTGCAAGCCCCACCACATGCACCTTCCACAGGGGAAGATAAATGAAAGCTGTACGTGCATTGTCATGCCTGCTAACGGCCAGACTCCAACCCCTTCCTCACAACTGCTCATTGTACCCACTGATAGCATTCCCCAGCTGCGTCCCTGTTTGCTGTAAGCATCTGTCCGTCAGCAAACACTTCACAGGTAGTGCTTAGCGCTTCTGTCTTAAAAGTCTGTGCAAACACTAGAAACAGAGGGAGCTCCTGAGTCACTGAATCTAGCCCTGGGCTATCTCAGGTAACCATGTCATGTATGCTAACTAATCCTCCCTGTAGTCCCCAGATGGAGGGATAAGCTGCCTGGGTCTGTCTGGGGAAGGGAGAGCTGAACCAAAGTGTGTGGTGGGCAGCAGAGGTCTGCAGGGTCTCATCCCCTCCCTAACTGAGCCTGCCCTGTCAGTAAATATGAGTGGTTACCACTAAGACAGGGATCGTGCCATCGGTCCAAACAAATGTACCGTGGATACAGAAGCGGTGATGAGTGGAAACATGCTTTAGGGGAGAAATAGAGGCCAATTCCTTGTCACCTGCACAAAACCTAAGAAGCTCTGGGAGCTGCCCCTGGCTGAGGGAGCTGAGCCCTCCCCATGCCCGGGGTCTCCCTGCAGATGCTGCATTCACCTGCATCAGCCCTACTTCTGCTGTTTAGTGCTGGTATCTCGCTGCCCTGTCTCCCCTGCTGTCTTTTTGGCATGAGGATGCCAGGTCTCCCCAAAATCGACCTTCTCTCTCTGCAGCTGCCCTCTCCAGGGCCCAGGAGAAACGATCTTCCTACAACAGGAGCCTGCAGAGAAGCTTGCAGCAGCGGAAGTGATGCAGCAGATTCCCCTGAGCTGTAAGCGTATTTATATCCTTACCCCATCCGCCTGTGGTGAAAACCCCTTACTAATGCTGTGGACGGGAAGGAAACCATGTTTGCATTTATCTGCACTTTTTTCAGCTGGTGGTTTGATGGTCTGCGTGAGCTGGTTACCCCAGCAATCTTCTGTAAGATGCTCAGTGCTGAGAGGATGGGAGAAGAAACAAAATGCTCCCTTGCTGGTGTTCCCTCCGCACGCTGTAAGTTGGCACGCCGTGGGGCAGAAGGACCGGGCATCCTCCCCATGGCCCCACTGCCCGGGCAGCCCTTTCAGCAACACTGAGGGCAGCAGTGGAAGTGTGAGAAGGACAGAACAGGAGCATTTTGGGGGATTGTCATATTCTTAGAGAAGATGCTTACAAGGTTTTCCCTCATATATCTGCCATTAGTTGTGTCCATCTCACCAAAGGGATGAACTATAAACTCCATTTTATGACTATTTAGCAAAAAATAAAAGTCCCGTTGGGTTTTATCTAGTATAAATATAACTTCCTCCCATTCAGAAAGATAACAGCCTGTACAAAACGAATTTTTACAGGATGATTTGCCAATGCGGGAGCCAGGCTGGGTCCCAGTTTGACCACTCACATTATCTCTGTGCTCACACAGAGCTGTAGGCATTGCGTACAGCCAGAGCTCCTGGGCCGAGCTGGTTGAGGAGGCTGCTTCACTGCTCTCACTCAGCAGCTCTCAAAGACAGAATGGCACAAATATTTGTATGCGAAATAGAAAATAAATCATGCATTTTGCTGGAGGACTGGCGGCATTTGTTTTACCATGTTATGTCTGCAAATGTTTGTAAACACTGCATCAATTTGCCATACTACAGTAAAAATGAGGATTCATTGCTTTAAAGCCTGTGTTGAGGCTTCAAACAACTCTTTTTTGCTGAAGTTTTTGAGGACTGCTTGTAGTCCAAAAAATATGGTTTGGGTGTGTGTGTCTGCCTGTGTTTTCGTGCTGGACATGCCACAGCTAAGGGCAGTGCAGAAGATGTGTGGCCTCTTTCCACCCGGTGACACACAAATGCCATCTCACTAGAAAACAGAAGTTTCTGCGATCACCCTTCATGTGGCTCATGCCACAGACCAGACCGAGTTCATGGCCCCACACTGAAACAAAGGCTTTTAAGCAAGAAGCAGGTTAGAAGCCAACAGGAGATAAGCACCACAGTTTTCCCACTGCAACAAATTATAAACCTCAAGGTTTATAATCCAGGCTGCAGAAAACAACACTTGAAACCCCATATTTCTGGGCTGCCTATCCCTCTGGTGCTGTGAAGTCTCCTCTGCATGCCCTGCTCCCTCGCATGCTGCCATGCTCCTTCCTACTCCCCCTGCTCCCATATGTGCCCCACAGGACCGCATCCCTCAGCTGCCACGGGGGTTTAGTAAAGATGGAAAAAACCCAGAAGACCAGGGAGTCAGCTCCATGGATATGTGAAAAAACTAACCACTGCATGGTGCTAACTGTTTGCACATTGGAGAGGAGGCAACTGACCCCCTTCCTCCGGCAACCCTCTCGCAGGATGTGGTGCTTCAGAGCTTGGAGCAGACATGCCTTGGAGCAGAGGGAATCGCCTTCCCCAAACCTCTCCCAAGCTGACGTTTGCCTGACATCCTGCCGGAGAAGGCGCTGAGCTCATCCTCTGCTGGGAATACTCCTGGCAACTTGCAGGCGCATGCCATGTCTCCTCTGACAGGCCCTTGCCCTCTTGAAATAGCAGCAGAGGAACCACGGGGTTTAGCAGGGCAAAGTCTCCCAGAAACATTGAGCATCTCCTTTTTGTAGGTCCAGCCATCCCAGCTGGACAACCAAGGACTAGTGCAAAGATGTCAGTCAGGTGCTGAACTGGCACTATACCCTGCAGGATGATAGACCCTCATAAATACTGTTGGCCACGCCTGTGAGGGCCTCTGTTGTAGAGGCTCACATTTGTATTTCTTTTTATTGTGGAGTAAAACTGAAGATGCTAGGAGCCTGAGTCATATGGGTGTGTAACGTTACAGACAGTTTTTATGTGACTGAGCCTTTTGGCAAGAAACTAACTTCAACTGCTTGCTTGACCCAACTCAGCTGTACCTGGCACGGGGCTTGCCAGATAATCCTGGTGCTGTGCTAATCCTCCACCTTAAAATCAAAGCTTGACATACAACTCCTACCCACCTCTGATCTCTCTGATTTATAACACATATAAACCATGAGATTAATCTTTTTGTCTAATTCACTTATGTATTTAAAAGGTGCCAAGTATTTGAAATCTGATGGTCAGGTGGGCTCTAGCTTTACTTACAGGTTGAGGGTCTCACCCCTCTGCCTCACATGGGGATTTTCTTTTACTGCCAAGTCTGTCCGTACATACTTTACCTTTCTCTTTCAAGCTGGAAAGCCTAACTCCACTCTTTGGGTTTTGTTTTTTTGTCCGAATACTGGAAAACAGGCAGGAGGTCTATCTATGACTTCTTGTTGGCCTTTAATGAAGTACTTCACATTTTATGCCCCAGTTTTTTCTGTGAACACTGACTAGTGAAGTCTGACTTAGTACTCTCAGCTGTAGTGGATGGTTAATCTGTGAGCGCTTATAGAAAAGTGATGGAAGATGAGAGGTATTCCTTTAGTGAGACCTGCAGCATTTTGTCTGATTTCTCTGGTAGAGGCATCTCCTTTGAATATAGCTCTCATGTCCTGCCTGCATCCAGGACAGTACCTGATCCAAGCACACACTTATTTCTGTCCTGCTGGAGCATGTTCCCAGCAAAAACCCTACATGAGTCATATCACCCTCCCAAAACCCCTGTCTGCTGCCAAGACGTCCAGCTGCATGAGAAGGAAGCAGAAACTGCCACATGAGAATCTTTTTGACAGGGGAGTCCTGTCTGCCACGCATTTGTCAGAGCCTCTTCAGGCAGCATTCATCAGGCTGTGCTGCCTGATTTGCAGTAAGGCTTGCTTTGCCGTAGGACATGTGTGGTAATGAATTCCCTTTGGGTCAACTTCATCTGCAGCAGAAAACCAGACAGATGGGGCCTTAGGGAAGCATTTCCATAATGAAGCAGAGAGGCAGAGTACCTCTAAGGATGGTAGGAGTTCCCTTGTATTAATAACATTATTAAATAACAAGCACTTTTGATAATCTTTTCTCACCAGCTGCTCTTCTCAGAAGTCCCTTCATTCAGCTTTACTGCTTCCCCTTTGATGCACTCGAGCTTTCTTACAACCCCATTCACAGATTTTTATTGTTTCCGCCCTTTATGGAATAGTTCATTGATTTGCTGCAACTCCAACATGGTGCAGATATGTAGTTATCACATATATCAGAGATACCTGTTGTAAATGTTGAGTTCAGCCCCCTCTATTAAACTCAGAACATTCTTTTTTCCTCAGAGATGCACAGAGACAAACAAGACACGCGTGAGGTGGAGGGCAGGGAGCTGGAAGAAGGCAAGAGTGGGAGGAACATGCAAGTGGTTTTCATGGAAATAACTGTCAAATGGCTCATTTTCTGATGTTTGGAGTCCAAAGACCAATGCACAACAGGAAATGTCTTTACTCTGGCAATATTCCTTGGCCACCCACTGTCAAAAGTCTTCAGTGTGTCATATCCTTCCATCTGGGTAAATGGTTCACATGAAGTGGTAATGTCCTACTCCTCAGTTTTCCAGGGACAAACCACACCATCAGGGCAAGACACTTAAGCCTTTCATGCTTTTAAGAATGAGGGGGATAATGCCCACCTCTGTAAATCACATTGCTACCTATGGCTAGAGTTGGCCTGTGTTAATCTTCACCCCAAAGTAATCCAGACCACTGGAAGAGTCTGACGCTGGCTCAGCAAATAGTCTTGTTTTGTGTTTTCATGCATTTTTCTGCTGCAGCTTCTTCGGAGACTCATGAAACTTTTACAAAACATGAGTGACAGTGAAGACTCTGGCTTGTTCATTGTGATGCTGGCTGCAGGGGGTTAGAAGTAACAAGACTGACTTGAAAATCACAAGTCATAAAACAATATCTATTTTTTCATTTGTTTGCCTCCTCCATTTGGAGGCTCTGACTACAGTCAGGGCCAAATTTTCAGGTTTTTTCAGCAAAGAGGGTGCAGCTAAAAAGGCAAAAAGAGGGATGGAATAATTTTCAGGAGGTGAGACCTGCAGAAAACCAGCAACTACTGTGAGCACTAATGAAACCAAAGAAGGTGGCAATGATGCATTAGAAACAGTTTTGGAATTTAATTGAATTTTAATACCTGTTTCATTCCTTGTCTGCTGCCTTTAGCTAATTTCAAGTCCAGGCTAACTCTGCTGTTGCTAAGCCTTCCAGGAGAGAAATTCATGTTTCTAAGGGCCATTACAGTTGACACAGCAGGACTTCAGCTGAAAACTAATCTGATGTGAAGGCTGGGTCTGGAGGACACCCTGGTGCTTATTGCCATGCCCCTGGCTGCTGGGTCAGAGCGAATTCGGTGGAGCTCAGTGCGGAGTATAAGGGTTGCAATTGTGCTGGTGTGGTGGGTGGTGAGAGACAGCCTGTTCCTATGGGCATGGGGGAGGGATGGGAGGTGGAGGGGCTGGGGGAAGAGAGATTCATTTGCCACTGCTCCCAGGGCTCTTAATTGCAGCAGCATACATGGTGATAAGCTGCTGAATTGCCTTTCATTGGCCGGGAAACCCAGCATGTGAAAAAATTTGGTATGTCATTGTCTATTTGCATAGCTCGCTGCCTGACCTGCCAGTCTGCACACAGGACTGGGAAAATAAAGGCAAATATTATTGCCACTCTAAGAACCACTGACCGAGGCATCATCCTGCCTGGCTGAGAGAGGTGGAAGGATCAGGTGGTGGAAATTAATTCATGTTGGCCATGCTGCATACTTGATTTCTCCTCCTTTTAGGCCATAACCTCTGTGATAAAGCGTTTTCCCAGATGCAGATGTATGGCTGGGCCATACACAGCTCAGACTGGGGAGTGAGGAGTGGCACATGCGTTAGCGACTGCCAGTGTGAACAACTTCCCTTGGATTTTACAGTTCTCGGGCCCAACTCTTGAGCACTGAGTATTTGCAGGGAACCTGTAGTTTGCTTATGTATTTATCTAGCTCTTCCTGTGACTTCCGAGGAACAGTTTCCTTGTCCTTATGCTAATTCAAGCCCTGCTGAATAGAGGCTTTTTTTTCTCCATCCCATCCTGCGAGAGGTCATCTTTATTCAAGAGCCATGAATGATGTGTGCAGGGTACTAATCGTGCACAAAGAGCCCCGTCCAGAGCCAGCCAAGCGTACAGCTGTCCTTTTGTTTACAGAGATGGAGAGGGAACCTAAAAAGTGCTCCTGCCCCAGGGACAATAGCAGCGGCTCGCGAGACGCCTGAGATTTGGCAGGGCCCCTCTTTCCTGGCGCTAAAGGGCCTTTATTAAACATAAATCACGTCAGCTGCTACCGCAGCCCTTTCTCAGCTTATAAAAGATTCCCCTTTGCTGCTTAAGCGACATGATGGAAAGGAATCAGTCTGAAATACCCCAATGACTGGAGTGATGGACCAGGTTGGGGACAAATGACACTTCTGACTGTTTAATAGCAGCACTCTTCTGTCACTGTTACAATGATGCTTGCAGCTGGGTTAATATTTTTAAGTTGACTGGTGATTCAATGTGCTTTATTGATTTTGTGTTGGCTTGAAATGTCAGGAGGTCATGAGGACAAATTTTATACCTGTGGGCTATGAGGAATAACATAGAGCCCTACAAGCCCTGGGATAAATATGTTGCCAGCACTGATATCACTGAAAAAGTGTGATGCCTCGGGCACTGAGAAAATAACCAAGCGTAGAGCATCTCTGCAAAGAGCAGAATACCTCTGTTAAGGGAATAATTATTAGACTTTCCTATTCAGCAATGTAAGACCTGATTACACATTTCCCTGAGGTGGGGGGCAAATGCTCTTTCTTTTTCCCCTTGTAAATTAAAGGGCAGTCTGAGTAAAAGGAACGAAATTGCTCATGGAGAATGTGTTGCTTCAAGTCCTGCTGTTGGCAAATCCTGTACCTCATGGGCAGTGGGTGTTTCTGTGCAAGGAGAGGGCCTGAGGTGTCACTGGGGACATGAGACATGGCAGCCATGGGAGCTTCAGGCAAGATGAGGACGTGTCAGGAATTTGAAGTCCCTCTGGCATTTCAGGCAACTGGGTGCTGGTTGTGTCTGGAGCTAACTAGGGAATGACTTAAAGATCTTACCTGTAGGACTCCCTTCAGGCTATAACTGGCTGGGCTCATCTTCTGCTTTTTGTATAGAAAGGTACCAGCTAAATCTGAGCAGTTGCCAGCTATGCGCTCTGTTTATTAATATTTGTATCCACCTGTTGTTTAATGTTGCACTTTAACAGTAGTGATAAATGATTCAGACCGTGTCTTGTCCATCCCTCCTTAACGCCTGCTTGTGCTAATAGTTGTTTCCCTTGAGTTGATATACCTGACTGTACATCAGTCTGGCTTGCTAGCAGACAGTTGCCACAGGGAACACATTTCTCTCCCACAATCATCCCTGCCCAGCTCTGTGTTCTCTCTGGTTCAGTGTCTCACGAACTCTTGCAGGCCAGGCACGCCAGGGCTGCACAGTGATGAGCTCAGTCCATGCATTTGCGTTACATGCCAGAATAGGTCATTCAGTAGGTGGCATTAATCCCTTAATTCAGCATCAGTGCAATGCTCCATGACATTTCTGATCATCACCTTGTGGAGTTTGGGGAAGCGTATTAGTGGCTTTCACAGGTGAGGTCCTGCTGTCACTGAGTAACAAGCAGAGCTCTTTTTTATGTAACTAGTAGAGCTCCTTTTTCGTGTTTCCAACATATTCTGCAGCTTTTGACAAGGATCCCCACCGATCTCCCAAGGATTCATAAATAACTGAGCCTACAGCTCTATGCGTCATGGCACAGCTCCTCTCTGCAAAACAAGTTGTTGCTCCAAACCGCCCCTGATCACAAAGTCTAAGGTCCCACTCCAGTTTCAGTTATGCGTGTGCGGGTTGCTCTGTGCTTTACATGCAGGACTCCCGGCTTCAGCTCCTGGTGCTGATAAACAAGCAGGTTTCATTGTTCTGCTTTTACTGCCTGTTTGCAGAAAGCTAAGTTAACTGTTTGGATTTTCCAGGTGATTTATATTGTGTTACCGCATTCCATTAAAATTGTTTTTAAAATATTTTTTGAGCATACTTGATTTTCCCTTTAAGATTTTATCTAATTTGTAATTTGACCTAAAGCTATCACGTTGGCTTTAGGTCTGATTTGGTTCAGCTGTATTCTGGCACAAGTTCTTCAAGTCAGTGAAGAGTTGCTCGTTTGCCTTAGCAGTAACTTTGGCCCTGAATCTACAACAATTTATTTCCATTTAGAAAAGAAAGCAGCGCTGTCTACATATCCCTGGGACAGTCACAGAGTGGATATAAATTCAAGTGGCTTGGTTTGCCTTACCTAGTGGCTGGAGCTCTTTACATTTGATATTTGCCTTGTGAAGGTCTTGGTGACACTGCACCCACATGAAGGTTATTCAGAAAGACACATTTTTCCTGATGTTAGTAATGGGCTGGGAAAAAAGCTAATGTGTTAGTAACACAGAGACCAGTCATCACTTTGCTATCTTCACAAAACTCATCTATATGAAATGCTCATCTTTTTTACAGGTGTCATTAAACTTCAGTTTTCTCTTAGATATATCTCAGAATTGAGATCTGTATCTCAAGATATTGATAAATTCATATCTCTGCATATCTCATAAGAAAAATATGTAAAGCTGAAGTGTTGAAGCTTAGTTTACCCAAGTAAAGCTTAGTGTATCAATACTTAGTAGAGCTGACACCAGTGAAAGGCAGAGAGGAAATGAGGTATTAATCACTTTGGATCTTCAGATTTCTTATTTCTAATTTGGTACAGACCAGAATAAAGTGCACAATAGCATAGGTGAATCATGTACTCTCTTTACACTGAGAAGCTTTAAGCAGTTTTAAGTGTATTTTTTTCTTTAAAATAGTTTTTCAACTGATAGGATGCACTGATACTAGTTTCAAATATATTTCACTCATTAAACAGAAGAAGGACAACAAATGTCAAAGTGAAAATGTGCAGAGGATGGGGAGATGATTCAGCCTTACTGATAGCTATTTGCCATGGCAATTTGCTTTATAAGTTGCAGATGTAACTTTTAGCAAAGCAGGATCATTTTGGACTTTCTCCTCTGTGCCTTAGTGTCTCCATCAGTTGAAAAACTTTGCTAGGGCTGAATATGTAACTTGTGGTTAGTCATACAAATGGGAAGGCAGATTCTCACAGTTTCTGTGCACCAAATTCAGCCTAAGCGTGGCCGCTCCCTCCTTCCACCCCATGGTCTTCTGTGTTCAGCACTCGCCCTGGAAATGTTTGAGCTGTTGGAAGGATGGGGGACTTGGCACATCTTCACTGTTTGGGTCCCATCTGAGAGTGCAGATGTCTGTATGTGACAAATCTTGCTCCTTCGTACCCACACAGGATCAAGGAACTCTTTTCACATGAGTCACAGCCTCAGGAGCTGGCCTGTAGTGCTGACACTTTGCTGTGGTTCTTTGGCTCTGCGCTTTCCAATTCTTGGGAATTCCAGTTCTTGGGAATTGTGTCTAATTTCCAGCAGTATCCACAGCTTCTTGCATGTGAAAGTATAAGATGCGCTCTCAGAGACTGCTTGAGCTAGCAGAGCACAGGTCCTTCTAGAAAGCACGTGGGTCGTGGGTGGACGAGGTTCACTGCCTGCTTTTTGGGGAAGAATTGCCGTTGGCTATATGTATGCACTGAAATAGCAGAGCATCAGCATTTCTGAGATACAGCTATCCAGTTATTGATTAGTAAAAGCTTAATAGTGCAAGAAAGTGATCACAGCTAAATAAATGGTATGTCCCTGCTGAACAGGTGTGTGCCTGTAGGGGTGTGTGATTTCTGACAGTGCCCTAGAAGGTGCTAGGGAACAGTAAAGGATTCACTACCTGTTTTTTTAAGATCTTATTGTACCATAGGATGTAGCTTCAGATCCCTGAAATTTGTGCCACCACTCCCTCATACCAGTGAAAAGGAGATCTGATGCTGGTCTGCTGCCAGAGCACATCCCCATCTCTAGATAAAGGATATAAACTCACTACCCAAAGCTATGCCTTGATCTGTACTTAGGTAAAATTCCTGCATGGTATTTTGCTGTCTCCTGAAATGCTCCTGATAACTGGGTCTTTTCTCTACTTGTGCAGAGCTTTAGCTCCAGAAAAGCTGAATTCTGGACCCAAAATTAACTGGACTTGCAGGGAAACGTGCTCCTATTGATTTTTTTCCCCCACTGAACTGATATGAAGCTCTCTTAATCCTAGAAAACTTCTTAAACCCTTTTCCTAGCCCAAGTAGCACACATTTGATTGGCACTTCTGCAAAAAAAAGGGATCTGAATGTGAAATCCTCATTTCTTTAGTGGCATCATTCACACGTAGGAGCTGCCATATGGCTGTGCTGTCCTGGGCCAGCCTATTGCAGGGGGCAGGGAAAGCAGCACGCGACCACGGGCTCGCCCACGGTGCATGGGCCAAAGTAGGCAAATCCCACCTCCTCCCTGCTTCAGGACATGCTATCGACTCCCATCTCTGCGTGTTAACCCTGCCTCTGGGCTACAAGCAAGAGTGAGTTTATCAGTTCTCAGTGAGGTCTGGAGGGAGAGCTGCCACACTGCATCCTCAATGCCAATGGGCTTAGCAGAGCGAGGATGTCAGAGCCTGGATTAGGAGCAGAGCAACTGGGAGGGGAGGGGCAGGGGCCAGGAGTTCAAAGGAGTGGGATAGGAGGGTGCCCCACTTATTTAACAGCTGCAGAAATTGCAAGGAGCTGGTTTCCCTCCTGTCAGAGCCCAGGGAGCTCGTCGTGCCTCCTGAAACGCTGGGGCATGCGAGCTCAGTGCAGTGCTGGCATTGCAAAGGAAAGCAGGGTTGTTTTCCAGAGACGGTAGATGATGCAGGCAGGGGTTTTAGGCTGGCATCTGGGAGTTTTCAGGCTCAGGGGAAATTTGTAGTATCCAGTGTCTCCTTCCCTGCCTAACAGATGAAGGTCATCAGCATGAATTCAGACAGCACTGTTTACGTTTTGATCAATTACAGAAACCAGATCCTTTTTTACCAATTGCCACTGTCTGCGGGTGAAGATACGAACTTTAGTCACAGTAAAAGTGCTGCTGCCTTCGTTAGCCTTGCCTCAGCTCTCCCTGCTGCCCTCGCCTGTGATGTTTGCTATTTTTATTCTCCGTAAAGATGGTGCAATCAACTCCCTCTGCTACCAAAGGAGCTCTGATGGATAATTTAATACCAAACACTTAGATGGTTAGTGGTGCAGGGAGGCTTTTTTACTGTCAGAGAGAAGCTGAACAGGTGAAGGTTGCACTGCGCTTCTGAAATCTCCTGAAAATAGCAAGATGGAAGACCCACAGAGGGAAAAACTCTCCAGAAATGTCAAACCGGTACCGATAGAGCCTGGTAGCTCAGGGGGAAAAGAGGGGCTCCTTAGAAAGTGGGCTATTCACCCTGGCCTTGTGTCACCCTGCAAAATGGGCTGGCTTCTGCTGCAGCCAAACAAAACGCGAGGCAGCTATTCAGATTGTCAATGAGTCAAACAAATCAGGCCGTGCTTTTGGCTGCCTTTAATTAAACCCACTACTGTTGGACCAAAAAAGGAGTAAACAACTCTACTTTCCCCACTGGAGGAAAGACACGATTGCTTTGAAAAAGCTCTCCTGATATTAGAGGTCACATGGTTTTTTTTCAACACTGGCTCTACTTCTTGATCACGCCCCCTGTGTTGCTGGAGGAGGGGTGCTTATCGTGTCTTGCAGAAGAGCACATGTTATAGCAGACCACATTCTCTGATAGCTTCTGCTGACTGGAAGATGCCCTCATGCTGAGCTGTGCACACAGTTAAGGTGGCAAAACTCCTTTTGAGTGGACACAGATGTGCTTGTATAAACACATTGTATCAGGATAGGTACTCCTGTATAGAAATGGAATATCTCTCTCCATCTAAAACATATATACTAGTTATACCAGCACAATTTATGCATTAAGGGAGGTAGTCATATGACTGTATATGGTGGTTGAAATGGGATTTACCAGCTACTGGGATTAATATTTATTCTTATCTGTACAGAAATATGTATGGGTCTGTTATTAATCTGTCCTATGTAGCAGACACAGTACGGACCCATATGGCTAGCAGTATGAAGCATCCTATAACAATTTGTTTCCTGGATATTTCAATAAAAAACCCCATACCTTGGCAAAAATAATTATGGCAGTACAAAGACTGCCTGAACAGCTGTGTTGAAATAATTATGCCCAGAGGTGGGTTAGGATCCTCCCTCAGTTCAAAACCCTCTGACTTTGAGATTTCAGTCATACCACTATGATAAAGTAAAACCCTTTTGCTTATTTTGGGACATTTCAATAAGCTCCTCAGCTGATGTGAAGTCCACCTACATCAGCTAACAGTGTGGTTTGTCAGTGGGAAACCCTATTTAAACCTGAGATGGATCATCCCCCTGGAAAAGGGGAAACATAACCCCAATTTTTAAACAGGGAAGAAAGGAAGACCCGGGGAACTACAGGCCAGCCAGTCTCACCTCTGTGCCCAGCAAGATCATGGAGCGGATCCTCCTGGAAACTATGCTAGGGCACATGGAAAATAAGGAGGTGGTTGGCAACAGCCAACATGGCTTCACTAACGGCAAATCGTGCCTGATGAATCTGGTGGCCTTCTATGATGGGGCTACAGCGTTGCTGGATAAGGGAAGAGCAGTTGACATCATCTACCTGGACTCGTGCAAAACATTTGACACTGTCCCACATGACACCCTTGTTTCTAAATTGGAGAGACATGGATTTGATGGATGGACCACTCAATGGATAAGGAATTGGCTGCATGGTTGCACTCAGAGAGTTGTGGTCAATGGCTTGGTGTCCGGGGTGGGGAGCAGTGACAAGTGGCATCCCTCAGGGGTCAGTATTGGGACCAGTGCTCTTTAACATCTTTGTCTGTGACATAGACGGTGGGATTGAGTGCACCCTCAGCAAGTTTGTTGACACCACCAAGCTGTGTGGTGCGGTCGACACGCTGGAGGGAAGGGATGTGCCATCCAGAGGGACCTGGACAGGCTGGAGAGGTGGACCCATGCAAACCTCATGAACTTCAACGAGGCCAAGCGCAAGGTCCTGCACATGGGTCGGGGCAATCCCAAGCACAAATACAGGCTGGGCAATGACTGGATTGAGAGCAGCCCTGCCAAGAAGGACTTGGTATGGATAGAAAGCTGACTACGAGCCAGCAGAGTGCACTTGCAGCCCAGAAAGCCAACTGTATCCTGGGCTACATCAAGAGAAGTGTGGCCAGCAGGTTGAGGGAGGTGATTTTCCCCCTCTACTCTGCTCTTGTGAACCCCACCTGGAGTACCACGTTCAGCTCTGTGACCTCCAGCAAAGAAGGACACAGACCTGCTCATGTGGGTTCAGGGGAGGGCCATGAAGATGATCAGGGGCTGGAGCACCTCCCTTATGAGGACAGGCTGAGAGAGTTGGGGTTGTTCAGCCTAGAGAAGAGAAAGCTCAGGGGAGACCTTATAGAAGGCTTCCAGTACTTAAAGGGGGCCTGCAGGAAAGATGGGGAGGGACTCTTTATCAGGGAGTGTAGTGATAGGACAAGGGGTAACAGTTTTAAACTGAAAGGATAGATTTAGATTCAATATAAGGAAGGTATTCTTTACTGTGAGGATGGTGAGGCACTGGATCAGGTTGCCCAGGGAGGTTGTGGCTGCCCCCTCCCTGGAAGTGTTCAAGGCCGTGTTGGACGGGGCTTTGAGCAACCTGGTCTAATGGAAGGTGTCCCTGCCCATGGCAGGGGGGTTGGAACTAGATGATCTTTAAGGTCCCTTCCAACCCAAACCATTCTAGGATTCTATGATCATGGCAGGAGGAGAAGACCCATACTGGATCTCTCTGTCCATTTTCCTGATGCACTGGGCATAGTTTCTTGTCCCTGGTCCTTTGCAGGGGATTAGCATGAGGGAGACACCAGGGACTGCCCTCAGTATTGATGGGTGCTAGTCTTAGGGCCATCGCAAATTCATTTCCTTTCTCTTGGGTGTGCAGAGGAGCAGAGACTGGTGGGAGATAAGCATTAATGTTGATGTGGAGCATTCACATTCCACCCCCGCTTATCACTTTTATCTTACATAGATATAGCCCAGCCTTGAGACATACAAGATCCAGCCTTTGCTCATATTTTGCTAGAGCCCAGCAACAGGACTTCTATTTTGTCTGGTGAGGCTCATTTCAAAGACGCCTGGTCCCCAGAGAGGCAGCTGACATTCTCTCTTTCTTCATTTCATCCTGCCAGCTGTCTTCTCATTTCTGTCTTTTAGACCTGTTTTTGTTCCTGGGCAGAAATACTTGTGCAGATCAGCACTGAACTTTCATTCAGTAGCAAGCTAAGTAATTTTTCAATGGCATAACGTTAGCCTATTTTAATCCCTGCATAAATTCACTCTCCTATAACCTGGATACATTTAATTTAATGGCAACAGTGAGTCATATTGAAAAAATAAATGTCAGAAGAGGTAAAAAATAAAGTCCCAAACCTTTTATTTCAGCTTTCTCAGAGAGACATTGCAAAGCGGATGGAGGATGTAGAAATATACTTTACACTGCATCACCTTTTACAAGCCTTTTACAGGCCAGCAAAGATGTTCCTCAGTACCTGCTATTTCAGTTCCTAGCTCAGCCACAGATGTCACTGTAAAGATAAATTTTCTACCTTTTGCTGGGAGTTGCTGACATGGGGAATAAGAAGCAGGGTTGCAGAATCAAACCTTGTGTCTCCCAAACCAACAGGGAATACCGTGATGACTCTCATAGTCGGGTGGTTCACCAATGCCAGCAGGATTTCCCCAATATGAATGTCAAACAAAAAAGTTTTGTTCCTCAATAAAAACCCCCCTCCCAGAGCCATCTCCGTCTCTGCTTCCCCAAGGTCCCAGTTACAACCATGTGAGAAACCCTCCTCTCCCTTCCCTTCACTTGCAGCCGTGTCTTTGCAGTGTGGGTGGAACTGCTGTTTTGTAGGTAGCAGTGCCCCGGGGCTTCATTTTGTGAATCGCACTACAGCAGCCACCTCTTCTTATCTGCCAATCAAGGTATTCTCTGACTAGTCATTTTATAATCTACCGTATAATACTTTACAAGCTACTGTAGGGTAGACTTCTGCCAAAATAGTTCATGGCTTATTCAGAATAAATACATACTAAACTCACTTAATCTAGAATGCATGCGGTTTCCAAAACTTCCTGTCCTCTCTGTGTCCTCTGTTTACGAAAATTGCAGCTCTTCCTCCTGCAACTTGGATGCTAACAGGACTGTATCTCATTTTTCGACCTTTTCTCTTCCTTCTTTAACTGAAAGTTGCTACCAGCTTTTCCTGAAGACAAGGGCAAAGCTGTGATGGAGTTCAGCAGGTGAAAGTCTGGGTCTTTAGCTACCACGTTCATCAACCAAAAATGAGAAGAACAGCATCACCTCCATGGGATGTGAGAGCATATTTGAAATACATTATCCACCGTAAAAATGAAGCTGTCCAGCAGCACAGCTGCAGGCAGAGCACTCATTCAACGACAGATCGAGTTACCGGAAATCAGACTTTTGAGTTACCAGACTTACCCTGAGCATGGCTAAATTATCAAAACGACTTTAAACATTAGCCCTGGCAACACTGAGAAAAGAATCATATTGTGAAAATCATGTTGTTGTGCCAAATAAGCTTGCTCAGCCCCAGCAAGTGAGATAGCCACATGAGAGGGTTTGGTTGCTGCAAATATAATGTCATTGGGGTGCATTTTTATGTCCTGACTGGTTGGGAAAATTTTGCAAGAGTGCTGATAGCAACATTTCGTTGGACACAGCTCCTACAGAGCTGCTCCTCATGAGCAGCCTGTGCTTTCCTGGGGTGCCTCTCCCACTGCTGTGCAGGACTGTAACTCTCCGAGTATCATGGCTGAGGGTTCGACCAGTGCACCTTATTAGCAACTAAGATGAGCGATGCTTTAGAGATGTGTATTTCCCCCATTGCTGTTGAGCAGTAAAAACCCTCAAGCCCTTCACATACATGTGGGCTTGCCCCAGTGGCATCAGCAACTGTGCTCAACTGGTCCCATCCATCCCCACCTGCTGCATTAGTCACTCAACGTGCCTTCGCGGTGGGGTAAGCCCCGGTGTCAAAGGCCTGGGCTGCAGCTGCTGCAGACCCAGATGCCCCCAGATCTCAGGTATCAGTCAGGGATTTCGCTGAGGTAAAGAGATACGTTGACCAAATTCCTTGCCCCTCTTCCCTCCCTTTTGTTCTGTTGGTATTTCTTCTTCCTTACATTTTGAGGAAGTCTCTGCTCTATGGGAGACCCACAGGACGTCAAACAGACAAATAGGCAGCGAGTGGCCCAGAATTTCATGGGACGGTCATTATTTTGCAGATTATTCTTACCAGGAGGGTTTGAGGAGTGAGGTGTGTGGGAATGGTGAGCTCACAGCAGGGGGCACTGCTCTATGGAAAATCCATTTACAGGCCAAAGACACTTTGAGCATGGGAACTATGAAATCACAGGGCCTGACAGGGCAACCTGGAGTTTCTTTAATATCCCTCTTATTCCGTGGCTGAGAAGCAGCACTTGCAGTGAGGAGGGCTTGTGCACAACTGACACTGCACAAAACTGAGTGTTTTGTTTCTGTCTCAAACACATGTTTGATTTTGAAGTTAAAGAAAATGATCAGGAGATCTTTCAATCCATGCATATGTTTTCCCAGATGTATCTGGTGTCTCCTCGGGCCATTTCTAGAAAAGAAACTCAATCGACCAGGGTGCCTCCATAGCACACTGAAGAGCGAGCCCTCAGCAACCTGCCTGCCTTTATCAACCATCATTTCGGGAATCACATGCTACCCCAAGAGGGGCCATTTTAATTAAAACTACTGCCAGCCCTTCCACTCGAGTCCAGTGTCAGCCCTTTTCCTGTGTTTACTGCAGACACATCCTGCCCGGAGCTCTATCCAAACACAACAGCATCTTGCAAATAAACACATGGTCCAAGCCTGCCCTTCTCCCTGCTTGTGAACCACCACCCCACCGCCACATCCTGGGGTGCGATGGCCATGCTGTGGGGAGGACAGCTGCGTTGTTCAGGAGGGTGCAGGGACAGGTGGCCTTGGCGAGCTGAGCTGCAGCTCACTTCTGCAATTTAATCAAACTCAAGGCTTTGCTAAAGCTCTGCTGTTGCCTTTTAGGGTAGAAAGTGGTTATTTTCTCATCGTTTTGGACCGTGTTGTCACTGGGGAGCTCAGCTGTAGGTGGTAAGGAGCTCTCCATCCCCCTCACTCTCCATCTCCTCTTGCCTGCCTCCAGCACACAAAGATCTCAGGGGGACACCACAAGTGAACCTCCACTGTGCTTCCTGCAAGCGTCAGGGCAGTGAGAAGATTTTTCTGGCTAATTTGTATCTATTTACTTGCTTAGACTTATAATAAGTGCAAGAGAGTGAGACTGTTCTTGCTGGGCCTTCCCTTTCCACCCAGGACGCATGGGCCTCCGCTTGCTCTCCCATTGATGACATCTCCATGGAAACCGCAGAAATGTGGTTCAGGGTAGAAAGGGTTTGGAAAGGATTGCAGGTCCTTGAAGACAACTTTCACACCAAAGGCTTTGTTTCCTACATGCCCAGAGGCCCCAGAGGCAGAGTGGAGCTGCCCAAGCCAGGAGACCTTTGTCCTTCAAGAGCCTCACAATGTTGGCCCTGTGTTTTGCTTTCTGTTTTCATGATCTCTGCTCTCTGGCTTATCCTCTGATCCCTTTCTCGTCCTCCCTCTGACGTGTCTCTCTGGCTTTCCCAAGCACCATGCCAAGACACTAATTACATTCCTCATGCTCCTGCGTTTCCATTAATGGCTGAGGACTTGGACCCATTCCTTCTTCCTTTTCTCCTCCTGGCTTACCTGTCCCTGGCCCTGGAGACAGTCGTGCTCTGGGTAAAGAGCCCCCGCTGAGGGTGCCACACAGTACGTGTCAGGACTCAGAAATCAGAGTGAGCAGAGAGGAGACAGTCTGTGTGTTCCCCAAACAGACATGTGAAGGGTGGGACACACCACCCCAAGGTTACACAGGTTCAAGAAGCAATTAGACAAACTCACTGAAGGCAGATATGCCCAGGGCTGTTAAACACACAGCCATCACCCCTAAATCAGGATGTCCCTGAGCTGTGGGTCAGAGGAAGCCAGGTGAGTGTTCTGGGGAAGGAGCATGTATTTTTGCTCTGCTGATAGCTCTTCCCATTTGTTGCACCAGCAAGTGGTCTGCAAAGTCAGAAAAGTTGTACAAGACCGTTCATTCTTTTCCACAGGAATGTCTCTCAGAATATGCCCTGCCATATTCCTCCTTGCTTGCTTCCACATTTCCAAAATCAAGGAGTTAATCTTCCACCACAGGGTGCAAGGAACTGGCTTCGCCTTGCGAACAGTGTACCAACGTGGCAATGGCTTAACTGGCAAGAGAGCACATGCAGCTGGCTGCCTGTCCTTCTGCCCGCGGGTGCAGGATGCATCATCTTCACACCAGCGGTCCTCCTGTTTTACTGGTCGTATCCAAAAAGGCATTTTTTGGCTTCTACAGCGCTGTGCTGGAAGCTGTACAGGACTTGACGGGAAGCTCCCCAAGGCAATCTCATTCCTCAACATTGTGCTCAGCCTGTTGCAGTTCATCCAAGAGATGCTGCCACTGCTGCTGCCCATCTTGCCCATGCACAGGCTCTCTCCTCTGTGGGCTGGGACCCTGCCCCATATTCACACTCACTATCTCCTTTGGCTATCGGGCCTCAGCCTTGGGGTGCCATGGGGTTCCTGTGCCTCCCCTTAACCGTGCACCCTCAGAGGAGCAGGTCTGGGTCCAAATTGTGTCTATATAGGGGAGGGGGCAGCCCTGGGAGAGGTCTCACTGCATCATACCAGTCCCCCAAGACAAGTTGCACCAGATCTGTTTAAAGCAATAGTCACCGGAAGGCTGTGCAGCATCGCTCACAGCAAAGGCTTGGGAAGCTCTTGTACGAAGTTGACCTAATTTACAGCTTTCGGTGCTGTTCTAGTAATTTTGGATGTAGCGAAAAGGAACCTGGCATCTATCCTCATTTAATACCCATCTCAGCCTGACTTTGAAATGTCCTACTGAAAGTACAGCCAAGGGAAACTTTTTTTTAACAGACAAACAGCCAAGGGAGAGTAAAAAGCAGGGAAAAGGGATTGAGAAAGAAGCAAACAAACAGCAACCAAGGATTTGGGGACTGCAAATAGCTTCATGAATAATATTATCCCCTGGAAATCAAGCGGCTGGAAACACTTGCCTGACCCAATATGCAAATCTGTCCTGGGAAGGGACAGGGCAGACAGGATTTCTTGTACTCAGTGCTGGGCTCTTGCAGGGGGGGAGGCAAGTCTCGTTGGCTGGGCACAGGCAGAGGCTCTTTGGCATGGCCAGAGGTCTCTGTGTGTGCCACTGAGGGGGAGGCTGCTACAAATTAAGTCAGGTCATTTTGGTGAAAACTGGAGGGATGCTTTGAGGAGGAAGAGGATGCATGTGACTGGTGGGGGCCAGCACTGGCCCAAGGGAGCTCAGATCACTTTGCAGGGGTATCCCCCCCTGGGCCCACAGATAAATGTGGAGGTGCATGGGGGAGATGCAGGGGCAGACAGGGACCCCTTACAGCCCCACCTGGGGAACGTGGACCTTTTCCCAGGAACAGCAAAGAGCCTCTAACCCCACGACATGGCTGCCACTGGTACCGTGCCACCAGCACATGTCTTGCAGCACATGAAAGGTGGGTGCTCCACTCCCTCTGCCCTGCCAGGGCAGCTCTGACCAGCCCAGTCGGGAAGGTGCTGCAGCAAACACACCTCTGTTTACAAAGCATTCATGAATAATGGCCCTGACGTTGCACCGAGGGAGGCAACAGATCCTGGGGAATGCAAAGGGCATTTGCTCACACCATTGCCCTTGTCAGCCCATGGCATGGAGGGACCTTTGTGGCTGTGTCCCTGCTGCAGAGGAAGGGCCATCCGTTCTGCTGGCTCGCGTGGTGCTTACTGAGGAATGCAGCTGGTGGATCTTGGCCCCCCTGTTCCCAGGAGCCCAACACAAGACCTGTGACAAGGACTATTTTTTTTACCAGGTGGTTTCTCAGGACATTTGCATGTGTGCTAGGCTTGGTTTTCCAATCAGAGCAACTTTTGTGAGTAGAGGTTATTAGGTTTTAATAATGCATAAAGTATCACTAAGTATTTCCTCATCACCAATGCACACATGAGGGCTTACCTGTGTACAGCATCTCCAGGGCACAGCATTTTACAGCCACTGCCTAAATGGTGTCAGTGAGTGATGCGCAGGGACTGGCATATTGGCCTGGCATGGTAGGTAAAAAGCACGATAAATGTGTCCTGGCAGAGGTGTTTGCACAAAACTGGCATTTTTGCCCTCAGAGTCCAGATACACGTGGTCATACTGACTTCTAGTCAATGCTCTCACTGTGCTGTTTCAGCTCCCTTCCATGGGTCAGTCTGCTCCTGATGGCTCATCTCACTCTGAAGACTTTTTCTTCATTTCTTACAGGAACATTTTTTTCTTCTTCTCATGGCTCTGTTTTGACTTCCTCCCCTTTGCCTTCCATGGATAACTTTGTAACTGTTTTTATATGGATTTATTGCCCCTCTTTACAGCACATTGCTCAGGGATCACAGCAGTGTCTGCTTTTTGTTTTCATGTGACACATCATCACATTTTCTGCACTTTTCATAATTATTCTGTGGGTTGCCCCCATGTACGTTACAGTGGGTCCACCAAGCTGCCTCTGGTGCAAACAAGTCAGAGCACCTCTTTAGCATCAACAACCCTTTAAAATATTTGGCAGTAGAGTGTTACTAAGATAGGTCCTGGAACAGTGATACATCTTGTCAGTCTCACATGAGGTGTCAGTACATTGAACTTGAGCACAAGGTGCCGGCACTTGAATTAAAACTAATTGCTGTAGCACATTGGCGCCTGGAATGAGCCTAATAAAGCTGAAGCCAGCAGAGACCATCATCAGATCAGCAATTTGCTGGGGCGCAGCTTACTGACCTCTCTCCGGATGGAGCTGCAGTTGGTTCATTCCTCCTTCGCCACAAGGAGCAATTGCGAAACTTTTAAAGACTGAGGACTGGTCGCTGCACACTGGTTCACTCTTGAGTACGCTCATGTGACTAGCATAAATTTTGAAGGTTGAATCCTGCAATGGCTCTCTTAGGTGTATCTTGCTGAGGTACCTATGGGACTAAGGCCGTAACAGTTGTGTTGTCTGGCATATAGCTGCAGTGGGTAGGTTCAACACTCTTACCAGAGACTCTGCCCTTTGGTCTGCAAATTTCCATGTGGTAAAAACCACCCCTTAAGCTACAGAGAGTTGGGCTTGTGCTCTTTTCTCAGCCAGTTCAATAGCATTGTTCTTCATTTGTCTAGGATGGACTTCTTAATTTTAATCACCGGTCTTGTAGCTGAGCCTAAGGCTCTGTAGTGCCATATTAAATGGAAAAGGTTCTCAATAATTGCAGTGAAATCGCTAATATGAGGGTCAGTTTAAACACAAACTTCAATTTTGACCACATTTGCTTTGAAGTCTGACCGACACAAAAGGGAACCAAGCCCCTTTGAGTGCTCTGTGGTAGGAAAAGCAAATGGCAGAGCTCAAAATCCCCAGGTGCAACAAAGGTGTGGTTCTCTTGATACTGCAGGGAAGAAACTGAAAATCTGACTCTGGGCTTTGCAGTGCGGGTGTTGCTGACCCTGGGAATGTTTGCCTGTCTGTAGCTGTGTGGAATGGGTCCATGTGAGGTTTGCAGCATGGCCGGAGGTTTGTTTGCAGCATAGGATGAGGTTTGCAGTGCAGGCTACAAGGCCAGCAGCCACTGATCTCCTGCACGACTATTCCACATGTCTCCTCTGAGTCTGAGGCAGATTTATAACTCCATCAAATTAACTACACCAGGACAGAGATCTCCAAACCCAAGCATACTTCTAGTGATGCATGGGATAGCTGTTGCTGGATGGTGTTTCTTCCACCATCTTGCTGCTTCCACTTTCCCTCTTGTGCCAGTAGGGTGAGGAGGTTCAAGGATATGGACAATCAGAAAACTGATCCCACAAGGAAAAGGAGGATAGCTCTCTAGTTCCTCCACAAAGCTGGGGAAGCCCCAGTGCTTCATTGTATGGGATGGGAGGTGGGACTACCATTTTCAGCTCTGCAGTCAGTTTAGCTGTATTGTCCCTGTGCTTTTCTTTAATTTTTATTGCTTTGTCCCCCTCCCAGGGACATTCCTGTCATTTTGTGCGTTCCACCAAAATACAGAGGCAGTATTCACAAGGCAAAAGACAGGTAGCATCAAATGACTTTAGAAAACAGATTAGGCTTTTTAGAGCATGTGCTGCGATAGGAATCTTCTTCACCTGCTATCGGGAAAAAGATACTTCAGCAGCTGTGGATATAAATAGCACTTATCAGGCAGTAGAAAGGAAACAAAGGTTTGGGTAATTAGATGAAGAAATATCTAGGGGAAGATAATTTTTTTAAAGGGCGAGTAAATCAGCTCCCATGCAGCTGGTGAAGGAAGAAGCCTGACAGCACAGTACTGAATAGCTGGGTCTAAGAAGGGTCATTCATTAAAGGTCAGGCAAGAGCAGGGGCTGGAAACTTGTGCATGTATTGGACAAAAAAAAATCAGAAGTAAAGGAAGGTGATCATGACTTTAATAATTAAGCTGGGATTTCCCTGATTAAGGAACAAGACTCTGAACCTCTTTCAGCTAAAGTCTATGGTGGCATTGATATTTATTTCACAAACAGCATTTTTCTTGTAACTTCACCTTCCAGAGATGGTCAGCAGATAATATAAAAACATAGTTTCTCTGACGAATGTACATCCTTTCGAATACTTAATTAAAAAAAAAAAAAGATCTTGGGAGTAACGTCAATGCCAGCAGGCCTCTGCAGTGTGCAAAGACACTTGGCATCAGCAGGCTTGTGCTCAAGATAAGGTTGAGAACAGGGCAGGGCACAGGTGCAGTGGTGATGGAGAGGTGCTGTGCTGCATCCTTTCAACAAAATGGTCTTGAGTACATGGACCAAAAAGAAAGTTCACATGAACAGGCAGAGGGCAATGAAACCAGTGGAGCTACACCCACGTAAATCAACTGAGGCCCAGGTTATTAATTCAACATAAACCGCATGACCAGTCATTTGTTTGACTGTGTTCAGTTTGACTGAACTTCAGTTCTACTCGATCTACCGGTTTTGTCCCTATTGAAAAAGGGGCCAGGAAATATTTCACTAGAAAAAGAGAAACATGGAAATACATAGCTCTCATGAGCTCAGGCAGCGTGAGGCTCAGTTTACCATATGCAGGCTTACATTTGTCTTACACGTTGCTCAGATAAATGGCGTGCATTGCTTGAAATGTTAGCAAGGTCACCCAAGGGTGCTAAACGTAACTGGAAGGAGAGCTAATATTGCAAAGCCAGGCAGTTACCTCTGCTGTCGCTGCAGCCCGGAGGTATGGATTTCTGTACTCCAGCTGTGCTAGCAATTCATTGCCGTGCGCACGCTGCTCTTCGGTGAGGAAAATGGTGATATAACTGCATAGGTTACTTATCTGCTAATATACCTCTCATGATGAAAATTTGGGAGGTGAAACAATGTTGATCACATGAGAGCAAGAGAGCAAATGCAAATATCTCAGCCTGCATCAGTCTTTGGAAAAAAATAAACATTCAGGGCTGACACAGCAGCGGGATTGTTGGTCACTTAGCTCCGTCCTGATTTGACTAAAACAATTTACTTCCAGCTTCTTTGGTTTTAACGAAAATGAAGGACAAGTTGCAGCTGCATCATGTAAAAAAGAATTACTTAACTGTGCTACAGTTTGCTTTGCATTAACTGTTGGGAGGCTGGTGCTAAGTCTCCAATACTCTGGTGCATTTTGACATTCCACAGTGTAAGTCACACGAGGGAAATACAGCCTCCCTGAGATACAGTGTGAAAACACGCTTAACTCCTTAACATATCTTTCCCCTCCTCTCTGACTCTGACATGCTTAGTGTAACAGGGCCAAGACAAAATCAGCAAATAACAATGAAGAGTTTCTCAAATCTTAATAAAGGTGCATTATTAAGAAGCGATGCTGGTGCCCGGCTTTTTAATGCGAGTCACGCTCCGGTCCACACCTGTCCCTTTGGAAAGTCCACCCTAAATCCCGCTCCCCCTCAACAAACAGCCCTGCCTGTTTTCTGTTGCCCATAGAGCTGGGATTTTACTTTTCTTGAGCTGAGGACGCTGCTGTCTGCATTGTGTAACAGTAAGCACGTTGTTCCCGCTTGGTCAGCAATCACCACGCCGAGCCCTCAGCCTTGGCTCCCTGAGACCAGCCTGATGTGTGCTGTGGAAAATGCCGGAGATCTCAGGGTTAAGATAAATTATGATCACTTTTTTTAGTAAGGCAAACAATCGCAGGGCTGTGGTGCCCAGGAAAAGCTCTGCCTCTTTCCATGAGTGCTCAGGCAGTGCTCAGGCATGCCAGGCATTTTTTCCCTTTCTGAACTAGAAACTAAAGAAGCAAACTTAAAGCACAGAAGAAAACTGCATTTCTTGGTATAAAATTCTGCGTTAAAATTGCTTTATTGGTCTCACTGCATCTTGGGCTCTGCTATGAACTGGGCTTCAGAAGCCACACTTCTCCTTGCAGGATGTTGGACCCTCAGTGGTGTGAAGGCTTCAAGACGGAGAGCTGAGTCCCTTGCACTTGGCCTCTGCCAACAGCCAGAGGCAGCTGGTGCTGGAGACATCCCGCTCTCCTTCTTTGGTTCCTGATTCCCAAGCCTATGGGGATGGTGCAAATGCTGCTATGTTTAACAGCATTTTTATGTGTGTTTGATTTTGATCAGTATTTTAGAGAACCTGTCTAGCTAACAGCTTCCACAAGTTCAAACTGCAGCCACAGTGCTTGTTGGTACCAGGCTGCTTCCAATAGTCCCAAATCAGCTGCCGAAGTTCACAGCCCAACCCATCCCCTAGCTAATTTTTTTTGCAAAGTAGCTATGAGTTACAAATCTTTCTGCAGGGAAGGGTGGTTTTTTTCTCTCTTCTCTCTTCTCTCTTCTCTCTTCTCTCTCCTCTCTCCCCTCTCCCCTCTCCCCTCTCCCCTCTCCCCTCTCCCCTCTCCCCTCCCTTCCCTTCCCTTCCCTTCCCTTCCCTTCCCTTCCCTTCCCTTCCCTTCCCTTCCCTTCCCTTCCCTTCCCTTCCCTTCCCTTCCCTTCCCTTCCCTTCCCTTCCCTTCCCTTCCCTTCCCTTCCCTTCCCTTCCCTTCCCTTCCCTTCCCTTCCCTTCCCTTCCCTTCCCTTCCCTTCCCTTCTCTCCTCTCCTCTCCTCTCCTCTCCTCTCCTCTCCTCTCCTCTCCTCTCCTCTCCTCTCCTCTCCTCTCCTCTCCTCTCCTCTCCTCTCCTCTCCTCTCCTCTCCTCTCCTCTCCTCTCCTCTCCTCTCCTCCCCTCCCCTCCCCTCCCCTCCCCTCCCCTCCCCTCCCCTCCCCTCCCCTCCCCTCCCCTCCCCTCTCCTCTTCTCTTCTCTTCTCTTCTCTTCTCTTCTCTTCTCTTCTCTTCTCTTCTCTTCTCTTCTCTTCTCTTCTCTTCTCTTCTCTTCTCTTCTCTTCTCTTCTCTTCTCTTCTCTTCTCTTCTCTTCTCTTCTCTTCTCTTCTCTTCTCTTCTCTTCTCTTCTCTTCTCTTCTCCTTTCTTTTTCAAATTCTAAAATTATGTTAACTTATTTGTCCACCTAGAAATTGGGGAAATTAAGCATGCTTTGCGGATCTGAGATCCCAAGGGAAGTTTGATCCAACCCTGTTTAAGCACATACCAGTGGACAATGTGTCTCTGTTCCTGGGGGGGGCTTTGGGAGTCAATTGGATGTGTTTAATGTCTTGACCCCACCTGAAAGCTGACCTGTTCAGACCTCATCCAAGGATGGTGCCTACCAAGCACACCAGTAGAGGACTGTCCTGTTCACAAGATAACATTATTGATCCTGCTCTGGATTCTCTAGCACCTTTTGACTGCTCTTCTTACTGTTCATCAGCGGATGTCAGTGAAGATTTTCTAAAGCTTCCAGCCTCCCCCATGTATGCACACCCAAATACCTGTCCCTGAAGATGTGGGGCCAATCAACACCCACCACTACTGAGAGTAAGGGCTCCTAGATAGACTGCATCAGCAGTTTGCACCCTGTGGTTCACCCTAACCTTTATTCTGAACATAAGCAGAAATCTGGAAGCCAAAAAAGGAAAATATACCAAGGGAAATCAGAAATGCCGAGGAAGCCACAGGGGCTTTACCAAGGAGTTCAGTTCAAATTTAGTGTAAAATTCATAGGCCTTCATTGCAGTAACACCATAGTGAAGGACTGCAATTTTGCCTGGGTCTGTACGTCTGCCACCTCCACTAGGAACACCCAAGTGAGAAGAGCTAATGAGGTCCAGACTGATCCGAGTTGGAAGGAACACACAGTCTGCTTCTCGGAAGGATTAAGAATTAAAGAGCCACTGTCATGTCTCATAAGTGTAAGCACAAGGTACAAAACCCAGCAGCCCTGAGCTGCTGATGCTGAAAAAGCTCATTGAATTCTTCAAGGCAGGATGCAAAGGGCATCAATCCAGCAGTGTCTGCAGACCAAGACTTGGCACTGTGTCAGAGGGAGGGGCTGTACCGGGCAGGTTCTTGCAACAGGTTGAAAGTGCAGTGATCACCAGAGGTGGATTAGCATCTATCTATTTACCCATGGGGCAACTTCAGCCTGAATATCCTGGTGCCCTACTGTTCTCTGAACATACAGCTTCTTTGTATTGATCTGGTCTGAAGTGCATCTTGGAACAGTTCATCTCAAGCACCCAGGCAGTAGTGTGTCCCCCAGTAGGTAGCAGAGGAGCAGAGGTGTTTTTGGATAAATTGTCCCAGCTGTGGTTGGTGGGTGTCCTGAATCACCCTGCTCTGAACCTGGATATCTGAGTCACGTTACCACTTCCCTGCTGGGCCAGGAGGGTTTGAATCAGATCACAACCACATGAATCAGGACTGGAACGAGCCCTTTTCCTGAGCATCAGGAGGTTCTGAATCAGGTTGTGAAACAGTCCTTCCTTCCCAGACACAGAGGGCCTGAATCAGGGTCTGAGCTGATACTTCTGCTCCAGAGCAAAGGGCACTAACAGAGCATGATGGCAAGTATTCCTGGCTGGAGGAATGAGCAGGGAAAGACCCTAATTGCATGGTTTGATTAAAAACTTCCTGGATGCTCTCATTCTCTGTCAGTTTGCCATAATGTCACAGGCCCTTTGAAGTAGACACGAGAGGGAGGAATAGAAAGAGGCGTATTCTTAAAACAGTTATGATGATTGTGTTGGAGAAAGGGCACTAAATAGGAGGTTTTCAATCTCCTGACAGGGATGTCCTGATCCCAGAGTAGTCTTCAGCCCACTACAGAGCCTCTTGCCTCATTGCCTCTACATTTAATGCAGGGGAGCACAGTTTGTGCATTGTTATTTAGGTTTTGGGGATTCCTGCCTAGAGGTGGGGGCTCCTCTGTGCTGGACAGAGGATGGTCACCTACCAGGAGAACTTCGATAAGCACCAGATCCAGATGGGGAATGTTGCAGGAAGGGAGGCACCATCCCTATTTGGCAGAAGGGAGATTGACTATCCAAAGTCACCCAAGGGCACAGTGTGGCCAGCACAGCTTCAGGTTCAACTTTTCATACTGGTTTTGAAGCTTTGTTTTGCTGATACAAGCTTCCTCCCTCTCTGTCAAGGAATAAGGGGTGCTTTCTTCAGCTTTACACTTTTTTGCACACATTCATTTTCATGCTTTGATTCATTGACTTGTTAGTGATGGGAGTAATTATAGTGGGCTGCACATGCTCTTCTGCACTCCTTATCTTCTTTATTATTCTCCTTCACACTAATAATGCTCTCTGACTGGGATGGTGATGATTCAGGTGACACTTATTGTTATCTGAGAATGGAGTTGACAAGACATATTTTCTTCCAGCCAGCACCATGGTAGCATCTCTCAAACTTTGGTTGTATCTAAGAGCTTTTGCAGTGGAGTATTTCTGTAGTGTGAGCCATCCAGGGAGCTGGTTTATTGCAAGACAAGATGGAGGCAGAAATAAAAATTTGTTAAAAGTGTGGGCCAAGTCCATCTGTGTGTGCAGGTCTCTGGTTTCAGGGTGAGTATGGGACAATGTGGACAGCCAGTGTCTCACTGCTGACAGCTGATGACTGTGAGACATGAGT
The DNA here is from genome assembly GCF_031877795.1 of Strix aluco. NCBI lineage: Eukaryota > Metazoa > Chordata > Aves > Strigiformes > Strigidae > Strix > Strix aluco. The sequence continues at coordinate 120,471,782 of NC_133934.1, read as the reverse complement.
AGATCAGCTGGGATTGCCTGAATTTTTTCTCTCCACCTTGACAGCTGCAAATGCGACATGATGCCTGCTCCCAGCTTCCAGTGTCAAGACAGAAGATGTCAGATCACTTTTGGAGAAGGACAACAGAAAACAGTGCTTCTTAGGGCTGCTTTAGTGGAAGACGTGTTATGGTTGGAGACAAGACTGACTAATACCTGGCAGGAATGAAGGGGTATTTTGAGCAATCTGTGTAACCTTCTGTTTCCTTTACTTTTTTCCTACAATATTCCCTCCTTCCATTACTTGCAGCTGTTGTATCACATATCTACTTCAGCTCTGCTTGAGCACCCCTGGGAATCCCAATGCTGACTTGAGGCAGAAAAGTCCCTTTGGAAGGGACTTCTCATCTATTTCTGTGGTTTGTAGAATTATTATGCTAGGTTTGGGCCAACAGCAATGATCAGAGTACAAGTAATGAATTAAAAATAAAATAATAATAACTAAATGGCATCTGCACCTACACACAGACCAAACTAGGCTACTGAAACAAGCAGAGCACACGAAGCCATTGCAGGCTGTTGCAATGAAGTGCAATCATAGAATCATAGAATCATTTAGGTTGGAAAATATGTTTAACATCGAGTCCAACCATAAACCTAACACTGCCAAGTCCACCACTAGACCATGTCCATTATGATCAGGAGTGAAAATCAGCTGTATTTTCCAATTCCCAAATGCTGGAATTCTTCCAGCTCCTAGTTTAGAGTGCCTGATTTACCCACAGGGAAGTATCCTGCTTGTTTAATAGTAGATCATTTCTAATTTGAATCTTTCCTAAAAGGTGTGTCTATAAGGAAAACATCATTCCATGATCTTCATTTGCCTAGTTTTTCTCTATAGGTCAACTCAGGAACACTTCATAAATTCTGAACTCTTGTTTTTGAGGGCTTACAGAGAAAGATAAAGCTAAAACTGGAGAAGATCCATCCTACAGACTGGAATTGAGTCTAATGGATATCTCCAGTATTCTACTGTATCAACAAAACATTATGATAAGGGGAACAAATGGAAACACTTGTAGACACGCACAGGATCCCAGGCAGAGACAGCAGGAAAGAAAACCACCTCTCATGGGTTTGTATGCTTAAGTGGACGTAAAATGCACGTGCATAAGACAGATACTGGTTTTAGTTTTGCTGGGCTAAAATGTACAAACTGGGATGCAATTAATGTAGTGATTATTGAAATGCCTCTGGGGTAAAACAGCTGTCACGCAAGCCCATTCTGATGCCTTTTTACTGTCTCTATCAAGATGTTGGTATTAAGCATTTGGAGCCGCTTAAATACAGGACTCAAGCTTACAAACACTTGCTATTGGCACAGTGTTTCTTACCCCTTTGCAGAGGTTGGGCAGCACCTTTCTGTGCCAGTTTTGCTTAACATGCTGAGGATATGCAGCAGCACCTGGTCCCAGGGTGTGTGGCTGTGGGTGCTGCCAGGATGATTATATCTCTGAGCATGCATCCCCAACCCCAGGGAGCTGCTCTGGCAGCTCACCGGCCCGAAAAGGGGTATCTGCTGCTTCTGGCTTATGTCCCCAGTGCTCACTAATGCCAGGTTTATGCCTTATGACATGCATCATGGTGGCATTAAATGGCATGGAAACATCAGCTCAGGAGCTCAGGCCAGATGGGAGCATGATGACCCACATGCTGACTGTTGGGAACTTTGGAGATGAGTGAGAGCACCCAGGGACAGAGTCACCTACACATGTTCCTTCACTGGCAGAACAAAATAAAACTGTTTTCTACCATTTTTCCACCCACCAATCCTTTTCCACATCAGTAACTGGTTGTGCCATCAGTGGAATTAACAACCCTTATGTAGATTTCCATTTAAAGATGCATTTGGTACCTCAATTTAATTGGCAAGTTACAACAGGAGACAACTTCTCAGTCTGGACAATGTCTTTGAGTTTAACTGCAGCAGGCAACACTTGGGATGGATTTTTGCTTTTGTTTTGTTGTAATTTTGTGGTATTGTCCAAGTGTAAAGTGCTGGTAGGAAGAATAATCTCTCTAGTTTCCAAAATGATGGCTGTTGTGAGTGTGACAACATTTATTTGCTTCCAAAGAATCCTGATAGAGGAGGACGGGGAGAGCAGAAGGAGAAAGGGGACATTGCTTGTGTCTGAGCAGCGTTTGCAACTCTGACAAGAGTTATGGGTGTGGAGGCTTTGGGGTGCAGAGCTACTGCTGCTCAAGGCCAGGAAGAAATCCCCAGCTCCTGCTGATGAGCTACACAGCAGGCAATGTGTGGGGAGGGATGGGGCACCTGGTGCAGGCTGTTATGATGGAGAGACCAGCTCCTCCCTGCTTCTGAAGGGGCAGCAGCTCCAACTGGCATGTTTCTGCGGGGCTGCGAGCTGTGGCTGTGGCCACCCTGGTTTTGGTTCACTCTGATGTCTTGGCTTGTGGGGCAACAAAAGCAGTTAGTGTCTTGTTCTTGAAAATGTCCCCTTGTCCCTGCTTAGACACCTGTGCCTCTTGCCCGCTGTGTTGCCAAAGGATGTCCCCTGCCCGGCTCCATTGTCTGCTAGACCCGCTTTGGCTGCAAAGACCCTGTTGCCCCACACCACAGTTTCTGGGGGTCTGGTGGGGAGATGCACCAGCACCCAGGGAGGGGACCTCAGTGCTGAGCAGGACAATCGCAAAGCTCAGCCCTTAGCAGCGATGCTGGCATGCCGCTGCCGTACCGTGGGCTCTCCCTGACATGGTGGCCTGCCTGTGGGATGCTCCGGGCCGTGACATGTCAGCCCATGCCAGACCCTCCTGGGGCTGGGGCTGGGACAGGCTGCAGGCACCCAAACCCTCCCCAGGCAGGGATGTCCTGGAGGTGTGAGCCCAGCCTGGAGAGGAGACTCAGCTTGCCCAGGGGGCACTGGCCGCTCCCACACGTGGCTTTCCCATCTCTTCTTTCACAACCCCTTTGCTTTGGGAGGGAGAGCGCGTCTGCTAATGGCAAGCTGACAAGTGAATCAGTGCATACGTGCAATCAGCAGTGCCGGGGGAAGGAAACAAGGATTTATCCTCCCCCTGTTGTTTTAGACAATGCTTCCGCTTACAGCTTGAGCTCCAGTTAAAGTCATTTATTGATTGCTTCTCTGGTTTACTACTGGCTGCCCAGGGAGTGAATAACAACATTTTAAATGAGCAGGCTAAAATATGGCAAGGCAGGAGCTGGCAAGCAGTGATCAAGCAGCTCTCTGATCTGAAGGAGGGTAGGAAACAAATGACAATACATATAGATGTATGACGGCTAATATAGCAGGGGAGAAAATTAACTCATTGCAGAAAGGTGGAAGATCTTTCAGCTACTCTCGTTCCTGTCTGGTGATTAAACTGCTAAACTAAAGGTTGCCAGAGGGAGGGATGATCCTAAATACATTTTTGAGAACACTGCTGCAGAACACTGTGTATCCCCATTCCTACAGCACCTGCAGAAACGAGGGGCTGATTCAAAGGCTGCTGAAGTCAATGGGAGGGTTTCCAACAATATCCATGGGTTTAGATCTGATCCATAAATCCTGGGCATGGTTTCACTGAGAAAAACACTTAATACATGGAAGCCTTGGAAACCCAAATTACTGTCTATCCTGAGAAGAAAGGAAGCATTGCTGGTGAACTCCTGAGTGCCATAATAGCACCTTGGGTCATAACATGCAGTTTTGTATTATACACATTTATATTATTTTGCTCATCTCAAGAGTTTAAGGGATTAACACCACATTTTCCCCCCATCCCAATCCTGAACTGGCACATGTAGGCTAGATTGGAGGGTCCACTCAATGGTGCTCTGTAAAGCATTTTGCTAAATGGGTCATTTGTGCTTAATGGGTCATTCCTTATAGTTAGCACAAATAACTTTTTAGATGGAAAGAGTCCACCTGCTGTTCTGCACAATACCATGTGCTACTGCTGTGTCACCTCGAGCCCAGGCTCCTTAATCGCATGTGCCTGGTGGTGCAGGTGCATTTATCTGCTGATAAGAAGTATTTGCATAAGGCAGATCAATTTTTTTTTAATATATATCCTGATATAAGAGGAAACAGGCTCCTGGAAAATATTGGCAGAGAACTGGAAAGATACCGTAGTTCCTATGACATTCCCCATCGGCCTTTAATCTCTCTCTATCACCGGTGTTACCATTTGCAATGGGGTTGAAAGGCATTTCAAAGTGCTCAGGTGGTAAAAGCGCTGACTGCAGGCTCGGAGTCCACGGCTGAAGGTTAGGCGCTGAGGTGGGGCCAGCAATGGTTGGACTGACAAACAGGTTGGAAGTCAGGTGCTCACCTCGCAATTCTTTTGATAGTCATGAATTCAAAATCCTTTGAAGGTCAATGGTAGAATTTTCTAGTAGGCTGAAGGGAAAGGAATGTCTGCAAATAAAGTTTTCACCAAATGCAATGTTACTATAGAATCAAAGTTCTCTTTGTTTAACAAGGACAATGGGTTTATAAAGATCTTATCACTGCTAGGATACTACTGTTGCTCTACAAAAGCACACAGCCTGGTGCCTGAGAGCACAGGAGTGACATTATATCACATTAAAACTGGTAATTAAAAGAATAGTTCTTGCCCAGAAAAGAATGAATAGAGAATGCCAATTCTTCAACTTTCTGCATGCAGACAGAATTCAGAGAAGACATCGTGCAGGTGTAGCAAGATGTCCATGTTACATGATGCTGGGCTGGACCTTAAAAGAAGAAGCTAGAGAGAAAGCCCAGCAAAGGTGCTTTTGAGTCCTCTGGGTGTGATTTTCAGGGGTCCCATAGGATCAAGAGGTTTCCACTGGTAGTGCAATCTGGCTTTGACTTTTGTCTCTGGGCATTTTCCTTTCTTCCCATTAAAATTAACTTTCCCTGCTGATATTTCCTCCTAGATGACATCTGATGAGTTGCTGGACTTCCCTTGGGGAGAAATAGCTGCAAGACCATATCATGTATGCTCCATAATGTGGACTTTGGAAGAAAGTGGGAGGAAAAAAAGTCGCAAATTTGGAGAGGTGCAAAAGACACATTTAAAGTGGTTATTTAAATATGAAATGGCAAGCTTTTAAAAACAAAGCATTTTTATGAATAAGAGAAGCTCATCAAGACTTCTTAAACAGTGCCAGCTCTAAGGAAGAGACATTTTCATTTAGCTCTGTGTTCTGCAAGGGAGAGTTTTTTGAGACTCTTGATATTTACATTGAGAACAGGCTATACCTTGTGAAGATTTGGAGGAAAATGACAGAATGCTTTCTTTACTAAATTGAAGCATTGCCCCTGTGCAACCCAGGCCGGCAGGATGCAGGTGAGAGGAACATGGGATGCACTAGGCTGCATCACACCACTCCGTCTTTAATCTGCGGTACCACAAGCTCATCTGGCTTCTAGCTAGTGCGTGTTACAGCTGAGCTTGGCTATTGCAACTCTTTTCCAGAGACCTCCAAACACTTTGCTTTCATATTGGATGAAGAATATAGAGTGCTTATTTTGTGCAGACATAGGGCTGAATTTTATTGTTTCATTCCCTGGCTTTCAGAAATATAAATCATAGGCCTGAACTAAGTAATTTATGACAGACCTTTATTTCAATGTACATAAGCATTCTAAAAGACATTAGTTTACTGAATAAACCACTAATATGCCGACTTTATAAAGCATCCTTCACTTTGCTTTCTGCATATAATTGATCAATCATGTCCATAATGCCTTTGTAGAGTAGAAACTAATATTATAAACAAGCAAGTTAGAAGGCTTAATATGAATAATATAAATGGATAGCAGAATGCTAAGGGCAGAGCTAGCAGCAGTGTCTGGCCCTGTGCTGACTGACTGCAGAGTCCTTGCCCGTGATAGTGCTGTGATGGACCCGAGTGACCCGTCCAAGGTCAAACACAGAGACCGGTTTGGCAACAGCAAGCAGGGACACTGGCCCTGCTCCATCAGCTGAAGCTTTCCTGTACAGGTAATCCCATTTTCCTTGATTTCTTTCATTTTGAATTTGCAAGAAACTGCCCCCACAGCTGGAGGGATTCATTCCCCAGAGGGGGAGCAGCCTCCCCGCCTGTGCCTTCCCCAAATTGGCACCAACGTTCCTGGGGTTTAGCATTTCCTCAGTGACAGGTCTGACTGGGAGGAGGAGGATTGGCAGAGAAGTGGAAAGACTGATTTCAGCAAGGAACATGGGAAAAGCTTTCCCAGTTCTGGGGCTTGAGTTTCTGAAGTTGCCTCCTCAATCCTCGCTTGCTCCTGGTGAGACAGACAGGGAGAGAACATGGTTTTCCAGCGTGATAACATCAGTCCCCTGCAGAGTCCCAAGAGGTGACAGGGACATACGGGCACAGCACCTGTGCGCTCCTCTTGCTCTTGCGGCTCACAGCAGGATTGCCTCTGGGGGACATCCACCTCAGGGGAATTTTCTGTTCCTGTCCAGCCTTATTGATGTGATTATTTGTGGTGAAGGTACAACCGCTTTGTTTTCCTCAAATGAAACCTTTAATGCAAAAAAACCCTGATCCGTAACTAATGTCTGAATTCACAGCACATGACGCAGGAAGGTAAAGCTATAAAGGTGATTAAGGAGATAAAGCAAAGGCTGCTGACTGCACTGCCTTCACACATGCCAAAGTGCCAACATGCTTTTCGGGGCATAAACTGATCTACCCTGTGCCTACCAAGATGTGCAAAGCTGTGAGGTGGGAAAGTCGTCCCTGTGGTGCTGCTGCCATGAGAGCACCTTGCACCATTCCTGCTCGTGGGCATCAGCCCCAATGCCACTGCACAGCCTGAGAGCTGCCTGAGAAAGGGGAAGAGATTTAAACTGACACATTAAAAAGAGACCAAAGTGAAAAGTTGTGGGTGCAATTTGAATAAATGCTTCAGAGCTGCTAGAGCTTGTGCTCAAAAATAGCACGGGGGAGGGGGTTTTAAGCCCTGTTCAGCATTTCCAAGTGGCTCTTTGGATAAATTGACACAAATTCCACAGGGATTTTAACTACAAGGATGAGGACCCAGAGCCTCTGCTCAGCCTGTGCACAGGCTTTAACCATGTCAGGGAAAAAGCCTGATTTCAGTTCCATGGGGCATGGACAGGAATTTGGGAAGGGAGCATGCTTATAATGTTCCTGTTTGCGCAAGGTTTATTAGGAGTATTTTTAGGAGTATTTATTGTACCTGGCCAAAAGGGTATGAGCAACACAAAGCTCCCTTCAAATACAAGACTGTGTAGTTTTGTGAGAAATTACAAAATAAACATGTACCTAGTGAAAGGCTCAGCCATAGTGTTAATTTTTATCTTCAGCTTGATTTTCCTGTTAAAGAAATAATTCTGCTGTTAAAGCTTTGTTTGCAGAGAAGTGTGGTCTTTTTTTTGAAATCGACTTCAAGCTGCATCATGGGGAAAGAGTCTCTGGGACTTCCCAAATACTTCTTTTCTTGGGGGGGTGGTGGTGGGGGAAGAGCTATGAAAGCCAAGCGGATGTTATTAGGATTCAGCTTGTTCCTGCTTACTTTCCCCAGCTACTGTGCAAAGCTGCTCTGCTCTGAACCATGGGGAAGGCACAAAGCTCCCTGCACAGGTTTGCTCCACGTCCTGGAGAGGTGAAAGAGGAATTTGTCCTTCCGCTGGCAAACCCCACTGCTTACGCTGTCGCCCCCATGGCAGCACAGTTCCCTATCAGCAGTTAAACCAAACCGAAATTCCTTGCAAGGCTGCTCCAACACGCACAGCCTGTGCTGCTGCGGGGCTCAGCCCGGTGCTCCCCAGGTGCCGGCGGCTGGCTCTGGCTGCGGTTACGTGGCAGTAAACCCCCGGCACTGTGAAACTCAGTCTGCAGCACCCAGACATTCTTTAGATGTTTTTGAAGCTGTCTTGCCTCTTTTATCTGTATTTCAAAGATAATGAGGCAAATGCATTTCTGATGCCATTGGTTTAAATTTCCTCGTTAACTCTAATTGCACTGGGTATGATAACGGGGGCTCTGGGCAGAGACATGGCAGTCTCCTGCTCTTGTGCAGCAAGGAAGGCTTTAGGTGGAGATGGTAAGGGGAAGTCATTAGAGCAAGTCTCGTGTACGGGTATCCCCTGAGTAACCGCTGAAGGTGAAGCGGCCTGGGATGTTAATCAGATCAGATCAAAGAGCAGAGCCTGTCCGGCCCAATCAGCCCTGACTGGCAGCTTGATAATCTCAGCACCAGCGAATGCAACTGAGAGACCTCCCATAAAACCAGTACTGGTGGGATCAGGAGGGCAGCCTGATGTGTGTGGCTAACCAAACAGGAAAGTAAAACCACCTCTTTAATGCACCTGGGATTTAACAATGTCACCTTATGCACGACAGGTCTAATTCCACAGACCTTTCCAAGTTTGTCCACGTTATCTCATCAAACACCAAGCCTGGGAAGGCAGCATCCTTCTTTCAGACCAGCGCTGAACCCACTTTTCCAGTGCATTTTTTTAGGCTTTTGCCTGTCAGTGGCAGTTGTTGGATGGGGCTTGAATTATGGGGCCATTCCAGTTCCCTCCTTGCCACTCTCGCAGGCTGACAGCTGTTTTTACCTCTTCTCCGAAATTCTGTGAATTTTGGACCCTGTTCAAGACTGAACAAATCAACTGGGGACTTTCCATTGTTTGCCATGAGCTTCGGAGCAGCTGTTATTGTTCTTCATCATCTGCTGGAACATTTCTGATTGAGTTATTGTTGCCTCCCAAGGAAACTTTTTATAAGACTTTCAGAATGAAGAAGCCTTTGCATATTGGCAAAGTGATTTTTTTGGTTTCATTCCCAGGGCGATAGTCAGAGTTTTTCCTTTTTACTTGACGTCATAGCTTTTGGATGTGCTTGGACTAACTCGTGGGTGAATTCAATATTTGTCTTTGTAGCTTCTGCTATGTTTTCCTTTTTACCCTGCGGTGGTTTATGGCCACTAGTTCTTACAGAACCATGTTTAATTTCCACAAAAGTGTGAACTAAAGTCAGAAAAAGGTGTTTATTCTTGAAATGTTTAGAAGAAAAAGAAAATTAATTGCTGTTGCTTAATATCCCAATGTCTTTGTTTTGGTTTGTTTTTTTTTTTTTTTTTTTTTTTTTCTTTTGCAAAGACTTGTCACACATATCTCCATCTGTAGCCATTTTTCTGGTGCATCTGGGTTTTGTCTCTCTCTTCTCGTGGGAAGACGGATAGGCATTGTCAGCTCTTTCCAAAGCTGTGTACTTAGAGATCCAGAAATCGACTAATTAGTTCATGTTTAATCTGCACAATCTGCAAGAGCGGTTCTGGAGACTTGTAGATCTGTTCCAGCACAGTCAAATTATGCTGATTAGATTGGTAAAAAGCCAAAAAAAGAGAACATAAATAGCAATTATTTTAAATAAATTCCAAGCACATAAAGACTGATTTTAGCCTAGGCTGTTGAAAAATTTCATGCAAATTGTAGTGTGTGTTTATTGCATTTTTTTCCCAAACGAAGTGGAAGAGTTGGACTTAGTAGTAGTCAAAAAAAAGTTGAAATACCATGGGCAGCCATGATCAGGAGCAGTGAAACAGATACTCCCTGCAGCTGTGTGGAGCCTTGCAGGGGAGAGCACCATCTCCAGTGTTTGCTGTGTCACCTGTTCCCAAGGCAGGGAGCTGTCTCTTAAAACTCCTGATAAAATCCTAATTCCTGTAAAACAAACTGCTCCTGTTGAACTGTGCCATCTCCCAAGGTCACTCGAGCTGCCTGGTGGGGGAACACGGCTGCTCCCCTTGCAGCCCAAACCCTGGTGCAGGTAAATGGGCTGAGAGCTGCAGTCGCAGGACAAAGAGGGTTGCCCAGCTCTCCACCAGTGCAGGCAAAAGTGCTACTCAACAGTGCCCTTCCTGGCGCTGCGGTGGTTGCTGTCCTCGTTTTTGGGGTGGAATGGAGTTTAAACAAGGAATTTAGAAGTCTGGCTCTCTGGTTCATCACAAATTCAGGCATGGGAGTCAGGTTTAGCTCCCCCAGGCTGCGCTGCAGGTAAGAGGCTTCTTCCATCGTTGGTCTCACAGGACTACTGCACTTGCTAAACAGCAACATGCATACTCAGAGGATAAATACAGGGTAGAAAACAATTCAAGTATAATTTGAATGTTTATGGACACAGCTGAGCAAGACCTCTGTTTTTCAGAGGCTATCAAATGTTTAGGAAACAAAGTCATAATGAAAACCTGCCATCTTACAAGTGGACAAATGTGCTGTTAAGAACCACTAGAGTTTTGCAATATAAATCTTATTACTGTGGTTGAAAACACAACTGGAACATGACTCTGACTTGCAGCAAGCAGCCATGACATGTTTTGGGAAGCGTCATGGAGCTATAGACCATCATTGCCAGGAAGGTACAGAGGGACCTTGGAGTAAAGGGGCATGAGTGGGGGTTGTTCAGCCTGGAGAAGAGAAAGCTCCAGGGAGACCTTCCAGTACTTAAAGGGGACCTACAGGAAAGCTGTGGAGGGACTCTTTATCAGGGAGTGTAGTGACAAAATGAGGGGTAACTGTTTTAAACTGAAAGAGGGTAGATTTAGATTTAGAGGTAAGGAAGAAATTCTTCACTGTGAGGGTGATGAGACACTGGAACAGGTTGCCCAGAGAAGCTGTGGCTGCCCGCTCCCTGGCAGTGTTTAAGGCCAGGCTGGACAGGGCTTTGAGCAACCTGGTCTAGTGGAAGGTGGCCCTGCCCATGGCAGGGGGGTTGGAACTAGATGATCTCTAAGGTCCCTTCCAACCCAAACCATTCTGTGATTCTATGAGCTCCTAGACTAGCTCCATTTAGTCACACTCTGCTAGGAGGTTTAAAACAGCTCCTATGAAAAGGAATGAGCATGTCCTTCTCTTGGAGAGGACAACCGTACTGCTCTCCACAGTGTTGCTCAGCCTGGAGCAGCTGCTGCTGTGAGCTGCTGCTGAGCTTCTCTCTCCATGATGCAGCCCCAACACCTGGTACCCAACGCCCATCGGCTCACAATTCCTGAAAGGGTTACCCTTCTCCCCCTCACCCTGGTAGCCCTTTGCATTTATCTACACCGAGTTTCACCTGGACTTTGTTGCCCAGTCAGTCATTCATAAGGAGGACTCACCTGTACAGTCTTTCTATAGTTCTTTACAACCTCTCCCCATGCTTACTGCCATAAATAACTTTGTGCCATCAGCAGACTTCCTCAGCTAAGTGCTCAGCCCTTTTTCCAGGTCATTTATAACAACGTTGAGCTGCACACGTACCAGCATGGACTCTGGGACACCACTTGTGATCTCCACGCTCCTGCAAGACCCAGCGAGGACCTCTACCCTCTGTGCCTTATCCCTGAACTCATTACTTCGCCTTATTTATCCTACAACTAATGGCTTTAGAAAGTGCCTTAATTCTATTAGATTCTCTAGCTTTTTGCATGGGTGCCTCTGCAGCCTTACACATGGTCTTCTAATATTATTTTGGGGTGTATAATTGTATTGAACCACTCTTTGGTACTCTATAACAAAGTGGGGCAGGGAGAGAGGAAACTCCTGGCTATGTGGCGTTTTGAGCAATCAGCAGCCTATGTGGTATTTCTGCTTTTGTTGATTTTTACTTGAGGAAATCAAATGTTGGCTGGTATTCTGCAAAAGTGCAACAAAATGTGACTATTTGCTGTTAGTGTGACTGCACTGGATCCAGACTATCCAAAACCAGTGCCACATTTCATTTGGTGGGGGAAAAGCACAGTATCTATCTATATTCACTGACCCTTCAAATTCACAGGGAGTTTGGTTGGGTTTTTTCAGCTTTGATAAAAAACAATGCAGCGCATAAGCCTCTTTGAGTCATCCTCTTTGCTATAAGAACAACCATAAACAGCTGATTTCTGAGGCAGATGTATTTATAGGCTTGGGATAGAATATAGATTTTTAAAATGCCACTTATCTGCTTCAAAGAGATTGACTTACATTTTTAATCTGTATAAAATTAATCCAGCTAATTAATGAAAATGGCTACAGAGTAAAATGAATTAAAGTTTCAGCAAATCATTAAGCATTGATATGGCTGCATGCTCTGATTTGGTAATGAGTCATGACAGCATGAACATTATCTAACTATATTTGCACCCAGGTACTGTAAGAACTTGTGGGCAATGAGATGATGCCATGTGGGAGCTTTGCTCTGGAGGAGATTCTTGCTTAGCATGAGGAGAGCACTGTTATCTAGGAAGGAGCTGTGACCCTTCTAGCAGAGGGAAGATCTGGGACGTCAGGTCCTGTTTTCCATCCTTGCACAATCCCCGTATGAGTCAGCCTTTCAAATGAGCATTGCTGTGCGATTCCCCAAGAAGCCTATGCAACCAGGGCCCAGGTCATCAGGGGAGTTGTGCTGAAATTCCACTGAAATAAATGGGTAAGGAAAGTGAGTAGGAGCTGGGGCATGAAATCTCTTTACCTTCTTCGAGAAATCTGCTCGCTCTTCAGGCAGTCAGCAGCTCCCTAACATGGAGGTACCACTACACTCTCACAACAGCAGCGGATATCTCCTGCTGCAGCCATTTTACAAATCCCTTCCCCTCCCTGAGTAAATGTTTGCAGGATCAAAAACAAACTGCATGAGAAATGAGGAACTGTTCCCTTACAAAGCAGAAATCACGTCTCACATGGAGATTTATCATGCGGAAGAATCACATTTTCTTCTCCTAGGGAGGCATAGTGCACCTTGACTCTTATAATATACCTCTGTCAGAAGTGGTACAGAAGAAGCTGGCAGGTGCAAAGGCACTTGCTCAGTCTGAAGGAAACACCGAGCCCTGCGTATTCCCTCGGAGGCAGAAAATGCTCCCAAGGATAATGCACAAGAAGACCCAGTGTTGTTCTTGAGGTCGGGAGAAAGTCCTGGGCTAGTTGACGCGCTGTGCATCGGTCACGCCACATCTGTTTTGCCCGTGGCTTGCTCAGCTGGTGAGCTCTTTGGGACAGGCTCTGTGTGTGGTGTTTAGCCCACCTGGGCCTCTTGGTGTTGCTATAATGCTGGCAATGCATAGGGGCTGGATGTAATGCTAGCAACCCGTTGAGTGGGAATACAGTCCCATTTATAATCTACATAAGAAACCTTAAGGAGCCCAGTGCTGCTGTCCTTGCTCTGACGTGTCCACAGGCTGGTAACCAGCTGTAACCATGTGAATATCTGCTCTCTCCACTGAAAAAGGGCAATTTTCTGTCTCTTTAATGTGCTGCTAAGATCAATGAGGAAATGTTGACAATGAAGCATTCTCCTGGGAGCACTAGGTGGTAAAAACTGGAAGTTGATTTCCTATCTGCAAGGCTTTGCGTGCTTGTGGGGTATATATTCCACTCAAGTATTACCTGTTTTCTTAAATGTTTTCACCTTATCTGACAGAGGACACAAAAACACACTAAGAGAACAGGCAGAAACTGCAACCTGATTTCTCAACATAGGTAATCAAATCTCTTTCTTGTCCCATGCTTTTGCCTATTAACATATTGGAGTGGGTGATTCTTTTCTCTATTACATATAAGCATATTGTATATTTTGCTAAGATAACTTAGACCATACTGCGACTCTCGTAATGACAGCGTGACATGACATACAGGTAATCCAACAGGTTAAACTGAATGCAGAGGCTTTAAAAACCTCTTTTCCCTTCCCTCCCTCCTTTCCACTCCATCAGTTGTAGATCCCAGCCTACATGCCTTGCTAAAACAGCCTGATTGAACCGACATCCTCACTAATGAGCGTTTCTCATCCACGGCTTTCAAGGGGAGCCGCTGGAACCTGATGAGCGATTGCCTCTTCATTGCAAAAGGTCAGGAAAGGAGGGGCCTTCTCCCAGAAATCATTCTCTGTCTTGCTACTGCTTCTTTCACTTCTTCTTCCAAGTAGATTTGGTTCTCAAATCCAGCTGATTCCTAGGAATAGGTGGCTCTTAATTTTTTTTTTTCATTATTCTGAAATAGTGCTTTATGAACAACTTCTAAGGGCATAGGAGACTAATGTAAAAAGTACCAGAGTCTACAATCTCATCATCTTCCTCGCCCCCCAAGTGGAATAAAATATCTTCTGACTCAGAATATTTTGGCATCACAAAGTTTCATTCCACATGCCCAGGGACCAGCCACGCCGAGTCACAGACACCTGTGTTAGGGGTAACTACTGCTAACATACTTTTGACTCAAGGAAGGAGCAAAGCAAGAGAGGGATTGGAAAATCTCACTGCAGACTTCCCCTTCCTGCATGGTGCCTAATACAAAGGGAGGTTGCTAAAGCAACAGTTTCTCCTAGCTGACTAGAACTAGTCATGCACATGGGCTTCATGCTGAATCAGTATCAGCACTATCAGAAAAATATGGAAAAAGCTCCTTCCTCTACTTACGTAGCTTTGACTGCTCAGCCAGCACCTCTGGGAGCAGTGGTTCTGAATTTACTCGGTCCTGGTCTCTGACATTTCATGCAGCTATCCAGACCCCTGGGGAGAGCTTCTCCACAGCTCCACTGGAACCATTCATGCAAATCACCCTCTTAAGAACTATAAAGTAATACGATATTTAGCATCAACCCACTCAGCCCCCACCGAAATAACTTCAGGCTGAGGTCTTCAGTGGCTTGAATGATGCTGTGCTGTTGCCATGGCAGCACATCACTCTGCAGGGTGCTGGGGTCAGGAGCAATGGGGCGGGCGCTTCTCACTGCTGCACCTCGCAGCAGCAGCCGTACCTGCAGGGCCTCTGCGGCTCCATGTCCTGGTGGGGTGGCAAAAAAAAGCCATTCTCCCCACCTTGCGGTCCAGAAAAAAGAGGAAAATGCCTGCTTCTGCCAAAAACCTGGTTGTGCAATCTGAGTTGCCTTGAAGTGCCAGGAATAGCTGGTGCATGCTAGCAGTACATCTGTTTGCTTTGGGTCTGAGGGCAGAAGGGAAGATGACGGGAACACTCCACAGCAAGGGAAGCCCTGTTGCGGGTGATCTACTTTAGCAGCCAGGTAGAAACACGCAGGTATGGTGAGATGCCCCACAGGCCAGTGTTCCCAGCTGGCTTCTGCCTTTATTTCTATCAGCATATCAGCCAGCTAACCTCAGAGTTCAAAGCTGTTGCCCTGTGGCAGAGGAGAACAGCGTGTCCTAAACAACCTACAGAAGGACACAGACCTTCTGGGTGAGATATGCAGGTAAAGGGCTGAATATCAGTGAGGAGGATTATTTTTATTTGACTATTTAATTCAAGGTTTATTTGTTCCCTGTGTTGATACTGATGCAGATTCATTCCAGTTCAGAAGCCGTCACGTAGGGAGAAAGGAAATAACACAATCTGGCTCCCCTCTTTTGGCATCTGAACAACACAGTTCCTCAGGAGCACTCAAGAGGCCAGCAGCATGTAAATACTTTCCCTCATGGTGACACAGACAGAACTTTCTGGTAGTAGAGAACCCCCTTCCTCCCTTTGACTAGTCACAGCTGCACGTACCTTTGGTGTAACATCATGGTTATGCAATGCTGACTCTCCCATTTTGCTCTTATTCTGCCTCTCTCATATTTGCGCAAACAGAAGCCGAGACGGAGCATGGCAACAGCCTCCGAGAGCCCAGCCATTTCTCAACCCTCCTCTTCTGAGCCTGCACCACTCCCACCGGCATCAGAGGTGAGCTGGGAGCACCAACCACCACTGGATCGCAGCCCAGGCGGGCACAGTTTTCTCCAGTCTCTGTCCAGAAGGAACCTGGTAGGGCACGAACGCGCTGGCTGCCCAGTGCATTCGTCCACCTAAATGATGCAGACTCTACTGGGATGCGTGCTAGTATTTACAAGTAGATCTAGGCTCGCTGCATCTCTGGGCCCCCCTCCTTTCTAGGTCACCGTGACTTCCGCAATCATCCCGCTCACCAGGACTAATGGAGAACAGATGTACTCTCGAGGGAGAGAGTGCGAACCAGAACCCTCATCTCTGAAACGCTTCCCAGGAAGAACCATCTCCTCACCATCACGTATCCCAGAGTACCTAAGGAGAAGACAGAGCAGGAAATTAAGCAGAAAAGTGAGATCCTAGCACTTTTGCTACTTTACCCCTATAAGGTCCTCAAGCAGGATTTATGATCACACTGTCTTCAGAGGAAAACAGTGTTGTGCTAACAGGTAAGCAGGAAACAACCACATTGATACAGATCTGCAATGCTTTAATTAAAGCACAGGTAAACAGCAAAGAGCAGCAGACCTCTCCAGTGTTTCACAAGCCTCATCTGAGTCATTACTGTTTGCCTTGTTGGTTGCAAGGTGTCCAGGACTGCTCTCCACGCTAGCTCATAGGGCCTGGAGCACAACGGGACAAGCTGAACCTGGCTGTCAGGCAGAGCTGTGTACTGGTGCTTGTCCACAACAACTGAGGGATCCAAGTGCACGGCAGCAATGAAAACAAGCAGCCTGCCAACCTGTGACTGAACCATGTCAGGGCAGGAAGAAGAGATATTTCATTCCAGACTGAAGACTAAAACGTATCAAAAAGAGAAATGAGTCTCTGAAAGCATGATCCAGGCAGATTCCCCCAGTGTGGTAGGAAAGACCTATGTTCCTGATTTACCAATTTCGGCAGGGAATGTATCCAGAATGTAAAACATGGGTGATCATAAGCAGAATTAAACAGTGGGGGGTTCTGGCAGCACAGTACCATCCATGCTGGACAGTGTGGGATCATCCCTGTGACCCTGACAACAAAGCAAGAGCAGGAAGTGGTGTGGTCCTGCTGGCCATGGCTGTGATTGGCAACAAAAACACAGAAGCCTTTTTAACATTGCAAAGACAGAAATTAAATCCTTCTCCTCTTACGCAATGCTTGCCCTTCCTCAGCAGGGATCAAATCAACATAGGACCATGCAAAGTCAATGGCTTATTTCAAGGGGTTTTGAATTGGGCTTTGTAGGCAAAAAGGCATCAGCCTTGTTTCAAGCTCCATGAAGACACATTGGTATTTCCATTCCACATCTATTCCTAGGACAGAAATGTGACTCTGTTCCTCTTCAATCCTGTTTAAATGTTATACTATTTGAAAATAAAGTCTGTCAGGAAAAAAGAATCAAGTCTAGGGTTGGAATTATCCCTGGTGAAGATTGGGGATCCCACTTGTTATTGAATGAGAATCACCTTGAAGGAAGTTAAGAACAACCTTGTAGTATTAATGCTGTATTTCCCCATCCTTTCTTCTGGTTTGTGTTGGTACCTTAGCCTTACTTCTGTGGTGGTGGTTTAAGCACACAAACATGTGCATATGCATACACATGCAAGCATGTCACTATAATACAGCTACCAAACCATATAAAGAGCGTTAACAGGTAGCTGCATGCCTTTCTGGAGGACATTAACAGCAGTAGAAAGAGAACTTTCACATAATTTCTGGAGAAATGCTGCAGTTGTAGGCCAATTTACACAACTGATTTACTTCAACAGAGTTGCTTTCTGCCTTTAATCAGCTCAACAGTTTATCTTTGCTGTCATGATCGGTTGAGCTTTCTCTAAACCATTATGGATTAGCATTCTGCTATAACACGTTAAAAGCTTAGCTTTGTTTATTTTTGTCAAGAATTGGGGAGGGATATCAGGTTCAAATGTTCAGGCAGCAGTTTATGAATGGTTATTTTTCTGACACAGCAATCAATATATGCAGGTACCGAATGCAAGGCACAGCTGAACGCTTCCAGAGACAGTACTGGTGGTTGGAATGAAAGTATTTGTGAATTCATTAAAAAAAAAAAAAAAAGAAAAAGAAAAACAAAGAAGGGACTTCATAAATTTGCATAATTATTTTAATCTGTAAATACAAAATTTAATCCAGCATTCAAACAGTTCATCACACCCACCAGCTTTGTATGGAAGACCAAAGAGTAAATGGTCTGAAAACTTAATTAATAAAGCTGGTTGAGGATTATACTAAGTTTGCATTGTTGTTGCAATCTGGAGACAGAAATCCTGCCAAAAGCAATCTGTCATTCAACTGCAGGAAGATAGTACACCATAATGCACATAAAAAGCCAACCAAACGGAACCTCAGCCACACCGCTTACAAAGAGGTGTTCAGATAATATTAACCAGCTGTTCAGTGAATTTTCACAGGGGATTCATCAACTATGAAAGTGGATGACCTATTAGGAGACTACAGTATGAATCCAGGCCCAAATTTCTACTATAAATTGAGGAACACAATATACTCTTTTAAACCAAATCCAACAATTAGCACACTTCTTTGACCTTTGTGTAATCTAAATGATTCGCAGATGCCAGCCTGGAATGGAGTGAGAGGTTATGTTCCTGAGCACTGTCAATAATCCTCTGTGCAGCTGAACACTGTTCCAAGGAAACACTAATTTTCTGTGATCAGTCGTGCTGGCGACCCCATGACCTCACAACTTTCATATCTAAAATGAAGCAAGTAGGCACTTTCACATTCCTAAGAGCAACACAGACACCAGAGAAGTTAAAAAAAAAAAAAAAAGTGTCTAGTGGTGCTAGAAAAAAATAAAAACATAAACCTGGGAAAGTAATTCAGAAAAGAGGAGAAAAAAACCCCACTTTTTTGCAATAAGTGTGCTGTTTGTTTTGCTTTCTTATTGGGAGGGATCTTTATTCTGCACATTGCAGTGAATGGCCATTCGCTATTAATTTATCTTCTTTCTGACAGCAAATGGAGCACCATTCCAGAGTTTCAACATTCCCTTGATGCTGCTCTGGTTAATGCTTGTGTGCTATTTAAACAAAGCGTATTCCAACCAAATCTGACTATATATGGAATTCCCCGACAAGTAAAAATTTGGATGCCCAAGAACCATGAAAACAGAATACACACAGAGACCACTTCAAAATGCACAAACTCAACGTGTACTAAAACAGGCTTTTGGTGGCAAAGGTCAGGTATCCAGTGTGGCCGACCATCTCCCTGAGTGGCACACCGCTTTTGAACTGCACAGTTCCTTGCTGCAGATTAGCGCTCAGGC
This sequence comes from Strix aluco, assembly GCF_031877795.1. NCBI lineage: Eukaryota > Metazoa > Chordata > Aves > Strigiformes > Strigidae > Strix > Strix aluco. The sequence goes on along the minus strand of NC_133934.1, from coordinate 120,452,789 downwards.
TACCTTGGTTTGATGGGTCGCTGCTATCAAAGCCAGTGCTAGAATTAGCCTCGGCTGCTTTTCCAAGGTCAGGGATTTGCAAGCTAATTGTCCTTACATTGTACACTCGGAGCAGAATTTCCAAGGTGTTAATCTCTGTAAAACCATATTCTTCCATCGCTAGGCAGGTTCTTTGGACTTGTTCAATGCAAGGGGAGAACGAGCAGATGCGGCCACCTGCAAAATGAGACAGGTAGTGGAAAAGAGAGCAGAAACCAAAACAAAGCACTTTTAATCTTTTTTCAAATTCTCACAGATGCACATAGAATTACTATCATACGGACAGAGTGAAAACATTCTTCAAGAAAATCTTCAGGAGGCAACTATGCAGCTTTAAAGTGTCAGCACAAAATCAAACATGGATGACTCTACAAGGTCCAGTGTTGCCCATCACATTTGTTCATGATAAAACCATTACAGCAACAACTCTTTTGGAATCACTATCCACTATTCCGGATCGAGACACCAAACTGAAGTTGGCACCTACACAAAGCCAGAAGTCATTCTCCACACACTGTACAGAGTTGCCTTCATTAGAATATAAGCGTGCGTGCACACACACTCTGACAAAAGCGGCTGTGTTTATTTGAGAACGATGGTATGCGTGTACAGAATAAAGTAATCTCTCCAGGCCATAGATGGAGTGCTGTTAAGGCTTTACCCTTTTAGTCAAGCTGACTAGCATGTCTCCTGAGCATTAAAGTTTACTGGGTATGACATCGGGCAGGTGTACAGCAAATGCTTCAAAACTCTAGGATAGGACTTCTAAATGATAAACTAACACTTGTCTCCTCGTCTGTGCACAATTCAGATTTTTTATTCTAAATACAGAGCATTAATAGGCCCCCTACAACTTTCTGCATGCTACAGTTACCTTAAAAGCTGAGAACAGAATGATTCAGGTTTACTCTGAAAAGCCACAGTCAAATCAGATCAAAGAATTGTAAGGACACTGTCTGCCATAAAGCCAGGGCATGTACTTTCACCCAGGACACAGTGTCCCACAAGGCAACTGCCCTTCCTGAAAAGCTTTTGTGCTGGGGGAAGGAACACTGGGCAATGCAGCTTCAGCTATTGTTTTACTTATTACAATTACATGAAAACGCTTGCTGACCTGATTTGCATTCCTTCCCAGCTCTCTCCCAGGCTCATCCAGTCAAGCCTTCCAATACCAGTTGTCTAAGTAGTTAAAGTGAGAGCAAAGCATCCTGCTAAAAATAGAGGCTATGCTGGGACTACGTGAAGCCTGCTTTATCTCAAACTCCCCTTTTTTTTTCCTTTTTCGTTTCTAAAGTCACATCTCTAAAAAAAGAAAGCGTCAGGCCTGCAAGCGTCACTGTAGCACTCTAGTTACTGTGCAGCAACTATGTGCTGGGTACTGACTGGGGAAGAACACTTTCCATGACCGTTAATCTACCATACACTAAGTAGGATTTAATTTTAGTCCTGAAATAAAGTCTCCACAGCCAGGGGTTCTTATGCATCTTCAGAACAAAGTACCCTGGACAAGTAATTCCCTGGAGTGACAATTAAAAAACAAATCTAATAATCACCTGCAAAATTAATGCTGGTATGTGTCATTATTAATCAACTCTGTTGATGCCGATTTAATTGCACACCCAGTCCACTAGCTCCCATGAAATTAGATTTATATGTTCATCAGGACGGCCAGGGCTACCCAAATGAGTCTGAACCAGACAGCTAATCTCTTCTGGCCAAAGCAGTACACACTTCTACCATGTCTGTAGATGTAATAGAGAAAAGCTCAGAAGGAATTTCTGTTACATAATTAGAAAGTTACTATGATGCACATATGTTATAAAGAAAGATGTTATATTCTTACTGTGTAGGGAATTGAACAAATGTCTAACTTAGTTAAATGTCAGTTCACAATAACTCTTTGTCTGCAAAGCAAGAATTTGCAGAGAGACCAGAGACTTACTACTATTTCATTCAGGCTTTTTGGTTTTGGTGTTTTATGTTGCAATAAAAAAGGGAAATATATTTACATTTACAGTAAGTCTGTTCTTATTTATTCTGACTACAAGGGTTTCAAGATATGTTTAGGCTTTCGAATTCACATGCTCTAGTTTTACAGTCAGAAACTAAGAAGCCTGCACACAGCTGTTGCCATACAAGCTGCAGAGCCGCCTACGGTTCTTGTCAAGCCTTCAATTAAAGGCAGAGCACCCTTCATTTTGCCTCGGGATGGTCAGCTGAGCACAGCACGTCAACACCAAACTTGGTGATGACTTATCAGACTGCCTCCTTGCAAAATGGACTGCTTGGGGAAGTAGGGTCACAGAAAATAGGCATTCAAGCTGCTCGGTAGGGAAGAAAACTCTTGCTTGCATTAGCTAATATCCAGAAGGGAAGTGCAAAAAATAACGCTACTTTACTTACTGCCCTGCTGGAAGCTTCTCAGATATGAAGAGTGAGAAAACAGCATAACAGCTGGTATTCCATATAACTGAGAGCATCCAGTGGTTTTTAGTAGTTCTGCCAGTTTCATGCTTTCCCTTTCATACCTGTTGTTATGGTTATTATTATACAGCCCTCCCAAATATATGTACCTACAAATAGCTTAGAAGCAAACCCACTAAGCATCTGTCTTCATGGATCCTAACAAGTGGGAAAGGGGTCTCCTCTGCTTTTTCCTGTACACGCCATTGGGTAGCCTGGATTTGACTTGCAGGCTGGACTTGTTTGTTTAAGTAGATATTAAGAGAAGGCTGGAAAGCTACAATTAGCAGAAAGTTGGAAGGCAAAAATGAAACTGCAGTTCCAGACTGCAAGAGGCTGTCTAAAATAGAAAGATTTGGGAAGCTTCAATTGCCATGGTGTGTTTAGACCAGCAAAAAATGTGGACTCTGAGCAACAGAAAACCAGCACTCAGATGGACAGGCTCATCTGTTCTAGGAGCAGAGATGCTGTCATCTTCAACAGACCAGATGCTTCTGAATTCTCCACACCGTGGGCTGCCCTCTGTACCCTCACAGGATTACCAGCCAGGCAACACCCTTTCTGTCACAATCACCAAACAGATATAAATCTAGATTTCAGCATTCACAATTCTCAAATTCTCCAAGAGCCCTCTTGTCCTTTAGACATCAAGAGGCATTTAGGGCTTAAAGAACTTGAATATGCATTGCTTTGTCTTGCCATGCCAAGGATTCCTTAGTGAATGAAGAAAAGAAACGTACTCCCTCCCTCTCTGCTTGCTGGGGCACACTGCTCTGTCTGTGGATCTCAAAGGCAAGGACTAGACTAGAGAGCAGTGAAAACAATGGAACAGAAACTTTTTAGTACAAACTGAGTTTATGTTCTTTCAGAGTTCTCCTTTTAGGAAAGCTACCATTCCTAAATTTGGTTAATGAGATCTGTGTGTCATCATAAATTGATATAGTAATTATCTGAGATTAATCCTGTTCACATTGGGAAGCTGTGTGAGCTTTTTGATCTGAAGAGCTGTCTAAAAATGTGTTTATTCATGTATAATGCATCTGACAAGTGCTACAGTTGAGAAAGAGAGAATAATGAGACTGTATGAAAGACTTAAATTTTTTCCTACCTTCAATTTTACAGGGAGTGAGTTAGTTTGAAACATTTAACGGAGAGGTTAAATCTCCCGAACCCGTAGGCTAGAACAAGCCCACACAGTCCTGGCAGTCATTGTAATCAGCAATAGGGTCGAGAGGATATGAAAACTGAAGTACAATTCAGACTGGAATGATTAGAGAAGAGAGCTTAAGGGAAGGGGGAAATAAAAGATAAGATTTGCATTCACATAGCACTGTACATTTTAACAGACAGTATCTAATTAGTCATCAAGGGACACTCCCTTGCACCTTTACAAGAGGTCAGTGTCTTGAAAGGTACTCCTCCTTCAAGAGCAGTCCCTGGTACATTCCTGTGCAACTCCAACAAACAATTTTGTTTCTGGTTTGTCTGACCAAGGACTAACACCTCTACCAGTTCTATTTAGCTAATACCTGCATTAGGTTTTGAGTATGGAAAATCTGGCAGTGCTACCCAATTGCCAAGAACTCCAGTGCACGCTTATGATACAGAAAATGTGTCCAAGTTATATGCTTTCACTTCTGTAGGTTATAGTATGTGTCACAAGTGCTCTAACAGGTTTTTTCATCATTCCAGTATTATTCAGAAGATGCAAAAAGAACATATGTAGTGCAGCACCAATAAGTTCCAGGGAAAAGGGCCTGTAATTTTAGAAATGATTCTGTGATGTAAAGAATACAACACAGCATTTTTATCTCTGGTAAAAGAACACAGCTCTGGGTTTTGGGACTTCAGTGCACTGTCGTAACTGGAGGATTACGTTACAAAGACCTCATGGAAGAACAAAATCACACAGGCGTTTTCATTATGTAGGGGCGAGGCAGGAGAGTCACTGAGCAGCATCACTGTGGCATTTACTCTGTGCTAGTAGGACACTAAAAATATTGCCTCTGTAAAAGGGGACAGAACGTCCTTTAAGTGAGTGTGCTCGTGGGCGATTTGATGCAGCTTCCCTGACAAGTGAAATTAGAGGATTCGGCTGTTGGAAGACATTAAAGGATGTTTCTTGATTCAGAAAAGAAAATTTTCTCCAAATCACTTGCCAGCTCATTAATAGGAGCTTGATGTGATTTTCTGCAAATGTGACCTTAACGTCTACGTTTGTAGGTGCATCCTTCAAAAAGGAATCTATTCCTGCTCACTATTACTGGCTGGCAAAAGCATGCAACAAAGAAATTAAAAAATCAGTTGGGTCCAAATTGGGGAAGAAACCCTAACAACTTCCTTTAAGGATCCTTTCATCCCAAACTACTTCCTACAAACTGTGTAAAGGCCAACAGCTTTGGCCGGCATTCCAGAGCATGGATTACCATGCAGGAATCCTTCTGCTTGACTCTTGACATGTGAGAGAATCACTTTTACTTCAGCCAAGGCCCATCATGTGCACCTGACCTATCAAGCCCCGACAGACTGGAGCTACGTTAATGCCCTCCAATGAGATATAACTACTGGGGCTGGCTCAGCAAACAGCCGCTGTTTGATGAAGCTGCTTTGGGGGTTAGCACCCGGTCCTAGATCCTAGCAGGGCAGCTTTGCACTAGACCAGATGGCCCCTCAATGTTGAGAGGATGCACTTCAATTTAAAGTTATTTTGTGGATCTTTAACCTCACCTTGAGTTAACTCTCCTTCAAATCAAAGCAGGTACTACACCAGCAAAGGCTGGTGCTGACATTTTAGCAAGCACTTATTACTTCATCCATGTATTCCAAAACAATCTCCTGGGAACATGAGAAGCGTTGATACCGACTTGAGTGCCACCTGCCTGGGTGGAGGACAACAGCATGCTAGACCGTCAGGCTCCAGGTCCTGCCCTAACACCTTCTCTGTGTGTTCTTGAGGTAGCCCGAGCCCAAACAACATCAGCCTTGATGTCACTGCCCTCTTCTCAGTGTGATTCAACCTGGGGTTCTCCCTGCCCAGATACGACAGGGGTGAGACTTGTGACCAGGGATTTCAGCTGCTATTCAAAGCTACACCTGGGTGGTTTAAAAACGGGACCATGAATAACCTCTGGGGCTCAAGAAAAATAGCCAGTGAGACTTTCTACATGGACATGGTATTCCCTGAAAGCTCAGGGGAGGAGGGAGGCAAGCCCAAATGAAAACTGAAACTAGCTAAACCAGGCAATGCCTTACCTGCACTACAGGCTACTGGGAGGATGAGGAATTATTTATTCTCTTATACATCATCTGTAATAACCAAACCTGGCAGGTTAGGACAACAATCAATGGCTATGCTAAGGGGAAAAAAATGCAAACAAGACCTGTTTTAAGTCTACTGTGTACAAACAAAACAAATATAAGACTTTGGAAATGAAAACTAACTACTATGACAAAGAGCAGAGTACTGCTGAAGGGCTTCTGTGATGGCAGGAAATGCAGAGGCCCAAAGAGGGAGATGTTCAGAGGGAACTTGCCCTGCAGAGTTTTGGGGGGAGACCTGACAGCACCATGTTACCTGATTCAGGTGATATCTCAAGGATCACAATTTGACCAACTCATAATTTAGGGGCTTTATGTCACTCAAGAGGGAGTAACAAGTCTGAATCTAAGAGTAAAATCTTTAAAAGAAAGAAGGGAAATAAAAGCGGGGTGGTTTTAATAATTTTGTGACTCAGACTGTTAATTTAAACACCTCCGAGGACAGATTTATAATGCAAGAGGCCAATCCAACCTAATACATGGCTGTATTTTTCCATCTCCCTACCTGAAAATTTAAAATCTGTATGAAAATTATTGTACAAATGGGTTTCTGCCTCATCTTCCACAGCCTTGGAAGAAATAGACAATATTTATAAGAGTAGAGTAGGTGGGTACAGAATTATATTCAAAACACTACAGTATTCAGCTGTGAGATGACTGTGAGTCAAAAGTTTCAGGGCATTTAAGAACTGTGGAATATTGAGGATATTTTTGCTACCTCACAATTTTTTCATTTTCTTTGGTTTTTAAAATTTAGCCTGAAGGGGTTAACAGGAATTTTGCGAAACCCACCAAGGTCAGGTATTGGGAACAGCAGCTACGACTATAGAAAAGCATTAATCAGCAGATGCTGCAAAAGAAAAACAGTGCAGATCTGGAAATGAAAGCAAGTTCTGCAGTGCAGCAGTGCCCGAGAGATATTACAAGCAGCATTTCTGCTGAAAGTGTGACTTGTAAAATCAGCACAGAGGGATGCAGCTGAGATGCAAGCTTGAACGTCAGCAGAGCACATCAGAGAACAAGAACCTTCTAGTCACAAACCTACTGTGCCATTTTATTCTTTTAGCTCTTCAGAGGTTGGCAGTGCTTTAAGTAGGAGGCCAAGCTACTGTAAGTAGTGTATTTACAGCATACTGCAAGGCATAATGTGAGTGATAAATGTACTCTGTAAAGAGGATCATTAACACTCAGCCTACTAGGAGCTGCAACTATTCAGGATCTTGAGCTTAAGTAGGAGAGAAAACACTGATTTGATAAGGTTTTGTTAAGGTTAAGAACTCTCTCTTACAAGCTGTCTCAGCTCAACACTCTATAATGAATACTGTGGTTTTAAAAAGGAGGCTAGATGATGCTGTATATTGCTTAGCTCCGATTCCATTCAAAGTACCTTAAGACTTTAGGGAATAAATTACCACTATCGGGCAGCTGCGATTTCTGCATGGCACATCACAATAAAACCCACAGTGTGAATGGTTCAAATGTGACCCTGTCCAGATGTGAGAGAGAGGGTGTGGAGGGAGGAGTGGAACGACTCATTTTCTCCAATGATGCTTTATCACTATACTAACTCTTGGAAAGGCGGTGAACAACAGCCGTATGTGCACAAACTGTTCTTACTGCAGAAGAGCTTTAACTATTTGAAAACAAAACAAAGGAGCACTATAAAATTATCTGCCTGCAGTCACAGGAAAGTAACTGCCTGCAGGAAAGCAGTTACAGATACTCTTCTATCATATTTTAGATTTTACAGCAGTAAAAAAAAAAAAAACCACAACAAAACTACCCACATGATTTGGAATAAAACAGAAATGTGTGTAAGTTTGTACTTATTACTACTGTAATCAATTATATTTTATATGAAAAGCAGCTTTTGTTTATATGCAAAATAGCAAAATTAAAAAAATGCCCCCGGCTCACTCAGGTACTATGAAACGCAGAAGATGAGCCTTAGACCAATACCAGATCTCAGACACTGGTGGCTGTTTGCAGCAAAAACTGCAGCAACTGCATCTTTGCCTTTTGCCTGGTATATAAAGTGCAGGATGTCACTTCACAAACACAAAAATGTGGGATTTTAAAGTATTATTTGTATTGCCTAAGCTGATGTAACCTTGTGGCATAGCACAGAAAAGTACAGCCAGATAGTACAGCCAGTCTGGACTATAATACCTTTTCTAGGATTTCAAATGCTGGAGTGAGACAAGGATTCAAAACTTGGAACTGTTCAAGCAGCTCTGCTTAGTATTCTAAACATGCACCACTTAAATAATTCAAATTGGACTGCGCAATGCAGCGCCTTCTGAGCTGGGAAGTCAGCTGAGTGTTGTGCTCACTAGATTAGATAATTTGAGCATGGGAAGGGCATCGTACAGAGCAGTGGAAATTATTTTTTTCCCAGGACACACTAGAAAGCAGCTACAAATTGAGCTGTAACCCTTGCAGGTACAGAGTGCTAACAAGTCTATTTATTCACTTTTTAAAGAAAGTGTGTGTTACATCGGTATCAGAAGCTTTCTAGAAAATTTTCAGCAGCAGCTGAGGTAGCCTAACATCTGGGTCATTCCTGACTCAGCAAGGTAATGCACAGTTGGTGATCTTTAACAAAAAGCTTAAATCCTGTGATTTCAAGAAGACCTAGCAATTCAGTTAAAGTCAGGCCTGTGATTATGTATTTTAACAAAGTACCGGGCCTTGGCACATAATCAAGTTTTACTAAACTTATGTCCTAGCATGGGCACTGTTCAGCACTCCATGCTTTCTTGATTAGAAAAGTCAGTTTTGCAGATGAAAGTGATCTGGCACAAGTTAGTTCAGATCCACACTAGTATTGTTACACTAGTGTAACATTAATTAGGGGAAAACTTATTCTAGGATAAAAGAATGATTTATTCACTGAAGCTCATTTTTCAATAGGGAAAAGATTTATAATAAACTGACAAAATCCATCCAATACCTCAACAGCAGTTCTCACTTGCTGTCACAATCCCGGAATAACTGGCATAAGCCAGAACAGCCTTTATGTTCCATTCCCACTGCAACCAATGGCAAACTTCTCATTAGCTCCAACAGCAGAGATTTAAGGCAGAAATTGGCAAGTGTATTTAAGTATAACCACAGTTTCTTTAGCATTACTGATGGGGTGCTCTGTTAAATAGGTCCAAATCTGCAATGATTGATGTGAAGTGCATCTGAACACCTTTTATACAAACACCTTTCCACTGAATTGCCAAAGAAATTTGCTTTCAGCATTTATTGTTACCACCGCTTCCCACACACCTCAGATCTAGCAAAATGCACTTGACAAAGGTTTAAAGGGCTTTTTATAAACTGCCCATGCTAATTGTAGCAGCTAGCACAGGCCTGCAGGAAAAAGTTCTTCCCCTTTCAAATCTTCCACTGTAAATTGAAGACCTCTTTTGAAGGTTTTTCAGCCTTAGAAATGCCTAGAGACTTTGACATTTGAGAATAGGGATCACACAATGGAAGTGAGCAGATCTAGTGTATAGCTCAAAGGCAGAAATGTGTGCATGCACAGTACTTCCTGAACAGAAAGAGGTAAGTGCAGTTACCTTCAGCTTTTAACGCTGACTTTGCATGTCCTATGGCTTCCCACGGAGATGGAATATCTAGGAACACTGCATCTGCAATGTTTGAGACACCAAACCCATTTTTGCAGACATCCTGGTTGGTCACGGTGACCAGATGTTCCACCCCGTGCTCTCGAAACTCCTCCCTGGCCTTCTCGGCTCTCTGTTGGTGGAACTCCACTGTGTACAGGTGCCCTGTAGGAGCCACTGTCCTGATGAGAGCATGGGAGAGGGATCCGCTGCCCGTACCTAGAAAAGACAAACAACTCATAAAGTGTCTTTGGACAGTGCTAAACTTTAGAACAAAGGTCTTCTCCATTAGTCCTCCTGCTTGAACACTTACTCAAAAGCCAGATGAACAGAAACCATCGGTTAAACTACTGAAAGAGAACAGTCCTTCCTTCACAAGGTGAGGGGGACTAAATGACCAAGGAAACAGTCTTCCGGGTCCTCAAAGCACTAGTCAAAAATCTGGCAAACTCGGGACCTGTCCTCTCTCCCTGGAGTAGGAAAATAATGGCAAGGGTCAGCTATAGCTCTAACAAGTGCCACAAGAGAACATGAGGAAGTAAACGTGACAGAAAAATATCAGGGACCAGAGAGTTTTTTTCAAAGTGCCGGACTCTTCTAGGGTAAAAAGAGATGAAGGCAAATTTTAACGTATTTTCAAACCCTTGTATTTCATTAAAACAAAGAAGAGATGTTGGCAAGGGTCCGTGCTTGAAAATCTTATTGATATCCATGCAAACAAATGGCCTTCAGGATATGGAGGCCGTTTTGGCCAGGCCTCTTAAGAGACACTGGCCATCCTCAGCTCCCACTGACATTATCCAAAACTAAGGCCTCTGGGCTCCTTGCAGTCACACTGACCAAAGGACCTGCCTCCGCAGGTGACTTACATACGTACACGCCTACACAATCCTAACAAAGTTTAATGAGATCCATCACATACCTGAAATTGTATGCAAGTACAATTACCATGTACAGCCAGGAACTAACTGGTTTTTTTCCTTGTTTTAGCTGGATAATTTAGGAAACTTATTTTAAATGATCCATTGGCATATTAAATAGATGAATGACTAATAACCAACGTTTTCACTGAAGAAAACACCCATATACCAATTCACATTGCAAATTACTCACTCAAGTGGCATTTAACAGAATAATCCCCCCAAACTCAAAACCCCACAGCAACCCCAAATTATCTGTGTTTATTGATTTATAATTCTGTACTTGGAACACATTTCTCCTGTAGAAAGAAAATCTATTTCTAGCTATCTTCAATGACTGTTCAGGCTAAATTTCAGCCTGAAGGAAGTTCTTTCAACTAACATAAATCTTTAAAAACTCATAAAGGACAGAACCTGAAGTACAGCAGTGGTGGAAAAGCTCAGAAACTAGTAGAAAGGAAATTAATTAGGGGACACAGGGGCTGGTACAGCTGCTTAATTGGAGCAATACTTTTCATAATCGTACAGGAAGTCAGAGTTTACTGACGGATCCAAGGTTCTTGCCCTCTAGTCACGGAAGGAGAGAAACATTGTTGTGGCACTGTATTTAATCCGACAGCTCTGAAAGGGGAGACCTTCAGACTGTAAACAGAGCTCAGGGCCCATGTTTGCCACCGGATCAGCACTGCTCCTGTGCTTCCCTCTAAGGGTTGCACCCTCCGCCCTGCTTTAATGATTGGGGCAGATTAGATGGGGAGGAGGATCTGCAGATTTTAGCACTGGCCTCAGAGTGGTCCAAGGGAAGAGAGAAACTGTGATACACACATTTATTTGAAGTGAAAATCCATGCATTCATGCCAAGTATTAAAATAAAGCAAACAAAAGGCAAAAAACACTTACACGTCCACACATGAAAAACTATCTGGTCATGGCGCCTGTAGGCTCTAAACATCAACATAAACTTCTCCCTGGTCAAAAGGAGTAAGGGTAGCACAGTAGCTATGTGGTTGTAAAAACTCAGTGAGGTATGTGCATAGCAAAGAAATAGCATTTCACTGATGGTTTGGGTTTTTTTAATGACAAGAGCAGGGAACTATTGTTCACAGGATGCTAAAATGACTGAAATTCTGCCTTTACATTTCATGCCAGAAGGCAAGATTGCACAACTGAGAACTTTTGCAAACTGACGGAATTTAATTATTTTACCTCTCAAATGGGTAATGCTGCACAATTTCTGCATCTTTTTCTGCTAATCTAAAGCAGTGAACAGAAGGCCTGTCAGCACAGCTGGGCTGTAAGCAGAAGAGAGAGGCAGCTTGTGCATGTATCCAGTTTCCTTGTTCATATTCTTTTACATTTTTAATCACTTTCCTTTTAAATCTGCTCTTAAAAACACCACAGAACATACTGTTTGCCTCCTTCCTAGGAAAACCCATTAAGATTTTTTGGCTTCTTTTCCAGTACTCGTTTTTTATTCACAAACACTCCAAGCCAAACCCTGAACTAAAACCAGGATGCTGGAAGTCACCACTTGCAGGCGTATTGCAGACTGAGCTTTTGTTAAACAAGGTTACCAGGAATTATTTATTGTTGTCTGGCCACCACAAACATGAGAATAATACATATGTATCACATTTTCACATATCAAATTCTATCACACTAACATCATTAATGAGAGTACTTCTGAAGATGCTGCCTGCTTTCTCTGTGACAACACTTTCAAAACTGCAGGAAACAAAGAACAAGACGGTTATGAATCACACACCATTGCAAAATCTCTCCTTGAAGAGATGACAGATTCTGAACCCAGTCCCATGAAATGATGATGACCCTCAACTCTCATGTGCCTGATAGTTCAGCACGCTTGATGTGATTCATTAGGAATATGAGGGTCTGGCAGTTCAGCATGAGTCCATACACAACACAGTCCCTGAAGCCCAATCAGCAACGTCTACAGAAGGCAGGGGTTCAACACAACGTTTCTTTGATGTTGTAGAAGGGGAAATGAATGTTTATATTCACCTTCTCTGCTGCAAATCTGCAACATTCAACATTTGAGTCCTCCCGCCACCTTCTCAATTCCTGTTCAATTTCTTTGTCCTTACTTCAAAATCACTACTGAAAAAAGCGGTGTTCAGCAAAATATGACTCAAAGAGTCTTAGGCACCAGTTTGGAATAAGTTCTAGACAGGTTCAGATTTCCTTGGGAAATGAAAGGTATCCTTAGCATGATACAGAATCAGTCGGGAAAGCGGCAAAACGTAAGTAGCACTACTGAAGACATGAACTAGAATGCTACCAAACCTGAGATATCATAGCTGAATTACCTGTATACAAATGAACCAATAAACTGAATGCTCAAAAATTAGTATTTCGTATCAGAAGAGGCAAGTTAAGAACTGGATGGACTTCAATAGATTTTCAGTCTCATATAGGTGAGGTGAAATTCCTGATTTGACCTAGAAAGCAGGGGGTAAGGCAACTTCTGGAACAAATACAGCTTATCATTTTTACACCAGGATGCTTGCCCTTCTGACAGCTTGCACTATAAATAGCCTTAGAAACCGTTAGCTCTCTACCACAGGACAATGCCCATTTAACTACAGCGTATTAATCATGAATGGAGTCTATAGAAGAAAGGTAAAACGATAATTCAAACTGCACTGAAGACAGTATTAACACCACAGCTGCTGTTTTAGAACTCACTTAGGTGAGCGCTTAGGTCATTGCTAATGCCTTTGGAAAATATGATGCTCTTTTACATTGACTATTCTGTGATCTTAAACATCTTAGTCAAAAAAGCAGACATCTGCACTGCAGGCATTTAATGACACCACAGGGTCCCTAATATGCCAAACTCAAAGCTTAAAATCTGAGGAGGCACCGTGCAGGGGATCAGCATGTAGACTAGGAAAGTGGTCCATCTCAGTCCAAAGGCATGAATTAGGATCCTGTGTTAAAACCACATGAGTTAGGTGGCTAATGGCCCTGCAGACCAATGTAGTACACTCCATTCTTCTCTGATACATTTAAACTTAGGGGAGTGTTGCTGCCCAAGGTATGTTTCTGACAATGAAAACACTTCAGTTTTAGAAGGATTTCAATCCTAACAAGTGGACACCTAGATGAAACACTCTAGCTCAGCACCCACCAATACTTCCTCCTGATTTGTAGACAAGAAAGTACTGATCAGATGAACTCCCTGATCATTCCCCTGACCTCAGATCTGTTCTGCTTACTCTTTGCTTACTCAAGTGACAGGTTTTCCACAGAGAAGCCTCTGCACACCTCAGCCATCTTGAGACAATGTCCACGTTAAGATCATTGCTCACCTTTTCAAAGCTGCAGCAGACAACATCTGAGCCGTTCAAAACTAACAGCTGCTATTTCAACACAGTATAGATACACATCAGAACACTGTCAACAGGAACATGAGTGTTACCACAGGATCTAGCAGAGCACTTGACTGATAACTAAGAGAGTACGTTTTGACACTGTTTTCTGTTTAGTCTGCTTTTCTTATTGCAAAGGATATTTGTCTAACCTCCTGGAATCCCACCCATCCTATAAACATAAGAGACCTGTTTCACTACATTTCCTCATCACAGGCTATCGCTTGTCTTGTCTTCCCTAAAAATTTCTCATCAGGGGTACTTCTTTTTAAAAAAGGAACTACAAATTGTGAGTTAGGACTTCTAGATGTTTACAGCAGTGCATAAGCAAATGCATTTTGGAATAAAGCTTGAAGAAGCTTTTAAGTGCGTACGTAGGTTCATATTGCTTGAAAAGAGGAAAGTATGCAGATTATTACTTAATACTGGGTCAATACAATATCTAGTAACATTTTAATAGAACTGAAGTTTCTGCTGCAAAGTTTGGCTAGCTAAGATATTCTAAAATGAGTAAATACAACAAAACAATGACATTGTTGCTGTATTTGTCTCCTAGTTACACCACTTAGACCTAGCAAATAGTAAGATAGGTCATGAGTCAACCATGAGAACGGAAGGAACCTCAAAACCAAGGGAAAAATAATCTTTAGACAGAGCTAACAACTCCACAGCTAATATCTGTCAAGAAACACCGAACAGAGAAAGATTGCTCAATGTACATGGCAAGTTTATATAACAGGAGAATCATTAATAATTTTTAGCAAATATATGAAGAGATATTAAGCATCTGATAGAAACTAACCCAAAGATCTTACTGTGAAGATAGTCGAGGGCACAAACCACAGTGGCAGAGGTGAGACACAGGAAAAGCAGGGACAGAGAGAGGGAGGAGCAGGAGGGAAAGAGTTTCAAGGAGATGAGCTGGCAGCTGAAAGAGGAAACAGCAAATCAAGAAGTTCCCTTCACAGAAGATTTGCTCTTTCTCCTGCCTATCTGTTGAGGACACCATGCTTAACAGGCATTTCAGGCAGCAGACTGGAGGTCAAAGAGAGCCACTGCTCACTGACCAGACTGAGGAGTGAGGGGAAGGATAGCAGGGAAGTTTTCAAGGCTGGCACTGCCAGTGAAAGGAATGGGAATGTGAAGACTGAGAAGAATTTTTCCTTAGAGATTCAAGAGTCAGAGTTCTTTAGGGAGGGATCTTCTGCAAATGGACATAATATTGTTAAGTTCAGAGCTGCATGAGAAATGCGCATGGTGGTCAAGTGAAATGATAAGATGAAAGTGAGTCCAGAAAAGTCTGGAAACAAACACTTTAGGGTATGAACAGCATTCCTCATCAGCTGCAGGTCAGCCATAAGTCTGAATACATTACAGTGATGACTCATGCGGCCACAGTTTTGGTTCAGTTCTTTGGTACATCAAGAGAATACTATACTCTCTGATATTTGTACCGATGAGGCCTTTCCTATACTTCAAAAGGTGCTATACAAGAATTGGGTTTTCAAATTCTCCTCTCACTCTAACCTCAACGGCTGCTAAGAGGTAGATAAGAGACACATTATAAAACATACTTAATTAGTGAGGTAGATAAGAGACACATTATAAAACATACTTAATTAGTATGAGCATGTTCAAAAATCAAATTAATGGTCTGTACTTTACACTAAAGGTAAAGCTGCAAACAGTTTACATATATTTATGCCACAAAAATTGCAAAGACAGAAGCAGTATTTGTCAAAAAGTCTATAAACACTTCATAACAGTCATAAGCATACAGGTGACTTGCTGGGACTCCACAATAAACTATTAATCATTTATTGAGTATCCATTAATCATTAAGTCCTCATTAATTTTTTATGAGTGTACTCTTAATAAAATCTATACCCAGGCTGTGAGTTTGAAAATTTCATAATTGTTTTTGAGAAGCTCTAATGTAAGGTTGACCAGCAGCTCTCATTACTCCTCCACAGAGGAACCATGAGAACCCAGAATACTGTTCTCAGTCTTCAGAAATCCTGTCTGTGGGCTCAGAAACCCATTGTTGTTGGCAATGAACATGGTTTAGCAATTTTTAATTTGGGATTTAGCTGAAGGGAAACGAAAAATCCAATTAACATTTTTGCTCATGTGAGTCTGATTTTGTTGAATGCTGAAGGATCACCAGGATGGTGGTTAGAATACTTTTGACTAAATTACATTTTGTCTAAATACAATGCACCAATCAAAGCCAAAATATTTCTGAGATTTATCAGATTAAATGAGGTTTCACAGTGCTGTACTGCATTCCCTGAGTAATTTAGAGGGTTAGGACAGACGCTTGTTCAGGTCTCACCCTGAAGAGAGGACAGCAAAAAAGCCTCAATATGTGGGGAAATAAAAAAAAAAAATTCCATACACTTTTGTTTTGAAAAAGTATCTGAAAGGTTTCATATTGGTTCTAATGTGGTGTAAAAATAAATGCAAAAACCTCAAAATCTGTTGTCAAATGGAGTTGTTATACTACAGGCAGCTGTAATCACTGTACTGAAAAAAGCCTTGCCTGGGAAGATGACATCAAGATCAGTTTTGGAGAGTGTGGTGACGTAAAAAAAAAAAAGATTCAGAGTTACCTGACAAGAACTAAACCTTGCACACTACCAGCCCACCAACAGCAGGTACTTTAGCAGTTTTTTTAAGTACCCTTTAATTCTGGAAAGATCGGGCTGTTAAAGACTGGATCGGAGTGGGGAATTCCTCAGACTAGGGACCAACAACTTCAAGGGATCTTAGCTCTAGCAACGGTACTAACAGTTTTTAAACCTCAACATACTTTTATAAATTAGAAATGAGCAGAAGACAGGAAAAGGATTATATTCCTACACCTCCATCATGAAACATCAGGCAGATGCCGAGTTCCCTCATAGCCTCAATAGAGTATGGTTGGATTATTTTAATTATGCATGCACTGCTGACAAGCTTGCTCTTTATGTATTTATTAGAGATGATTAAAAATGGCAAAAACTGTATTAATATGTTTATATCATTTATGAAAAATCACGACTAATCAATTTAAACTGCATAATTCAAGTGATACAAAATTAAGCCTTCTGGTTATTCTACTGAATTTTTCTAATCCCACACAAAAGGTCATTTACGCTCATATTCACAGCATTACAACATGACACAGAGGGTATTTCATCTTACTTTATTGATTCTTTCTTCATAGAGTTGTGGAGACTAATCCACAATTCAGCTTGCTTCCACTGGGTAAATGCAGGGCACTCTTCCATGGTCTCATTAGTAAGACAAGTGGAAAAGAGCCTGGCTCGTTTACAATACCTGCTTTGCTAGTCCATAAGCAACTATATATATCAGTTCAATTTTAAATAATAAAAAAGACAGACCTCCATGATAATTAATGCTCAAATACACTTAAACCAAGCACCAGCAAGAAGCAGACTCAAATATCATTACTAGACCAGATTTCCTGTCTTGTTTCTATTAATTGCCATTGGGCTGGTTCTGTCTAGGCCACACAAGGTTAATCTAGAACTAATGATTTCGGATCACTGAATACTGTCTCATTTAGGATGGCACCAAAGTAGGTTACATCATCACACTGGAGGCTTTTTAATTCACATCACCACTTCTGGCCAGTTGCAAGCAAATTTGCAGTTAAGATCTCTTGCTTCAAGGTTAACCAGATGAATTTGAGGCAATACTCTTTCCTTCTTTCTTCATGAACAGTGACTCTTTCAAGCTGTACAAGCAAAACTATAGCAGCAAAACTGTTCACTTTTCCTGGAAAGCTGAAGTTATAATACTTTGACAGCATAGGCATTTAAATAAACCTGGGCACATTTTCCCATTAGCAAAAAGGATTGTTTGTGGTTATCACTTTTGACTCAAAATTTTGGGGAATCTGGGTAGGTTACCTCATCAAGTGTTTCTATTTCTTAGCTGTTTAGATAAATGAGCTTTTAAACATTTTCCCCCTCTCTAGGTACCTTTGACATTACTGAAAGCGTTTTATGTGCAGCTCTGTACTTCACCATTTGCCTGTTCCAAGTGAGGCAAGACATGGAGCAATTCCAATCTCCCCCTCCCTGAATAATTGGTTGTGTTTATTTTTCCCATCCTGTCTAAACAAAGCAGGGCAGGGAAGAGGTGAAGAGCTGCCCAATGAACAATACTACTACTTCCCATGACAACCCTAAAAATGTCCAATCGTCCTACAAACCAAACTGTAAACTCATAGGACCCAACCATTTTAACAGTACCAGAGGTTTCTGCATATGGCTTTGCCTATTTCAAGGGCTGCTATACAGCAACCAGCTCCATATACCACCTGTTTCTTAATGGGTGCAACTGGATGCAGAGATAAGTGGTATTTCAGTTGTGTTGTAAAGTGGTCATTATGCCTGAAAAGCTGGCCAAAATTATGCTTGGGTGGGAACAGGAAATGCTAAATCCAAGAAAACGCAGTGCAGCACAATCCCATCATCCTGATCCTTTGCCATATCTATGCTTGAGAGAGAAATGCATGAAACTGCTTCATAAAAACACTCAAAGGAAACAGCCAGAAAAAACAAGGACAAACTACCTCAGTTCACATTTTCCATACTGCAGAGATGCACTCAAATCAAGCAAGCCTCATACTGCCTGCAGTAATAAAGCCATGAAAGCATTAACTGTATTTAACCAGGAAAATATCTATTAACAGAAAATTTCACTCCTTATTTGCAAATTAAACAAAATCATGGAAGCTGTAATAAATTAAACCAAGTTTAGAAACAAAATACAGCCCTGTGATGAACACATCATCCATTGTATTATACAGCTACAGTGACATTGCATGCAGTTGCAGTGGTACAAGTGGATCACACTTTGAGAAGAGAAAGATGAAATATATGTACTTACATGGTATCACATTATATAAATATGCCAATTTATTTCCCTTATTAGTTCAACACCCTATCATCAGGGTCTCTTTCACTGGGTTATCTCAACTATGTTTTCTGAAACTGCAAATTCAAAGCCTGAATTTTGATTCAAATCACGCATTTAAAAATATTTTTGAAGTACTTAACAGTTTTAGAAAAGGCAAAGAAAAATGTTTACGTTTACTCTAAGAAGATGAATTAATCAAACACATACTCAAAGGTATACCCATACATGAGCCCAGCATAACATCACTTGCTGAAGAAACAGCAGCTGATAACACGTGCATATGAAATCGAATTACTCAATGTGTAGGTTGGGAAAATTATATCACAATGGGAAAAAAAGGCTTTTTGCAAAATGTAAAGATAAGCCTGTTTTTTCATGGAAGTGTTGGTGTTAGTTCTTAATAAAGGATTTCAGTGTATTAATTATTACCTGATTCGCATACTATGGAGCCTGGCTTCAGTTCTAACATCATGGTGATTATAGAGATGTCAGTGGAATACAGAATCTGCGTTCTGTGCGGAAGATTCATGGTCCACAGTTCTGGAGTTGGATGAAGAATAAACACCCATCCTCCTTTACTGCAGGTCACTTTGGAGCCATACTTCTTGCCTATGAGGTCTGTGGAATGCCTGATGACCCCGTACTTAGTCTGAGTTACGGTGCCATGCTGGACTTTCACAGGAAACATGGATTCATGCCCCAAGAACACAATAGCTGTGTCCCCATCCTTTATTGTATCTCCATATTCAACAAAACTCATTGTGACAGTCTTGTGGTTGGCTGATGGTTGTCACCTAGAAAAGAATAAGCATGTCAAGAGAGTTTTGCAGGATCACAATGGAGCTGAAACTACAGACATAAACCCAAGTAATTTTATTTTCCCCAACACAGAACAAAACCACACTGTGCAAATAAGATGTTAGCAAGAGAACTCCATGAAGTTCAGGGGCCTCCCCCACGCTGCACTCTTGATCCAATTAAAATCAATGGAAAGATCCCACGGATTTGAATGTAACCAGTGTTTTTCCCATTTTATGGTGCATTTTAAAGAAAATTTAGCAAATACATTATAATTTACTCAGCCTGCTCCACAATACTACTGAGAAACTTGCATGTTAGTATCAATTTCAGTACTCTGTTCTATTCCAGTTCACAAGCTCTCAGAGTATGTTGTTAAGCAGTAACTTTTATTTCCATCTGCTGGGTTATTCCTTGGTGATTTACAACATACTTGCCTGGATATCAATCCCTAGTTATTAGAATAGGCCACTAACAAAAGTTTACATGAAAGTTTTCCAAATGAAGGTTTAGAGGTAGGATAAAGGTAGTATCTGCATTAATTTACTCAGGAATTTGACTAGCTACAAGGAAAAAACAATACTGCGGCCTTTAATTTGCCATTGGAGGTGCAGAGTAATTGTCTGGGAAGTGACCTGTGCTGCAACTAAATGTAAACAACCATTTGCAAGCTAATGCAAGCAGTTTTATCACTTTAGCCCCATGATCTCAGAGCTGTTTAGAGAATTACAATTAAATTTTGTTGTCTTTGAGAAGACAATCTAGAAATTATAAGGCAGCTTACAATGAAACCTAGCTTTGCCTTTCAGATAAGGCAGCTAACAACCTAAGATGCAGGTTGATCAGTTCATGGAAGGAATTGTTTAATGGTGATCCAAAAGTTAGCAATTAAACCTATGACAGAAGGCTTCGAAAGTCAGATTTCTGGTATTTCTTCCACGAGATAACTAAAAGCAGTGCTACTTAATAGTTTCAAAATTATGATTTTATTCCAGTGCTTCTGTAATAGCTTGGTCCTACTTCATCGTTTTCATGAAAAACTTTAAGTTCTCAAATTCTAGTCTGTTTTTGTTGTCCAAAACTCATTGTAGTTCAATTTGCTGTTAAGCAGCTAGATTTATAATTCTTCCACTGCAGTCATTGAGACTGATAAACAGGTGTGCTCGTGGCTAAAACTTCCAAAGCTTATGACATGCTTATTGCATAAGGTATTCAGATGCCAAAGCAGAATAGGCCTCTCTGAACATATGGTGAAATAGTAAGAAGGGCATCCCATGAATTCAGAAATGTATACAGACTGGACTTTGTGCGATAGTACAAAAGTTTAACCCCATTTTATATCTTGCACTTTCTGATTATATTCATGTCTTAGTCTTTCATGACACTTGTAGTTCTCATTCTAGATGCTATTAATGCAAGGTAGTTTTCGGCTCTTAGAACAGTACCATTTGAAAGAAGCTCGACTGTAATCCATTTCTTTCACAGTATTTAGACTGTAGTTACACCCATGTGCAAAAGCAACATTTCTGCAGCATGTCTGCGGGGACACAGGGAGAATTATTCTCCCTTTGATTACACAAACTGAGTTCCAGTTTCTTTGCCTTCGAGCTGCTACACTTACCACAACTAATTGTCACAACAGTGTATGCTGACATCCCAAGTGACAGATCTCTCGGGCTCAGATCTCACCTGGCACATTATATTCACGCACTTGGGGTGAATTTGGGGTCTGTGAGGAGTTTTGGTAGTTTCTTTGTCTCCCCTTATGGCAAGGAGCACAGTGATCCACAAGCGCTCATTTTCATTCATTTTCAGTCATTTTCCATTCCCCACCAAGGCAGGGCCTCGTGGACTGTTGTCACCTCTGTCTCCTTTGCTCTCTGGGTAGCATACAGATGCTTTGGTACATTATTACTTTTACCACACTGTGCTGTGGAGTGGGAGTGGAATGGAAGATGAGGCAGTGGCTTGTGGCAAGGGATTAGGGCGTTTCTACAGGCTTGCCTCAACTCTGTATTTCCCATGACTGCAGCGACCTAAACTCCATGACCCAAGCGACCCCTCACAGCCTCACAAATTAAACCACTAAAATGATTCTGTGTTCCCTTCAACCAAAACCCAGATACACCCCTCCCTCTCCTGACCAGCTCCCCCACAGACCTGGCAGGCTGCCTCTTCCCCCTCGGAGAAGCCTTGCTGCTTGGCACTGCAGAGGGGGAACCTCCCGAGGAGGAGGAGGAGGAGGAGGAGGCAGGCATAACCCTCTCGCCTCCTGGGCAGCGCAGGCCCCCGGTAACGTGGAGGCTGGTGAATCCGCTACCTGGCCACCCGTCAGCCGGCGGGGCCCCCGCCCTCCCCGAGGGCCCCTCAGCGACAGCCCGGTCCCCCTGCCCTCAGGCCAGTAACGCCGTTCCCGCCCCCCGGGAGCGCACGAGCCCGTGGCAGCGGACCCCGTAACGTAATGGCTGCTCCGGAGCCGCGTGCAGGTTTGACTGATTTAATTCAGTATTTGCTGAGGAGGGGTTAAAAGCACAGCCCAGGCTGGGAAGGGGAGAGAGCGGGGTCAGAGGAGGGATTAGCCTGCAAGAGAGCGGCATTAACCCGTGACGGGCCCGGGCGGCGGCTCCGCAGGGAGCGGGAGCGCCCTCGCCCCAGGTCCCGCGCCGCTCCGCAGGGCCTCGCGCCCCCCAGCAGTTACCAGCTCTCCCCGTCCCCACAGCCGTTACCTTCCGGGGCTGAGCCCCGCCAGCAGGCCCGGCCCGGCTCTCCTCACACGCGGTGCCCGCCCAGCGCCTCCTTCCACCCCGGTCGCAGGCTGCTGACGCTCCCGCCTCCCCGCCGCCTCCGCCCTCGTCAGCCCTGCCTGGAGCGGGGACTCGCCGGTGCCGGTGCCCGGCGCGGTCAGCCCCGACTGCCGCCGCCCGGCCCCTCGGCCCCCACTGCCCGCAGCCCGATCGAGGCGCCCGTCCCCTCAGCGCTCTTTGCGGGGTCCCTGAGGATGGGGGACGGTCACCGACCGCCCTCAGCTGCCCTCCGGGCACCCCTCGCCGAGCCGGCCGGGGTTGGTTGGAGGGGTGGCGGTCCCAGCCGGCTGTGGGGCCGTGAGGGCGCTAAGGGGCAGCAGCCATTCACTGCGCCTCTTGGTGAAAGTTGAGGGGACCCAACGGGCGGCACGTTGCTGTGAAGGGCCATGAGGGTCACCAGTGAACCCAGTGGGAACTCATGTTTGTCACCCATCAGGTGTGTGTTTGGGGAGCCTTGAGGGCTGCCGCCAGCAGGGGGGAAGCCCCTTCCCCAGGGAATGGTTCTGCCTTTGCCGTTGGTGGACCCGGGCCTCACCTCCGGTTCCCCAGGCAGGCGGCTTCCAGAAAGCTCTGCCTGCCCTCCCCCGGGGCTGCCAGCTCGGGGGAAAGGCAGCTCAAGGCCAACCAAGCTCTTCACACGGGTTTCGTAAGGCTGTAGGAGAAACCACAATGTGGGCTCAGAAGCAAGCAGCAGAATCACTATCTAAACCCCAAATAGCACAGTACTAACTCCTACTTCTGTCTCGTGTTTAGGATTGAAGTGGAGAGCCCTGCGTGCCCCAGTGGTATGGGGGATGTAGTCAGGAGGCAAGGAGGAGCAAAGGAGGAGAGTATCGCCTCATCTTCTGCTTGCAACAAGCCCAGGCCACCTGGCATGGGAGGGGTATGGGCATAGCAGAGAACATGTGAATCACACTGGACGTGCAGGTAACGTTCCCAGCTAAATCAGATAACGCCCTGTATGGTGCTGTCTTCACCAGTAACCTCTAATGCATGGTAGTGGAGAAAAAGTCATCCTTCCACAATCAAGAACACATTAACGGAGAGCTGTTCAGATGACAATTTGTGATTTTTTTAAATGAATGTGATTCCATCAAGTATAAGGGAAATTTTGCCCATTACCTTCAGTGAGAACATATTTTTTGTTGTGCTGTTGACCTGCCCATATCATAATTGCAGTAGTCTTTGTTATTTAGTTATGAAACTCTCCTCCATCTAATCTAAACATAATGTATGCAGTTTCAGAGGTTTCTTAAACTGCGAACTCCTACTCAGCTGTTTTTCTGACTGGCAATCATGGCTCTACTGTGCCTTTATATTTGCAACTACCCTGGGGTTTTTTCTGTCAATTTTAGTGTCATTGGTCATATTTGTCATTGTTTATGTTCTTATGCCCTTTCTTTCCCATGATGAACTGCTGTTCAGATCGCTGTGGGCCTCACTGTACGCCAGATCAAGACACTCAGCAACATCTAGTTTCCACAGGCACTCAGCTCACTGGAAACAATCAGTAATTTTCAACAGACTGCCTGAGCAGCGTGAAAAAATACACCAAGGATAATAACTAGGCAAATATATTTTAAGTGATAAATGTAAATGGAAAGAGAAGTTTCATTTGAGAAAGCAGATGCATCTATAACCAATTTCTTTAATCTACTGATAATGAATGTTATGTTTAATTTTCAAGTGCTGTTCAGTTGTCAATTAAGAATTGGAAACAATTCAGTTGTTTGTAGCAAACCACTTTCTCTTGCTCTTTCCTAATTTGGAATATTCTAGATTTTCCAGAAGATGTTTATCCTTCGATTCTTCAGGTTCATCTTACGTTCACACGAGTAATTTCAGAAGACACATTCGCTAGCTAACACCCATCTCTTCTTGCAGTTGTACACTGCACAACATTTATAATTAAGCCTCTTAGGAAGTTAGCTGCATGGCCCATGATTAACTTCCCTTGATTCTTCATTGTTAAAGCTCAGTGCAGAGTTCTCTGGAGTAATCACCCCACCTTTCCATCCTGAGCTGCAGAACAGCAATGTACTGTGTAAGTCAGTGTGCACTGAGAGATCATCCCAGCACAGAAGGTAAGTACTGGTGTCTTTCTCACAGTCTAACAGGCCATACAGGCTTATCCAAAGAAAGTATTCTCTCAGCAGATGAGCTAGATAAAATGGTTGATCAGAGTCTGTTGACATATGGCCCAGCATCTATAATTAAGTCACTAGGGAAGCTGGTATGGGGTGCTGTAACAAAGGTAGGATCCAATTTACACACAGCTTTCAGCAAATCTTAAAATGCTTTCTGAATAAAACCCAGTGAGGTAATAGCCACTTCTGACTTACTGCATGCTAGAAATTTGTCAAATAGTGGTGAGGAAAAGGGGGTAGAGGGTGCACTGTTTATTAAACACATAAATTGGATATATTTTGGTGGTTTTGCACCTGTGACTCTCTTTCCACGTCCTCTTTTCAGTCAAAAGTGAGGAAGAGGTGTGTGTTTGTGTCGGAAGTGCTATAATGAACAGCACATTGAGACTACTACCAGCTTATAATAATGACTGGTATTCCCTGTTCTGCAAGACTGGAAAGGAAAGGGCATGTCCAATGAATAGAAATGGATCCTTGGATTTTGGTTCTTGAGGTGACCTCAACTCCACGAATCTGCAGAACAATTATAGTACAGAACAGTTGATTGCTTCTCTGTTTGTGTAGCAATAGATTATGGAATAAGACAAAAGGAACCTTCAGTACCTAACCCTGATAGGCTTTTTTTTGTGAAGAAAAACACCACCAAAATACGGTGTAATGTAAGAAAATGGCCTTAGTTTTATTTCTATTGTTCTAAATTAAAAAAAAAAAACCACCCACCAAGTGTTTTACATTAAAAAAATCCACAATCAGAACTGTGTTTGCAACTGAAGTCATCCAGCAACATTGCATTTATTTTGAGGACTCCGGGTATGATTTTACACTTACATTCATCTAACGCTTGGTTGGCGATGGCATTATTTGCAATTTACACAATTCTGAGGCATGAGCGTTGTGTGAAACTAGTAAAACATAGGGGAAGATTTTGGGAGGTTAAAAAGGCAGAGGAGACCTAGAGAGAGGATTTGTTCTTTGATCCGGGAGGTAGGAGACCAGACTAGCACAGATGCTGAGCCCTTGGCTTCTGCTGGAGATCTGTATACTCAGCATCTCGGTCTATCGGACCTGGAATAGCTGGGAAATCTGGATGGCAGCCAAACACAACACATTTTTATTTGAAGCAGTCTATTTTTCTTATTTTGTAATGATTTCCTCTATATGTATATTATTTTTTTTAAATCCTAAGCGGTTCTGTAAAGTGCATATGCTTCTTGTGGTTGGGGTGAGGGTACTGGTTGTGGTGCTGAAAGAATTGTCCTGGGGAAAGAGTTTCTGCTGATGTCTGCTGACACTGACAACTCGCATCAAAGAAAGGAACTCCGCAACTCAGATCCGTGTTCACGTGGGTAAGTGCACTCTCGGGACAGGAGAATAAACACGGGTTCTCTTGTGAGACACAGACGTCAGAGAAAGAGGAAGAAACTGTTATGTAAAGGTGAAGGTCAGATCAAGGCAGTCATTCATGTTATTGATATATTTAATTCTGCAAACAATGGGATTCTCAGCTGCACCTTAGCTTTGGGACAAACCCTGCTCATGCCTGCGAAGAGACCAGTGGAAGTCACTATTTTCATGAATTTTCGGTGAGTTTTAGATGGGTCAAATCTCAACCTTCCTGCTTCAGTCTTCAGTGGGAAATCAGCCACTCTCCAATAAACCTTAAGACAGTTGGGGTTTTTTTGGCACACGACAAGAGCAGGAGACTCGCTGTGCTTTATACAACCACCCTGCTTCCTTTCAAATTAAACTGTAAAATGAGCCCACGGCTTCGCAGGTGCTGGAGGCGAGGCGCGGGGCGAGCGGCAGCTCCTTCCCCCGCAGAGGGAGGCCTCTGGGCTGGGGTGCTGGGGGCTGAGCGCCAGAGCCGCGGCCAGGCCCCCGCGGGGGCAGCTGATCGCTCACGCGACTCGGGGCACGTGGTCCTGACACTACAAACCCTTATTTTTAGGGTGTCGGGTTTTTACACCCGTTAAATCCCCAACCGAGGCGCGAAGCCTGACCGGCGACCGGCCGCGTGCCCACCTGCGGTGCGCCACGGCCCCGCCCCCTGTGGGCAGCCCCTGGCCAATGGGACGCGGGGATGCGCCTCCGCGCGCATGCACGTGCTCGGTGAAGTCACCGCGGCCGCCATTCCCCCTCCGCTGCGGGAGCCGCCCCGGCTGCGCCCCACCGGCCCCGCGCCCCCCGCCCCGCCAACCAAAATGGCGGTAAGCGCGCGCCCGGCCAGCGGCGGGGCGCTCGCCCCGCCCTCTCGCGCCTGGCCCAATGGAATGAATGGGCTATAAATAGCGGCCAATGGGGCGGCGGGTCACACTCTATATAAAAGAGGCGCGGCGGCGGCACCGGGGCTCCACTCCGGCTAGGGCAGCAGAGGGGAGCGGAGCGGGCGCGGAGGTCCTTGCTTTGGCTGCGGAGCCCTCGGTAAGTCCCGGGGCAGCCGAGCCGTCCTGCAGCTTTAAAATAAGATCTTTCTTAATTTTTTTTTTGTTTTCTTTTTCCTCCACCTCCGCCTGTGTGGGGTGGAGCTGGTCCGGCTGAGGAGGGGGAGCGGGGCTGGGGGTGCGGCGGGGGGGGCAGCGCGGGGCAGGGGCGCCCGGCGTGCAG
Source organism: Strix aluco (assembly GCF_031877795.1). Taxonomy (NCBI): domain Eukaryota; kingdom Metazoa; phylum Chordata; class Aves; order Strigiformes; family Strigidae; genus Strix; species Strix aluco. The sequence goes on along the minus strand of NC_133934.1, from coordinate 120,425,755 downwards.
CCGGGGCGGGGGACGCGGCGCAGGTGCTTACTGGGCTTGTCCCCAGCTGGAGCGGGCCCCGCTCTAAAACCAGATTAACCCGGTATTTAGCAGGGTAGTTACATATGCTCGCCCCAGCCAGGTCCCCCGAGGGAGCCGTCTGTTGTATAATGGCTTGTTGGATGCTTCCCACTCCTCCGCTCCCAAGTCGGGGAGCAGCCGGGGCTCCGCGGGCGCGGAGGGCGCCGGGCGCTGTCGCTCCGTGGGCCGGGGCGCGGCGGGTGCCCCCCCCCTCCACCCCTGCCCGGCAGCGGCGGGAGAAGGCGCGACCGCAGGCTGAGGGCATCGCGGTGCCGCCCCGCTCACCTGCCGCCCCGCCCGGGATCCCGGCGGGGACGAGCCTCCCCCCCTCCCAGCTCCGCCGCGGCCCGGACGCTCCCCCTGCCCCAGAGCCGCCGGCGGGTTCTGTCCGGCGCTGCCACGGCCGCTCCGTGCGACCTTGGGCGCATCCCTGCACCCGGGCGGAGCCCTGGCGGAGCGGGGAGAGCCCCTGCCCTTGCAACAGGGATGTTTAAGGACGGGGCAAGGTTGGTGGAGGTGAAGAACTTTTTTCTTTCTTTCTTCCTGGCTCTTGTGGAAGGTGGTGTAGCAGCAAAGGTGTAAAAGACACGGGTTGAACAACAGCCAAGGTGACCTTGCTTGGGTGCCTGGCTCTCCCCCGGGTGGTTTGGAGGCCTGCCGAGCCCCCAGTGATAGGCTTCCCCTCTTTCTCCCCTAGTGACTGCGGTAGGGTCAGACATGCCCTTCTCAAACAGCCACAACCTCCTGAAGATGAAGTACTCTGATGGTGACGAGTTCCCTGACCTGAGCGTTCACAACAATCACATGGCCAAGGTGCTGACCCTGGACCTGTACAAGAAGTTGAGGGATAAGCAGACTCCCAGTGGATTTACGCTGGATGATGTCATCCAGACTGGGGTTGACAACCCAGGTAACGGCTGGGGACCGTTAGATCTGCATAACGATCTGTTCTCCCTCCTTACTGGAAGTGCTTCTTGACAATGGCACCCAAAGCTCTTGAGCTGCTGAGAAGCAAGTCTCGTAAAGCATTGAGAGGCGGCTCTAAACACATGGCTGTGTTAAGAGGCCTTGTTCTGTCAAGCCGTATTCCTTGCTGTGATCTGACATATCAATTCCCAGACACTTCAATTATGTAACTGCTCTGCTAAATACTCTCAATCTGGAAAAAAAGAAAGAAACCACCCAAAGAACCAAAATGCATTCTAATTATAACACAACCGGGGGGGAAAAAAATGTCGGCTAACCTGGCTGTTCTGGTCTATTCCTATTCCAAACTGGTTATGTGATGTTCTCTAGCACTTCTATGAAAAAAGGGGGAGCAGACGTGTTTACATGTTAACATTACAGTATTTATTTTTACTCTAGCAATATCAAAATGGCCCAACTAAATAATCAGAGACTGCCTCCTGATGAGGAGTATCCGGACCTGAGCACCCACAACAACCACATGGCCAAAGTTCTAACCCTGGATTTATACAAGAAACTGAGAGAGAGAGTCACGCCCAGTGGCTTCACCCTGGATGATGTCATTCAGACTGGGGTTGATAATCCTGGTAAAATGCGTTGAGAATATTCTGTGTGAACCAGCTGAAGTAACTGGTGCTTTTTGAATATGGTGACTTAAAACTAATCTTGTGGAGGTGATATTTATGAGCAGACTACAGAAATGCAGCTCTGCCTGTAGCAGAAGGAACAAAAAGGGAAGCATGCTTGCTTCCAGCAAAGCATGATTGTTTAGACAAAAGTTCTATCTGGTAGTCTAAATTAGCTAGTGAAATTGGATGTGCTGTGCAAATTTGTCCTAAACCAAGCTTGACAAATGAGCATGGTTTAATGGCAACAGCTACGGGTTTCCATAGCACTGCATTTTGCGTAAAATGTAGGGTCTCTCCAAATGTTTTTATGTAAGAATGCATTTCTAAGTGACTAGACCTACCACTAAAGAACTTGCCTGGTTAGTGCTGCGCTGGAGTACAGCCAAACATCACCCAAACTTAGCTCTTCTGACTTTATTACCACTCCAGGCCATCCCTTCATAATGACAGTAGGATGCGTAGCTGGTGATGAGGAATCCTATGATGTGTTTAAGGAACTCTTTGATCCAGTTATTGAAGACAGGCATGGTGGCTACAAACCAACTGATGAGCACAAGACCGACCTGAATGCTGATAACCTGCAGGTATAAACTTTTGATCAATTACTGATGCCTACTGGTCTGAGGACTGGGTAAAGTTGTTGCCAGCTGCCTAAACTGATTGCTCAAGCTCCCTTCCCTCACTTTCACCCAGACAGACCCACAGGCTGGGTGTCCAGTGCAATCAGACTTAAGAGCTTGCTGCTGTAGCATGTCCGCAGCTCAGTAGAACCAGGCAGCTGGCATGCAGCAGGAGCTTGCTTCATGTGCTGCTGCAGCACAGGTTGTGCCAAACACATTCCAGATGTAGTTCTGTGGGCTGCAGTAGTCAAGCTAAACAACAGTGTCCTAGGAGTCAAGGACTGTCTTAAAACGTAACACTTTTTTACCTGATCTCAGATCATAAATATCACCTGGTCTCATACTATAGAATAGACATTGTTACAGCTAGGAGTAAGGATTTCTGCCCATTTTATGGATTTCAAATGTTACTGTAGACTCTAGGAATTCCTAATGCCATGTTGATTGGCTAGCTATAGGTCATCTTGAAAATAAGAGACTTTGGATGACTGCAGTGAATATTTCTCATTTGCAAGAGTAAATACCTACGTAAACAACAAGGGTTTGCCTAGTGTTTATACCTCTAGATTGCAGTTCTGAAGGGGTAACAAGCCCAGACTGTAGTGTGAAATGGACATAAAACTGATGGTCTGGTGGTATTCCTGTCTTCTAGCACTACTTAGTAGCTGTAGCCTTAGCCTCAAAACTAGGGTTGTGTTACACAGATACTTGAGGTAATGCTGAAGAAAATAGTCCTGAAGTAAGACACTGGTTTACAGGCCAAGTGTTCAATATCTCAGGTACAAGGTGCATACTTAAATGCATGGGAGCTACCTGTATTGAGGGTATCTTGGCAACAGAGTTGTACTCACTGGTGTCCTAACCTTGTAGGGAGGTGATGACCTGGATCCCAATTACGTGCTAAGTTCCCGTGTCAGAACTGGTAGAAGCATCCGTGGATTCTGTCTTCCCCCGCACTGTAGTCGAGGAGAGAGGCGGGCTATTGAAAAGCTCTCTGTTGAAGGTAAAGTGAGAACTGGGTACATCGGGAAAGCTACTGATGTCCTTTGCACAAGAGGCGTCCTTTGCAGGCTGAAAATGGAGGCAGTTGGCAAAAGCCGCCTCCCTCAAGACTTAATCTGAACATGAACCTTCCCTGAAAATGTTTCATTACATTACAGCTGCCTCAGCATTGCAGTTTGTAGCTGAGAGCAAGAGCACATGTCAGAGGGAAGTTGGACTGCTTTAAGTTGACCTTTGCTGATCTTGAAAGCTTCTTTCTATGTGCGTGGGGAAAGAGGTTGGTTCATCATGGCTCAAACCTGAAATGTAACAGGTATTTAGCAACTTCAGGGCTTGAGTCATGGTTGCAGTCTTTTGTGGCTGCTTTTAATTGACTTTCATTAATGTTCAGCTTGCTTAGAGGTTAGTCTTGCTCCACATGTGCAGTTGACTAGAGTAAGCCCTAGTTTTCAGTGAATTCCTCAGCTGCAGGTTTTTTGTGTTGCCTCCCAACTCCACTGAGAGGAAATGATACACTCAAGGTGCAGTTCTGGAGACTGAGAGTTCAGTTGTTCCAAAACCTGTCAAGGGCAGTGTGACAGTCCTTGACTAGAATAATACTGTTTGTTATACACATGACCTTGATTCTCCTTGGAAGAAGGCACTCTACTTCTACAGTTAAGCAGCAGTAATGAATCTATACTGCATGCAAGGGAACAAAGGCTACTTGTATAAGCCTGGAAGGTGCAGACAAATCATCTGATACTGCCTTAAGTTCTGTGATGCCACAAAGGCATTGCCATTGCAGATGAAAGCAAGGGAGGAACCAAACCCAGCAGATCAGACATTGCCATACTTTGTGTGTGGTCTCTCAAGTGCTGGGAATGTCTAACATCTTTGGTCCCATCCTAAAAGTGACTCTGTCTTTCAGCTCTGGGTAGTCTGAAAGGTGATCTCAAGGGGAAGTACTATGCTCTGAGGAACATGACTGATGCAGAGCAGCAGCAGCTGATTGATGATCACTTCTTGTTTGACAAGCCAGTTTCTCCTCTTCTGTTGGCATCTGGGATGGCACGAGACTGGCCTGATGCCAGGGGTATCTGGTGAGTATGCCTGGAAGGGAGGAGTCGTACACAGTGTCTGCAGAAAAACCTTGCGGTTTTGGTTGTGGCTTGTACTGTTGGGCAAAATGGCAGCTTCTGAACTTGTATTGCGGAATCTAATGAGAAACTTTTGTGTTATCCACTGGGGAAGCTGCATCTAAACCAGCAGAATTTGGACAAGTGTTACTATGCACTGCATTGGGCTGGTAGGAACAAGCCAGCTTGGCTAGCCTGTAACCAGAGCCTACCCATCCAGCACAGGTTAGTGAAGCAGCTTACGAAAGTAGCGTGCCACTACATTCAGCTCGTGTCCCAGGAGCTTAGCGTAACTTGTGGTAACAAACCATAGCGTTGGCTTAGCTCAGACTTGATACTGGATTCATAGCTGCTCCCTTGTAGTCTCCTCACTTCTGCTTGCAGAAACCCACTGCTGCTGGGCTAGGATGGCTTTACCTGTCCTAGTGATAAGATTTCCCCCCCTGCCCCCAGAGACTTGGTGACATGAGTTGACTGATGCGGTGGTGTGGAATGGAAGGATTCTGCTTGTTAGATGTAGGTCACCTACGTAAAACTCTGCATCTCAGGAGCTTCTGCAGCATAATTAACTTGCTCCTTTGCAAGCCAAGGGCTAGGTTTTTATCAACTGGAATACTCCAGTCTTATTACTGTAGCCGCTTCAGTACAACCCAGAGGAAGCATGCTTTGTTTCTGTAGGTCACCTTTAAGATTGCATCATCTACCTGCAGATTGCCAGCACTAGATAGCGCTGTCATCTGAGCATGACTAATCTGCAGGCTTGAAGTGTAAAGTCTCAGTGTTGTCTGCATAAATAACTTTCCTCAGGTACTAGTTAATTTTTGATCCTAATCAAGCTGAGAAATTATCAGCATGATAAATATTGACGATAGTACTTGCTGCCAGCTGCAAGCTAGGACAGGAGGGGCCTGTTGGTGTTCAGAGGTTTTTATAGCATCTCTGAAGAGCCCCGATCTAAAATTTAATAGTGAAAACTCAACTTCTCTGATAAGGTACAAAATGCAGTTTAACAAAATCTGACAAAATTATGATAAACAGCTTTCTTATACATTGTCAACGTGGTGTCATCATGAACATCACTGTACAGGGCTGCCTCAAGTCTATACTGATCACCCTTCTGCAAATCAGCTGAACAGATGAAATCTCTTAAATCTGTAAACTCAGACCACAAGTGAGCTAGGGGGATGACTGGATTTTAAGGTTTGATGCTGCAAGACTGGTTAGTGTCATGTTATTACTCATTCTGACTTGTTTAGGTATAGGCTGATTCAAACTACGTCTTGAAAAGAGCAGGGTAAAAACTACTAGCTTAACTCTGTTAGGTCCTGCATGGACAAAAGAAGTGAGATTAATTTCTTTGAAGAAGCAACTAAGCGAGCCTCTCGAAATAAAAGCTAGAATGATGAGTAATTTGGTGCTATTACAATTAACTTGAGAATGTCAGGTGGGACAGACAACAAGTTGTTTGCCTTGTCTCCTAGGCACAATGATAACAAGACCTTCCTTGTTTGGATCAATGAGGAGGATCACCTTAGAGTTATTTCCATGCAGAAAGGTGGCAACATGAAGGAAGTATTTACCCGCTTCTGTACTGGGCTAACACAGGTAAATCAATATTGCCTGAGCTGTAGATTCAAATGGTACATGTTTCTCTGGTTAGAGCTGAGAATGCAAACTCTTCAGGCCACCTCCTGAGTCCTGCGTACTGGTGTTTCATGGCTTGGGTCTCTGGGAACACCCTGACGAGGTCCAGAGCTGTGAGGGCTCTGAAACACTTGTGTTGGCAAGGCATTGTGGCTATGAGATCTAGCATATGTCCTCTGATGTGGCACCCTTATCCGAGTGTCTAAACTGTACTTAAAGGATTTCTATGTGGTTCTATAAATCAAGCTTTGAGAGACCTTGTGTGGCAGGAGAAATTGCTTGAATGTGGACAGACAAAGCTGGGCTGAAGTTTCTAGGCTGAATGCTTTTCTTAGCTCCTAGTCTTGATATGAATTTGAGCCTTACCAGCCCCTTCCCTAATCCTAACAGGCGTGCCAGCTTGACATGTTACTAAATCAAGCTTCCCAACAGATAGTGACTTCAGATTATGTAGTGTAGCTTAAATTTAGCCTCACTGCTAGGAGCAAGATTAAGGCCTTAAAAGCCCCTTGTTGGTGGCCGTTTTTTTCCAGATGGAGGGGGCTTATGTGACTGACTTAAATAGCTGTTCAAACTGTTGTGGCTGTTGCTATGTAACTGAAGCAGTAAAGGAGCACTAATGGGTGACCTACATCCTTCAGGCAGAGAACAATCTCTAAACATCCATTCTCTCTATTTATAGATAGAAACTCTCTTCAAGTCCAAAAACTACGAGTTCATGTGGAATCCACACTTGGGCTACATCCTGACCTGCCCATCCAACCTTGGAACAGGGCTCCGTGCTGGTGTGCACATCAAGCTACCGAACCTTGGGAAACACGAGAAGTTCGGAGAAGTCCTCAAGAGGCTTCGGCTGCAGAAACGAGGCACAGGTGAGAAGTGATACAGTGATACCCTAGTCAGGCTGCCCTGAGACATCAGCAAAAGCCTGCCTACAGACAGAGTCATGTCTTGGTTCACAGTGGCAGGGCCTGTCAGACCATCCCAAATGTACCTTTGTAAAGCACGTGGAGAGAACCAGGTCTTAAAATTGTTGTGTTTTGGAGTCAGGGATGCCAGTGCTCTGCTTATACCTTACTGTATGTAGCTATGTAGGTGTGTCCCTCTGTGGGATCCTGAGCACCAGATAAAGCGGGCCTGGTGGCAGCTGTTCCTGTTGTAAGCAGGGATGGGAATCCTGATTTAACCTCTGGCTAAGATATAGCTACAGTGGGTACTCCTGACCATGGGCTAGATAGCTCGTGGGTTAAAAGAATAAAAAGCTGGTCTAACGGCATGCTCTGTGGCTCGTGTTGGCAGTCACGTGCAGTTTTATCTCCCTGCGTGTAGGAGGAGGCACCAGTGGCAGCTTGTAGAGAATGGTGTTGCCGTGTTCCCACCTGAAGCTATTGAGGGAAGAGGGGTAGACTCGCTGGCTCTAGCAGTGGTCAGTGTACTAACTCCATCTCTTGCTGCAGGTGGTGTGGACACAGCTGCTGTCGGAGGAGTGTTCGATGTCTCCAATGCCGATCGTCTTGGCTTCTCTGAGGTGGAGCTGGTGCAGATGGTGGTGGATGGTGTGAAGCTGCTCATTGAAATGGAAAAATGCCTTGAAAAAGGCCAGTCCATCGATGCCCTCATACCAGCTCAGAAATAAAGCGCTTTATTCTTGTGCTTCCTAACTTATTGGATGAATAATAAAATGTTACTCCAGTTCAAACCCCTGGGGTCAGAGCCCACTTAGTTACACTGTAGAGAAGTCTTCCATCCATCTGTGTTAGAGTTTATTTTTTTGATGGTTGAGATGTTGCTGAAAACAAAATAAACTGTTGGTTTTGCCCGAGATGTCTTAGATGTGTTTAACTGTATGTCTTTGAGATTTAAGCGACTTGGTTTTCTTAGTTGGGGTGGTTTTGTTGCTAGCACATCTTCCTGTCTGCAGTCTACTTGAGTCGAAGTGTGGTTAAAGCAGTGTCAGAAGTGAACATTTAACTTGATTGTAGTTGCTGTAAACTTGAGAACTAGTGTTAAACATGAGTCACTGCAAACATGCCCTACCTCCAAGGCTTTGACTTGTGTATCTGCTCATGGCAACTGTAAACTGTCATTATCCTGACTGCAGCAAGCCAGGCTGACTCCTGCAAGGGAGGGGAGACAGATCTGGGTACAAAGGGCCACTGTTCTCAGACAGGTCCTCCTGGGGCTGCAGGGCAATGCTCTGAGCTCAGACTTCAGCCCATAATAATACCCACACTAAGCTAGTTTGTGGGGAGATCACATCTTTAATCTAGAGATGTGCAGAGAGTTGGTATAAACACCGAATCACTCTTTTTTGGGGTAAGGTGTGATGTGAAACAGATTAAACCCATGCTTCTCTCTAAGTGATTCCAGCTCAGTCAGGGAAGAGATGGGGGCTATAAGCTGCCAGTTCTGAGAAAACACGAGATAACTGTAACTTTCTTCAGCTGACTGTTGTTTGCTCATGCACCAGTTGTTCCATGAACCTAAAAACAAGCAGTATAGTAAATTAAAACATGCTAAATAGTTGGGAGTGTTTTTCCAAATGGTCTAACTTGCAAGCTGAGGCTCTTCTCTGGGTGTGAGCTTACAGTGTTGTATCAAGTAGGTCTGTTCTCCAGAATGGTTGTAGTTGGTGTACATGTGTGCTTGGTGTGTGGAAGCATCATGTTAACCTGCAAGAGCAACATTTTCCAGAAGCATTGATCACTAGGAGCATTGGAGCCTAACTAACAACAGCTTTTGCAGCTTGTGCAACCTGGGAAGCAGATAGTACCTGCTCAACAGCTCTACCCACTGCTAAAACCTGGCTTTTGTAGAAGCGTGATGAAAGGTTGATACATAGCTTCACAGCGGGCAGCTTTATATAGGTTTGTGCAGATAACTGAAGCTTTCTTTTGTAGAGGCTGTGATATTTCTAAGGCTGTGATTGCAGGCTGTCACTTAGCTGAAGTGATGACTCCAGCTGAGGTGAGCTAATTAAATTTTGGTGAGGGAAAGGCTGAGTGAACATCTCAGATGAGTTTTGTTTTTTTTAATTTCTATGTAATTCAAATTTAACTGAGTGGGGGAGAGGAGATCACATGTAAGAGTTTTGTTCTGTGCTGGGTGATGTTCCTGTATTTGAGTTAATCAGCACAGGGCTTTTTCTGTACAAGGCTTGTGAGAGCAGGGAAGGGAAAATGGTGCAAGAGACAACCGGTTGGGTCTGTATATTCTTTAGGTGCCCCTTGCTGTCCTTCGCTGTTCATAGATGCTTGGCAAATAGCTGGTGCTGCATCTTGTAATCAGAGTGTTCATTTAGTGGTGCCTCTCCTCAATATGGTGGTGTTACTGTGCTCACAGCAATTATCTAATGGAAGGAGGTGCCTGAAAACTTGTCTATTTTTTTCTAGCTATATCAGCTGGACTAATAAAAACATCTCTCTCCCTATGCATCTTGTTTCTCCTATGTCCCTAGCCCATCAGAGCTGCTACATCTCTGTCTTGTTCTAGCCCCTGGGAACCCACTGTCTGAGGCAGGACCTGTAGCTGGCTAAAAGATTACAGTCAGAGCAGCAAGCTAGTCTCTAATGCTTGCATCCAAGTAGAAAATATTTCTTTTTAATTGGTTTTCTTTCCCACCCACCACCTTTGCTGTGTTCCCTCCTGTTGCTGCCACGAGGAATAACCCAACCATGCTTTTGTTTAAGCTTGTACAAAGCAGTTGAAAATATTCCAGAGAACGAACATGTCATGGCAAAAGGCTGGACACAGTGACCTACCCCAGCTGGGACTTGCTAAAAACCTGTGATCAAGAGAGAGATTAAACCTCCGACCCCCTCGCCTTAAAAGCTTTGGTTTGATTCTCAGCATTACTCGCCGTGGCGCACTGAGTGCCCACCGTGGGCCGCTCAGATACTGCAGCCCTATGAAGAGGGTCATACGGAGCGGCCGCTCGCTTGTGCCTCGGGCACCTGAAACTGTGCTGGGCAGTGGCGAGCTGTGGGGGTCCAGGGTGTCTCGGCCTTAAAGGGAGGGGAGGAGAGGGAGGTCATCTGTCGCTGATGTGCTTTAGATGGGGGAACTGCAATTAGCCTCGCTTGTGTGTAGCTTTTGGGAAGGATGCGGGAGCTGGCGTGGCCGGCAGAGCCCTCTGGATGGGTGAGCTCATGCTGGGCATCACACCCAGCGGTGATGCCGTCATTCCTCGCCAGGCCTGGAGCGGTGCACAGGCTCCTCCGTTGGCTGGAGAAGTGCTGACGGTGTGTGGGTGCGGGCTGGGGAAAGAGAGGGCTCCTTCGGGCCGTGCAGGTGTGTTGCATCTCTGCGCTTTCCCCTGAAGTTTCAGCTGAACTTTTCTCACGCAGATTCGGGGGCGGCGACGGTGGCTGCCATCCTGCTGCCAGGGCGAGCTGAGCTCTGCCGGCCGTCAGCCAGCCTTGCGGCGGCGACCTCTTCCGCTGCCTTCGCGCGCCCTGCTCCCGCAGGCTGGCACGCTGTCCCTCGGCTGCTGGCTTGCCGCTGGAAACACGCGCTGTTTTTGTAACGTTTGCAAGGGGGATTTCTTTTTGTCATTGCCGCCGCCTTCTGAAAGTTTCTGCTTTCAGGGGGAGCAGCTGCCCAGCCCTGGCTGTGTGCAATGCCCGTGCAGCGCAATGCCTGTGCTGGCAGCAGCCAGCCGCTCGGTCCCCTTCCCTCTTGGCGCACGTGGCACAGGCAGCACGTTCCCTGATGGGACCCCAGGGTCCTTATTCAAGAAATCAAGCTGCTTGTGAAACCATTTACCTCTCACATTACACTTACTGGCAGTAGACTGCCCATAAATGCTCCTTATTCCACTTTCGTGCTATCTACTGGAAAATTATTCATGTTCTTTCACCCGCTTGTGGACTAAGCCACACGGGGGATGGTGGTAAGCTCAGCATTACAGCATCGACCCTGGGCACTCTGCCATGCTGTGGGAAGCTCCCAGGCCTGAGTGAAGTGCTCAAGCTCCCCGCACACCCCCTTGTGCCCCCAGCCAAGCGAGGGGACAGGACAGCTGCCTCATGAGGAGGTCCAGGTGTTCCAGGGAGGCTCCTGCTCGAGGAGACTCCTCTCTCACAAAAACAAAGTATGGAGAAAAGTGGTTTTATCTGCTGGACACATGGCCAGAGCCCTGCCCCGGGCACAGGAGGCTGCTGCTCGAGTCCTGCCCTCCGCAGGGTGATCCTCACTCAGCTCAGTTCGGCTCGGCTCAGCTTGGCTCGGCTCAGCTTGGCCCCAGCCCCAGCCGAGGCCAAGGCAATGCTTTCCTCCGGCTTTCCATTTTGCCCAGCATAATTAATCCATTGCAGGGCCGGGAAGAAAAAGGAAGGTGCTATTGCCTAATGTCTCCAGCACCCATCTGGGAGGGAGGCGGTTTAGGCTCCAGCCTGTCCTCAGATGAGTGTTACCATATTTTTACGCAACACAGAATAGCTTGAGCAGAAGAGTTTGAGTGATTTTTTTTTTTTTCTTTTTTTCTTTTTTGCTCCACCCACCCACCCACACAGAGAAAATGTGGTAGCGTGGTGGGCAGGGCACTCTTCTGGGAATGGAGACGGCATCACAGCCTTTTCATCTCCTGTTTGCTTTTCTTTTTTCCCTGGGGAAGCAGCAGGCCAGCAGGCTCCTTTGGCTGCTCTGCGTTCCTCTGGCTAGTCTGCCTTCCCACCTCTCCTAAAAAAAAATCATAGTTACAAAGCTGGAAATAGCCCAAGTCACCACCTGCTCCAGCCCTCCACCAGTGGGACAGGGCACTTCACCACCATTGTGGGGCTTCATCGGGTTTATTTGTCCCCACTGAAGAGGGAGCCAAGCCCAGCAATGGAGGAGGACACCCCACAGCCTAAGATGTTGAGCAGCTAATCTGAACCAGGTCTCTTGCATCGCTTGACCCTCTTCCCCTGTCTTTGACATGTTGGGGTTTATTTTCTTATAGAGGAATTGCACAAGCTCCCACCCAGCTCCATTTCGAGGCCCAGCTGCTCGCCCCGGATTCCTGGCCCCACAGCACCTCTGCCTCCCCGGCTGCGAGCTGCTGGCCGCCACACAAGCACACCCAAAGGCAAGGGCTGCCCTCGGGCTGCAGAGGTGTTTGGATGTGGAGATACTGGGCTTCCCCTGCTTTTTGAAAGACCCTTTTTTTTAAATTCAAATGGTGCATAGAGCCAGGTCGAGCGCATCAGAGGAGAAGCTGTATCTACTACACCCACAGTGTGGGTCTAGTAATTAAATTGGCAGCGTGGGCTCAGACTGGGATCGACAATTAACGGAGAAAATCTGCATTACCAGACAGGGTAAAAATAAACAGATGCATTCAAACCTACCAAAGATTTTTGTTTTCCTCCTCCAGCCAGTGAGTAAGACTATGAGAAACCATATATATATATATGTATATTTTAATATATACGTGTGTATATATTTGTATGAATATAAACTTTCAAAGGGCAGAATGGCTCATACTTAACACCTGGGAAAATGGATAGAAAGGGTAACACTCAGAAAAAAAGTGAACATTAAGGTTTTTATTGAATGTCAAAAGCTTCAGCTAAAAATATAGAACGGGCAACCCCGAGCTTTCTATGATGCAATTTCAGAATAAAACCAGAACTGAAGATTAATTTCACAGATACACATGCAAACCCCAGATCTTTGTAAAGATCTCGGCTTCTCACTGTCTTTAGTGTAGGTGGGTGTGAGGTTTGGCCAACGGCTGCAGTCCGATGGCTCTTTCTACATCCTTTATTGATGACCTGAGAGTAAAACCGAGCATAACCTGTGCTGAGGAGTTTGTATTTTTGCAGTGACTTATTGTGGTGGTGTTTGACGGTAGTACTCGAGCACGGCAAAGCTTTCCTGGATTACTTGGGAACGAGTGAGATTGGAAAATAAATGAATCAACTCAACTGAAACCCCATGTTCTTCAGCCTGGTCCGGCAGAGTGGTTAGCACATACACTGAGAACAGATTTGTTGGGATGTAAATAGGGGCTGTTTGCAGTTCAAATGCTGCTGTGTGCTCAAAGCATGATGAAACTGGAGGGAAAACCGATGGCAGGTTCATTGCCGGCACCAGCCTTCCCCACAGGAGCTGGTGGAGGTTGAGCACCAGCTTTGGCGCAGAGGGGATTTCTCCGGCTTCACTGGCCCAGGACAAAGCTGGAGGTGATCACAGCAGCGAGAGGCAAACAAGATGGTTTTAGGGCACTGGGTGGTGAAGTCATCTCGGGCAGGAAAACTGGTGTTTCCGTAAGCATGGGCCAGGCTGCATCGGCCCACAGAAACTGGCTGGTCTCCCTTCATGGCTGTGGTGAAATCCCCTGAATCATCACTAATCACCACTTGGGCTGATGACGTTCCTGGGCTGCTGGGCAGAGCACACCTGTGATTACTGGGAAGCTGGCAGAGCCGTCCTGCACTGGCGGTGCCGATCCAGAAGGACACCTCGGGACTGAGTGACTGAACACATCCAGATGGGCATGAAAAGAGAGGTCTCCAGTGGGGCTGGACACCAGGAGAGCCAAGGGACCACGCTGCTCCACGAGTGGCCTGTCTTCAGCAAAGGGCATGGGGATACCGTCGTATAGGATTGCTGCTGTAACAGCCTCCAAGTTGGGACTTGTCTGGGGAGAGACAGCTCCAGAGATACGCATGGGAAAGTGCATGAGAAGAGGATCGGAATGGATGGGAGTGCTCATGACCGCAGAGTGTCAGGTCCTCGCCATGGGAGAGTGATGGCTGGCTTTTTTTTTTAATAAGCCATTGTTTTAAGGTAAAACATTGCTGAGCATCTTGAGGATGCTCTTTCCCCCAGAGCTGCCTTTGGGATGTCCCCCCCCGTCCCTCTGCCAAGCCAAGGGGACATGCCGCTGTCAGCACCGCTTCCTTTCCTCTGTCTGGTGGGTGGCACGGGGTGCTCTCTGCTCTCACAGAGGGGTGGCTGCTGGGTCCCCAAACCTTGCACTTACCTAGAGGATGGGAAGGGCCATAAGGAATCAACAACTCAGCTATTTCCCCACTGCTGAAAGCCTTGGGAGAGGCCTGAGGATTTCTTAGAGCTGTCCTGGAGGCTGGAGGAGAGCAGCGGAGGGAATACAAGGCCAGGCATGCATGGATGTGCTTGCAGGTGCTGCAGGGTACCCAGCTGACCCTGGCATTCAGCCTCAGTGTCCCCCCGGGGTGCTCTGAGCATGTCCCCATTCTGCCCGTGGCTCCCCAGAGGCTGGTCCCCAGCCTGTGCTGGCACTCACAGCATCCCAGAAGGTCCATCGTTCCCCTCCACCAAACTCTTGTGAAGCCCCATCTCAACAGCAGGAGGTAAGTGCTGGGGAAGGGTGCACCTCCCCACCACAGTGATGTCCCAAAGGGCTGTGTCCTGGCCAGCATCCCTGACCACTGGTGACCACAGAGACCATTTCTTACTGCAAAGCCCTTCCTGATTGCATTTAACATGGAGGAGTCAGGTTGATAGTGTCTTGGAGGACCGGCAGTAGGGGTTACACCAGCCAGCTCTCTGCAGGAATGTGAGAAGCACACTAATGCAGCAGTGGCTGCCTATCTCACCTTGCATCTGAGCATCAGCTATCCTTGTGCAATAGCTAAACTGCCCACCAGTTCGCTCACAGAAGTGCTTGCTTTGACTTACTCATTCTGTGGGATGCTATGAAGTGAAGCAAGGCTGAGGGCTCATCTAGGCAAAAGGCTGAGCTAACCTCACAGCCAGCAAGCAAGGGACTGACCAACCCAGAGCCATAAGCTATGTGTTTTCTGTTACTTGGTGGTTTGGCCTTTTTTGGGGCTTTTTTTTGGTGGTTTTTATTTGTAATGAACCCTGTGGTTTGCAGAGAGACATGTCAGCAGGATAGAGACCTTGCAGCTTAGCATGGGGGGAGCTGCCGGCCTCGAATTGCAGGCAACAGCCTGTGTCACTGCCGAGCTGGAACAAGGTGATGAGGACAACCTCAGCAGGGGAGGGAGAAGGTCCAGCTCCACCGGACCTGCCGCTTGCTGCTGTGGGGCAGCACCCCCAGCACGGGGGGCTGGTTTCTGAGTATGTCAGAGGGGAAGGGTCCCTGCAGCAGCACAGGGCTCTACCTTGGTTCATGTGCCTCACTTCCTGGTAATAACCTGAATTTTGGTTAAAACCAGGCTCCAGCCCCAGTGGAGAATCATCAGTCTGGCCCCAGCAGGCACCCCTAGAGCATCCAGCCTCTTCCCCTGACGGCAGTCACAGATGCTCAGTGGTGTTTTATGCTGGTGGTCACTTGTGTCCTCACACAGGCAACAGGATTGCATGTTTTGGGATGCAGCCCTGGGCTGCTACCCACTGTCAGAAAGGTGCCCAGTCCCTCTCCTCTCCTGGGGGGACAAGGGCGTCTCCAGGGGCTGAGCACCCCTCCCCACAGCCCCTTCCTGCTCCCCTTGAAATGCCTTCAAATTGATTCAGATGGTCCTGGTGCTTAGGCATGACACCCCTGAATGCATGGTTGGGAAGACCCTTGCATGTAGTATAAAACACAGTTTTAAAAGCAGACAAAAGTTGTATTTTGTTTTTCCTCACAAGGAATAAAGGATCAGCCCTGAAGCAGTATTTATGAGAAATGACACCAAGCGGTGGATCAGCTGGAGCCCCTGAAGAGGCATAAGACAGCAGATGGCCAGTGTATCTTTTCCAAATACTTTTATATAATCAGTGTCAAAGCTAGCAATGACATGTCTGTGTAGTTAGCCTATGTGCCCTTTGAGCCTTTACTTTCCTGGGGTATCTGTACACGGTCCTTCTCTTTTGAGATCATTTCCATTTCACTTGCCATTGATGTGGCCACATAGAGATTTTTCATACAACTTAGTTCAAAATTGCAGCCTCCACCTAGAAAAACTCCAGAGAGCCATCATCTCATAGAGGAGTTATTTAAATGCCCAGCTGATGTGCCTTTCAGTTTAATTAATTCACTTTCAGTTAAAGTCAACCCTGAGCAGGGACCACCAAAAACACAGATTAAATTACCTAAAAGGGATTTGGCATTAACACATCAAGAATTTATAGAGAAACAGTGAAACATATTTATAAACCCAAGTGCTATTTGAAGCCGAATAGGCATGGGAACAGTTATTAAAAAGACTCATAAAACTAGGAAGTGGGGTAAAACAATTTTTAATATACTAAGAAACATCTTCCAGTGGGTACTAGTGAAGGGGGAAACACTTTGTTTGCCAGCACTCCAGTCCCATGACACTTTCAAACACAAACATCCACCATTAAACCTTTATTAATCCTCCCTTCTGATTCTTGTGTGGGTCATTTAGCATTACTTAATACTGAGCTTAGGGGAAAACCTAATAAGCCAACCACTAATCTTTGAACTTGGCACATAATTCTTCATTTGTTTTTTCTCAACATGTTTTTTCTTGCCCTTCCACCCCACTGAGAAAAACCCAGGAGTGCCAGCAGAGGTAATCACAGACGGCAGCAGCAAGCTGGCTGCAGCAGTGAGCCTGTGCTCACACCGGCGCCCAGGACACAGTGGCTGTGGCCAAGTGGCTGAAATTTCTAAATGAGCAGGAGATATTTTGGGACCTGGAAATGAGCCTCTCGGAAAAGGTAACCTGTGGTGAGGGGCTATTATCAAGTCACACCGAGACTGTGGGATCTTTGGAAAATAAGACAAAATTAAATACATATGTATTTATTTTAAGCGACAGCACTTACACTCTGCATGAAGCTAAAGCATATTTTAGAAGGGGCTGAAAGCCTGTCAGTATTTTCTTTCCTTTCCAAGGTAGAAAAGTCCCCTGTCACTCCCCGCAGGGGGTGACGCAATGCTAACCCAGGAGAAGGACCTCCAGGTCTGGGCTTTGGGGGCACAAACAACAGCAAAACCCCAAACTCTGGCTTGGAAAAGAAAACACAACCCTTTCTTCAGTTTATGCCAGGCTTAGTGCTAACAGTACTTTGTGTTTGTATGATGTTGCATTTAGCAAAACACTATGCAGGCTTTTAACTGTCCCTCAGAGAGTATTGTTAGCCCTGTTTCACAGCTTGGAGGAAGCTGCTTTGCTAAGGCTGGGGACAAGGTGGCCAAAGCAGCTCTTGGACATGCTCCTTTGTCTTCCCACTCACCCTCTTCAGACATAAGCGTTAACCTGGTAACTCTTCTTCTCCAGATGGAATATAGGGTGAAAAAAAAATCATCCTGGTTTGAGATGCAGAATCCTCCCTTAGCTGAGTGTGTC
Source organism: Strix aluco (assembly GCF_031877795.1). Taxonomy (NCBI): domain Eukaryota; kingdom Metazoa; phylum Chordata; class Aves; order Strigiformes; family Strigidae; genus Strix; species Strix aluco. Next base: position 120,408,482 of record NC_133934.1, on the reverse strand, counting down.
TCTTACGCACAAACTCACTCACAGCCCAGGGTGGGGATTTTGACTGAGTATTTTTGTCCCAACTAGCTGGATTTTATTTATGCCCCTTTTAGTCTGTTCCTTCCTTGAGATTAAAAAAAAAAAAACAAAAAAAACCCCAACAACAAAAGTAAAAATAAAGTACAAAGGTCTCAAGAGAGCTCAACCTTTCATCTCCCTGCTGCCTCTCCTGCAGAAATAGAAAATTCCTGCAGAATTTCTCTTGGGAATGGAAAAGACTGTAAAAAGCATGTTATTGGAGGTGAAGATCCTCATGGTCCACTCACAGCTGGAGACCCCGGTATCCCCCACAGGTCACCTTCCACCAGCACGGGGAGGGAACCAAAAGGGACATCACCCTCCAACCCAGCTCGGGGCAGACCCTTGTGCCAACCCAAGCACCGGCAGCAATAAAACCCTGCAACAGATGTGGCCAACTCCTGTCCTGAAGCCCCCCAGCTCCTTGTTTCAGATGCTGGGCTTCGTCCTTCAAGTTTTGGCCATTTTGGAGTGTGGGACCCCTCATACCCCACACCCTGGGGTGCTGATGATGGCAGGATGGGGTTTTACCACCCCAGGTGGGCTCAGAGGGCCTGGGGAGGCAGCAGGAGTAGTTGCAGAGAGCAGGGATCACAGTGAGGGTCCACCAGAAGGAGCTCCAATAAGGAAAGGGAGTAAAAACGGGGAAGAACCAGGGAGAAATCTCCTTGCAGGGTGAAAGTGGGGTTGGAAAGCCGAGGCTGAAACTGTGCTGCCCTGGCAGGCTGTGTTCCCTCGTTCTCATGGAAACAGGAGCGATGCCCTCCAGCTTGGCTGTTTTCTCAGCTTATTTTTAAAGGTGGCTCCAGTTTATGCTGGCAAGCATTTCAGCAGTCCCGTTCCTGGGGGTTCCCCCCAGCAGGACCACGGGGTGGCCTTTGAGGAGCAAGGCAAGGCCCCGAGGGGAGAGCTGCCGCTGTACCAGGCAAGCGCTATCTAATCAGGGCCATGGCTGAAGCCCCCTAAATGGCAGCACTGGTGAGCCCCGGCCATGTGCACTGAGGACGCTCTGACAAGCTGGTGGTAACTCCTGTATCTGCTGTAAGTCAAAGTCATATTCAGCAGAGGCCAGGAGAGCGAGCTGGCGTCTTTTGACTTCCCCTCTACACTGAGCAGGCAAGGAATCTTCTAAATAAAAAACCTCCCTTGGCCCAAGCACAGGAAACAGCCGCCTTTCGAGTAGTCAGGTTGAGCAAGAGACTTCCAAATCGGGGCATCCCGGTGTCCCCACAGCCCTCACACTGCCTGCATGTGAGCTCTGAATGGGGAATGCTCTTTTTACCCTGTGCTAGAAATGGGTGCCTGTCTGCTCCTATTAAAGGATATTGTTTAATCTCCCCCTGGGTTGATGTTCGCGCAGGCTGGAAGCTGCAAGTCACGATAGGAGCTTGGGTCTGTTTGGGGATGCTCATATTTTTTGTGAAGGGTGCAGCTCCAAAACATAGTAGGGTGTTGCCGTTACAGCCAGGGGTGCTTGCAGCAGAGCTGATGGGTCCTGGGAACTGAGGCCACAGCCCACAGCTTGGATGGTGCTTCCATGGGGCAGCCCCTCACCAGTGGGGGCTCGCAAGACCTGCAGGTCTGAATGATGCTTTGTGAGCCTGAGCATTGCTCCACAGGTGACAAGAACACAGCCCAGGAGAGGTGGACGTGGCACCGGCCCCTTGAGGCCCTGAAGGACAACCTCCACCATGGCAGGTTGACAGGTCAGGGGAGCACCCCCAGACCGCAGGAGCTGGCAGCAGGGGACTGCACTGCTTGCAGTGAGTGGGGTCAGGGTGCATGAGTGCACCCGCCACCAGGAACCCAAGCACCCAGCTGGATCTGGGCCGGGCTCAGGGACTTAGCTTGACTTAGCTTTTGCTGCTGCCACCACCACCCACGGCTGGTCAGGATTTGGTTACCTCCAACTGCATTGCTCTCCAAACCCAGGCTGACTCCACAGCAGCAGGCTGCAGACAGGTCTTCACATGCCTTTGGAGCTGTATTTCCAGACCATCTATCTGCAGGCCACAAACCCAGGGCCACCCTGAGTTGCTGCAGTTTAGGGCTGACCTGTTTTAAAATGCAGATGGTCCCTACTGTCACCTCAGAGTCCACCAAGCCGAACGGGGCCAAACCTGACATGATGTTTCCTGCAAATCTTTAGGGTTTCTGCTGACATGTTCACCCCACTGAGGTTCACAAAAGCCATAGCTGATGTTGTCCGGGAGCAGTAAGCAGGAAAAAGAACTCCTTTGCTTTTTCCTACATACACACCAAGGCATTGATCTTTGCCTTTAGTTCAGGCGCAGCCAGGTCTGACTGCCAGCGCCCTGAGCCACCTCTGTCCCTCCTGTCTTCTTCTCCCAGCTCCCCAAAGGCAAGGAGGGGCACAGTCTCATCACAGCAGTTGATGACTTTTTCCACGGAAACAGATGCCTGCTTCAGCCGACACATTGTCTTTGTGTTGAGCTCAGCCCCACCTATTCTGATTGTCAGTGTTGTTATTATTTCTGTAACCGTTTTTCCTCCAGACTTCTGGTGTGTTCCTGCTCTGGAAACACATTACTTCACCCCTGTGCGCTCCTGGGGCTCAGAGGCTTCAAAAGGCATCTGAGAGGCCTGTCCTTCCTGGTAACAAGTGCTCCTTCCCTTGGAGCCTCTGGGGACGCTGTCTGCAGCACGTCACACGTGGCGGGGGAGCTGCCCAAGAGAGCAGGACCACGGCTGTGGCCATGGCAGGAGGCACAGCCCACCAGCAGCTAGCCCAGGAACCGCTTGGGCTGGGGCAGCAGCAATGCTCTTGACCAGAGGGTGGCTTCACTCCTCCTCTGCCAAGGGAGAAAACTTTGCTTGAATTCAAGCATATGACAGCCTAAGAAAGAGCCAGTGCTGGAGGCTTTTCTGGGTTGCTGCAGGCTAAGGGATTCACAAAACAGCTCGCTGCTTCCTTCAGGGGTGGTGGTTACCCATTGAGGGAGACTTCAGCACACATCCCCCAGCTCCCTCCCCTGGATGTGCACAGGACATCTCCGGTCCAGCTGACGCAGGTGGCCACACTTTGGCCATAGCCAGGGTCGTCAGCGAGATGGACAGCCCTTTTCAGTGCCGCTTTAAACAGATACCACCTCCTTATAGTGAGGATTCAAGAGACTTTCTGGCTCCCCAGAGACATCACTAGCTGACCATCTGCCTGAGTTGACTGTGAAAATTTATGACCTCCAGAAAGGACAGCAGCAGCTTGTGCACAGGACAAATAATCAAGGGGTTGATGTATTGTGCCTCCTCCTAGTTCTTTGCTGAGCCATATGACTATAATACAAGCTTGAAGGTCCTCCTGACAGTGTCCTTGGATGCTGTGAACCTCTCTCTTCCCTTCTCCAAGGGAGAAAATTCAGCAAAGTTCTCAAAACAACACTGTGAAAAATTATCACTTTACTTTGCTGAGAAGAAAATTTGGGACCTTCTCAAACTACTCCACTTACGTCTACCAACAGAGAGCTTTTGTTGTCCTACACGTCAGCCTACCCACACTCATCGTGGCGGCCAGAAAGAGATCTAACTTAAGACTCGGGAAAGTCTGACTCCTACTCTTCCTGCCTTGTGACAGACACTTGCACAAGCTTCACCACTCCCCCTGCATGAGGCCAGGACCTTCCCTTCCTCTTTCACACAGGGGGCGAGCCTGGTCCATGCAGAAGGTCCTTCTGCAGAGTGGCCAGCAGAGGAGCATCCAGCCAGCCAAAGGAGAAGTTTGTCTAGCAACTAGACGAGAAACCAGGGGCTAGGAAGTGTCCTGGCCCCAACCCAGCCTGGATTCAGGCCAGAATACAGAAATGAAACCAGCTGAGATAGGAAGAGGCTTTTTGCTGTGATTAGGCAGCGGTTTGTCCTTCACCCTCCAGCTCGCCTTCGTCCTGGGGCAGCACCCACCCCTGCCAGACACAGCGGCTGTGCTACAGGGTAAGATGGCAGCAGACCAGGGTGCTCTTTTGTAGAAAACCATAACTAGAGAAGGATGTGTCAGTGGGTGATCTGATTTCTTGTGGGTACTCCCCCACACCTACCAGGCTGAGCCCTCACAGCGGGCAGGCAGCGGTGGTGGGCACTGGTGACCACGCATTTGGGGGTGTAGGGTTGCCCCAGAGGGTGCAGCATAAGGGGACTCCTGTTAGAAGCACTAGACAGGGAGGAGAAACAACAAGTTACTGTCCTAAAAGGTGACCCAATACTCCAGCCATGCCTGGGAGGAGGCTGCTGAGGGTAAGAAGTCCTGCTACTCCATTTTCAAATCCATTGATCTATTCTACCTACTTGAAAATAGAAGCAGAGATCAGGTCATTCCAGCCTTTCCTCTTCCAGACTTGGCTTCACTTCTGCTCAGTCTCCTGATTCAAGAGATGACCTAGTTAGGGACCCCATCACCTGCAAAGACAGATTTTAGTATCTTTTCCTGAATCTCAGCCCACTCTGGGATTTTCCACATGGCAGCTGGTGAGTGGGATTGCTGGCAGGCCTTTTTGTCTCCGATGGCATCAAGGCTGAGTAGGGCTGCATTCGAGCTCCTACTGGGTTTAACACCTCATTTCCTTTGCTGTCTGCCCCAGAAACATGGGGAAAGGAGGCTACTCGCCCTTTAGGCTCAACAGCAAATTGTACACCACCACGCAAGTGCAGACAGATTGCTGTGCTACAAACTGAAGAACTGGTTTGGGAGCTCACATTTGCTGGTGACCACATCCTCTTTGCACGTACACAGATTTCTAAAGGCACAAGCTGTTCATCAGAGCACCAGAGCTGGCAGAGGTACTCCTAAGCTGCACAAAGAGCATCTTTGCTGCAGAGGCTGCCCGTGCCTCAGCCTTTCACCCTTGCACCAGAAGTCAGGCTGGAGGGTGCTCTGCAGCCAGGATGGGTGCCAGGCACCACTCAGAGAAGAGGCTGAGAGGCATCCAGAAAATCCTCCTCTAGCACAGTCAGTTTGACATGGCCAATACTGCACAAGAGGTCCTTGGCAGCATGACCCACATTTGGAGATGTATGCGGCCGTATACTTGTCCACATGGTAAAGGAAGGGCGTTACAGCAGTGAACATTGACTTTGCATGTTCAGTTTGCTGTAATCTTCAGAGCTGTCTCCTGCACTAATTTCGTTTCAAAGACTGACTGACAGTCTTGTTTCCAAGACACTGCTGTGGACATGGGGAAGTGGAAGCTCCTGACTCGGCCCTGCTGGCAGACTACAGGGTGCTCAGGCTGGGCAGAGGACATGGCTTCTGGTATCCCAGCCCCAGCAGAGGGTTCAGTAAACATTTGGATGTCATACCAAAACTACACACACATTTGAGCAGATGTTAGTAAAAAAGTTTGAGCTGTTGGAAAAACAACACTGAACTCTTAACAGAGGTGAACCAGCACCTCCCACCCCTTTCTTACTTCTCTTCCTGTATTCTGTGGGAAACCACTTTCAAACTGAAATCAGGGTCTCCCACCTCTCAGGCCATGTGGCTTCTGCAGGCTAAAGCTGTGTAGAAGTGGATCTCTCCAGAGCTCTAGTTGGAGCAGGCCAGTGTAGCTTCGACTTGCTAAGGGCAAGAAATTATCGTTTTCTGTCTTCAGGCATACACTTGTTGCTGTAATAAGCTGCAAAGGTTGAGCACTGCTGGCAGGAGAAAGAAGAGCTCCAGCAGTGTCCCAACACAGTCCTTGGCAAAGTGTGTGTGGGGGGAAAATCAGACCCTTTCAGAGGTCAGAATTTGGCCTCCAACCTCTGCAATGCCCTATCCACAGGGTTACTCTATCACCAGTGAATTTAGCAGCACAAAACCCCATTTCTCTGCAAACAGATGATACCGCAGAAGACTTGACTGCTGCCCCACTCCACAGGTCCCCAGCCAGGACACTTGCATGTGCTGTAAGTAAAGATAAAAGGGCACATCACAGCAGTGAGTGTAACAGGTGCAGTCAGCATAACCACAGATTTCATTGAAATACATGCTGATCCAGAACTTTACTTCCAGGTTTTTGCTTTTCCATTTAGCAGCATATCTATCTTTGGTTCAGTCCAAATTTAGGACTTGTTTTCATCCCCTGCCTTCCCTGAACTCAGCTGCTAAATCAATGAAACTCAGCTTTGCAGTGAAATGCTGAATGCTACTGCTTCCAAGACAGAAAACTGGGAACAGGCATCATCCAAGTGACAAAACAAGGCAAAGATGAAACATTCTTTATTCTCACATGTTGTCGTAGGACAGAAGGGGAGGGTAAGGTAGAGGTAACAGTGAGTTAATGAGAGATGCTGGATGCTGGTTAAATAAGCAGCGTGTCTCCCCATAAACCTTGGCTCTCATCCCTCTGCTTTATTTTTATCCTTGACAAATGCTTTTGTCACTGCTTTTACTTCTACTGCTTTGCAAAGGTGGTTCCACACTTCCCCGCTTCTTCAGCAGAATTAGTCAGATGTAAAATAGTCAGGAAAAAAATAATAATCTGTCTTACATCATGCAACACTCACCAAGTGGCAGACCAAACTAATAATGTCAGCAATAGAAAGAAAATTGGAGAACAGTCTTCGGTATTTGAAAGTTACCCAAGTTATTAGGTGCACAAACTAGAGCTTGGCTCCCCTTTGCGCACAGCAGAATTCATCCCTATTCCATCAGGATTCACCCCGAGTGCAGCTCTGGCCTGAAAAGTGACCTTTTAAGGAGAGGTGCCTCTTGACCAGCAGATCGCGTCCCTGCTGTGAACTGTCACAATTTTTAGGCTGCTTTCCCAGAGAAACAAGCCTTATGTAGCCATGCACTGTGTGAGCGCCTGTGCTCATATACGCTCAATCTGTCCTCCCTGTAGCTGTTGAAACTGCAAGCTAGCTTCAACCAGGGTTGGCCGACAGATTAAATGTCTCTTCAAGTCCCCTGAAAACAGAGCTCAGAGGAGAAACAGGCCCTTCCATGCAGCCCCTGCAAGCTGCAGCTTCACCCCAAGAACTGTTTGCACCAACGAATACAGTGTGAGATTGGGTCTCAGCATACCATTTCCCATGACACAAATCCACATGAACCACGGGCCACTTGAGGTGGTGCTCACCGAGTTCCTTTTCTGCCATTGGTAAGCTCCCACCATCTTGCCCTTTACACCTTGCAATACTTTTAATGCCTCTCCCAAGCAGAACCAGAGGGGCATCGGGGAGAAAAATGGACGTGGTTCCCTACAGCAAGACAACCAGGACAAGCTTTTCCTCCTGGTTATGGAGGCCTCACAGTGAGAGCAGGCTGCTCCCTCAAGAGCCACAGGAACAGGACGGTCCTGCCCCTGTTCATCAGCACAGAGCCCACACAGTTCCTCGCTGGGGCATTTTGCTGTGCAAGTTGCCCACCACCACGCAGGCCCTGCATGTGTTACAGAATACACCTAATCAAAGTACACATGCTGGGGAGGTGTTTGATTCCGTAACGAGCAGTCTGGAAAGCACCTAGGAACTGAAGTCATCCAGAAGAGATGACTCTCCTTCCTCCTCATCCTAGGGACTGCTCTAAATTCAACCACTCATTATAGCCTTGCACTTACTTGAGCTAAACTATCCCCAAGGTCTGAAGAATCACTTCAGCAACTGGACACTTGAGGAGAGATGCCTTTTCATTTGCCATGCTCTGCAACACAGACCCACGTTGAGATGCTTCAGGGGGCCCTGGAGCACTTGTACTCTTTCCCCAGCTAGAAGAGCACTTACAGACCCAGTCTGGAGAGATTCATGGAGCTCTGACACCACAGAAGACCTCAGAAAGAGACTGTCCCTTGAATTGAGACTTTAGCTTGGAGAAACGTTCATCCAGAAAGGTTCAGCCAAAGCTCATCTCTGGAGATAAGGAGAAAGCAACATGTTTTAGATGCCAGGGATAAAGAGGTTCATAAAGGGGTCAGTTAGATAAAATCACTAAAATATATATATATTTGACCCAACAAATTTGCTCTGGTGGCTGCTTCCAGATTGGTGATGAGGAACAGAACTTCCCGAGAGCAAAATTCTGCTTTTGCTGCACCCACTGCACAGCCACGCACGAAACGATGAGCCCTGCGCACACTGTTCCCCATGACTCCCACCACAACCAACACTTTAGGGCATCGCCTTGCGAGGTGCAGAAAAGGGCAGCAGCTGATGGACCTGTACCTGCAGGAAGGAGGGGATGAGTCTCAGGGCTCCATCATAGAAAGAACATGGAGGAGCCCGAGATTGACTGAAATAAACAGCTTCTCCATCTCCACTTGCTGAACCCAAACATCCCAGTGATAAATATTAGTACCAGTCACTATTAATCCCCCCCAGCAAAATTTTGATTACAATAAAAGTGAAAGCTGCAGCAAAATATGTGATTTGAAAAAAATCCTGAGCAAATAAGGAAGTTTCACTTCTTGCCTACTCAAAGCACAAGCAACAAGATTTGTTTGAGGATTAAAACAGACTGCAGGCATGGAAAATGCCAGGCATAAAGCTTTAGAGTTACTTAATACAGTGAAATATAAATGGCAAGTGATCCCAGATTATTTTAGAAAGGGCTGGCTGCAATTTACAGCCTTGATTAGACTGATTACTAAAGGATGAACAGCAAAATAGCTTCAGTAATTAAATTTCTGAACAGGAAAACAAAGATTCTTACTCTTTAAAAAGCTGGAAGTAAATTTAAATATTCAGTATTACTTTTACCCTTCTCAGCAGAAAAGCCTGCTGCAGGACATGGTCATTTTCTAGGAAAGGAGACAGAACAAGGCTTCACAAAGAAGTGGAAAAGGGTTTTGCAGCCCTTCAGGTTTTCCATGGCAAAGCTATGACCACTTAACTACACCTCAGCTCCGAAAGCAGTAAAACATAATGAAAACTTAAATGTAGCATTGGGGTATTTTTCAGCTTGAAAAATACACAACTTCCGTCAATATCTTGTGGTGCATTTTTCCCAATACTTTTAAGTCAAAGTTGTCCGAGCAGATGATAACACCGATAACCGATGTGAAATTGCCGCTCTGCATGGAGCAAGTGATTCTTGGAGTTCTTTTCTAAAAATACCCCAGATGAACACCAACCAGAGGGTGTTTCTGCATTTGAGAGACATCCTGTGGCCACTACAGACACTGCAACGTCCCTCTGCAGCTCACCTTTCCTTGCAGGAGGGATCATCCATCCATCCATCCATCCATCCATCCATCCATCCATCCATCCCTTCATCTCCCCTCTGACCCTGCCAGGCAGGCACCCCACGACACCAGCCCCACTCCTTCAGGCACCGCAGACACAGGACAATGAAAACACATGCTTTCAAGTGTCTCCAAGCTCCTATCAGGCTGGTGTTTTTCCCATCTATGTGGACACATGTGTGAAAGAACTTAATTTCATGCCTTTTGGCTGGGTAAGCTGGGTGGGGGGAAGTAATTCTGTGCTTAGAAAGACTTTGCTGTTTTGTAGTTGATTACAGCATTCATGCTGAGCTGAGGTCTTGGTAAGAGACACCTCCAACCAAACAGGACTTTACCTCAAGATAAACAAATAATTGAAAACCGTGCAATTGTAACACCAGTAGCATTTTACTTTCTGATTTTGCATCCCCGTATGCTTTAACAGAATTATTTTCTTGGTGAGGTATTTCATTATCTGATTTTATTCACCTCATACATTCAGTGTGATCAGCAACTACAAGGAAACATGAACTGTACGAATATTTTGGTTTTATGCCCTGAATTTCATATGGATATTATTAAATGATGACATAAGGGTATTAGTGGGATAAGAACTGCAACATTTCTATGCCTTGAAATTCAATGCCATGGTTCCCACAGCAACCATAACCATGGCCACTCTGCATGAATTTTACATCCGAGTCAGAACACACAGTTCCAAGTGCTCAACACACAAGCAAAAACGAAGCAAAAACATTTTTTTACCTGCAATAAATATCTTACCTGCTAAGTCACAACCACTACAAGGTGTTAATGGCACCTGTAGGTGAAGGTGAACTCCCAACAACTGGCAATTAATGCCCTGAACACGGCTGCTGAGCACAGATACAAGATTCAGTGTTGGTGCTAACACAGCTTGTTTTCAGTTATGGCCAGAACAAGCGCCCACTGTTTGTACCAAAAGTTAAAACATTCTTAGAAGGTTAAAAAAGACCAATTAAGGGTCTTTCACATTCTTTTGCTTCAAATACCATACTGTTTCAACTTCAGAAGCACTGGGTGAACAGATTGCTCCTCCATGGTTTTGTTCTTTTTATCCAGCCCCTTGGCTTGGAGGCAGTATCTGGTAGTACACTGAGAAGAGACCAGTGGAAACAGAAAACCATCGAGTTATACAATTAAGTTTAAAGGTTAGCTTTTTTCTGCTCTTAAATTTGTCAGAAGTAAGAAGTACACACACACAGAGAACAATTTCTCTGTCTTGTGTTTCTTGGATTTCTCTAAGCATGTACTGCCTCTGTAATGCAGGACACTAACGGGCCTTTGGTATGAAGAAGTGTAACTTTAAAAAAAATTCTTATTAATTGCACTAGGTTGAGCTTTTATCCAAAGCTTACCCCCCTTCCTGGTGGATGTTTCTTCTCTGAAGCAATGGAGTAATGGTCAGTGGTGAAATCAATGAAGCAACTCACTGCTACCAGAGGGAAAAATTCCAGTCAAAGGTAGAATTTTCACAACCACACTTCATCAGAATATCAGATCAGGGGTTTAATTGGCAGCACCAGTGATGTGTAGTAACGTGAGCTTATCTTTATAGGAAAACTCCAGGGCTTTTCTATGAAAACTTACAGAAATGAGAGTGTACTGACAGTTGAAAATATGGGAAATTGCAAATCTATATGTTTAAAAAGAAACGTTAATCTACAGTGCAATCAGCTTTCCAAAACTGTATTTAATATTTCCTAAACATCTGCAATGTGAATTAGAAAACAAAAATTTTACATTAGTGTGACACCACCACCCCCCCCCCCCCCAAATAGGAGAAATACCATCTACTACTGAGATTCTCTAAATATTTAACTCTTTAGATTACTAAGAAAAGACATCGTCTTGGATAGCTGATCATACTTTAGATTACTAAGAAAAGACATCGTCTTGGATAGCTGATCATAGAGTACAAAGCAAGAAACACACAACCACCTCCACCCTTGAAATACAGAGAACACCACTAATTCGTAGGCTGCCTCTGCCCACAGTCAGCAAGGTACCTGAGCCCTTCAGGAACCAAAACCAGCACAACCAAGCGGGTTTTAACTCAAAGCAGCCATGTACACACTGCTGCTCCAGACCAGGGCTTAACGGAGAAAATGGTTCTTCATGTTGGCTGCAGTCCTAATTAAACTGCAATCCACGACAAGGTGTATGACACAGCAGTTGTGGGAAAGACTGATTAAAAGTCTCTACACATTATCCCAACAGGCCCACGTATATCTGAGCTTTAAACTGAACTGGAGATCTCTATTTACATTCCAGATCTGCTACAATCTTTCCATATGACTAGAAGGACTCCTGAACCTCTGACGTCATTTCTTTAACATAAACGTGTGGATACTATTTTCAGGTATTTTTTTTTTAATAATCTAATTTATCTTGACAAACAAACGCTGCAATTAAAAACTATAAGATACAATATCTCACTATATTTAATCTTGAAATTTCACTGTAATACAAGAGAAAAAGGAGAACCTTGCTCAAATCTGTACTAAAAATCTTTGAACCCACAAAGACTGGACCAGATGTAGCTTGAGTAAAAGTAGTACACAAAACGCTCAGACCAGCAGGACTAGCTGTTCCTCTAACCTACTCCCCTCTACTTCTCAATGTGGTCGAGGACCTTAGACCTTGTAGAGGTCACAGACTGAAGTGTTTTAGAGAACTTAAGTATAGGGAAAGTTTGCATGAGAGAGTTCATCTGAACTTGTTTGCTCCTGCTCAGTGTTCAGATATTTATTTTTTTTTAAATGTATGTATCTTTAAACACTTTCATTTAAGGCAGTCAACTCCCCTGCAACCAAGACTAAAACTAATAATTTTTCTCTGACTGACCTGGTAACCAGAAGACATCTTTAGCGCTGGATGACATGGGTTTTAGCAATACAATCGTTTAGTCACAATCCCATTACAAACACCCCCCAACACACCATTCAGACCACACATTCCAGTACACCAGTCATGCCATTATGTAAAACCACTTCTTGGTTGCTAGACGCACATCTCAAAACACCTAGGCCTGCTGCTACCTCCTCACCACACACTGACCTCCAATTATTTTAAAAACTTGTCTCTTAAGGAGAGAAAAAACAGCTATAGCTGTGCAGAGTCATATCAGCAGCAGTGCCAATAAACCTACACAGATCCCCAAGGAATATGAACAAGTGAAAGGCCTGTGTTTGGGAAGAAGTTCGTCTTTGGTTTGGAGATCTGAAGAAAGCAGTTTTCATTTCCAGGCAACTCCTAGAGGCTTCAAAAGCAAGCATGCAGTATGCTAAAGAAACAAGGGTATATTCTTGCAACTTGATAATTTTACAAGGCATTTGGGAAGGAAGCTGTTAAAAATCTGTTTCCTATTACAGTAAGTAAATTTTCTTTAATACCTCAAATACAGATTTACTCTGAAAGAACCTGTTGAGAATACTTTAAGAAAAATACTCAAATACAAATTTTAAATATCCAAATTATGATACCGGTGCACTTTTTAGAAACAATTACATACTTAACAGGTGAAGTAGGAAGAGAGTATTTCAGAAAACATTTAATATGAAACCTTTTGGAACTTCCATCAAATACAGATTTACATCATTTACCAGAACACTTTTTCAGTTCAGACAACAAAGTGCACCACCAGGTGAAAAAAATACATTTGGAGGAGTGCTTAAAACGTAGGAAGTGAAAGGATAGGTGACCATTCACCTGAGAAAGTACAATGACTGCTCTGAAATGTCTTATTGCTATTACAAAATGGAGTTTTCATGGAAAAAAACCATACTGAGCAGCACAGGCACAGGCAGAGCACTGAAAGCCAACTGAACTCTGGTAGCACCTGAAGTTCTCAAGCCATGGCATGATACAGAATATACAGAGAATAAAATGCAGATTCAGGAATATTTACTACATTTAACAACTATGATTACCCTTTAAACTAGCATAATCAATACCAAGACTTAGGGGGAAAGAGAGAGGAAGTCTGCTGCCTTCACAGACCACAGATCACAAGAACTAACTTGCAAAATATTAAGGATTTTGCATTTTCACCTTGGGTCGAATCTGAACTGTGTACTATGAATAACTATTAGCTCACTGCAAATTTAAAATGCAAATTTAGGCTCCAGTTTAAAGCACATGTTAAGTACATGCTTAAGTGCTTCTCTGAAATATAACCATAAAACATTAATACAAAACGTAGATAATGCAGGATATTATCTACAGAAGTCCTTGATGACATAAACCGAGTATCAGTAGGAAACAAAGCATGAAGGAATCTCTTCATTCTAGCTTGCAAAATCAAATCCGGCTCACCGCAGTGATGGTTAAAAAGCGGGGACCATCCCAGAGTAGCTTCGTGTCCTACAGAAAGCTAGCTGGCCATCAGAGAGTTCATCAAGGGCGAGTTTCCACCCTGCATGTTAAAAGAGTGACAGTGGACTCCCTCTGCAGAAGCTAGAGACGCAACTGGCACAAAGCCATCAAAAGCAATACAACCAGAGCCAAGAGGAAGCACGCTGGAAGAGAGCTGCAAGGAAAAGTTTTAACTGCTACTGCCTATGGCTGTAGTTTAGCAAGTTGGATGTTATAACAGAGGAGATCAGTAGCCAGTCTGATTCCCACTTTTGGGTTTCAGTACTGCGCGCGCCCAGAACGCAGAGGACAGCACTGCCACACGTGCAGCAATACCTCAACATGGCACCGACTCAGACATGGCGACTTGCATCAAAATACAGTCGTTATTGGAGAGTCCTTTTGTGCTTTGTATCAGTCTGACCTAGTCTAAGGTGGAGAACTTGGTCTGAAAGAAAAAGTCACTAGTCACCATTTAGCACATCCTTTTAAACTGCCTCATTCTGTAGAGGAACGGTGGAACAACAGAAAAACGTTCTTAGCTGCAATCAATACTCATAAGCCAAAAGGACAAAGATACATTTTTAGTAGCTTAGCAGAAGAATGGAAGCGTTTACCCAAATTTTAATGCACAGATCAACTACATTTTAAAATTTGATTCAGACTTAAATAATAAATAGGTGGGCAAAATATAATGCAAGACTTACTCAGTAAAAGTGAATTTTTAATAATCTCATGAGATCTACTTAGAAAACAGGACTAATAATGTTCACAACCATAAATCCAAACCCTTCACACACTTTTTTTTTTTTCCTTAACACAGCAGTGAACTGTAAACCTGCATTTACTGGTTATCGCTTCAGTTACTTTAAATATTAACTCAAGTGTTTCCTCCTTGGCCATTTCAATTTTTAGCACCAAAATTAGCCCAAAAAGAGGTACTGGTACAGCTTGATGTTGTAAATGAATTGTTTACATATAATACTTTATATATTATACACACATACTGTACATTCACACGTCCACACAAACGGGAGGCATATTTAAATGAATATATTCTGTGTTTCAATTTGTTGTCAAAGACTTAGGAGCAATGGAAATAAAGCAGAAGGGGTAATATTTTACATAGTAGGCAACTTTAATGCTGTAGTGCACTTATAAAAAAGTCCAACTCTCCCTCCCAGCTCAGCAGCTTTTTTTTTTTTAATATCACTATTCAGAAGGATGCAGAAGTTATTGCCTAAATGTTATTCTATACATTTCCATTGGAATTCTCAAAAACACTTGAAATTGCTAACTAATTTACAACTTAACTATTTTTCTTGTTACAGCTTTAACTCATTGGCAATTTTGGAAGCAATGTTTTTAAAAGCTATGGATGTTCCCGATATCCGCTTAAAGCGAACTCCATTCAGGGACAGTCTTGGCAGTTTACACACCTCCATCTCCCACTGTACAAGGTTTTCCGCATGCCCATCTCCATGGACACAGAAAAGCAAGAAACGCTCTCTTTGTTCATAGTCACAATTATTGGCATCCAGGACCTTTCGTATTTCCCTCATCATGTCATTGGGATCCATGGAGCTGGTGGTTTTCATGCTCCAGGTAAAACGCAGCGACCGAGGCTTGGCTTCCTTGTTCTCGTCCTTCTGATCCACAGCTACATTGCGGCTGAAAAACAGGAATTTATTAGTTAGCAGGGCCAGCTACCTTCTCCACGTTTCACGTTAGTGAAGCAAACTAACACTCAACGCACACTACCGGTATTAGAGCAGCATCTAGAGGCTCCGGCTGCGAGCAATACCCCGCTTTCCTAGCTGCTGTACAAACACACAGTCAAGGTGAAGCATTAGCGGTTGGGGCTGAAACGGAGGTATGGTACGACGGGTGACACAACTGGAAGTCACTGGAGTCAGGAGCATGAGGGAAATGACCTTGCAGAGGTAGAACTACATGCATCACCTATGACTTGATTTTAAGGCAGGTTCTGCTCAAACCCCTATTCTCAGGCCACGTGGACAGCTGAAAACACCAGCTGTGTGCTAGAAGTTTCTGGAACATTCAAATAGCGGCGACTTGTGACAAAAATGTGCTCAGCCCAGGTTGCAGGAGTGCCAGTCCATACACAATGGGGATGAGCCTGTGCAGAAAGATCCTGGGGGTTCCTCCACACCTCCTCCTGTGCAGCAGGTTGGACACCAAGCACTGGGAGGGCCCACGGAGTCCCACGGTAGTTAGCTGCCAGCAGGACGAAGGGCAGCAGGACTGGGGGACCTTGCCAGGGGTCACCCACCTACTGCCCAGGGCCAACATGTGCCTCCCAGTTCTGGGCTGGTTTGGTTTCACTCTGGCCTTTCTGCACTGTAAGTGTTTGAGATGATCACTAGAGATCCACCACATTGTAGGCTACTGGGGTCACCTTTGATAGGGAGGAAATACTTTGTTTGTAAGTTGTCCAGTAATTTTTTTTAATATCAATGACTGATAGAGGTAAAGCGACAAAATCTTTTGCTGCTACAAGCTATACAGCTAAGTGAAATGCAGGAAGGAGTTGTAAGTCACTATTAGACACCACCTCAACACTGTTAGTAAAGATGGTGAATAAGAAGGTTACTATTACTGTCACAGTTCTAAGAGATAAAGCACAAAACACTGTGGCTGCATTTCCCAAGCCTGAAACTTTTTTTTTTAGCATTAAAAAAAAGCTTTTCCTTTGGTAAGGATAAAGTTATACAGGACACAGAAAAACGTTCCAGAAATTTCTAGTTAGCAATGATTCTTCTACTTCAATTAAAATCAGTGGTCACGCAGCTAAAGAATAAGGAAATTCTTTATATAAGAATAAATAAAATATAACAGATTTGTCTTACGAATATTTGCATGCTGTCAGTTGCCTCTTCAAATGTACTTGTCCTCAGGACACGAGACTTAACAAATATATTGACTGTCATGCTTAAATATTTTCTGAAAAAACCTAACTGACCCCAAACCATGCAGTTTAGGTCTCATGTTGAGCTTCAAAGTTCAATTTACAATATTAAGTCAGGCTTTTCTTTAAAATAGTTGGCAATGAATTTCTAGTTACATAATGCTTTTCCTCTACCACCATTAAGCAGGCAATTATGAAAAAGTTAAATAAAAAGTGATAGCAAGCTCAAAACTACCTAAATATATTTCTCAAAGATAACCTATTTCATAGTTTTACCTTGTATTAGAAAGACCTCCAGTAACTGAAAGAGTCACAGGATTATGCTGTCAAATCCAGCTACATTATTCACCAGATGTTATAAAATTCAGCAAGCAAATTAAAGAGTACTTTGTTTTGATTTTAAGGTTTTAATTTAATAAGGCTGTAAGGGGATAGGGGGAACACCAACTTTGATTCAATGCTCATTTTATTTTGGAAAGCTTTTTCTACTTCAAAACAGTTGGCAGAACCAGCACAAGTTTGATCATTTCCAGTATTTTTTGATATGTAGATTTTGGAAGAAGAGTATAACATGAAAAATATTGTTTAACTATCTGTGATTTTGGAGATAGGAAATATCTTGTCACCCTTCAGTGGTTATCCCACACGTTTGCAGCCTCAGTAGAGACCACTTACCTACACATCTACAAGACAACAGCAAATTATAACGACTAAAATGCAAAAAAAACACACAAGGGAAAAGCCAACAGGAAAGATGAAAGTTTAGAACCAAGTCAGTCAGTGCTTTAATAGCCATTTTGCAGACAGAAATGCTTCTTTGTTTAGTTTCAAAGCCTTACACAAAACAAAAGCTGCTGTCTGAAGCCACTATGCCACATAATCAAGGGGAGAAAGGTTCAAACTCACCTAAGTAACATTTTAAACAAAAATTTTACCCTCACCTTGAGCCCTCAAATCTCCCGTTCCTCTCATATTCAGTCGGGAGCCTCATTGAAAAGAATGCAGAAGCAAAAGGAAGTGGGAAAGAGAAGACAAATCTTACACTACAATATACAATATCTGAGTAGTTGCTAAAAGATATTGCAATCATATCAAAGGTGTGTTAAAATACAAAGCAACAAAGACGTAAAGAACTTCGTCGGTTAGACCAAATTCAGAATAACACATCGACAAGCCAAATGGAAGTTTATAAACTACAGTTTTTAAAAAAACCATAACTAATTTTTACAATGTATATTTATACGTATTAATACTGTAGAACACTAACTCACTGAATAAAGTTGAGCTTCTAAAAGCAAAAAATGTGAAACTAAAGTTACAACTTACATATTGAAATTACTGTATTATTTAGTAAATACCTCCTAAAAGAGAAATAACTCCCAATCACTTTTAGGCTAATGATATTTAAAAGTTTTACCTGGGAATACAACATATATCCAAAAAAATTCCCTATTTACAGACAAGTCTGGTCACCCTGTGTGTTTGCACGCACATGAGACCTAAGGTATTAGGTGTTTAAACAACACCAAACACCTTAATGCAAAAGAACAAGTCGCATATACATTTTAACAAAAGTTTAGAGGTAAATCCAAGATTTCTCAAGCTGTGGTAACTCCATCCTATTAATTCCCACACTGACGCATCTTCCACATCTAAGAGTAAGCTTAAATCTTCTGTCTTCTTGCATTGCTTAAAGCTACATCACTGATCACTACCATTTTTAAAAAGCCCAGTATCAAGCACAATTAAGGGGAAAATCATCTTCCTCTACCCTTCCATTATTGCAGTACCATGTTTCAACATCTCAGCATTAATTCTGCTAACAGTGAAGCTCCCTTTATAAGGCTCTGACCAAGACTACCCTGAGCTAGTACATGGCTTCACTGAATTACATAAAGTATTAAAGCAGTTTGGTTGACAAGTGTCTAGGGGTAGGAATGCAAGACAGTGAGTTTATTTTCTGATGCACAGCAGTATTTATGTAAGGGTGGGGGGGGTGTTACAAGGCTTAATTCCCTCCTTCCCTTCCTTTTGAGGGTTGCGGTGAGGAAACAGGCTTGCAAGATGACTGTGCAGTCCCTGTCACGAGGGCACAGGAGCTGTTCTAGCACTGTGAGGAGCATGGTGGCAGCACTTGCTGTACAGGCTACCGGGCCTGCTCCTCGTTCAAAATTCACTATTCATTGCAACAGAAATCCAATTAATAAAGTGGTAAGTCACTCAGCTACGAGCTGCTTGTCACAACAGCATCCGATGAGAACCCTGCTCTCTGAGGTACTGCGCAGCACAGTATGATGGGGTCTCTGCTAGGAAATGTTTGCCATTGATTAATGAACAGGTGTCACAAGCAAAAAGGATAAGGAAGATAATGAAAACAACTGACAAGTCCTCAACTAATTCTATTGCTTCAAAGTGGGTTTTTAATGGTAGTTGTTTTCATGAGATCTTGTGCTACTTATCTATGGTGGATATAGGAGAAGGTGGAAAAATATTTTTAAGGTCTGAGTATATAGTCCATGAACTCATCCTTTGAGTCCTACAACTCTGTAGGACTGAGAAGAGGTAGGTGGGAAGAGAGAAACCATCATGTGCACCAACTGAACAAATCCACACCTTTCAGACGATCTGGGAAAGGCTCATTTTACTGGGCAAATCAAGCAACAAAGTTTGAAGACACTGCTCAACTGAAAAATTGAAAGTACTTGAACTTTAAAGACCCTACCTACTGTGTTCCTATGAAGTGGATGATGACAGTTTTAAGAGCTGCAAGAATTTATGGATTATGGGGTTTTTTGGGGTTCTTTTTGAAACTTGCCAAGCGTTGTAGAGAATGGGAGCATAACCAGTCCCCTCAACAACGCATAATCTTACTGTTACTGGAATCTAGCCAGAAAAGTCTGGGAGGAAAAATCCCTAAGGAGGTTCTTAGACCTCTTTTAGGTTGAAATTAAGTCAAACTCTTCAGTTTCCAAATCACTGTACTCTAAATCTAAGAAAGGTCATTATTTACAAAATACCTGCCACTTTGAAATAATAAACACTCTTCCATGGAAGCCTCTCAGAAAATCCCTACTTTGTTCAGTTTTTCCATGCATCAGTGTTCCATTCATTTAGCATGAGGAACTGCATTTGGTGACGTGCACCCTCAAATATGAGTCATCATGCCAAGCTTTGGAGAGCTGTGCCAGTCTCTCTAGATGCTCCTTCCTCACGAAGGACACGGTTATGGTCCAGTTCTACAACCCAGCACTGCTGCTTTGGGAACAGTCACTTACTGTACTGCCAGTATTGTTTCAGCGGGTCTGCAAGTCAGATGCAGCCCTGAGGCCTCCTCACTGCTAACAAAATCTTCACTTCTGCACGAACCGCAAATTGCTGGTTTATGCTCTAAATTTTCTGCTTTTGCTTGTATTTTTACATAAATTAATTTTATGGACCAGCACGCTCCTTGGTCTTGAGAATGGAACAAATATATAGGAAAGTTATGTTCTCATTTGTCATGCAATGCCTATACACCGTCTCCTTCATGGTTTGTGAAAGGCTTTCAAAAATAAGAATGTTTCCATACATCTGTCCTGAGTTATGCTGTGTATTCTGTTCTTTACATCTTTGTACACTCTGTGTTAAAAATCCAAATAAACACAAAGAAAACTGTCTAAAAAGATACAGAAAAACAGCAAAAAGTGAGAGATGCTAAAATAAGATCAATTTATGGAAATGGAGAAAAGATGCTGCAATAAAACCCAGAATATAGAAAGTAATTTTTGATATCAGAAAAAAAGTTAGGACTTGGCAAGGACAGTGCATGGTACAAGAGATATTTCATCCCTCTGTGTACTGAGGTAGTTTAAAAAGGAGTGACTGATTATCTACTTTTGTTCAGCTCCCTAGAATGATGTTGCAGTACTATATATACATACTATTGGGTTACAGTAGTTCTTCCAGTGTCAAAGAGAGTGAGCTTAGGTAAGATTCACAGCATATAAAGCAAGAAGAAATTGCCAAAACTCCCAGCATTTTCAATTTAATTTTGTACCTACATACAGATCAGGTATGGAGGGACACCACGCACACTTAAAACAGAATTTAAAAAGCACAGTCTGGTCCTGTGTAGGTGGTGTAAGACTTTGCAAATCTCTTATTCAAGACATATTCATGGAAGCTGTAGCAGCTATTTCCACAATAGTGTAAGATTCCTGGCCTCAAGTCAAAAGAAAATTTTAAAAAATTTAAAAATTACCTTTAAGTCTCAAATTTGAACAGCAACCTTCTAGTTTAAAACTGTACTCATATTAGCATTTTCTATCTTTCTTCAGAGCAGCAGGGCAACAAACTCATATGCATCCAGTTGTGGAGGTTGCACAAATCACTACCCTTTGTTTTAAAAGCAGTGTGACTACAGAGAGACAAAAGCTCCCTCTTACGAAGCGGTATGTACCCCACAGCTTATGATGCACAATGGGTTAAAACTATTGCCACTGCTCAGTTTCATCTGTATGTTGTGTTGGACGGTTTCTATCCTTAACAGTTGGTGCATGTTCCTTTTCTCAAGTCAGCTGTGACAATGTCAGCCAACCCAACCAACACCAGTTCTAAACACAGTTGTGTTTGGAAGTGCTCTGATTATTATTACCGTGGCATGGAATTTGCTCATTTAATCAGGTAGGGTACCTTTAGGCTCAGACTGTACATAATAAACCCAAATTTAGGCATCAATTTACATATCTCAGGTCTCCCTAATCTAAGTATTTCCTTGAATTGGTCTGACAAACTCCAAATCACAGTCACATGCGTAGCCTTGCGTTTTGAAAGTCAAAACAGATGTCTGTTTTTTGGCCCCATTTCCCTATTTTTGATCAGTGGTTGGAAATTGAAAGTATCCCCCCTTCAAGAAGCTCCAAGATATGATAAAACTAAACAGAGTATTACAAAATTCTACTGGAAAATTTACCTGCAGATTAAAATTGTATAATCAGCTTCCATTAGTCCTAATGGAAGGATAATAAGATATACAGCAGCTTGATTCATTCCCAAATTGTAAAACTAAATTCAATCCTTTGGGCTTGAAATGTGAACCAGATTTCTAAGCTTTTCCCTTTTGTTAATAAATTTGCATAGATGTTATACTTTATAAACAAAAAGTGCTCTATTTGTACTTCATCTGCAACTCACTTCAGCAAAAGCATCCCATTTTAAAATATATACAGCCATTGCATCTTCATCCAATCTTTCATACAGAACTGTCAGATTCACAGCTGCTTTCTGTTTGTTTCCTATTGTAACAACTACAGACAACACTTCAAACTGATTTTTTAATAAAATATAAAACAAGGATAAGAGAATGTAAATTTAGCATCACTTACCTTTATTTGCTTGTAAACTTATGTTTTGTTTATACTTTCATCATTGTTATCAAACACCTCATTCTTCAAACATAAGCATGCTAAGTGTATTAGTACAGAGAACAGAATTACTTTCGTACTACCAATTCTATCAAAGAAAGAAGAATTCACAAGGCATGCTCAGCATCTTGTTATACAGGTGCCACAGATTCTTAAGTATCATCATGAGTTAATGGATTTATTCTATGCTTTCCTCTCAAGAAAGAAAGTATTTAGTTCTCAGCAGAAAGTTTAGTTTTCAGAAAACCAAGGCTAGAAAGCCAAATCTGTTGTTAATTGCAGGAGCCACTTTTTTTAAATATAAATAAATCCTACCTTTTGATAAACCTGAATGACATGTTTCTAAAAGAAATTAAGCCAAAATAATCATTAACAAAAAGTTTTGTACAAAATAAATTGAAAAAGCTATTTAGAGTGAAACATGCAAAAAGATCTCATTTAAAACGCACAATGAAATTACACTTCAATACATTCTGAGATTAGGCAGATGACTTAGGGTCTGAAGAGTCAAACTCTTAGCATTGCTACTTGTAAACTTGATTTTCTGGGAAATATGCCACCAGTAGCTATTATGAATTAAAACATATACTGGTGTCAAAACACTTTAAAACTCATAATCTGCAGGGTCATATAAAAATATGTTTGTATTTTCTTCATGTATTTCAAATAGCAAAAATTAGTAACTTTACTATAATTAGATCTTGAGTATCTTCAGTTAGGTTTCTCCTTTCCTTCATAACATTAGGTCAGCCACGCTGTGTCAAAAACTGTCTTAAATGTTTAGTTAATTTAGTGGCAGAAGCTGTAACAATTGCCTACACCAGAACATAAGCAGTTCATAATCAAAAGGATTCTGATTCCCCATAGCAAACGCTAGAATAAATTAACAGGTTTCAAGGGTTTTTTTATTTATTTAAAGACAAGAAACATAACCATGTCCTCTGATGGCACTATCCACCTCCTTAGTCGTTTGTACAGGACCTAGTATAACAGAGCCCCAACTATAAGAGGTTCCCCAAGTGCAAACTTAACCATCTGTAACAGTGCTATTGTGTTACAACTGCATGTTATTTAATCAAGTCCAGATGGAATTTAAACTATTGTCAAAAGTAGTGAGGAAAAACTTCTTCAAGAAAACCACACTGCACTGCAAAAGTTGGAACTTGGAGGTAATGATAGAAGTTTGAATGCTGCCTAAACAACTGAGTGAAAAGCTTACATGTTCACAGTTTGAGTGTCCACATTTGGAATGTCAGATGGAAAATGAAGTAAGGATATTATAAACAAAAGTACAGAAAGAAAGATGTGCCAAAAGGATGTGTCTGATTAAGCCTTCACTTGACAAAAAGCAGATGACTTAACTCTTAAAAAAAATTAAGATTAATCCTTTATCACTCTCAACAGAAAAAGAAGAAAAAAAAGCAAAAAAAGAATTTCATACAGCACAGTATTTCCTAGGGAAGTGTTAGCTGCAGAGAGCTGAGCAGGGTTAAACATTTACCAAAGGCTAGGCTGTCACATTTTTGTTTTTCACATAAACGGCTTCTACATTTTTAAAGAAATTTACTCTCTAAACTGAAATCAGCTAGTCATGAAAAACTGGACTTTGGCTTAGCATTATTTTGTAGGAACGGGTGACTATGAAGAGGATGCTGAGAGGGAGGCATGTATAGTCACAGAACAGACAGGAAGGGAACAGCTTGGTGCTGATGTGATATAAGCCTGAAACAAAAAGCAGGCAGGCCAAGATCAGAATTTTATATTCCAAAAAATTTCACATGATGAGGAGGGTACACAAAAGCATGGAGATTATCTTAAGGCAAAGATAAACAAACCCTCACTTCTGCAAACACAAGTTGCATGTATCAGAGTGGTCTGAAGTATGCAGTATGTGAACCGACAGGTTTTAAATACACAAGGAAAACAGGTGGTTTTCAATTTTAGGGTTTGTAGGAACTAATTTAAATGATGCATGGATTGAAACTAGAAGTCCAATTAGAATAAAGACTGTTAGTGCGGGAACAACACCTGCTTAAGCTGGGCTTTGACTAGACCAACACACCTTCACACCAAACCCAGAATCTGCACGTGAACTAAAGGTCAAAACAGGAGTAAGTTTTTCACTGTTTGACCAGACTCCTGCCTAGACTGAAGACATAGTACTGCCATGATTTTAATATGACCTATGCTAGCACTACTGCCAAAAAATACCTTTGTTTCCTGCCTCTATCCTTTAACCTGCGATATTTCTATTCATGTGTTGCCAGCGAGATTATTCTGGAAACACTGATAGCCTAAGTGACTGGGAAACACAACCTGAGCTTCTAACGCTACATTAAATATCAAGACTGGGATCCTAGTTTATGCCGCCTACAGACAGATCATGCAGTCAGAGTGAGCAGCTTTTGAGCTGAGCTGAAATGTTTCAGCTCTGCAGCATTTGTACCTCAAGACATGAGGATGAAGAGCACGGAAGAAATAGCACAGACCAAACTGTCTCACTTTTTATCCCATTTGATTCAAGTGCTAAAAACAAATGGCTTCTGTAACCAAAAAAGAACTATAAAAAAATCATATGCCAGTGCATTTTAAGATGCAGAAATTATTAAGCCATTAATCAGAGAATGTGAACAAAACAACCTAAGCAATGAACTACTAAGTATTTCCACTACCTGATAAAGAGGAAATGTTGCATTACCATTTTTAAGAGGCTTACCTTCTTGTTAGTTTTGAAGTTAGTTTACTAAATAGATTAGTGGAACCCCTCGTTCGAGTCTGAGAGAGTGGTGTTGCTTCATGGGACAGACTGGGGGAGGCTGGCGGTCCATTGTAGGTAGCAGTACGTCGCTCTCTGAGCTGGCCGTGGAAAGTGCTCCGACTAGCCGTTCCTCTGGGGAAACGAATACGATCAGGTGTGGTTGCACTGCTAATGCTGTGAGTTGAAGCAACAGGAGTTCTTTGATCGGGAATAGTGCTAGAGCAGAAGACAAAAAACAACGCTAGAACTTCTTTACAGAAGCACTACGGTTCTGCAGGAAACACAAAACACTACGTTCTACACTAAAGCATAAGGACACACTTTTATATAGGCCAGGGTTGGAAATACCAACATTATTACAGCACCATATGGAATCAAAACTTGTAAGAAGTTAGGATTAAAAGGCTGCCGAAACAGAAACCTACATAGGCAGAAAAATGCAACAGGAGTATCCTGGAAAACACCAGATAAACTAGGCATACAATGTTTCACTGAGAAGACTGATAAAAGAATAGATGAGTAAGGTTTCCTCCCAGGAAAGATAAGCAATAGGTAACTTTAGTGTCTCTCCCTCCACATTCTAGATATACATCTTTGAAAAATCTTGCTAATTTGAAAGTATCCAACACAAAATTCTCTACAAGCGAACCGCTCCAAGTAGTGAAGTCCTTCAGGATACACAGTTAAAGTCTCCCAAACTTTGACAATAGGGAATGTCCAATACTCCTAACACTAAGGAAAAAAATTAAGGTTCATTACTGCAGGATTATGTCACAGACAGCCTGACACACCACAAGACAAATGTAAACAAGACTAAAAAAAAAAGAGGAAACACACATCTTGTGGGCAATATATACTAGAACAATCTAGGACTAAAATTCCACAGCACAAAGTTAAGAAGCAGTGGGTATAAGTTAGTTTCACAATGATTTCAGGTTCTTACATAGGCCTGAAGTTATCTGCGCCATTG
Organism: Strix aluco; assembly: GCF_031877795.1. Lineage (NCBI taxonomy): Eukaryota > Metazoa > Chordata > Aves > Strigiformes > Strigidae > Strix > Strix aluco. Next base: position 120,382,822 of record NC_133934.1, on the reverse strand, counting down.
TCTATTGGAGGCAACATCATCTTCGTGTGCACAGAGGCTGACATGGACATCGACTTCTGATGTCGCAGCCGAACACTGGAGAAGGATGTAGTACAAACTGAAGCAGGGCTAGCTGCGTAAGCGAACATTTCTGTCAGGCTGTGAGGGGGTTTGGGTTCAGGCAGAGGCAGAAAGAAGAGCATGATGGACCAACAACAAACTACTGCATAGAAAAAAAGCAAACTTTTCCTTCTATTAACTGATTTATGAAAGAACACGAACTCTTAACAGCCCTCTTCTACGTAAACAGCAGTAACTACACTACACTCCCCTTAAGAAGTATCCTCACTATAGCACTTGACATCTATGAAGTGATCATTCTCTTACCATTAGCATTAGTTTGCAGTGATACCCTCCTTCATGTACAGAACCTGAATAACTCAGTGTTCTGTGACAAAGCACTAGTATAAAGCACTGATGTAACTCATTGGGCTTAACATTAAAAAAATGCATTAAAAAACCCACCAACTGCGCTTTCCAAAAGACTGATGATAGCTCCATTACTGCAGTGAAATACTATGTTTTCAGAATGTATCCATGTTAAAAAGAAATCAGTGTAAGTCAGGCAAGCTGTCAAATCTCAATCTACATCTGATAACTGAGGGATTTCACAGGCACAATCGAAAACATCATCATCATGATCTTTAACAAGTCCAGAGAGGCCCAAACAAAAAGGCTACTACTAATCAACCTGTACATGTAGGAGGCAATGAATAACACTTGGTGTTCTCTGAAGAAAGAGGTATGGCTGTTGAAGAGCATCTCATACTGCTTGGCCACAAACCCTAAATTCTCCAAATTACCATTCAGGCTGTGAAGGAAGGTATACAGTGCTGTCCTAGCAGAATGGCCAGTAATCTGTCAGCTGTATAATATGTTACAATAGGAGCATGAAGTCTTTTTCCTTCTCTGGGCCAAAATACTCTTTGCAGCCTTCACATTATCTAGTAATGATAAGGATGAGAAAAAAAATGAGAAGCCACAAGATCTACTGGGCCTTTCAGGCTAAACACCATATGTCATTCATCTTAAGTTTGCTTTAAAATTAAGGCAATTATAATCCAGAAATATTGTTTGAGGTTAAGAAATCAGTACTTCTCAGTGTCAGTTTTATGACACTGCATGTTCACTTCCAAGTTACTTCATGGTTACACATACTGAAATTCAAGTCCCGTTATCTCATTCTGGTATGTCAGACTTTGGAGAGGAGAATGCTAGCACAGCTACAAGTATCAGCTGACCCACTCCTCAGGCTTAGCTCCCAAAGCACTAGTAGAAAACACCTCACACCTCAGACATAACTGCTGGCTGAAACAGTTAGCAAAATCTACCTCTTTGTTTTGTTTTTAACTTTTCAGAATCTAGAAACCTTCACTTGAGACACGCATGCATCTCTTTACAATGCAGAATCCAGCAGGATGCCAACTAGAAGCATTACTACAACGAAGCCTGCAACACAGCCGGCTTTTACATTACCCCAAGGTATTAAGACATTGTAAGGAAATGAACGTTCATCTCAAAAGCAATACCTTGAAGTCAAACAATCCCCAAATAACTGGTCACTAACCTCTCAAGCACTTCTAGCTCCCTTCCTCTCAATGTGTTGCAAAAGATAAAGGAGAACCTATTTTTACAACATATTAGACCCAAGTTTTATTCAGTCACCTGCCTCCAAAGATGTGATAGCTAAAGGTATCAATAAGGTACCAGAGCACATATTACAGCATTTGTGTATCTTCCTCTGAAGCTTTGCTAGAAATCAGCTTCCTTGAATTACTAGCCTGGGAACACAGAAACAGCAAGCTAACATTCACCAATTAGTGCCAAGGCTTATTAAAAAATCTGAGGCTGTTGTAAATCATTTGTGTTACAAATGATTTAAAGCAATTGCCTATCATTATGAAGAGTGTTTCATGAGTCCCCAAGTGCGTTAATTAATGCTCAGGCTTTGGAGGAAAGCCAGAGCCATCTCCAGCAGAATGCCTGTGTCGGCCACACAATGTGTTAAAGTAGGAACGTGGGACTTTAAAGACTCTTTGCTTCTACCAGTCTCGCATGGGGTCTTCAAGACTACTTTCTCCAACATCAAGTCCACTAGCTGACTATCGATTCTCCAGTTTCCATACCGTGAGAGATAGTGCCTTCTCAGAATTCAATGTGCAAGAGAAAAGCAGAACAAGCAGCATTTTAACACTTTCTCTACAGAAAGAATAGAGAATTTAAATGCAAGCATCTTGCCTTTTAAAGCAAATCTCCCAAGTTTTCACTGGGTCACAGTCAGTATCTGACTGGCTACGGAAAATCTAAAATCCAATCTGTATTAGATAATTTATAGTAATTACTCCTGCCTTTAACATTTGCCACCAAAAGGCACTTCAAAAGCACGGAAAGCATTTTTAACAAAACCTTGGATTTATACAAAGCCCAGGTTGTACTTCAGATCTTGCTTCACAGAAGAAAAACCATTACAAGTTTCTAGAGTTACTTTCTGCCAAGTTCAGAGTACAATAACTTTAGAGATACTACAGAAACATCTGAAGGCAGGCAGCATTCATTCTGAAGAGCCATTCTCCTCAATAGCCATGTTGATGTAGTCTGCATTAAAGGTCCCTGTATTTCACGTGATTAGTCAAGCCTTTGCTCAGTTATAGCAACAAAATATATTCAGACATAAATTCTGAATTCTGTGCCAAATCACAGTAATTCTGACACCATGCCAGAATGTATGTGCAGTTTAGTGTTGAAGCTTTTCAGACAATGAGAAGTCTCCAATTGCAGAACAACTGGCAATGCGTTCTCATTATCTTCTTTCATTTTAATCCTCTATAAAAAATAACAAAAGTAGTAATCAAAAATATGCGATAAAAGCTATAAAGATATTTTTTTTTCCCTGACAGTGAAAATATAAATGCTCAAACATTTCAAGTGACCCAAATCAGGCTAAAGTTTGCAGGATAAGCAAATGATGTTTGGATACCATATTGACAATAAAAGGTAAACTATATAAGGATAACCAATTATAGATATAAAATACAATTAATATAGGTACCAAGTACTACTCAACATTAACTTTGAGCTTAATGCCCACACATGACAAACTAGGAAGTCATCAGTTTGTTGAGAAACTTGAAGCTGGGAAAAAAAATATCAACTTCAAAAGACAGGTCCTTAGGCATATGAAGTTACTCCTAAATTAAGGGGACATCTGAAGCTCAAGCATTCCTAGTAAACAATATCTAATAACCTTAAAAAATATAATAAAGAAATCGTAGATGAGATATTGCAAAGATATTAGTTTAAAGATGAAAAAAATGTTATTAAACCAAGAAATCAAGTAATCGGATCTGATCAAAACTATTTTGGAGAGAAAGATTCATTTTTGCAAGAGAGTTTGCAAAGAAAAAAAACTATCAACATACCAAATCAAAGAAAGGATGGTGAGCTTTAATCTAAACAAACTTGGTAACATTAACAAGGACTAACCAATGAAGGCTGAGACAGACACACTAAGAGACAGTACCAAATAGCTGTGCTGTACTTCACAAGACAGTTGACTGCAGGCCCAGCTGGCCAGCTAGACTTTTGGCACTCTTCAAATTTATACTTGACTTTTTTCTTAATCACTTTCAGTTTGTAGAAGGCTAGGAGGAAGAGACAGGGTCAAAATCATATTCTTTATATCCCTAGGCTCCAGGAGTCAAACAAGGGACAGACAGACTTTCCATTCAACATCACAACTTTGCCACTCTTCCTTATGAACTGCCAAAAGGAAGAGGAAAAATTTTGTGCAAAAAATGGCAGATCTTTCACTACCTTCAACACGAGCTACAAGAAGACTATTTTCTTCCCATCCTTTACAATTTATCATAAAATTAGGAAGGGGTGGATAAAATTAGGAAGAGTAGGAGAGGGGTACACATTCCTCCAAGCTTAAGCATTTTTATTAAGTACTAGCTATCTGGGCGCTCTCCTGCCAACAGTCAACTCCTTAATTGTTACCAGCTTTTGAGACCAGTAAAATTCTGTGAAGAACAGTTGGTTGGACCTTAGAAAACCTCAGCCAGCCAGGAAAATTGGTGGTATTCTTCACAAGTGTTACTCTGTACCTGATGTCTATGTTCTCTATTACATTCATTTTCTACAGCTCTCCTCAGTCTTTGGAACACAGCGAAGGATGGCACTAGATGTGCCTACAGTACTAACACATGAGCTGGTTAACTTCAATTTCATTGCATGCTCCAGTCAGGTTTTCATTCAGTAAAGCAAGAGGAAGCCTGTTATTTTTCTGACTGTTTTCACTCAGAATATGGAGGTATCAGTGTTTCCCTTCTCAAGATGAGTTCTGTAAATACTGGGAAGGGATGTTTCAGTAAGGAACGTTACCAGTCCAAGACAATGGCCTATCAGTGTTTCATCTTTGCTCAGAAAAAAAATGACTTTCTCCCTGAGACTCTGTAGAGAAAACAGTATCCCAAATAAACCAAACAAAGTACAGTTCAGAGTGAAATGTAAAGAGAGAATGCCCCAAGAGAGATGGACTTTGTAGTCTGACACTAAATAAGCCTCTTCTGCAAGCATATGTTGTTTGACTACAGGAGTTAACAACTGATTTAAGATGAAAGCTGTACAAATGAGAGATATATTTAACCAGAAATTGGGAACTTCCTTTCACATTCTAAGTATAAAGACTGCATTAATTTGGTACAGGAAAAAAACCCAACATACTTACAGATGCTCCATAATCAAAGATCTGTACTCACCTTTCATTAAGAATTACACTAGAAAATTACTGAGTTTTATATTAGGCATTGCAATTTTTTGGAAATGTGAAGACAAGGGACATACACCATAGGAAGACATTTCATATACCTGTTCTCCTTGCCATTTTGTATCACTGAATGCCTATCAGCAGTGGTTCTTTCACTACAAACATATGTGTTGCGCCGTGTCATTGCTCCGGGGGCAGTATTATTCTACAATTGAAAAAACACAGGCTTGTTATTCCCTACAAGAGGCTTTTCTAGGGTTAGGTCTACATATAATTGAAGGCTGTTTTACTTCATGCTAGTTCTACAGAGTTATAAAACTTACAGTAAATCAGTAAGTCAATATACAAACACCTTCCAGCATCTTTAAGGAATAACACAATAAGAAAAAATAATTCTAAAAAGTTGTTCTCGTATTTCAAGTTGATGGCTGAAAATTTATATCGCTTAAAGTTTTTAATTACCAATGTTCTGAATTACAAATTCTCAGCAAGTATAGCATTCAGCTACGTATGGACAGCCTATGTTTTTATAGCCCATTTTTGAAATACTTTACCACTTGCAGATTGTAGAATTTTCCTTTAAGTTAAAATCATACCCTTAAACAAGATAGGAAAGCAAAGACTTAAGAAACAAATATGGTAAAATTCAGTGGGAACGTAAACATGGACTTTTAAATATTGAAATACTATAAAACACTAGATGAGTTTTCAAAACAGGGAAGAGTAAGTCAAAGAGACAAATTGCAGAGAATTTTAATAAGACATTTTTAAAAATATACATTTAAATACAAGCATAATACATTGAGGACAAGAGAACCAGGGGAACTTAAACTACAGATCTTACTTTAGAGGGGAGAAAAGAAATAGAATTACTTTGCCTCTGTCTTTACAGAGAAAGAGGGTGGAGATATGCCCAAGTTGGCGGTCAATTTTCCAGGAACGACTGAGAAGCTAGGTAATTCACAGATAACAGAATTATAAAAAGTTAGATGCAATTATTGTAGGAAAAGCATGGTGGTCCAGATAAACATGCACCCCCAGGTTGTAGAGGAAGTAAAAGCTGGCAAGCTTTGTATTTTTTTCTCCCCACCCCAAGAACATAACACAGGAAACTGCATATGGTTGAAAAGTGGAAAAAAACCTTTAAAAATTTTCTTTAAAGAAAAGGATCACGGGGCAAAGCAGGAAGCAAAATAGGCTATTAACTTTAAACGTCACTGCTGGGGAAAGTCTTGGAGGAGGCTGGCTTAAGGGAATGACTGGTCAGCACCTGGATAAGCATATGTTGAGTAAGGATGGCTACTAAGAATCAGGCAGGGGACTTCATGCTCAACTAACCTTTTGGAGTTCTTTGAAGAATTACTGCTATGACAGTCAAGGGAAATTCAGCGGATTTTTAAAATAGCATTAAGAAAAGGTTTCACATAAATGGTCACAGCAGAGAACCATGGGAAGAAGGATAAAAAAAAGGAAAAACTAGTTCAAGCACAAAAGGAGAGTAGCCAAACCTTTTTTGTTTCCGAACCTGAAATAAAACTGTTAAAGTGGAGTATTCTCAATAAGCAGCAAAAGCTCCTCCAGTGCCTTAAGCCAAAATATTTGCTATACAGGGAATCTCAAGCACCACAATCTCCGAGCTGCAAATTTAACAATGAAACCATCTTGTCTGTTTAAAAGACTGCTGACCTGTTATACATCTTCATGTGAATATACAAATAGAAACGAAAAAGTGAATTGTGCAACCTCCGGGTGTTAAAAAGTACAAGGAATATCAAGAGTATTTTAGATTAGCAGAACTATTAATTAAATCATAAGATGTATGTAGTTGTCTCAAGGATTCTCAAGTATGCTTCCCTGAATATTTCTTAGGGATAGGCATGTGCCAAGCATCAGCAGAAGTCCTTTACTTTATTCCTTACACATTGCTTGTCTTCAAATCTGCTTTTTTAAATAAGCCCACAATGATTGTTCAACTTTCCTCTGACGTTTATCAGTGTGCAAACTCCCCTCTCTTTACTAAACTTGCTAGCAATAAAAACTGTGCACCTAAAGTGAAGTTTTGTTTACATGTTCTTGAGAGGTCATGGTGTGCAAGACACTTTGTGGAGCCCTTGCAAGACAGTGGTACACTGAAGTGTTGCATATTAATATTAGCATATTATTTTGTTCTGTGTTCCCAAACATATTAGAGTTCCTAGAATATCCAACTGTTTTTCTGGTGGGAAATATGCACAATAACGGGTGGCTTCCTTCTTCCCACCTGCTCCCTTAGAACATTAAATATTTGTTTCCCTTGAGAAGACACCACGTAACATTAAAGTGTACTGTGATGTTGCACATCTAGAAAGATAAGACAGCAATCTCTGTGCTAGATCAGACTTTAAAGACTACGCATTTTCAGGTTTGGGAGTGGACAAGTTTTGGTAATCATATGTGAAATCAGAGGACTCTAAAGATGCACTTTCACAGCTCTTTCTGGAATGCAAATACAGAAGGATCAGTATACATTTTTTTCTGGCTCAGACTCCAGAGGTCATGAGAAGAGATTTAAGCATTTCAAGCTTTCAAATTTCAGTTTCAGCAAGTATACAGTCTTGGTATGAGGGCCTTTACACTTTTTAGCATAAGACCTTTCACAATTCATCAAGGAAGTTCTTCAGCTATGACTTTTTTGTTCAGCCAATGTACAGACTATTAATCTGTGGACATGACTAAATTGCACAGATGCACAGCACAGGAAGCCTGAAACTTGTGTCAACAGCACCACACTCCCTAATGGAATGACAGGACTTAGGGTCTGGGTTAGCTGTGTAAGCCCATCCTCATGGCATCATCCGCCCTCTGTGCAGGAGGTGCTGACACTGCAAAAGCACATGTTGAAACTTCTGAGCATACACACGATGTCTAATCACAGCACAAAGGATGAATTTGTGGTGCAGAGTCCTCCTCTTTTCCTAGACAAGTCTCATGTCCATTGCTTAGGCAGGCTATTTTCACATTAAGAGACACCGAGGTGAGGACGGATTAAAAACGTTCAGAGAGTCAGCTTCTGAGTTACTGTAATGAACCAATCTATTTACTTAAGAGCACTGGTATATTTTTTGGTCCTAAATGACTTTCCAAACATACCACCTATTCTCCTCTTCCAGTTTTCTTAAAGCTATATTAAGGGCTCTGGGGCAGCCTTATTACAAGCATTGAGGAAAAATACAAAGCTGTAATAAACAAGGAGTTATTAAAACAAGGAGTTATTAGTTGCTGATAACTATGCAATCCCTGTAGCAGGTTTTCATTATTAACTTGGTATTTGCCCAATGAACTTGAAGATTTTTGACATGCGTTTGTTCAGCTTGCAGAACTATTTCATCTGCCAGAGTTTAAACGCTCTGTCAACGTTAGAAATACAGCTTGGAGCCCCTTACTCCAACCCCAGACTTAGCTATCTGCTCTACAAGTACAACTCTTATCCTTAAGTGCTACTTATAAGCTTTGTTATTTAATAAGAGCAGTACATGACCGGCTAAGGGTCTCCAGCAAGAACCGGTTCTACTACGTTCTCTGTATCTGTCAAAGTAGTAATTGTTTTTAAACAGTATTTTTCTGTCTCTTCAGTGATTTTCTCATCATGTTATTAAGTGCTCAGTGAGAACACAAGCTCTCCACCTCAAACTTTTTTCAGCTTCAGGACAATATGCTAACTCCAACATCCTTTTTTTCCTTTTAGATGCATGCTGATCAGTTCCAGGAATTGTGTAAGAAGTCAGTGCTTCCCTCCATCCCCAACAGCCAGAAAGCAAAAGACTAATCTCTAAATGGGGGGCAGGGGGGAAGAGAGTTTGTTCTGACATGAAGAGCTATAAACAATTTTAAACACTGATTCAGTGATATCACAAGTCTGATTTCTTGTTCACTACTGCTTGTCAAGGATCAGTTGGATCAGTTGCACCCTGACTCAGAATACAGAAGTATCCTATGGTTATGAGCTCATATTCTATTTCAGCTACAGTAGTACAAAACTTGAAATAAGACTACTGGAATAAATCCCCAGGATTTGGGAGTGGTGTAGAATAGCACATCAAAATACTAAAGACAGTAAATGTAAAATATGTTGTAACTGTAATGTAAAGCTGAATAAGGCACTACACAATACTGTCCAACGTAGGACAAAACTGATTTGATTATCCTACCATTTTGAGACTCAGTAGCTAAGAACTGTCACGCAAGACAAAACAAAATCTGAATGGTTTCTGGACTGATCATAAACCCAGGGAAAGGGCAGGGGACCACAAAAATCAGAAAAGGGTCCCCCAAAATCATGAGCTCTTGCTCACATTTGTGAGTAACAGCTGCTACAGAAGATGTGTCTTTCCAAGGAATCTCTTTGGCTGAAATCCTCCAGACACATCACTACCACTCACCAAGACAACTGACAATACAGACCCAGTAAGGTAAAACAAATCTTATTTTACTTCTTTTGCTTCAGACTGTCAGACAGCTGTGAGCTCAGGAAGTTCTGTTCTCCTTTGTTGTAAGTAATGGTGCTGAGTATATGGCCAAATACAACAGCTTTGTGGGGTAAGTTTAAAAAAAAAAAAAAAAAAAAATCACTCCATTGCAGTTGAATAAAGAACTGGAAAGTTATTTCTTCTGAAAAGAAGGAAGTTTTTCAATACAAAATTCCGAAGTTTTAGAAATTAAATGTTACAAGGCTCAAGAGTTATTACGTGAAAACAGGTTTCCAATTTTTCCCCAGAGGGAAGCACCACAGAGTATACAAGTTAAAGCCAAACCAAACAAAGGACTTTCTTTTCTTTTGGCACACTGCCTACTGTTCAATCCTGTAAATTCACTAGTTATGCACCTTAGTGTGGGTTTTTTGCTGTTGAGGTTTAGGGGCAGGTGGGAGAAGCCCACAAGGACAAAAGCCAGGCATACTGCTTTTAAATACAGGTTGAAAAACACCTTCGAACAATTTTTAGAGCTACATTTCTTTGATAGTCTTAATATATGTAACTATGACTTGGAATAGCCTGTTTAAGAACAAAGATTAGGTGGCTCCTTAATATACATAAAACTATAGAACAGGACAATAAAAGCAGAGATTTCGTTCTTCTGTACAGAGGCCAAAGACGAGTAGTTGGTGATAACAGAAATAACTCATATGAAATTTCAGGGGACAGCTTTTGGGTTCAGTTTTTTTTTTTTTTAAATATATTTTAACACCCAAGTTATGTCTGTTTACAAACAGCTACTAGTGCTAATTATTAATACCTACTACTTCAGGAATATTAAAAAGGTAACTTGAGTAGCTGACTGATGTAGGGGAAAAAAAAGGCAACTGTATGAGATACCTACATTTACTCTTGATGAATGAAATCAGCACCACTGATAAATCACAGATTTAACACTTTTTCAACCCTCAAAAACATTGCATGGTTTTGATAAATAAGAGTTTCTACTTACACTAGGAACAGCCGAACTTTTCTTACGTTCAGGAATATCAGCCTTATTGGGATTGCTGGCATTTCCAAGCATTGGACTAGCTGGTGCAATTCCTCTTCCTGCAACAGCACTACTGCTGGATTTTCTTGACTGAATTCCTTCCTCTTTGAGGTCACTGTCTGTAGTACTAGTCTGGCTTCTTTTGGGATAAGCCACTACTGAGGGGATGGATGGTCCAGCTTAAAAAATGAACAAAAGAAACAGGAAAAGGATTTTTCTTCTCAGAAGTGCAGTAGCTATTTTTCACTACAATAGAAATGTATTCACACATGAGAATCAAAATAATTGGGCTGGAAATCAGAGTTGCAAAAAAGTAATTATTTAAATGATCAAAATATGTGTATTTCAGAAGACAGTAAAATATTGTGAAAAACAAAAACCTTTCCAGGTGAAGATGCTACTTGATTTCCATGAAAGAATTATGAATTTCATGGAGGTTTCTGGTGTTTGAGTACTGACACTGGTTTGGGCTTGCTAGGAAAAACCCTTTAGAGTCATCTTAAAGATACTTAACAAGTAACTGACTCAAACCAGATGATCCTTCACGAGCACAAAGCTGGCACATGCTGTTCAAGCCAATTTCTGACAAAACAGGCTCCTGAGACGGGAACCTGGTGACACAACCCTGGACTAATGGCCAGCAGACTGCGCTCCTGGAACAGCCCAGAAGCAGCGGCAGTTGGCCACCAGCCTCCCCGGGTGTTCCAGGAACAGAAAACTGCTTTGGCACACCTGAGAACGAAGAGCCCCTTCAACAGTCCCAAGCCCCCTCTTGCTTTAATAGTTTCCTGGACATGGGGAAAAGCCTGTGAAGACATCAGGATTGTGTTTTTCGCTGTCTCAATTACACCTCCTCGGAAGAGGATACATCAAGATACATCAACTCTGTAGTCTGTGTTTTAATAATAATTAATCAAAAAGCATATGTATATGCACACACATAAAATTACATATATGTATATAATAAAATATATATATTAAAAAAACATCACAAAACACAGTAACCATTACCCCAGGAGACTTTCCAAAGGAAAGCAACCTCTGAATGCACTTCAGGTATTT